>NC_141701.1:60507551-61150199 GCF_971803275.1 Cyanistes caeruleus
CATTCTTCAGCCCTGAGGAGCCTGCCCTCCATTAGTCATTCTGGAAGAGGACTGAAAGTTGAACTAATTCATGATGGTGAGCATTCACCCTGGCTTCCCAGGACACAGTGGTCCTCTCTGCTCCCCTCTGGCCCTTCCTACATAAAACTCTGTGAGGCAGGCACAAGATTCATGTGCACACTTCTGTCCTCTTTACAACCACTCCTTTGCCAAGGACTGTGTATTTGTTTTAGTTAAAGAAGCTTGTGACTGAAAACAGCTGCAGACTGAATGGAAAAAAAACACCTAAAAATAGCCTGAGCCTGAGAGCACAATGTGCATTGATTTTACTATGCAGAGTACAAGAGCAGGGAGATGGTGACTAGGCTGGTATGTTCTAATACGCCTCACCCTGCCATATTTAGAGTGCATGTAGTAAGCCAGGCAGCCAAGTCGGTCCATGTAGGTATTTGACTGTTTTGGAAGGGTTCCCAGCAAAGCCACTCCAACTACAACAAATTAGTGTCGTATTTTTATAAGCTGACAGCAAGGAAATCACCCCACAATATTACCATGTTCTGCAGAGAACAGAGAACATGTAACTGCTGAATAAGGAAGACAAATATCTCACTGATTGTTGCCACTCAGAGCATTTTCCTAGAATAAATTATCAGGTAGATATTGTCATTTCCTCCTATCTGCTGTAGGTTGGGATGTGACCTGAAGTGCAGTCTGGTTCTAGATGCAGGTCATGAACCCAAATGCATTAATTTCTCTTGCAGTTTGGCCAACTTCAGCAAGCCGAGCCCAGGCAGCAGTTCAGTAGAAATACCTGACCATGTGGTAATATTCATTACCACAGACAACATGGGTGCTGATAGAAAGCACAGCTCCACCAGAGACGTCTTTTTTAGGTTATGACCATTAGGAATATGTTTTTTTAAAAGGCTAATCCAAGTGATGAAACAATCCCTTGTTTTAAAGCTGGAAATGATGCTGGTTCCTGCACTTGTACTTGATAGGGCTTATAGTTATGCCTTTAACCCTCTTTTCTCCTTACCCTTTGAAATGTTACTGGCTTATTAACTGAACAGTGCAAATCCATGCTGAGAGGTTGAAGAGTGCCCTGTCAGTTTTCAAATTTTTCTGCGTCAACTACAGGTCTAATAGCACCCTATCTACTAATAGAGGCATCTGCTCCCTAGAGAGTGTGTCAAGAGGACACCAGGCTCAAAGGATGGGTCTGGGTGAAGAAGTTCAATTCTGAAAACCTTTGTACACCTTTAAAGTCATGTACTTGTTGCATATTTCTCTGCATACTATATTCAGATTCTCATATCCTTTTAAACAGCTAACTAAACTGCACTTTACAGGATTTACTCAGATTTTTTTAAAATTTATTTGTTTAGAAGACAAAACTCCTTTGGTCTTCATGCAGATGGGAAGCTGAGAGAAGCCCAGAACTTCATCTGTAATCGGCAGATTCCCTCACCAAAGGGATATTCAGGGTGGTGCTTTTGGAGAAGCACCCCAAACCTTCTGCAATTGGCGCAAGGCAGACCTGGCTGAGGTTATGAACATCCACACTTGCTTCTGGCTTTCTCACAAGTAGATTGGAGCAATTTTCCTGAAGTGCTGCCTTCAGAGGAAGCAGTGAGAAGGCACTGCTGCCCTTCAAGGTGAATTAACACCAGTGGTGATCTTGTTTGGGGGCAGCAGTGGCAGGTGTTGATCTTTCCCAAAGACAGTGTCCTGGTTTGGGCTGAGGTAATTTTCTTCACAGTGCCTAGTATGGGGCTATGTTTTGGATTTGTGATGGACACAGGGTTGATAATACAGAGATGTTTTTGTTCTTGCTGAGCAGGGCTAGCACAGAGCCAAGGCTTTTCTGCTTGTCATACTGTCACATTGGCAAGGGGCTGGAGGTGAACGGGAGGCTGGGATGAGACACAGCTGGGACAGGTGATCTCAACGGACCAAAGGGATATTTCAGGCCATATGGCCTCATGCTCAGTTTATGAAGTGGGGAAAGAAGGAAGAAGGTGAGGATATTTGGAGTGATGTCATTTGTCTTCCTAAGTCACTGTTACATGTGGTGAGACCGTGCTCTCCTGGGGATGGCTGAACAGCTGCCTGCCCATGGGAAGTGGTGAATGAATTCCTTGTTTTGCTTTGCTTTTGTGTACAGATTTTGCTTTCCCTGTTAAACTGTCTTTATTTCAACTCACATGTTTCCTAGCTTTTGCCCTTCTAATTGTCTCCCCGATCCTGCTGATGAGGGAGTGAGGGAGCAGCTGTATGGGGCTTGGTGAATGGCTGGGGTTAAACCATGGCAGAAAGATGTGCCCTGGTTTCAACCTGGTGTTACCTGAACAAGCACCCATAGTCCAACCTTGATTTCACTGCATTTTTTTGAGGGAGGGTGACATCTGAGACCCACACTTGGGAGATGCTATACATTGAGTTTTGTGTCACTCAGACCTTTTTCAGATACTAAAAAGGGCCTCATACACCAATGTACAAATCAAGGCCTCGCTTCTATACTGCACACAAACATCCTCACAACCTGACATACAAATGTGAATGAAAATTGTTATCCAAAACACAGTCCAGTTACCTGGAAAGAAACAGTTTTTGTATTTCTGTAAACATTTGCAGACTGTCCACTTTACTGCCACTAGTATTTTCAGTTTTCTAAGTAAAGAATTCTTGCACATGACATGGCCCAGGGATCTGAGACAAAGCAACCTGACCTGGCTGACTAATTACAGAGTGAAGGAAATTAGTTTTTGTTTAGGATATCTGTAATTAATCCATATAATAATAAATAGATTAGTCGGTGTTGGAAAGGTATAAGTAATTAATAATTGAGAAATAGGTGCAATCTGGTCATAGATTTCCCAGAAGGAGAAGGAAGATAAAGTGTTTGATGTAAATTATTTGCTCAGCTTTACCATTTTGATAAAACATTTTTTTTACTAAGAGCAAAACCAAATGAAACAGAAATGTCTGCATGGTTAATGAGTCAGACATAAACGATACAGTACTTATTCCAATAGCTGATTGTGAAAGATACACCAAAAATGGCAAAATGTGTGCACACGGAAGATAAAATGAAACCATGTGACAACATTTATGCTGTAGGAGAGACAGCTTTAAGCAAAATTGCTAAAAGTAAGTTAAAACTCATACAATACTACAGATAATTCAAGACCTAAGGCTAAAACAAAACAAACCTTAGAGTATTATATGTAGCCAGAAAGTTTTTCTGTATATGATTTGTATGTATGCACATCCCCAGAGTTTCCTACAAGGCTTGTAGATTACTTGAATTTAGAAAAAAACTGTTGTCTGTGAAAATGTCATGAAGCCATTGGGTTCCTGTGGTCCTTGATAATGAAAGTAAGCAGTGGTTTGGGTTTTTATGACAGGACCAAGTCCCTGTAAAAAGGTTAATGAATCTTAGAAAAACTTGGATCTCAGTCTGTGGTGAAACCCAAAGGCATCTAAGTTTCACAGAATGCTAGACTTTTTCTGTTAAGTAAGTCAGATGAACATCCCCACGGACACAGCTGCAAAGCTGAGTACCAGGGAAAAAGGTGTCTCCAAGAGTAGAGACTTGTGAAGCAAAGGAGAAAGGATTGTCTGAGCAAGGAGGTGAGAAGACACGAAGATAAAAGGACAACTGTCAATAACAGTAATGGCAGGTTAGAAAAATCTTCATCATAACAACTTTCAGTGCCCAAGGAAATAAACAGAAACTTCAAATTATGAAAGTCCTGACTTTAGGCCAATAATGATTTTCTTTAAAATGAGAATAAATATATTTCCATGTATTTTTCTTCAATACAGATAAATATAAATATATTTTATTATATTATTATACAATTATTAATAAGTATCAATGTATGATAATAATTATTAATTATTATTATATTAACAATATTTATATATTTATAAAAATATAAATATCTACACTAGACAGCACACTAAACTGAATATTGAATCAAAGTTAATCAAATGCATATACAGCAGGAAATTCCCATGTTCTGAGCTATATTTAGTCACAGAACACAACAGTTTGCACCTTGAGAAGGTTGTCTTGCCTATGAGAAGTAGATCATTGTTCCAAGTCCATGGTTTCCTATCTTGTTTGTCCCACACCATAGAACAAGCCACGGGCTGGGCTAGCGTCTAGAGGGTGCTTCCTTGCCACAAATACAAGACAGTCTTTAAAAGTACAAAAGGACTTGAGTGATGGCAGTGGATTGCCAAAAGACAGCCCTTGATAGCAGCTACAAGGTCAATTTCCTCCAGTCCTTTCCCACAAACCCGGGACTCCAGAGGAAGAGATAGCCTGTGGGCAGTGTTCCTCACAAAGCACCCTGAAAACCGACGGGTTCCCTCGATACCTCCAGACACTCCTGATCCTGGATGCCTGGTCATGCCCTGAACTCACACAGTGGACTGTGGCAGAGCTGTGAGAAACCAGCCCTTGTCTAAGGTCGCTGTCACTGTGCTCCATCTGGTGTGCAGGTGGAAAAAACACCAATTTCAACATCTGATGAAGCTTCCTGTGAACTGAACACCAGCTTGGTCAGCCTGGTTTGATTAAATAGGAGACAGTGAATTTCTGGTGAGGTACTGTGTTAATACTTATTGCTCTGACTTAGCAAGTCTGAGATTTTCTCATAAAAATTTCAGATTTAATAAAGCTGAAAAAAATATTTTTTAGTAATTTAGATTTAGCTTAATATCAAACAGAGGTTTGTCTTCTCAGATAACTGAGTGAAATATTGGAGTCTAATACAGGCCTCCAAAAATTTTTATGAAGTTAAATAAATGTTTTTTCCCCATAGTTTGTCTGCACAGTGCTTTTAGGTAAACAATGAAATACACTGTGTATTGGATATAACTAAATAAATTACATATATATATTTATCTATTAGTTATGTTCTTCTTCATTCTTCCTGAGTTCCATTTGCATTGACCTTCCACTGAGTTCATTCCTAGAGGATTTTTCCAGAATGTATACTTATTTTCTAAAAACAAGTGTGACCCCCTTGCTTCTTTATACCACAATATATATGTGTAAATTACCTTTGTGGTTTTTTTTAATTTGCATTTTCTGTCATCTCTCCTCTGGTAACTTTTAATAGTGTTTGCTATAAGTTTCAAGACTTTTGTTTTGTGTCAAATTTTGTGCCAATATTTTAGGGTTTTTTAAATCAATTTCTTCAAGTTTCAGTAATCAGTCTATTACTATAGTACATCATCTTCCCTGAGAATGACAAATTGAATCTTAGTGGTGTCCCCCAAAATAACTCTTCCTTCCCTGTAACCCTGTAGTAGCCCTGGACTGTTTTATTCCAGGCAAAGAGACATGCTGCTGTCTTACTGAGCCCACTCAGGGTATTTCAGAATTGCTTAGCCTTCAGGTGCAACACAGGTCACTGAAATTCTGTGCTGTCTCAACACAGAACCAGTGAGATGTTGGTAGATTTCGAGAGCAGAAAGCTCTTTGGTTCAAAGGATTTCCTTTGATTTCAGCTCTGCTAATGTCATGTCCTCTCAGATAATCACCTCTTTTCTTTCACTTTTTCTCAGTTTGCCTGCTGTCAGTTTGATTCTATTTGGTACATCGGCATCTTCCTAGCTGGTCAACAGCCACTCCATTATGCTGAGCGACAGTATGCTGATAATACATCTCTGTTCTTCTTATCTGCAAAGAAATTGGAAATAAAATGTTATTTTTATAAATATCAAGCCTCTCAGGTAATCTGCCTGATATTTTCTTGTCTTAATTTGCAGAGTTGAATACAAGGGACTTGTAAGGGGGTAAAAAGTAAAGCACACCTGGAAATGAAACAAGGGACTTCTCTAGCTATAACAAGCAGGTGAGGTTTTCTGAGCTGGCTTAAACTAATCCAAAGCCCTGAAAAAGAGTATTCCCACTGTTCTTTGATCCTGGACATGTGTTCTTGCCCTTTCCTTTGGATTAGTGCAGTTGATCACAGAGGTGGATGGTGAGTTATATAAGCTTTCCGCTAAGAAGAGCTGGCACAGCTAGCCTGGACTGCTCATTCAAGTTTTGGCAATCTAGGTAAGGTTAAATGGGTATCTGTCCCAGTTAGATCTCTTGTACTTTTCTGAATTTGTTTTCATAACAGACATATGCAAAAAGTGTCAGCATTTCCAGGATGAAAGAATTAATATTTGTAAAGTCATCTAGATTTCAGATTTGTTTGGAATTAAATGTACTGTAACAATAAAGTTATTGTTAGTCTTCCACTGAGCACTCCCATTTTGCTTCATAGCCTAATAGCCACCAGAAAAGACATCTGAAAACTTATTGTATTATTATTTATGATACATACAAAACAAATAGAGAAGAAATGTCACAAAAATAATTTAAATCTACTCAGCTTTAGCACAGAAAGCAAGATCAAACTAATTAAATCCGTATTATCACTTTCTGTACAAACCACACACTGTTTTAATGTGTTGTAAATTCAATTCCCATTAAATAAAGACCTGATAGTGCATATATATATATATATATATATATGAGAGGGGGACTGAAGAGAGAGGAGATGCAAAGATTCCTTCCTTCTCCTGGGATTTGTGGAAGCCCCTTGTTGGCTCCAGCAAGCATTTGGGCAGGGACTTCCATGCCTTTGTGCAGTGTCTGAGTACAAAAATGTAAGAGTAGTAGCACTGCTGTCCCTGTTGTTTCCTAAAAGAGGTCTGGTGAGATGGAGTAGGTGAGAGTTAATGACTAATTTGGCACAAAGCATTCTTCTATGTTCTGCTCTGAATCTCCAAAGACATATTGGCTCAGCTGATCAGATTCCTTTAATAACACAGCTTCCAGGTCTACTCGTGCTGATCCTTCTCTGCTTCATAGCCAATGATGGTCATGGCTTGAGGTCACAGTCTAACACTGTGACTCCAGAAAGAATGTTGTTTTTAATGTCAATCCAATGTTATTTTAAAAGAGAGACAAAGAACTAATGCATTTCCTGGGGTTCCCAACTTTCCTGGATACTGTTCAAGCTGTTTCAGAACTCAAGTGCTTCCTAAAAGCTGTCAGCAAGGTTGTGGCAACACTGCAGTGTCTCAGATGCAACAGCTATGGAGTTATCTGACAGAAATGTGCTGAAAAATGCCAGCTTGCTAAACTTAAAACATTGCCTTCTAAAGACATCCATTAATATTTGCCATGGTGACAGCCAGGTATCAATCTTGACCATTTCCTCAAGCGTTTGCCCAACTGCTGGGGTTACTGAAAGCTGCTGTGCCCACAGGAATGGAGAAGATCTGCCAGACTAATCTTGCATTTAGTTGTGTGGCTGGGCAACTCAAGTCAGAAAGAGCACAACAGATACAGAGATGGCTGAAAAAGAGCTAAGGGAATACCTTAAAACACTGGTAATTTTTCCAAAAGCATCCTGAGATGTCATCCATAGATAATTTGGAAACAAAGTTAACACTGAAATAATGTATTTGCTATAAGCAGCTTACTCATTTATAGACATACTTCCTTTTCCCAAGTGATACAGTAATAATGGCAGTGCAGAAAAACACTTATTCACATTATCTGTATGCTTAATACATTTCTGCAGTCCTGGACAGACAACTCTTCAAGGCTAAAAATTCAGTTCTTCATTATTAAGAAATACCAGTGCTTGCTATAGGAATTGATGACTCAGTGAGAATTATAATTATAATCAAAGCATAATAGGCATTTTGAGCCCCTTATAATTGCTGCCAAGAAACTATTTATTCAGCTAAAGAATTAAATCTTTGTTTGTAAGCTCTTTCTTGTTCACAATAGGAATAAAAGTGTGTGACTTGGCTCATGAGCAGATACCAGTCTGGCTATTTTACTCAGAGTGAAAAATAGGCCTTCATGCAGAAAGACTTGGGATACTTAAGACAATTATTTATACATATTTGCCTCTATGAAATCCAGTGTTTAGCTCCAATGATGCTTTTGATTGCTCTTCTCCTTTACTGCATGATGAAGACTCTGTGAGATGTATGTCCAGTATTGTATGCATCTCTGGCAACTCCCAAAAACAACTCCAAAAATTATTTAGGAAAAAATGGATGCTGGATGCCAAGAATGAATAAATTAATAAGTGGTACAGATGAATTTGATAATTTTTCTTGGGCCTTATTTCTTACCTGTTGTAATAACAAAAGGGTTTCCTGAAAGTATCTGATGATCTTTCCCAAGGGAAGAAAGGGAGTGAAAATGACACACCGAATTCTTCTACTTCTTCCAAGCCAGTACCATAAGGAAAAAGACATTTCAAGCAGCCACAATCAACTTACATCAGCAGAAGAGATATTTTGACTTGCTATAGAGTCCACTGATGTCTTTATATTCTGTCTTCTCTAAACACATGAGTAAATTCAGCACGCAAAGCCTTTGAGTTTCAAGACATTTGGGAGGCTTTCATGTAGAGTCTATTGGCTGAAAAAGGCAAATTCTTCAAAAGAACATCACAAAGTAAGTTCTCTCCAATCTAAATAAGTATCATGAAGTTTGGTTTGTTGTCAGTTGGTATAATGGAACCCATAGCTCCATGAAAGGAGACATCAGTGAGGATAACATGCATGGCAACCACACCATGCTAAGGCAGCGGAACACCTCAGCAGCTGACCCTTTTCTGACAATGTCTACTACACTTATCTAATTAGGTGAGAGATCCTGGTTCAACTCAGGTGGTGTTTAAAGTGATTCAGCCTTAAAATTTGTTCTTCTTATTGAGGTAGGAGGCCATGGCTTAGAGAATTCCTCATATCATCACATCTGTCTTTGATAATTGTTATTTGATCAGGGAAAGGAATGCAACAAGTGCACGTCACAGGTAAAAAAAAAATAACAAACATCACAAATAAAACTCAGTTTGGCTATGTCTACACTGTTATGTCTAACAGGGAAAAACTTTTATGTTAGGGATCCAAAGTTACAGAGCTTTGGCCAGCTGCTGAAAGAGGACAGTAATTTGCCTAGGCACTTGTCCTAAACCAAGTGCCTTTGCTCGTGTCTTGTATCATATGTGCTTTGTACAGATGTAACTTATTTTAAGGTAATTTATTTTAAAATAACCATACAAACAAGTGTTTCCACGAGTGAATGAGCATGTGCATTGTATATCCAAGTGAAAAATGCTGGTTTAAAGTTATTTCTTATCCCAGTAAAATGAGGGATGCTATAAGGTCGCTTTTTATTTCAAGTTGTTCTGCTGTTTGGGTCAGATTCTGTGTCAAGTCAGTAAGAATTCTCCCTTTAGCTTCAAGAAGATGAAGATTGGAGCAGCCACAGTAGTCTTAATAAATGTAAATCTTATTAGAAATACCCTCTTTTATAGCAAGTGCCAAGCTGTGCAAAGCTCCAGGCTACATTGCCTTACAACATTGACTGAAATGGCAGAAGAATTTACCATCCCCACTAATGAATTTTTTTAATTACTCTTTGCAAACAGGGTGATACCAAGCCTCTAGTGAGAAGCAAATTAATCCTTGAATAGAAATACACTAGTAAGGCTTAAATCATATTTTTAAAAGTCTTTTCTGGTCAGCAGTGTTACTTCCTAAATCAGCCTAGGAAATGCCAGATCTTTTTTTATCTTATTTTTACCAATCATTGAATTTTTGGAAAAAACTTGCTAACACTTGTGAAGGACTTCTGCTTACCCATTATGGACAACAGCATAGAAATTAAAGAAATTAAATTTTCCCCATACCATCAACTCTGCTTGTCATCCTGTTAGCTAGGGGTGCAGGACCATTCCAGAGGTCTTTCAACTCCACCTTCCCTTGGGCTGTTACTGAGAAGTAAAGCTTCCAAGATCCATTACAAGCTTTAATCTTGCTTCTGACCTCAAGAGATGTGTATCTATAAGAGTGGGTGCTGGGATCGTAGGCACAGTGAGGGGGCTCGAGCATGGTTAAACTCTGGGGGCAGCGAGCTAGAGACTAGTGGCTCCTTCAGTCTTCAGCCTGCCTTGTGAGACTCTGTGGGGGCAAAATTATCACCAGTGATGATAAACCAGTGATGAAACTGGCTTTCCAGACTGATGGTGCCCATTCCTTAACCAGTGGCTAGCTGCTGGAAAGATCATTGTGCGCAAACTTTTAGCGGCAGAAAAAATGGTGAGAGCTCAGCCAGAGGAACATGGCCTTCTACCATACTTCCAACAGGTATCTCCTGGGGAACTCAAGTAGGCCTAATTCCCTTACAAATAATAGCCAGGTGGGAGATAGATTTTTTGCCAGGGAGATACAATAAAGAGAGGGTTATAGACAAATGTTAAAGTTAATATGTCGTCATTTTTAACAAAAAAGGCAAGTGAATCAATGCAGGATAATCAAGAATGAGCTTCATTTTTTTTTTTCCCAAATGTGAAATTAATTCATATTGTAATTTTCAAGGTTTTAAACTTTTTTTCTGAATTTTCTGGTAATAGAAGTCTATATGAATGCAAAGTACCTAAATTATTTATAGTCTCATTAGAACAAGAAAGTATCTATTTTCATTTACCTTACCCTACAAAAACATTTTGAAGCAACCAAGAAGTCTTTGAAGTCTTTAATCTGTTTTCTAAGGAAAATAACATTAATTCAGCTGACTGAATTAAGCTAGAACTCATGCATGCAAAAGCAGGAAATGCTCCAGCATGTTACAAAAATATACTGAACATATGACTAAAAGGAACAACCACTACTTAGGTAGTTGGTTCAGCCATGACAGGTTCTCGATTTTTTTTCACACTCCTGTTGCACACAACAGAGTGTTTATCTTGTCCAGAACTGAACAATAATCACATACAGCTCATCATTTAAATCACAGCAACCACTAGAACCATAATAAGAGTAACAGAAGCAGAACAATTCCATGGGAAAATATTTTCTCCTCTTTTAGTTTCGTAAAAATATATATATCTGAAATAGACTGCATGTCTGCAGAAAGGATGGACATGATGCAAACATGGGTTCAAAAATTTTATGTTTTGGGATGTTTTGGATGTCTTATTTGCATTCAGTTGTTCCTTTTTCTCCAATGGCTCCAGATGTTCCCCTTGATCTAAGGATTACCACACAGAGACAGGACAAGGGAAGATCAGAACAGGATCCACTCTGAAAGTCTGAGTTGGCCTCACAGGGCCAGAAGACTTGCACCCACCATTTCAAGTAATCTGACATGCAAAGACAGTGACACAGGATGCTGCAAGGAAGGTCTGGTTCTGCTCAGCTGTAAAGCAGGTTTCCATGATGTCATGGTGACATCATGAGTCATAAACACTGAGGAAAGGAGGAACAAGAGATGATCAAATGGCCACAAGGATTAGCCAGATCATGAAAAATATCAGAAATAACATTAAGTGGAAGATGAAAGGCCTGCCCAATCATCCTTTAATGTCATTCACTATCACATTTCTTTTATCTTGTCCTAGACTGTGAAAGCATGGTCAAGCAGACAAGATTACACACTTTGATTTTGCAAGGGCTGACTCAGTTACTTTTGAAGCCTGCCTTCATTCTGCTCTGAGGGTAAAAAGTTTGCTTTCCGTCCTTTTCTCTCTCTTCATCCTTGAATCCTTACAGCCCTAGAAGGATCAACTGGTCCTTCTACATAGGTCCAGGTAGAGCTCAGCAGAGACAGATGGTTATGAAGACCCAGGAGGCTGCTAGAGGCAGGCAGGCATTTACATAACTCCCATCTTTTCCCAGACAAATGTCTGAGCTCCACAGATTGTTCAGTACATCTCTTGTTTTGACCAATGTCCCTGTATCATCATTATGCTGTTTATTTCTGCTCATTCTGAATGTGAATGTGTTCATAAATAAAGGCACATACAGATGTGTTTTGAGATAACTGTGCTTTACTTAATGAAGATTGCATTAAAAATTTGCATGACTGTTTAATATGTAGAGCACAAAAAGGTATCTAGAGGCTCCAGGATTTTGGGGTGATTGTTTTTTAAGTTACAACATGTTTTTACAAATGGATTATGTTTTATCTTGTTGGTCCTTTATCCTGCTTCTGTCTTTTCCAGAAATTCTAAGTTTTAAATGAAAATATGAGACCTGTATATGATCAACTTTCATTACTTTTGTAACTTGTGCAGAAAAGTAAGTTAGCCACTAAACATGACAAGTTTATTTGTTCATTTATTTATTTTTAAATTCTAATTAGAGAAAGGAAAAGGGTGTCAACAGTCTTTAGTGATTCACATTTTAACAACCAGGTTATAATTTATTAATTCCCAACTTATAAAATTTTCACAACCTCTTTCCACAGGAGTCCAAGAGCAACTCAAATTTATTTATTGTTTCTACATAGGGTGTCATTAAATATTTGTTATCTCCTAAAGTTTGTTGGGAAACGGGTTTATTTTCCACATCAAATCACACCAATGCTAATGGGAAAAGCATTAGATGTTGACCCAGCAAATTAAACTGTAAAATATGAGGCTCATTGTTATTATTACATACAGACACATTTTCTGTGCTCCTTATTAAAACCATCTTAATCAAACTCATTGTATTTTAGTCATGTTTTAAAATAATTATGCCAGAATACAAAACACATGAATATACAAAGAGAACAAGTTCCACTTGAATATGTTCAATTTAACTCTTTAAAAGAATTTTCTGTTTGGTCTCCTTCAACATTTAAATTGATCACCTACCAAGATGAAGAAAAACACACTGAGGGTTGTTTATGCTTTTCTTATAGCTTCATAAGATACTCCTTCTATTTTATTTTGTAACAAAACCAAGAATTAATTCAGCATCTGTGAAGCTCATCTAATTTCTGTAAATTCTCATTTTTAACCCTTTGTGTTTTGTTGCAATTTTTTTGCTAAGCATGAAAATGTCCTATCATGGGGTTGAGTGTTCTCTCCCTCTGGTGGCTACTCCTTCCTGGAGAATTACTGTGAAAACTCTCCTCCTCTGATTTCCTTATGGATCTGCCCTCCACAGTTTGCCACAATGGACATTGCCCTAATTCATAGGACTCTTACCGGGACAAGGTAATTTTAATATTTTAAAACCAGAAATAGGATTCCTTTATCATCAGTGGAGATGGAACCAACACAGAAACTGGGATTTAGTGGATGTTTCATCTGTCCAAGCATAGATGTTTGCCTCAGGACTAGACAGATAATGACCTGGATTCTGTTGATTAGCTCTGAGCTGGATTTAAAGAGACTCTAAGGTCTGGCTCAGATTGCTTGCATTTGCAGATGTCACAGGTCACCTGTGACACCTGATGAAGTCAGGTCATACATTCCATGTTGACACTGTTTTGTGTATTTGGTAAGGAGTGAGGGCTTTATCTCCTCTGCCTTTCTGACTAAAAAAAAGTACATTTTTGAAGACTAAAATTTTTCACACCAAGCAAGATTCTTAGTAATTTTGCATTGGGAATCACAGAGCCACTGGCTACAGCAGACTCAGCTGGTTACTCATCCTACTCCCATTGGAAACATGGAGCTTTTCCTACATAGCAGTTCTTTATCAAAGGATACAGATGATTGACTCGTTATGTTAACTCACATTTAAAGAACTCAAAGCAAAGAGGTTTTTTTCTGGTGCCTTATGGTGCACCTCTGCATGGGAGGAAATGGGCCATCACCACAACTCCCGATACACAGCACACACTGGAGCTTGTAAGCTCACCAGTCACAATGCTTCCTGTCTTTTTTCACTGGAATAACTACACACACCCAGCAGGCAGCTCTACATTCACTGCTCTGGCTATGACATGGGCCAGCACTGCTCTTCTCTGCTCTCCCTGGTGCTGAGATGTTTCTTCACTTGCTCATTCACTCACAGTTCTATAGATGCAAGTATCTCACCTCCAAATCATTTGCACGCTAATGCTGCTGGACTTTCATTGGCTGCAGTAAAGTGGCATTCCCATTCCTTTCTTACCAAATACTTCATAGACTTGACAAATTTTGCTAGATGAATTCCTCTTCTTAAAAATGAAACTTAATTGTGAATTTCCCCTGCTACTTGAAACCCATAATTTTTCAAGACAGACCCTTAACTGTGACAAGGTTGAGAATTTGTTATGAATTTTGTGATAGACTCCAAACGGGGCTCCCAGGTCAAGGCTTGGTTCAACAGTTCCTGAGCAAGAGGCCTGTGTGAGAGCCTTGTGGGACAATGGGAGATCCTGCCTTCCTGATATTTGAACTTTCTGCCCTGCTCCCAAGGAAAGACAGCACTCACTATATTTTGTGATCTTTTTAAGTCAGCAAGAACTAATAAAGTCTTCCGAAACTTTAAGTAACTGACTCCTTTAAGTTCAGAAACTCTACATGAAGGCTCCATGCCCCCTCCTGTATGTATTTCCCGTTAAAACATCCCTAACTCTTAAAGAATTAGGTAGAAATTGAGTATTGACCTTAACAATGGAAATACTGATACAAAATAATACAGAAGAATAAGCCCTGTACACAGGTTAAGGAATCCAACCATGAAGTCTCTAGAGCAGGTGTTAGGGAGTAGGTAGAAGAAACAAACAGGGACATTTGGTGCATTGATAGCCTGGGCTATCTCCCTACCTCATAAAAATTCAAGTGGAAGATCCAGTGTTTGGATCCTCTCTCAGCAAGCTGGTGAGTATCCAAGAGGTGAAGTTAATCCAAGAGGTACATCTAGTCCAGATTCTGTTACGTAGGCATATTTTCACACTGTCCTCATAACTGCTGGCTTTATAATCCTCTGGCCTTGGTAAAAGCTTCAGGAAAACCCTCTGGAATTTAGCCACGTTCATTTGCTGTAGTCACAGGAGTAACTTCTGACCTAAATGCTTGCAGCTGAGGTACTGCAGAATTCTCCAAGCAGAGGAGCAAAGTGTGTCCTACTCTTACCTGAAGACCTGAGATATACTTCAAAATTGCACATTGATTTTGGGAAAATGCATTCAAAGGGGCTGGAAAATCTCTGTGGAGGTCTCCAGTTTTCAACCAGATGAAGCCCTGAGCAACCTGCTCTGGCCCTGGTCCAGGCAGGAGGTAGAAACCTCTGAAGGTTCCTTCTAATGTAAATTTTTCTATGGTTTTATGGCCCTATAGCGCTTTTATTTTGGCGGCTAAGGTTCTTTGACGTAGTAGGTATTTCCCATTAAGGCCGCTTCAGCTCATAAGCTCTGATGTAATGAGATGTGCTGCATCTGCCACAGTGCTGGGGCCAGCAGTCCCAGCCTCGGTGCTTGCAGAGAAGCACCACCTATTTTAACAAGACATGGTACAACACACGAATACCTGCCTTCCAAATAGCGTTGGCCCTAGCGGCAGCAGCAATCTAATATGGTTTCAAAGTGCAACACCCAGAAAGCCAGGATCTTAAGACCCCTTTCCCAGAAAGGAATCTTTTACCAAGGAGTGATCTGAGCCAGTGTGGGGTCAGTGACCAGGCAGTCCTGCCAAGGCATGCTCCGCTTCGTAACACAGACTCCACGTGGGTCACACGTCCCGCTGGCTCATGCCACCACCCTGGCCACCGTCCCTCCTTCTGTCTGTCACTCAGCAGCTCTTGGGCAGCCAGCACAGAGTGTACAGGAGGGGCATGCAGAGGCTGTAAAAAAAAAAATCCATCATAAAAATAACTCAGGAGACTCCTCACACCAAAGCTGGAAATAGCAGAGAAAACACCTCCCATGCTGGTTCAGGGGTGGGGAGGAACCTCTCCTTGAGCTACAGCTCCTGGTTGTCAGTTTGCTTTTCGACCGAGCCACTGCAGGCTCCTGGAGCTGTGAGTGTTCCCTCAGAGGCACCACACGTTTCCTAACGGTGTAACAAGGTGATCCCATCAGCCATTTAATGTTCGCAGTGAGCAGCGTGGGAAACAAGCATCAGCATGTGCTTCCTAGCACGGATGAGCTGTTGAGGTGGAAGGAGAAGGAGATGATATGAAAAGCCTGATGGAGAAGTTCTGGGAGGGAGGAAGAAAGGAGATGCAAAGTCTTGTCCAATTTGTTTTACTGCATTTATTGAGAAGCAAGCATATGTGCTGAAATTCAGAATCTGCTCTAAATAGAGAACAGGTGTCATCTTTAAATGTGCTTTCCAGTTCAACCTCGTGGTGCCCAGGAGAAACACTATAATTTTTTTATAACTTACATGAGAGAAGACAGAGTGAGCAGGGGGAAGCATTGAGAAATCGGGGCAGGAGGCATATAAAAATTTGTATGTGGTTTAACAAGGAAGAAGAATACATTAGAAGGATTTTTTCCTTCTTTTTAACCCCATAACAGATTAGGGATAACATTACTGGCTATGGATCTTACCAGAGGAGTAAAAGAATGCATTCCTAAGCCCAGGTTTTTTTCTGTAGTTTCAGAAAATCTATCAAAGTGCCAGGGTGTCTGATTATTCAGCCCTTGCCTTGGCGTCATACAACACAAATGAGTGCCACACAGCATGGATTGAAGATTCACAGAGAAAAAGCTGTTGGAGTTTGATAGGGTTTCGGATCTCAAAGAAATCTAAAAATACCAAATACAGCCGACAAATACAGCCGACACATGTGCAGTGCTTTAGCAAGCTGAACATCTGGGACTATTTCAAATGCTCCTCTTTTGTGCTGCTTATTACGCTACCAGAGAGCAGCAAAGTGCAAATAAAAACTTAGCAGATTTTTGCACTGTTTCTAAGTTCAGCTACAAAGACATTAAAAACAATAATGGGGAAAATTAATATATGCCAGTTTACAGCCCCCATTTGTTCTAGACTTAGAGGATACTTATATATGCTCTGCTGCTTTTCTTTCTAGTTTTCTGGATTAATTACTATGTTGTAGATGTATAAGCACATTTTAAATGTATACATCCATATTTCCCTTATGGTGTGATTTAACTGAGACTTGCAAACTCTTTAACTGAGTTTGCAAACTCTAAATGAACTTCACATGACAAGGTAGAAATAATGATCATGTCACCTACCATTCAAAGACATGAGTTCTGTCGACACAGTATTTTTTATACTGTGATATCAATGCAAAAAGTTTTCCTTTAAGTCAAAATCAGCAAAATAAATATTGAGGTCCAAAATAAATAAAGCAGTTTTGCTCTTCCATGGAAGTAGCTTTGCTATAGACTTCAGTGGGATGAGGATTTCACTCAGTCATTTAATTTTTGATTTATATTACACATTCTTTTTTAGTAAGACTACTTAAAGGGATAACCACAACAGCATGTCTCTGGGTGTTGTGCATGCTTATCAGATAGGGGCCAAAGGTATGCCATCTGCACAAGGCTGCTTGCAAGTCGAGACAAATAGCATCATTTTGGAATCTTCTGGATCAAACAATAACTTTCCCAGATACATGCATATTAGAAGCTTTTGTCAGAAAGGAAAAGGATGGAAACAGGGCACAAAGAGTGTAAAATGGCAGAAGCCAACTCCAGGATCTGTTTTAGGGGGCATGAAATTCATCCAAAATGAAGGGGGAGGAGGGGGACTTTTATTTTTTTAAGTGTATCTTTCAAACTGTTCAGCCACATGACTGATACTTTAAAAAAGAGTACATCAGTATAGGGTCAATTGTAAACAATGCAATTTAGGAAAGAAAAACAGGGATGCTAACAGCTAACTGAATGGAATTTTTTTGGATTGTTTAGATGGGCAGATGGCAGTCAGCACTATCTCCTGGAAAATAAAATAAACTTATGGAAGTGCCACTCCGAGTAGCACAAGATCAGTACAAGGTCACACTGTGTTGGGCGGTAGGTACATGTAGGTAGATCTATGAAAGCCAACCAAAGATCTACTGGACGGACTCTGCTATCTATTTATTTCAACAAAGAAATTGCTCCAAACATCAGAGGGAGGAATACAAGGTAAAAGCATGGAAGAGTAGCCTGTTTATCAAGAACTTTGAATTCCATATGGTCAAAAACGTGTTGTAAGAAATGCCATCATCTTGTAAAGTGAAAATGAACCATATTGGGCAAAACCATACCCGAGAATACTGACCATATAAATTCATTGGCTCATCTTTTGGCACGTGGTGACAGCCTGCTCATATGCATCTAGGATTTCCTTTTTGAAGGATGTCCAGCCTCCCTGGACACCTTTGCCCTTCAGGACTGCCTCCTAAGGGGCTCTGATGACTGACTATATAAACTTGCTGGCTCGTCTTTTGGCGGGTGGGGACGGTCTGCTTGTACACCTCTAGGATTTCCTTCTTGAAGAACATCCAGCCTTCCTGGACACCTTTGCCCTTCAGTGCAAAGTGCCTCCCAAGGCACTCTGACAACTGGCCTCCTAAAAACAGTCTGCCCTCCAGAAGCACAAGGTGACAGTTCTGCTGGCACCCCTCCATACCTCTCCAAGAAGTCAGGTCACTATCATTTCGTGATCACTTTACCCAAGGTGGCCTCTGACCATCAGAGCACCCACCAGGCCATCTCTGTTCCCAAAAACTGGGACCAGTGGGTGCCTGTCCTCCTTGGCTCCCTCACCATCTGTGTCAGAAAGTTATCTTCCACAAATTCCAGGAACTGCCTAGACTGTTTCCTCTCTGCAGTATTGTATTTCCAGAAGATGTCTGGCATGTGGAAGTCCCCCACAAGAACAAGGGCCAGTGATTGTGAGACTTCTCCCAGCTTCTTGCAGAATATTTCATCTGCCTCTTCATCCTATCTGGATGGTCTGTATCTGACTCCCACCAGGATATGTGTTCTGTTGGCCTTCCCTCTGACTTTCACCACCATGTCACACTCAACCATATTGTCACCATCACTAACCTCCAGACAATCAAAACACCTCCATATGTCTGGGATGGACTTTCTAATGTTATTTGCCACCTATTTATTTAAGAATTTTAATTAGGTAGTCATCAAACAGTAACAGGTTAGTAAAGTCACAAATACACCAAATAGTTTTTGCATGTTCATCCTTACCATAGTGCCCGTGGGCACCATTTACAATAGTTATTTTGCACCATAGCCACCAGCACCTATCAGAACCACAGAACTCCTCCTGCCATCGAAAATGAGGAGGTTCTGCAAAGTTGTTAAGACCAGGCACAATGCATACATTGGATATTGCAACCTCACACACTAAACAGTGGCCAGGGAGTCATAATTTTGCTTTCTCAGTCCCTTTCCCTAAAATGAAAAGAGAAATAAACAAACAACCTTTTACTTTATTACCCCCTCTGCCCCCAGTAAAGACATCAAAGTGGGATCATCACAAAATGAAGCAATAAATGAAGTGGAATATTTTGGGGTGAATAGGTATTCCACTTCCAGATGATCTTTAAAACCTCAGTAGGGAGAGTTATAGGCAGGCTGCATAACCTGAAGAATGGCCAGATCATAGGATTTGTAATTAGAGTGAGTACATGGTGCTTCCTCACTGGGGAAAAAAAAAAGAGATGAGCAGCTGTCTCAGCAATATTGAAGTCAGCGAGGACTCCCGATGAAATCAGATACTCATCTGCAGAGAGAACAAGTCCCGTACATCCATCAGCCAGGCATGTGTCACAGCTAGTTGAAGAGAAATGACTTTTAGAAAGTTAAGCTTCCTCTGAAACCTCAGTACATCTATTAATAAGGGAGAATGAAAAGAAGACTAGAAAATAAACTAGAAATACAAGCAGTAGTCACCTGAGGCTGCACATGATTAACTTCACTAAAGCCCATTACATGCCTCTACAAGGAGAAAATTCAAATACTTTATTGCATTAGCTAATGGTAAAAATAAACTAGTGTGGCTTACATACTAACATGTAACAATTTCAAGACTCAAACAATTATTTGAAACCTGATTCTGACTTTACACCCATTCTACGTTGGATTAACTGCATTTCTATCGAGATAAATTTCAGTGGAGTTGTGCACACATCCATCAATTTAAACAGACAGAGATGCACCCAAGCTTTTGTCTAAGCTCTGAAGATATACTCTTAAAAAATACTAGGCCTTGTCCAAAGAACTAAGAGTTCTAAGTTTTATCCAGCACTGTGCAAATACTATTTTACTGTGACAAGGCAATGTCTTCAAGATGATCAGTAAAGAAGCCTGGGAGCCAGAATAATAAGCACCATTTTCAATAGATGCTGACTTACAAGGTCTGAGAGACAGGGAAATTCACACAACTGGGTCTTTTCCCTCTGTTCTGCTGCTAGCACTGTGCCTCATATCTATTCTGCACAGCAGCTCATCTTTGCTCTCACTCCAGGACCCCATCTGCCAGACGTAACCGGTCACCGCCGCATCGGCAGCCATGCCCGCGAGACAGCAGAGACAGCACGTACCTTTCCCCTGGCACATCCCAGGTGAGACCTGCTGCTATCACTGCTCAGCAAGCAGGGTAGCAGCAAGAGGCACAGACCTCCCTTCTTGCCTCACACACCCTCTCTCTTCATGTTTGCCAAAGTCTCATGGCCATTTTGAGCTGTGACTCGCAAGTCCCCTTTGCTGTCACCTAAGTGGGTCCCATAATGTGCTGACACACAGCATCCACCTTGTGAAGTCACAGCATGGGCACCAGGGGCAGAGGTGCTAAGAGGTACTCAGGGCCACTCTGCTGGATATCCTTTGAAGCCTAGTGAAGGGGCCATCAGCAGTGAAGGGGCTAGCAGCAAAGATGAAAACCTCAGCCCTCTCTGGTTTTAACCACAGAGATCATTTATTATTGTGTCTGTCTTTCCATATTGTTTCTAAACAATGTTATGACCTGAAAGTGAAACAGAATTAAGTTGTATCTAATTTAAAAGGGCTTTAGAAACAGGTAATTGGCATAGCAGACTAGCAAAATTACTCGCCTGCAGGATAGGGTGCCTTTATTTCTCCTCACTGGGGGAACAGGCTTCCAGAGCAGTACCATGCCTCTTTCTTCCTCTTGCAGTCAGGAGAACCAGAAAAGTAATAGCATCAGGCAAATGTTATTCTTCCTTTGGCTTGGAACAGGCAGTGCTTCCCAGGCAATTGAAATTGGTACCGTTCTGTGACAGTCAGATAGCAATTAATCTGCACTCCCTACACAGCTAGATCCAATGGGGCTTCCATCTGTCCACCTTGAAACTCATGGTGGGCTGGGATCTGTGGGGAGAGAAGCCTTTCTCACTGTTCCTGCTCACACAGACGGCATGGCTGCAAAGCCTTGTGCAGCAGAGACAGTGATTGGGCCATTGCAGCCCAGCCCTGCCCTTCTCTGTCCTGGGAATGGAGGGCTTTGTCAGCAGGGCTATGCCAAAGGGCTTGGCATGCTCTGGATTTTGATTGCATAATGCAACTGTTTAGAAAGGGGTGCAGGGACATAATCTGGGACCAAAGGCAGAAAACTGCCAGCATGCCCAGCACGTGTCCTGGGTGTAAACTATTCCACCTGAAACACAGGTGACAATACATTGAAATACTGTACGCATACAAAAAAACCCTCAGTGACAAATTATAACCTTCCTGAGAATGTCTAAATTAGATTTACAACCTAGTAAAATTAGTGCATCTCTGTAAGAGAGTCAGGAGAACAGGCTGAGGTCAAGGACAAAGGATTTGCCCCACAGGTTAGCCATTGGAAAGCTTGGTGTTTCACCAAAGCCAGCAGCCCTGTGGGGTGACACATTTCATGGGGGCTGCTTCACCAAGGGTTGAGTGAGCCACACCTGTAAAGTTGACCTTCTCTCACTTGCCATGACAGCTTAAGATCAGAAACCTGATTTTCTATAGCTTGGACTTGGGGACGTGGACCCTTCCCTTTCTTCTGCTTGAATCCAAGCTTGTACAGTAAGCTTTCCTTTCTCTGACTGATAGTTTTTGACCAGGTCAGGTTTTTTTGTCTCAATTTGATAAGCTGGCATGGCTTGGTAGCAGAATTTTTTCAGGGCTTTTTATTAGTAGTTCTTTTTAATGGTTTGAATTAATATGTTATGAATTTACACTGCATGTCACAAATTTTAGGCTTATGTGTTTCCAGCAGAACAAACATTCCGAATTCCCCAGGCAGACGGCTGTCATCTAACTCACAGGTCCACCCATGTAGTCCACCCTAGCAGCAGGCATAGTTACAACACCCCAAAAGAGCAGAATTTTTCAGTTAGCACAATGCAAACCACTTTACTTCTAATGATCTTGTAGTGCTGTGCTCTAATTGAATTTTTAATTTCTTTTATAGTATTCAATCCTGCAAACTGCTAAGTTATACACTCAAAGAAGCTGCAAGATGAGCTTATAAAGTTTTCTACATTTGCCTGTTTGTTTTATAAAAAGAGTGTATAATGACATATGTTCTTTGAACCAGTGCTTAGCAAGTGAAGTTGTTTGCTAATAAAAGTTTGTTGGTTTCATAATACACACAGAAATGTGTAACTGGGCTATTCAAGCAAACTTAAACTCCTACTTCAGGCTGATTGTGTTCCTTATTTCAACTGTAATTCATTGCAGAATATTCTACAAAATAAACCTGACATATATGAAGCTACAAAAGAATGCTATTAATATTTAATTAATAACTAAAAGACTCATTGCACAATTAAGAATTTTTAAAGTCATCTGTAAATCTGAAATATCATAAAGATACTGCATAGACAAGTTATCATGCTTGTGTTGATAGACTTTCTTACAGGAATGTTTTTTTGACAATAAACATTGCAGCACTGGCTTTATCAGCAGAGTACTGTTGCAAAATGAAAGGATACAAAATCTTAACCTACAAGACAAAGACAGGCTAAGAAGACACAGTCTTCTTAGGGAGAAGTTTGTAGAAAAAAATCCAATTGAAAGAAAAGGCTCCTAGTAAGAGATTGTAATGAAGGGGAACACCTACATACATCAACTAAGTGAAGATTTGGTCCTTTGTCCAGCAAGAAGAAGGCATATTACAGAAGCACACTGCATAGTCAGCTTGAAGGAAATGCACTAGTTTGTCTTCTTCTGGATGAATAATTAACATGCAGTTAATTAAAAGGAAAAATGTATGCTAATGTATTCAAGTGAAGTTTTTAGCTACTCCTATATATGTTTTATAAATCAAATGTGTGCAAAACAACTTATTTTGCAGGAATAGGGTACTAGTTGAAAACATCAGCTGTGCTTAAATATAATGCCCATTATATGTTATCATTCCGTGACTAGAGAAAACTTGTAGTTGCAGAAAGTGTATTACAAAAATCCTGTATCCTCCTGCACTGAGTTACATAAAAATGAGCAGAATCCAATTGAAATTCAATTAAAAATGAGATAAAGCAGAAGCATAGACCTCGCTTATATATGGGACTTCCTCCAGCTTCATCCTTTGCATTGTCAAAACTCAAACAGACGGAGCAGAAGGAGTGCATTCAGTTCTGAAACTGAAGCCAGAACAACAAGCAGAAGATCCAGGCAATCTGCTGTGTTCCTCACAAGGAGAATTTACAAATAGTGGGAATGTTTTTAATTGTCCGTCTCTCACAAAAAGAAAGGGAAATAGCCTAATGGCAGCACAAAAGTCAGACACATCTGGGAATATTGTGCTAATACTCTGTGTACAAACAACAGGTGTGAAAGTTCAAGCACCAAAAAGTAACACACTGTAAACTCAGGAGGGGATTTAAAAGGAGAATCAAACTCACAGAAATACTGGAGCAGGTCTACTTCTGTCAGTATTGAGTGATGTTGTATGAGTCATATCAGCCCTTCTTGATCACCTTTCTTCCCTACCCCATCCAAGGCAGATCCTACCACGCCTTGTGACCTGTACAGACATTTTCCATTTGATATGTGTAGTTAATGGACACATTAACTGCACTGTACGCATTGCATGCATGCTCTCAGTGTGTGTGTTTCATCAGGCAGGTGTGAAGCTCTTCATCTTCCTGCATAGGTGGGCCAGGCCTTAAAACTTTACAAAACAAAGTGAGAAACCTGAAATCTGATTCAGTAGTCTATGGTGCCTATGAAATGTCCTCTCATCCCTGCTGGCAGCCAGTGCAACTCCCCTTCTTCTTACCGGGCGTAACCCAATTAACCCGATGCAGCATTGTCTGTGGAGATAGGGTAAGTTTCTACCATTTGCAGAAGTGATGGGTTTTGCAGCTGTGCTCAAAACAAGCCTCCATGTTGCAAGCAGGCTCCAAGGCACTCCACAGCATCAGAAATGTGGGTACTGACTGAATTTTGATACGACTGTGTCACTTATCAAGGAATGGGGAAACAAACTTTCCCCCAAACCCTATTCTGGGTATTTATTTTGTCACAGCTATGCTCACATACCATCCACGTGATTCCTGTCTGCTGTGGCACGGGGCAAAGCATATGCAGCTCGCACACACGTGACCTTTTGTGCCTGAGCAAATGCATATTGAAGAGGGAGCAACTATAAAACCTATATATTTAAATGCGAATATTATAATATCGTCTTCGTAATTATCATTCCCCTTGCTAGTTTCCAAGATGCTCTGGGAGGATCAAAACACAGCTGCTTCCCTACTGAGAATTTTCACACTTATCCCAGCCCCAGGTTTGTTTCCGTCCCGGCCAACAGACGGCTCGGAGCTGCTGGTCCCCGGGCATGGCAGAGCTACGACTGTTGACTGTTACTTTCCAAAGAAGGCTAAAAACTGACAGGCTGTTTGAATACAACTAAGGAGGGAAAAGGAAAAGGACTTCGCTCAATCCAAATGATGGTCTTGCGAATCTTGACTGTTTTCCTTTAAGCCAACTCCAACTAGCGATTTTTTTTTTTCCTCGTGTCTACAAGAACATCAGCATTTGAAACACCAATGTGGGCTTAAGGAGAAAATGGATTTTCACCATATGAACTGTATGCATAATTTCCAGATAGGAAATGGCATGTTACTTTATTCACATACATTCACATTCATTTATTCACAGGAAAAATAGTTCATATTCTCAGCTATGATTGACATAAGGTACGAAGAGGATTTCTTCTGTAAAAAAGCAAACAAATTATGAGGAGTAGGAAGCAATAAGGTTGTTTATTAACACTCTTCTATCTTCACCCTCCTGCCCACCCCATCACCCATGAGATGGCATTCCAAATCCTTGACACAAAATGATAATATATAATATCAACCATACGTTCTCTGCCATTCCCATCTGAACCTCCAGCACTGCAAATGTAGTCATCTTCTTTCCACAGCGGGAAACAGCAAACATTCATACTTGTGCATTACCTTTATTTGGCACTCAAACCCCTGTGAAGTAGAAATTTTACCATTTAGCACCATCTCAGCCTCACAAAATACAGCCTTTCAAAGGATAAAGATAAGCCTACGGTGTCTGAACAGATTCAAGACACTTTACTAGCATTCTCACAAGGCTCCTGTTTGATTTGCATGATTATTCGGGTGATGGAGGTTAACTACCCTGAGCAATGGGAGGAAATCAAACCATGATCTTGCATGCACAAATATGCATAGATTGAGGGGTTTTATTTCATTTCCTGCAAGATTACTGGCAATGCCTATAGTAACGCCTATTTTGTTAATTTTAGCTTTTATTACAGCCATCTCCAGGAAACAGCAACATTCCCAGAGACAGTCCTTGAGCAGAAAAGAAACTACATTCACGGAATACATTTCTTGTTGCAAATTATTTACCCGAGGCAAAAATGTTTATCAGCCTTTCTAATTTGGTGGCATAGTACAGCTCCTGGTGCATGGTGAGCTGAACAATTAACTGTTTGCACTGATGTTCAAAAAAAAATTATACAAGCAGTGCTGAAAGCGAAGGTAGCTTTCTGCCGTTCACATCAAGAGACAACATTGTGCTTACTTAATTTGTGCAAGTTCTGGCACTGAATGAAACAAGACTGATTTTTTCCCATGGTATGGGTCAGAAATCAGGAAAATGAAATATAACGAAAAATTTAGTCAATGCAAAAATTAGTAGTATGTCACAAAGATCTCAAAGCTTATAAATAACAGCAGGTAACTTCAAAGAATATCAGGTAGCTGTGCTGGACTGGGTGTGAATTCCGTATCACAGCAAGGCAAGAGGAGGAGGAGGAGCGATATCTGATCCTTCAAGGTTCAGTAAATGTGGAGCAATTGTAATTAATCTTAAGTGACTCGTGATGCAGTATCACTGTGGCACAGGACTGATGACAGGGAGGTGTTCCCAGGAGACAGAAGTAAGTAATTTGGTGCCTCGTGGACAGTGCTCAGAGACATAAGAGCAGTCTGACTTAGCAAATGTCAGGGTGCATCTAGAATGACTAGAGGTGAGCCAATGTCCTGGTGGGGACACAGAGGACAGGATTCCCTCCTGCCTGCTTACTGGCAATAGACACAAAGCACTTTCCCTGGCCTGCCAGTTAGGGAAAGTTCCTCTCCAACCGGCACGACCCCTTCCTCTTTGTTTTTAAAAGATTAGATATTAGATTTTAAAATAAACACATCAAATGAAAAAGGACTGTTCACATGTTTATGAAGCCTTCTAGAAAACTTGCCAAGGTCTGTGCCAGCTGGGTCACTTCTTTGTAGATGCTTATGGCATGGAGGACACATGTGGAATGTCCTCAAGTATGAAGCTTCCCAAACGGATAGAGAAAACAAACATGGGATGGAGGGAGTGGGCTCAGCACCATGTGGGAGCAGTCTGAGGTTGAAATGGAAATTAAGGCATATTGTCCTGCAATGGGAGACACTGGGGTTAGGTACTGACAGGGATTTGGTGGCTCATTTCCCCAGAAGATTTTCCTTTAATATGAACTGAAATTTTTTGGAGGTAAATGTGTGATGCTTGGTAGAACTCAATTAATTAAAGCTGGCCAGAAGCCAGGCCATCTAGCTCTGTGATTGTTTCTGCTTTTGTTAGTTGAGGAACATTGGACTGGTTCAATACTTCCAGTGAGGGAGTACTGATATGCATGCCAGGTGCTTGGGGAGGTGCTGTTTGCAAGAGAGCTCTTCCCAGTGAGTCTGAAATGGATCAAGAAAAGACTGAGTAGACTGGGGAATCACTGAGCCACTGGGCCTATCCCTTTTCAGAATAAACGCTCTCTGTTACTTAGAGTCTTCATTGGCATTCTGGCTGTTTACCCATGTGGATGAGAGAGACCCAATTCTGCCTTCAAACAGCTCTGAGAGAAAATTGTGGTGTGGTATGGTGTGGTGTGGTTTGGTAGCATGACAGAATAGGTTTGGGGGGCAGGGCAGGGACAAATCAACAAGATGCTCCATCACACATTAAAATACTTATGTATGTAATACATATATACACACGTATATATATACTTATGTATATATGTGTGTATATAAATATGTCTGATCTATGCATAATGTAAACAGTTATGTAATTTAGCTGTTCTAACTTTCACTTCCTTACCCAGAAACTGTTTGTGTGCTTCTAAGTGTGATTTTTCCACTGTTTTGCGGGGGGGCAGGGCCTCATCACATGTGATGAAGTGTCTTCTAGCTCAGAGAGCAATGCTCCTGCTTGTGAAGCCAGTGTCCTTAAGCTCAGGGCTTGCTTGTGGTGAACTCTCACCCAGAAGTTTTAGGTGACTGCTGTTGCCTCTCATGTGCCCGTGGAAGCTGTCACAATCAGCCACAAAAGTACCTGTGCTCCAGCTAGATCTGAAATGATTTAGGTCAAATCATCAAAACCAATTAAAACAAATAAGTAAGCACACAGAAGAATGCACTCAGCCTGAGATGCTCCAGTAGACCAAAGCATCTGTGCACCCAGCTGTTTGGTGTACAAAGCAGATGTGACAAGATGTTTGGACCTGGTGTTGTTTATGTATCAGGAGATTTGGGCTGGATGGATTCACAGGCTATAACAAATGTCCTCATTTATCCTGGCTTGTTCTTATGCTACAGCCTATTCCAGGGGATAGACATGTGGCATACAGAGAATCCAATGTGTCAGGAACACTGAAATGTTGTATATTTGCTGACAGGTCTCTATAAAAGCCAGATCAGGGAATAAAAGCTCTTTTTTAGAGCTTCTAATTCTTAAAAAATATCTTTTTTTAACTCTTGTTGAGAGTTTTGTTGTTGTTTAGTAATATGGAATATAACAAAATTATCCTTGGTGTCCTTTCACAATTATTATTCAATAAAATTCCCACAAGCTTATTGTAATGTGCTCTGACACACGGGATTTTGTAGTGTGGATCTCCTAATATTTGGGACTTCAGTTCAAGCACTGATTTTGGAGTCAAATGTTTTGTGAGAATCTCCTCCTTCCCTCAACTTCTTGCCCTCAGAGCCTCAATCTCTTCTGGTTGCAGAGAAAAGACTGAAAACATAACCCATATTAAGTCTCAAACACCAGACAGCAAACAGAAATATACAATATTTATTTGTTTATGTATTTAATTATTTATTTATTTTATTCTCCTGATTTTTAATAGCTAGATTTGGCAATATTGCAACTGGAATTTGCTTTGAATGAAGACTAAGGACTGAATGCCACCTTAATCTCTCTCTGAAGAAAAGCAATGTTGGGAAATGCCTGGAAATGAAGGTCCTTGATTCACTACTTCCTTCCATGGCAGCTCACGCTGCCTTTACCCTGCTTCTAAGCCTTAGATTCTAATATTCATGTATATTTCTAACTGTGTCCAAATCCAAACAGTAAAAATAGTCTTTTTCTTTAGAACATGATAACCTCAGGTAAAAAATGTTTTGACTTCTGTGATATGTGAAATCTGGACCTATTTTAAATAAGGCCATCTCTACTTAAAACCTGTCTCTGAAACTCCTAAAACAGGGTATGTCAAATAATATAAGGCTATTTTTTTTCCTAAATAATGTTTTTACTGTCTTTCTTCTGCAAGTTTTTTCCACAAGTAATATTGTGAATTTAAAAAGCACTAATCATACTCTCCGAGCAAAATGGCTTCTGAATTCACATGCCTGGACTGTAACGCTTCCTCAAAGCCACTAAATACTGGAATTCAATAGAAAAGGAAAAGTTTGTTCAACTGCTCTGAAAAATGCCAATCCATTTTCGTGATCGCAGTCTTTTCTACCAAAAATTTCCAGTCTGTTGATTTGCCTACCAATAGTGTAACCTCCTCTTTTTGGATTGAAAGAGGTTAATTTTTCAATTTCTTTCTAATTAATGAGAGTTTAGTGTGAGTAAAATAAAACCTTACATCTCTCACATACCATTCCAAATCCTTTGTGTACCTAAATATACCGGGGCACTGAGGGTGAACTGTTTGTGTACATGTTCCTGTACTGCCAGCAGTGTTTCTCTTACACTGCTCAAACAGCACAGGCTCACAGCTTACAAAAGGTGGTTGGGATAGCTTTCAGGTCTATGGCTCAGTTTTGGGGCTCTGGACCCCAGTGTGCTCTGGCAAACTGCAATGAACATTTTGAACAGTACAAATGAAACACACTTCCTACAACAAAGGATGTTGTTGACAAGGGGGCAGGTTTGATTAGTCACATGAAATGGAACTGGTGCTACAGGTTTTGTCTCCTGACAGCTCATGCATTAAGCTGCAATATACTCATATATAGATTGAATGCTTCTAAAAATCAATGGGGAAGGCAGTAAAACATCTGCTCTGAAGGCTCAAGTTGCACTGAAATGATCCATAATCATTGTCCTGGTGCTCCTCTCCATAGTGAATAACATAGGGGACTGTTTGCCATGACTCTGAAATGCGTGTCACTGTCACAACAGGTGAATAATCCAAATTTGCCCTGATCTGGTGCATTTCCCAGTGCAATCCACCCCACCAGTCCTGCAGCACGCACTCTCACACGAGCAGTGCATGGCAGGGGACAGAAGCCAGCCACTGCTGTTGTCAGGACTGTCTCACCCATTGGCTTTCTCTGGCAAGCACAAGGTTCCTGCAGCAGCAGTGTATTACCTCAGCTGCCAGTGTCTTCTGTCACTGAAATATTTTCCATCAAAGGGAAACCTCTGCGAAGCAGCAGAGCACAAGGGCTGGCTGTCAGCTTAAACTCTTGTAATGCTTAACCCGTTGCCTCCCCTTCACAGTGGCTCTTCAGATGAAAAAGATTCTCTTTGCTTTTGATAAGTCTCCTCCTGACACAGTCTAGTGCAAATATTTGATATTGTAGAAAATCAGATATATTGGCAGCAGGCTGCTGAGGCTCAGTTATGAGTCTATTTTCTCTTTTAGCAACCTGCCTGCCATTTGGCCACAGAGTAAGGTCAGTACTACTATAAAAATTGCAAAGTTTGCTGCTGATTGCTGAGGGAAGATAGAAAATTGTATCACACAGTGCGAGGAAGTCACTGAAGTTTCCTGATCTCTACAGACTTCTTCACACCCACCCTTGGGTGGAGAACAGACAGGAAAACACCCATTCATACACGCATAAACATACCATATCTTTGCATACCCCACAAAAACTTGCCTGGGTACAGCATTAAAAACATTGGAGAAAATACTTTTGTGGAAGAAAGATGAGGATTATGCCAGTGCATAATCCTGCAGCAAAGTTATTGCTACATGTAGCTTGGGACAGCAGACACTGATGGCTCTTTTAATTAGACATGTTTTTTCTGTCCTCGCTCCTTATCGGTGCAATGTAACCGATGGATTTACCTTGAAAATACAGATGAGCTCCCCTCCGCTCCTGAAACGCACAGCCGTGTGTCACTGGTGAGCCATGTGCACATCACATGCTGGTGGCATGACAAAGGCAAGATGGGTCCTGCCTCCAAAAGCATGCTTACATACGCTCTTTCTTGTACAATTTTAGCTGTCATGTGGCAGAGGATATCAGAGACGCCACACATGGGACGGATTGTTTACAATTACGCGCCCAGCAAAGTTATAACAAAAAAATTTAAATGTGATCTCTCATCTCAATAAGTCAGGTCAGCAGTTACCCTTGCTACTGTGCCCCACCAGCAGGAACCATGAGATAGCAAGAGAGCCACACAGATACCACACACTGTGCTGGCCTGGGGTGACCCTTAGGTCCAGAATCCATTTTATTGTCTGAGGGTAAATTTAAAGCCTAGCGGGAACTGAAGAGGACTGAAAAAGACATGCTTTTTATAACAAGATTTTTAATAAAAGGTATGTTACACAGCTATGTGGTGTTTTGTTGGGATTTTTAACAACCTTTCTTTTCCTGGCATTTAGTTTCAGGTTTGGTTTTAGTCTCCAAACTATTAAAAATAAAGCATCAGCTAGCAGTAGGAAAATAATTTCCCATGGAAATAACCCCACATAGGGCAATATCATTAGGCTGACATGTTTTTAAATAAAGGCAGGTATGTAAATTCATTCATACTTAGTCACCAAAGTAAGTGGATCAACCCACAGAGAATTAAGTGTGTGCAGTTCCCACTGTACTGTCTGTACACCTGTCCATGACTTAGTGGGCATTTCACTGCCCAGTTCTGGAAGCACAGATGTGAAATAAGCAGTTTTGATTTTAAAACCCAGACCTTATTTTACTGACAATTAGAAGCCATTAGGTTTTTTTTTTTTTAAGAAAATGAAAACATTTGCTGTAGCAGGGAAAGAAACAGCACTGCAAAAATTAATTACAGGAAAATGTAAAAGATTTGATTCTGTTATGATCAGCACACAGAAATCATGACTTATGTGAGGCTTGATAAGTCTCATGTTACTATCATTCTGAAAACGGAATTAATGTTGAGAGTAGGAAGTACTGAGAGAGATTAAAAAAAAACCAACAAACCAAACCTGTAAGATTTCCAAAACATTTCAAACTTAAACAAAATCCACCTTAGGAGGTTCCATTGTAGCTTTCTTCTGTAATTTAATTCCCCGCTAAAATCTCCCAGTTAAGTATGCTGACAGCAAAGTGTTAAAGGATTTTCCCCTAACTTCCCTTTCTAGGAACTAATCATTTAGTGTGACTAAAGATACCACTTTGTGTGTAGAGAATAACCTATTCCCTACAAAAGCATGTGGGTAGTGGGTATCTCAAAATCCTGGGCATATGATGATAGCAATATCAAGTGAATCAGGCATCCTGAGTCAGCATGCTGAATGAAGTGTTCCAAACCTCTGCAAAGGGCAATTCCCTTGGGTCAAGTTCAGGTCACTGGAGCAATACAGGGAAACCCATAAGGAAAACGCTGTGTACAGGCCCCGATTTACAGGCTTGATTTATGGCTGCAGCACAGTACCTTCAGCCTTTTCAGGGGACTCTTACATTGAAAATCTGAACTAATTATCTGAAAAAAACATCTGTTGCATTCAAGTTCCAAAGCATGCACCTATTAACAAGGAGGATCAGAAAAAGCACTGATTGTTTACATATAATCTATTTTAACTACCTGGTAGCAGTACTGGAATCATAATAATTTCCCGGTCCCCAGCATCCCTAATCACAGAATAAGAGCTCATGGCTCCTCCAGGAGACACCAGAATAATTAACATACCTTTGAAACATCTTCACCTTTCATAAATGCAGTGGGACTAAGAACACAGCTTTGTGACTAGACCAAGAGGTAAAAAATGCCAGCCATTAAAAAGCAGGTTTGCCAAATCTACTGCTGAGATGCTTTTTCTTTGCCTATCTGTGTATCTGCTGTTGTACAAAAGAGCTTTCAAGAACTGGCCTGAAGAAGCATTCTCATTCTTTCTTCCCATAAAAAAGCAGACCTGGCACAGGCACAGTAAATAAAAATAACAAGCATATGATGCCCAAGATGCATGTGAACATTAAGTGACGTTGGCAGCCCCCGCAAATAGAACTCCGGTTAAAAATAGCCTTTGTCTAAATGTGGAAAGTGAGTAAATATAGTAGCAGTTTCAGCTTACTACAGAGGCTTACAGGCTCCAAGTAACAGAGCTTATTATAGAGCATGTGCGTCAGCAAAGGGGAGAAAAGGGAGAAAAGAAAGACGACGCATTCTGCAATTAGTATCTACAATGAGACACAAATTAACTTTTCCCCTCGTTATTTTTCTTGTTGTTTGAGAACTGTTATAGTGCTAAAGTGGAAAGGAGCTGAGATTGAGGAGAAAGCTGAAGCTAGCACTGAGGAGCAGCACAGGGAGCTTTCTGCACAAAGGCAGGTTGCACAGAAAATGAAATGTAAAAAGATACAATAGGGCAGACTGTGATCTCAGGTTCTCTTGAGACAAATAAGGAGCATCATAACCTGGCTAGAGGGAGCTCTCCTGGATTTGCTTCCCTCATTTGACTGAATGCAAGCCAGTGAACCAGCTTTTGAAGTGACTGAGCAGAAAGCAACACCAATGCTCTCCCCTGCCTCTACTCCTTTCTTCCAAGGAACCCTTGCAAGTTTTTTTAGTGATAGCAGAACTTGCTTCAATGAATCAGTAAGTCTGCTCTACCTCATGTCTCAGTTCAGAAACAATTTGCTGTGCAGTTGAGGTGGGGAAAGCCCACAAACAAAACCTGTGGGATATCTTACACCTGAGGAAGAGTACCTGCTGTGTAATGCATGAGTATATTTAAGTAATCTCCCCAGGATGATATCTCCAAGCATAACATTGCAGGCAGGGAATCCTTCAATATTTTTAATGTTCTCATCTGGTTGAATTGACAAAAAAGAGAAAAACATTCCCTGGCTTGTGTCTCTGATCAACTCAAATCAGAGGGAGAGTGGGAAACATCCTTTGTATTTCTTTCAATGCTCAATTAAATTAAACCATAACTCTCAAAAGTCCAAAGTCCTCCCCTCATTCATGCAGAAGAGGACACTTTTCACAGGGTTCAGTGGGTTTCTGCTTCTCTACACAGTTTCTTATCTTCTCACGTTGCCTTGAGAAGAGGGGGGTGACAGTGCATAACAGAAAAATAAATGTTCGGGAGCATTAGATGAGATACAGCATGTATCCATGGCCAGCTAAGACTTGTCAGCAAAGTTGCCTTATTCAAATGGCATGGTAAATAAATGTTATAAATTCCTAAGTAGATCCTAAATTAGCTTTTGGCATAGTGCATCACTATAACAAGTTAATTTTGCAGCTCCAAGGAATAGCCTTATATGGTTCACTTAAGTAATCATGCTAAATGAATGTTTAAGTGAGAACCATTTGCCAAATGCAAAGCAAGAACCATATATAACCTCTTACACAACAACATAACACACCAATGATGTGTTGGTTGGTTTTCAAAATTCTGGGGTCTGTACAGATAATACCTGCTAACTTCTACCAACATCTGAGACAAAAGGTATCTACCTGGAATGCTTATGATTAATAAATCCTACTACCATGACTGTTTAGGATTATTAATTTAGCCTTTATCCTGGCCTGTCTTCCTCACCATGCAGAAGATTCCCTCCCCTCCCCTCCCCTCCCCTCCCCTCCCCTCCCCTCCCCTCCCCTCCCCTTCCCTTCTATGACAAACAATAATTTTGGTACTCTTCCTTACTTTCATTGTTTTGCTAAGAAAGAAGAAATAAAAAAGGAAGGGAAGGAGAGAACTGATGCGCCAAAACCTTCACTTATTATCTCAAAAGAATTTGAGCCTCCTTCTAGTGCAGTGCATCCTTGTCCCAGTATTTTTGCTGTTTCTCTGGCTTTCTTCTCTTACAGCCATCAGTGGCCAAAAAAAAAACATATTCAGGAAAGGCAATTACAACATAATGTGTGTAAGCTTAATACTGTTTGCTTCTCCCTCCCTCCCCCACCCTTGCATCCTCCACCACCTATAAATATGGCAAACTAAAGTATTAGGGATAGCTGAAAAAGTTCAGAGACAGACATGCCTGTGTCTATTAGTCATCATTCATGCATTGTACCAAAATAACCTGCAATAGATGCCGTCTTGTTTCTTGCTAGGGAGTGCTGTTGAGTTCTTGCATTCACAATAAATCTGTTTGGAAGACTGCCCTTAAAGAGTTGCCATGGTGATTATTTTGGTACCATAAAGTAAAAGAAGCTAAAGTACTTACTAGCCCTATCCAAAATCTTGTCTTTTGGGGAGGGAAGAAAAAAAAAAAAAAAGAAACCAGCAGATGGCATTTGTCAGAAATTCAAGATTCTGGTTATTACTGAGGTTGTGTTTTTGGAGGAATTCTCCAAAAGGAGAATGCATCGGGTGAGGGGAAGGGAATGGAACAAAAAAAAATGACGTCTGTATATCTGAAATCCCTTTTGCTTGCACTATTACAACAGTTTAGGAATAGTTGAAACAGTAGGTGTTAAGTAATGAAAATCTTCGAAAGAGTCTCCTTCCAGACTATTTACTAAATACTTAACATACTGTAAGCCGAAGAAGAGGAAATTGTTATTTCCTTGTGAAAACATCACAGACTTCCAAATGGTTAATTACAGCTCCCTTTTGCACCTTTCTTATGATAGAATCTCAATGGGAATGTGACAAATGTCCCAAAGAAATCCATGTATCAGTCTTTCTACTTTGCATAGTAGAGGCACATGAATCCAGATCTTCAAATTACACGGTCTATTTGGTGTGACTGTAATGGAAAAGGTGAATTTAGGTGGATTTTAGTGAAATCAATGCACCATTTCATTCCAGGTAAAAATAAATAAATATATAAATAAATAAGCTATGAGGTTAACTGCTCAAACACTTACTTGCTGAATTGTCCAGTCAAACTAGGGCCTGTATATGGATTATGCACAGATTTAAATTCCAAAGTATGGCATCAAACCGGGACAGGTACATGTGCAAGCATGCACCAGGACGTGATGCTGGGTGTCTGCAGAGCATCAAGGAGCAAGGGCTGGTCCCACCTGCACAGCATGGACATCAGCTTGTGTCCTAGAGGTAGCACAGCTGCACCAGGTGGGAGAGAAGTGTCCCAGGCAGGGTGCTGTGCTGACAGGTCTGCAAAGCTCCTCAGCTCTGGGGGTAGCTCAGGTATTACTGCAGGAGGCTTCCTCGCATGATTTAGGGGAGTTGCAATGTGCCGTACGGCTTTCTTCATTCACAAGCTCTACTTCTGCTCCTTTTAGCTGTCAGTTCTTCTCTGAGGCAATAGCAGCCTCCACTTCTTCCTACAAAGAATCCAGAGTTTTGGTGAAAAACAGCTTTGTTTGCTTTAAACTTTATTTACTTAAAACTGTAAAATTGGCCCCTTCTCGGTGAAAGGTGCCAGCTGAACCGCTCCAGGAACTGAAACTCTTTATTCTCCCTGGCGCTCACTTGCAGCCCATTGGAGTCAATGACAAGCCTTGAATTGAGCCGGTTTGCTGGCTCCCAGCTCTGGCCTTCCCAGGGCCAGCAGCAGCTGTGCAAACTCCCGAGCACTCCCTCCCCGAGCACCTCCGAGGGAGAGAGAGCTGTGTCCGAGCTCCGGGGAGCTGGCCCAGCCCGAAATCCCACCCCGAAACTGCAGCTGCCGAGCAGCGACGGAAATTCACCGAGCTGCTAATTGGGGCTGCTTTCTTCCAAAGAGGCTGTGTTCAGGGCCAGGGGATAATGGAGTTTTTGCTGCCTCTGGCTCCTCTGGTGTGTGTTCCCCATCTCTTCCCTGTGCCAGGTGGGGTACGATGCCAGCAGGACGAATCTGAGAACACCTCATCATGTTTTGGGATGAGCCGTGTTGAGCTGTTGCTCAAGACAGCTGGTCACCACTGTCTTTGGGATTATCCTTGTTTCCCAGTTTTCCATCTCTGTACTTAGTTTGGTTTTTTTTTGCATTTTTATTGCCAAAACCACAAACTTGGGTTATGTGAGGAAATGCAAAAGGCAGGAAAAGTGAAAAAAAGAGACAAATTTTCACCCCTACCTTCAATTAGGGCACTTTCGTGGAGGGAGGAATTTGTTGAAAAATTTCCAGTAAAACTTTCACAGGACATGCTCTGTTAAGAAAGAAGAAAACCCCACAAAAACCAAAACACCACCAAATAAAACTCATAAAAGCATAACCAAAACCAACTTTATCGGCTTTATTTTCCATTTCTGTATAGCTGCCAAGAAGATTTCAGAAATAATTTCTGGTCACTTTTGACCAACTAAGTTTGCCTTCAGGTTAGTGACTGGTCCTAAGGGCCCTTCTGCACCATAAATTAAATCAGATTAAGATTAATCTAATTGATTAGATCTGAAGAGTGACCCAACACTCCTCAGAAAAACTGGTGATGACTCTTCACAGGTAAAGGATGGACAAAGTGGGGATCTGTCATCAGAAAGGGCAGAGATTAAGAGTACTGTGACACAACAGGAAGCTCAAAAGGTCAATTGAGGATTGTATTGTAAGACTGAATCTGAAGGTAATTCAAATATATTAGTAGGAGACTTAAGAAAGTAGGGAAAGAGAGGAAAATTGAAATAGATTTATTCAGTTTGTTCTCTTAATGGGAAGAGAAATTGCAAAGACGTAGCACGTGCTAATAACTTACTGTTCAAAATTTTGAACAGCCCCATGTCACCTGTAAAGACAATCATTAAGCGCTGTGTACGTGGTTAAAGTTTCCTGCTAAAGTAAGATTGTCATGTGTGAAAGTTTAGTTTCACCATAACTCTCGAAATATTTACTGACATGTAAAAAATACCTCTCTGCCTCATGTTATTACCACCAGTGTTTCCCCCAGGAAAAAGTTTGTTTTAATAATTGGCTTATAACAGATGTTAGAATGAATAATAGACTATTAACCTGGACAATTTTGGGGTGGAAAATCTGAAATGGTGCACTAGAAGTTCCAGCAAAGAGTAATTGCAGAGCTCAAAAAAGTAAGAGAAAAAAGGGAAAGTTGTGGCACTGTAGAATAAGCACACTCTGTGGGGTTTTCATTCAAGGCAGGGTGTAAGTATAAGCCACCTGGAGTCCTATTTCAAAGTTACCTGAAATCATAGGAAGAACTCTGTGGACTGGGATGGGAAACATGACAAGTCCAGTTCTAGAGGGCTCACACATGTTACCCTTCATTTGAGGTACTGTGGACTAACATAGGCCTGGGGAGCAAGATGCTGCATAAAAACCTAGGCTAGACAGCAGCAGTGTTTGCTCATTTGGCATCTCTTGCTTATCTGTAATTTGGATGGACTGACAAAAACAATCCTTGTTCTCTCCTAGGTGCTATTTCTCTCATAAAGTCTTACCTTAAAGTTCTTACAATCCTGTGCTAAATTATCAGTGCATTCCCTTTTACCTGTGTCAGTATTATTTCCTCATTTCTTGATGTAATGAGTTGTCTAATTACTGCAATATCAATTCCTTCAGAAACTTCAAATAATTACATCTGTGTATTTCAATGACATCCTGAAGTGTTTGGGGGAGGTTTGCTTCGGGCTCAAAAGCATCAGGTGCCTCCTGATACATACAATTTCTGCCAAGATCTCCCTTCTTCCCTACTTTCTGAAGCATCTAGAAACAAATATATGTCAGTTCTAATTAAAACAATCACCCAAGTACTGGATCTGACCCAGGGATTATCATTGTAATTTTAAGAGCTGCTTTCTCTGCACAGTTGTATGAAGTGTCTCGTTTTGTTTCTAACCTTCGTGTTTCAGTGATAACATGTTTCAGTTTTTTCTTACCTTCATTTTCAAAAAAGTTATGCAGTTCCTCTTGCTGCATTTATACGTACTCAAAGGAGAAACAAAAATAGGGATGAGCCAAAAAAATTTGCTGTGTTCTGTTACCACATTGGTATTGTCAGCTACATGTTTCCTCTTGCTTATTGCATAAGCAGAGCTGCAGTCCTGCCTGGCTCTCACTGAGGCAGGGAAAGGGCAGAGGGAGCTGTAGGAACAGCAGTGGAAGGGGGGAACCACGCTGGTCTCTAAGACCAGCTCTTGAAATAAAGTGTCTTTCCATAGCAGTGTCAGTATGGAATGTGAACACGGGCTGCTGGCCCCATATCCTGTACCATCACCCTGCATTAGTAGAGAAACAACACGGTAGGCAGGCAGGCTCCCACCCCCAAAATGAGCAGCCACAAACATCTGAACTACACATCAGAATTCACCCTTCCAAGCTTCACATGTCCCCACCTGTGCCAGTCACCTAAATTTTGAGGCATAAGAGACAGTTCTGGGGTGGATTCATCTCATCCTAATTACACCGTGTAGAATAGAATAATTCTGATAATTTATGCCACAGAAACCACTTTCTCCCTCTTCCCAGATATAAAAGTGTACATGTTGTAGGCTTCATTTTATCTCTAGTTAGGGCATTTGGAAAAAAAGCTCACACTCTTGGTAGTGAGGACACGAGGGAAGGAAGTCAGTGATGTAAATGTACCTAACTGCACAGTCAGAACTCTATACTTACAATAACCTTGGGCCCTTCTTAGCAGAAAATTGTACAGGGATGTGGGTGGAGACTTTTTTAAACATTAATGCTCTCTGGCATATGTTCTAAATAAATGAGCGGAATGAAAAAGCATGGAAAAATATTTTGTGCTGGGATTATTAATCTCTGTGGTATTCAGCCACTTCTTAGCAACAAACGTTCCCCTGAGGAATTATTTCAATCAGAGCTCACATCTTGGTCTTCAAGTCCTTTTGGGCATATTTGAATTACATTTGGTGCATGAAATATATTTTGGGGCATAACCACAGGGCAGTTTGGAAAGACCTTGAGGATAGTTTTGTACATAGGCTGTGAGCAGATAAATTGCATTTAAAATCATCCACTTGGAATTCCAGTGTTCTTGAGGTAGTGGCTGCTTGAGATCAGCATGAAACATCTCCTGGCTGAACACATGCAAACATGTTATTGGGTGCATGGTATCCATCCTTAATCACACTAAAATCGGTGATTAGAAAAGCTATGGAGAAGCTTAATGATTGCAAAATTAGGCAATTTCATTAATACTTCAGAGATTGTAATGAACTTTTTTTTTTTTTTTCCATGGGAAGCAATAGTATATTTTTTTTCTTCTAAAGGATGTCATCAGCTTGAGAAGTTTACTTCATCCTGCAGAGCTGTACAAAAGGCTGTGCTGAAGATATGGAGGGATTTTATAAATAGTTTTTAACTATATATTTGGATAGTAACTTGGAAATTGCATATTCAGTGCTCACTCCAGTGGTCATGTATCAGAAAACTACCTGAAAATTACCCTGTGGCAATTCAGCATATTATGGGGTAATCCTGCAAAGCAAAGTCACAGTGGATGATGCAAGGAGTAAGTTCCAACAAGTCCCTTAAACCTCACACTTCTTTTCTGGCATTTAAGAACAAAACCTGTGTAATGTAAACAGTGAATGTTGGGGTTGCTTGCCATCATCACTGCTTCTGTTCCATTTCTGTGGAAGCAGAAATGCTTAAAGCTGTAATATTTTGATTAGCAACATAATACCTGCAATACCTACATTATTTGTAGGTATACTGAAAGAGAGACTTTTGGAAGGTCAAATGTAGCCAAGTGGAAGTATTGCTGGGAGCCCAATCTTTTGCTGCTGCCAGGCTTGGTTCTTGCACGGAGCTTTCCACATCTGGATCAAAGAAACCAAGCATGAATGTTTTTCCCCTTTGAGCAACGTCATGCCAGATCTTTGACACAAAGCCAGAATGGTGTGTGTATTCAGAAGTTCAAAATGGCTACAATCCACAGAGACTGTAAATGGGCCCCTAATCTCGCCTAACTTGCAGGTATTTTTACATTGCAGACACAGCTGAACCAGTCATCTAGGTCCTCATTTTAGCCAGGGGAGAAAAAATGAACATTTCTGTTGCACCGGTTTTTTTTGGAATTAAACAAATTATGAGCTTTTAGTTCTATCATGCTGGAAGACCCCAAAGGGAATTTTTTTATAGTCGTCTGAGGCTATGTGGGATTGACTGGAGCCAGACAGCCACATGTGGGCTCCAGTCTCATCACTTTGACACAGAATTATCCTGTCTAAGTCCAGACATCTGACAAAAGAACCTGAGTTCAGACTACCATTTTTCAGAAACCATCAAATATTGATGTCTTCCAAGATCAAGACACTAAGCTGGACACAAGTATTCCTGTCAATTACTTCCAATCACCCCCTGACCTTCTGCTGAGATTTGTAGATCAGAGGCATATAGTGGCCTCTCTTCATGAAAAATATGGTGCTGTTAGTTCTGCCATGCTTTGTACTGTGCACTCCTTCACCAAGCCCTGAGCCATTGAGCTGCATCTGCTGTCACAAGCTGCCCAGCTTTCTGCACCTCCCACAGCAGCCTTTGGGTTCTGGGCATCTCACCAGGGGCTCACCCGACCCATGCAGCAGGAGGTAAAAGCAGCAGAGAACTTCATCCATCTCAGCACACCACTCAAGACCGCATTTCCTGGGTAATTTCTATTGTTTTATCCATTTGGTAACTCATTTTCATTGTGTATGCCAAGTTTCAGAGGCCAGTTAAACATTTGGCAACACTAAACAATCAGCAGATTTTCATTTACGTAGCAGTAGTCTTTTGGCAATCATGCTGACTTACAGAAGAACACTTCTTTGAGGTTTATTGGTATTACATATATTTCAGACATTTCCTAAAATAAATACTAATCCATTGCTAGAGAGAGCATTAACAAGACTATTCAGTCATTACTTCTCAGTATCTATTTCTGCACCTGCAAAGTCTCCATTAGTCTGCCAGCAGAACTAACCTCTATTTTACTTCACTCTGCCTTTCCTAGAATTAAATAAACAAATAGGAGGAAGAAATGTCAAATAAGGCCTTGGAAGACATTAATCTTTGTAGTATCTTTCCCCATACTGTGGGGAGATAGGGACTGTTGTTCAGTCACTCTTTCAGAATCAGCTCACATTTTGATCTCCTCAAAGAATAATAGAGAAATCTATTTTGATTTCAACATCTGCTAGGCCAATGAATAGGAGATTTTCCATAGCTGAGATATTAAAAAAAGGCAGAACTAACGTGTTAAATTCTGCTTGTTATTCAGTTTACAACTGTTAGAATTGAGAGGTTAAAAATCCTGGTTCCTCAGTGGAAAATTCTCACCAAATAAAGCATAAAAGGGAGGAAAGCATGAAATGCTGTTTTGTAAATATCCTTCTCTGGTTCTCTTGTAATTTTCTACCTGGAACCTAGTTTAAAATATGTAAATACAGTAAAATGTAACTTTAATCATAATTATCAGTCACCAGGTCTGGACTGCATAGCACCCACAGCCTGACAAAGACCATTTTAAAGACAAAGTATCTAGCACTTTTCTTGCAGGTCTAATCCTTCATATTAGAGAAGGTGGAGGGGACTTGTTGTTTTGATGAGGAGCATTTTTTATCGGGAGCAGTTCACAGTGGAGGGGAAGACAGGCTTTCTCGCTTTCCTTGCATTTTTCTTCATTTCCTTTGTTTTCTTTAAAATTAAACTCTAGTCAACTTAATTTCTAAATGAAAAAAACCATTTGTCTAAAGAAAAATCTAAGTATAATTCAAAAGCTTTGAACTGAACTGTCATTTCTTTTTGAAAGAAAACAATGTAATGAATTTTACACAGATGTTTCAATTAACTTGAATAGATATTTCTTAAAGGGAAAACATCCCCTCCACATTCTACTCTTAGAAACAGGCTTTGCTGTCACTAAAAGCTGTTTTCTGTTCTCGGTGAAGAAAGGGTTCTCTGCCCTGATCTTTGCTTCTGTGGCAAGAAGCTACAGAGATGAGCCTTCTCCACTTCTAAATACAAGTAAGGTCATTGTTGAGAGTGTCTGTCAGATTGTATCCTTTTCTTTTTCATCCATTAGTGTTCAACCTGGGCACAAAATCATCTTTTCCCCACTTGTACCCCTTGTACAAGAAAGTGGACAGGACAAGTGGAATCTTTCCAACCAAAGATGTTGCTGCCCACCAGGGTCGAGCATCTTTTTTCTCCAAGTGCAAGAATGGGAAGGTGACCATGGTGGAAATTACCCAGTACACTTAGCAGGCGGTAGGAAAAAGGTAGGGGAAGGACTGACTGTTTCACACATCAGAGAATCGTTATGGAATACATTGCCATCAGTTATTGGAGAGGCAGGAAAAATAAAAGTAATTCAAAAGGAGATTAAAACAAGCTCACTGGCAGCCTATACCGCTATCATATGCTAAAGCATAGAGACAATATCTGGCTCAAGAAGCCTCCACATTCCTGGTTTCCCAGCAAACCACTGAAAAGCATCTCTCTGTAATTGCCTCGCTCTGCTTCTCTTTCTCTAAACCTCTGCTGCAGGCCACTGTCAGAAACCGCGAGTCGGGCTGGCTGGACTTTGTGACCCACCGCAGCAGCTCTGGTGGCATTCGCTGAGGGGACGCGGCTATCGCATCCCTCACACCAGCCACAGAAGCTGACAAGATGCAGAAAGGAGTGCAAACGGCGCCCTAATTAATAGTGATGCAAGAGCAGCTCTGCAGGCACTGTGCCCCCCCAAGACGTGACAACTCCCAGGACTGGCACGGGAGCGATAGGGGCTCTACACCATCCCTAGAGCGTAGCTTGTTGCTTGATGCCATAGTTTAGTACTAAGTATGCAAGTGCATTTTCCACATAGCTGGTGGCAGAAATTGCACTTCTAAGCTGTCTGCTGGATTTATATGCTTAAAGGATTATGAATTACTGCAAACCAGTACCATTTGCCATGTTTTGCTTTCTATTCTACAGATCCAATTACTTGAGGGCATATTTGATTGTATATGTATATAGAATAGGGGTTTGCTCTGGTTATTTTACATTTTCATTACAGTAAGTTAATACAGAGGCAGGCCTCAATCTAGAAATTCATGCTAAACTTCACCAGTACCATTTATCTGAGTAAAGTTAAGTATGTGGGTAGGTAAAGAGGTGAAGAATTAAGCACAGTCCTCAATAAACAGGCATCTCTAAGGACGGAACCACACCACAAATAAACAAATCTGAAGGGATATAAACCACACCTAATCCTGCATGAACGGCAGCAATTGTTTGTGCTTGAGCACTCACACAGACAACCAGATTTGAACAAACCATTTCTGGGACAGAAAGCAGAATCTATTGTACATATATATTATTGTCCAAGTAAATATGAAAAGACTGCCAACTTTGCCTGAATATGCTACCTGATCTCACTGGGAGTTCAAAAGATGTGAAATGCATTGCACAGAGCTGTTCATTCTGGTGCTGATCTAGGAGGGGCACGTAGCACGTACCTTGCCATGGAGGTATGAATGAGGAAAGAACACCCAGTGTGAGACAGACCACAGAGACTGAGACTGGAGATGTGGGAGAATGCACAGAAACCTCTGTTCTGCCTGCATTCCAGAGAGATTCAAACCTCAGACCTTATCTCAGGGATCAGTTGTCCAGTCCCAATACCAACCCTGTGTGAAACATTATACCACAAGATCTATGAAGGAGAGACTTTTCTCTAGTTTTCATGTTAGAACTAGCACAGGAGTGAGCAGTGCAGTGAGCAGGATGTGCTCCAGTGTGTCCACCATGAGTTAAGAACAAATTAAATAGACAGGTATGGCTCACACACATTTTCAATTGTTTTGAACAGTTGCATTAATTTTCACTAAGGAAAAACCCACCCAAAACTACACAGAGGAGAAGAGCCCTTCTAGACTCCCAGTAAGACTTTCATTATGAAGGTTCATAATGAACCTTCAGGGTTCATTAAGGACCAAGTTTTCCAAGCTACCTTTCACAACATTTGGAAAAACCATTATGTGGCACTAGTGAGACAATTCTCACACAGCAAGCACAAGGGGATATTTTGTCTAGCTGTAAGAAAGCAGAGCCAGAGAGAAGCATTTTGGTACATATACCACCCTTCTTTTTGTATTCCCAGGTAAGACCCTCTGCACTTAATCGGGCTACTCAGACCAGCTGTACCTCTTTCCTGACCTGCAGACACCTCTGCCCAGCAGGTTCTGAGGTTATTTACTTCAGCCTGACAGCTACTCAGAGTGTCTGTCGCTCTTCACTAGCCATTCATGCAGCTCTGCAAACAACTGCAGCATAAATAAGTAATGAGTGGTTATAGAGAAGACAGATTCTTTTTGGAGATGCATGAGATAAAAGGCAATGGACACCAGATGCAACAAGGGAAATTTCAACTAGATTTAAGAAAAAAAATTCTGCATGATGGAAGGAGCCAAGCACTGGATCAGATAGCTCAGAGAGGATGTAGAACCTCAATCCTTGGATATTGAAATACCCACTGGACAAGGCCTAAAAGAACCTGCTCTATTTTTGTAGACAGTCCTGCTAAGGTTAGGTGTTGGACTAGACCTCCAGAGGTTCTCCTCTTCCTAAGTGATTCTGTAATGCCAGTATTTCATCAAATAAATGCATTTTTGTAACTAATTACCGAAGGAGACATTCTCTTATTAAAAGGGAAAAAAAAAAGGTAATGGAATAAGCTGATGTCCTTTAAAGAGTAGAGAAAGTACAGAAAAGGCCATACAATTAGAGTGAACACCATTTTTAATGAGGAGGAGGAATCATATTAACACACAGCTGCAAGTACAAAGCATAATAGTGTTCTTCTGAGAGCCCAGGGTGAGGCTGTGCTTGTAGTTATTTAGGTATAGAGGTATAATATGGGTGCATAGAAACTGCACTATACATGCAGCAAGGGTTTTGATTACTTTTGTGAAAGTATGCATTCTTTTGCATATGTTCTCACTCCCAGACTAATATCCATTTGCTGGAGACTGTAGCTTCGTGCTTTTCACCACTGAATTAGCCAAAAGTTTGGCCATTAGGTAGAGAAAGCACTTTAAACACAGTCTGTCCAGATTATTCATACTTGAAGAATGTAAAATCAGAAAAAATAGTAAAGCACCAGACTGTAAGTTTAGGTGTAATTTTCCTTCACTGGTTATGTTTCAGATAGAGCTTGGTCACTGACTCCATATCCATTTTGTCTGATCAAAACTGATCTAGATCACTTCAAAAAACTACAGTGACTGGCTTTCCTCTCATGATCCTGCAGTGCTGCCACTACAGTTTTTACCTTTCATCCCTCCTCCCCTACCTGATATATCATCTCTGCTTGTTATCCAAAAGGGTTCAGCACAGGGTGACAAGCAATGGTTCAAAACATTCCAATCCAGGGAAGGAGCAGGGAAGGCTGCAACTCCAGTGCACAGTGTCTGCTCCCCGTAGCAAAATCAATAATGTGGAGGGAAATAGAGGAGAGAGTTCCTATTACTTAAAGAGGAATTTCTAGTTTGCTAGGATAAGACCCTGTTGATTAGAGATAAAATGTAGATACTGAAAGACACTACTTCCTCGTTCCAAAAACTGCAGGAACTCTCAAGATATGGGGAGAGAGCCACAAAAAGCAAGAACAAAAAATCAAGGGTTTGTGCAAAACTTACTTGCTAAATCTACAGCAACTGGGAACACTGCCAGACCAAACTGCTCCGATGAAGAGAGGCATTTGCCACAACAAACATTCCACTCCACATCCTGGATCACACAGTTTTAAAAAGACATATTTGAGCAGCAAATAAAATGCAATGACGATATCAAATTTAACATCAGAGAGGAATCTTTTAGTATCTGCCAGTCCTATGAGTGTCAAATAGAGGGGGAAAAAATCAGAGAAGCTAAGACTCTGCTTTTTGCTTTCCACTGTTTATGATGAAATGACTTATTCAGAGGACAGATACTGTGAATATGTGAGCTGTGCTATGACCAGCTGGCCTATTTTGGATTTCAGCCGCAATACACAGATGGAAAGTATGTTTCTAGATTGCATGATTTCTTTCTAAAATCTGCTTTTTTTTTTTTTTTTTAATCAGCAATTACTGAGGTTACTGAGAAAGTGTGGCAGTTCCTTTGAAGCTTAAAGAGAGTTCAAAGATCATTCAAACACCATTTTCTGAATGTTTTTCTAGAGACCTGCACATCTTTTGTAACCCCACTGCTGAAATCTCAAACAGGTGACAGAAATTATATGTTGTTTCACAGTTTGCCCTGTGGAAAAGGCATGAAAAATTTCAAACGATTTGACAGAGAAATATGAAAGCTACCATGTGTATTTGCTGTCTCTGTCAACATGAGCTGCATTCAGTTTGGGCAGGAGTCTTTCATTATCAACACCTCAAGGAATATAAGGAAGTGGAGAAAATAGAAAGTAGGACCGTTCTAGGTGCCTTGCAGCACTGCTAGAGTCAAGTTGTCAAAAGCAATCTCCCTTCCTTTGCAAGATCAATTTGCATACAAAACTGCAGAGGCTGAATCAGTCCCCTCTTCTTGCTTAGAATGCTGCAAGGCAACATTTCTGGATTAACTTCCATTAATCATTCCTGGATCCCAGCTTTTTTCTTTCTTTTAAATCCATACACAAAACCTCATTGACTCGATCAGACTGATGTCTTATTTCAGATTATAATTGCTGTATCAATGCCCTATTTAGGACCAGTATATTTTATTTTGATGTTTATAGGGACATATTATCCAGTAGGTCTAGTCTAGTGTGGTCTGGTGCCCACACACAACTAAACCAGGATCCTATATGTGATGGGAAAAGGAATGTTTCCAGCCGTTTTCATACAGACAGCTGATTTCTACTCTCCCTCCCTCAACAGATGAAAACTACAAAGCTTCTTAAAACCAGGAAACATAGCTTCCTAAAACCAAAGCACTGTCTTTTCTAGGAGCCCTCTGTAAATCCCAAAGGTGACAATTGTCCCATAATTTGCAGGTGAAGGAAATCTGAAGTTCAAGATTTTGTGTTTTCCCTGCTTAGGGAAGCCAAAGAGACAGCTCAGACCTCAGCAAATGAAGATTAGATCTGGTTATAAATAATTGCTTCTGGAACTGGCCTCCACTTGGATTCAGTCCAGTCTTTGTTACAGTGGACAGGTAACAGTTGTTAAAGCAGGATTTTATTCCAAAACCTGAAGGTGTAGTAAGGGCAGTCACTCATGGGTGAAACAAGCACATAAATAATGTGATTTTATTTTAGAAGGAGGAAAATAACACCAGTAACTCCTGGACTTCCCCCGTTCTACGTCTCCTCCCCACACACAAAGCACTTTGCAGCCATAATATTTTTATTCACCCATAAGCAAATCAGTGGTTAGCTCTCTTCTTGTACTGACAGGAAATGGTCTTCTGTGACCTGGAAAACTCAGCAAGTTTCTGAACAGAAACATCCATATTTCTGGGCTGATTTCTTTACTTATTCTATAAGAGAAGCTTATGAATGTATTTTTGTCGAAGACCTTGGCACTCTCTTCAAGAAAAAAACCCACATTGTAAAAATCATATTTTTGGGAACCACAAAATCATCTCTATTTAGCTTCAAAATAAGCCATTTTCTCTTTCTTTACAGACTGAATGTAAGACAAAGAAACCTTGTGTAAGTAAACCTGTGCTGGAATGTTTTGCTGCTGATGTATTTTCACTGATCTATTACTGAGCAAAGGTAGCAAGACCTAGAGAAAACAAAACAAAAAAAACCCCCAGCATCATATGATAGAAAATATTTTCTTTATGTGCTCCACAATAATGTGTTGCAATATTCCCAAAATGGCAGCTGTCCCTTTGGACAGCTCTCTAAAGAGAGGAAGACAACATAGCCATAGCCACAAAAAACAAATATATTTGATTAAGTCATATACCAAAGAGTACCTTTCCTGTTCAATCAGATTCAACTCTGCTGAAATAATATGACAGAATTTTTGCCTCATGTAGATGCAAACAGGCAGTGTTCCAGATATCTCCACTGAGAATATCATTTTAAAACTAGGCAAATGAACAAAAAGAAAAGCCTCTTGAATAGTTTCTAGATTTTGCCAAGGCTGCTTACTGCTAGGCTACTCTCCCTGCAGCACTATTTTGTTGGACAGAGAGCCCAAGCCCCCTAGTTTCTTCAAGCCTTCTGCCTTGCAAGCATTACGCCCTTAGAATGGGCAACAATACACAATTACTTGAAACGTCAGAACAAAACAAAACAATTGACATCTAGAGTATCAGGTATCAACTTCTCATAGCGAGCCATTTGTAACTAACCCTTACAAGAGAAAGGTCAGAGGAAAATTATCTTTTAAAGCATACAATGTGAGGAATTTTTCTTTAATTCATTCAGCTTTGTAATTCAAATTTTCTTTAATTCATTTCAGAAGGGTTAAGAGAGCCCTATTATGAAGAGAAACAGTTTCTCTGAAGAGTAACTCTTCCATCAGATTCTTTTCCCCACACTATCTTATGGACACGTCTGTTCATTTTTATACTTTCAATTATTTTTAAGCTTCTCAGTAAAACATTTAGAAGTGCTAGATGTATAATACTCTAATGATTTTTTCTAAAGCTCATTCAGTAATTCTAATGTTTTGAGGAGTATTAGAGGTCAAGGTACACTGAGATGGGTTGCATTTTCCTTATGCATCTTCAGCATACTTGCCTTTAAGTTTTGAGTCAACAATAAGCAAGAGAGCCCATTCATGGACAGGGCCCTATTTCTGAGTACCCTTTGGTCAGGTACACAGAGGAGCACTCCAGAGTGTAAGAAAAATTAATAGATTCTCCTAGTTTTCAATACTTGTATCAGTAGGTGTTTGTGGTATTTCCCTTCCTAGGACTCAGTTATCAAGGAAAGATTTGAGTCAGTGTGTAATATTCATCCTGGGTCTACAATCTCCCATGGACTTATACATGAGGTTAAATAGATGGAAATAAAAAGAGAAAAAGGACAAAGAAATTAAATCAAGAGTGCAAGACATTTCGTACTCATGAAAGAGTGGTGTGTGTTTGCTCTCATCTCTGTATAAGGTGCTTGGGAGCTGTGGTAAGTCACTGGGAAAGTCTTCAATGTCAGCTCTACCATTTCTGCATCCATGGAAAACATTACTATTTTATAGTCATGTTTTATATTTTAGTCTATGACTCCTGCTGTCACCATATTGCAAAGTAACCTGGAACCCATATGAACAGAGGTGGACTTTATTTTTCTCCTGTGAAATAAATTTTAAAATATTTTAAATATTCACTTTCCAAGTAGTTCTTTCATTTATGGTAATTTAAACACGACATAAACCTGACAACCAGTGCTTGCACAGTACCTAAATCTTAGACCCCAGCAGGCTGGAAGACCCCCTAGATTGTTCTGTGTGCAGCACAGAACACTGGATAAAGGCTGGATCGTGCTCCCAAAGGCTCCCTTTTTGAGCCTCAGACCCACATCTCTCCAGCCTCAGGCAGATGTGCTCCCAAGGGGCCGATCCCCTTTCCTTGCAGGGATGCTGCAGCCCTGGAGCCGGCTCTCCCGCGTGCCAGTCAGAAGGTGGCACCATGGAGATGCGGATGTCCCCGGGCGGCTGGGCTCCTCCCGCTCCTGTTCGGTGCCAAAGCAGAACATCAGTTACACGTTAATTTTTCAGTAGGATCGTAAAACACTATGGTTTTTGGTTGCCGGTTGCTGGTTGGATGCATTATCAGCATGACGACATCTCTCATCACGAAACAAAAGGAAGAAAATATGCTGTCGCTGCCTTTCAGTACTGGGTGGCCAAGCTGAGTGACTTTATCCTCCATCATGTTGAGAACAAAAGTTGAAGAGATTCATATTCTGTGTAGCAAAAAAAAAAAAAAAAAAAAAAAAAGAGAGAGAGCATGGAGAAGGTAGAAACCAGGTCAGGTTAGTAAGAACAACCACAAAAAATAGTTTAAGTACATACAGTTAAAATTAGAAATGCCTACGTGAGATATGAGTAATGTCTTGTTATATTTTCTGTAAAATATAACAGTGCAAAGCAGATGATCTGAAAAGTTTCAGTCTGGTTGCTGGAGAATAATTAATGAAATGGGTAAACAAGACTGAGAACAGCAGCATGTTTCATTTTTTTGTCTTTCTTTTTTCCTTTACTCTTCACAGCTGCAAGCCAATGGCTAGCAGATCAGAGAGAAAGACTAAAACAGGTTACTAGAGCAAGTTTCACAGAATATGCTTGGTAGTTTTCAGATCAGCTATGCCAAAAAACATCCACTGTGGACTACTCTGGGTCAGATATCTATCACAAAAAGATTTGCTGTTATATTTGAGAACCCAAAGAAAAGAGGGAAAACCTAGAAACTGAAAAATACAAATTCCTTATTTAATTTCTGAAGGGAGAAGGTGGTGGCATAGTAGAAATCACAGGCTTACCTTTGCTTCTGTTTTCAGAATAAAAGTCTCCTTCAAGGAGAAGGAAATGTGGTATCTTAGTGGTTAATTATTTAATATTAATTTTGTAGGTCAAATGATGAGTTGTGCTAAGAACAGATCTGCAGTAAATATCTCTTGGACCACCTAATATTCCATATTTTTATTAGAGATATGGAAGATGGACTGGAGAGCCTGAAAACTTAAAAAACACACAACACAGAGCTGGAAATGACTGCAAAAATGGAGAAATGCAGGCTTGGAATACAAACAATCTTGATAAAATGGAGGAATGCCTAGAAAAAGAGACTGGCTGGAGTTCATTTAGGACAACCACAAGTATTTATATTGATTAGGAAGACAAAGGGCATAAAAATGAAGGGAGAATACCTGGCTAAGCAGGGGTTTTGCAGAAATGGATCTAGGTATTACAGGAAATCACAAGTTGAATTATGTGTCAAAAATGTAATGCTGTTCTGAAACTGGCAAATCATAAAGAGATAACTATGAAGAAAAATGGAAATAATGGAACTTTTTGAGAGATGAAGCATATTTGACTATGGCAGAAAATGGATAACAATGGGGTTCCTCCAACTGAGAATGTGTGAACGTATTTTATTCTTAAAAGAAAAGTCAAATAACAAGGGAAATATGAAACAAACCAAACCAAAATAGGATAAATCTATGATAGCAATTGTTTTCTTAAGGGAATTTAACCAATGGCAATTTCATTCTAATGCTGTATATCAGAGGTTAATATCTGAGTAAAGATAGTTAAATTGGCTTTTTATTATTGAATTATAATCACTTGAGCAATTATAAAAACAGGTGTTGCTGATTGAAATAAATTATTCCTTCAACTGATCACTATACAGCTGATAAGAACTCAAGATTGCTGCACAAGTACTCTTTTATTTGTGCTGAAGCCTTCTTCAGAGGCATTTATTAAGCCAAGATGCTCTGGAAAGAAGCTCTACTGAAGGACAAGGACAAAGATTAAAATCTTCTAAAAAAGAGTGTGCAGGCTGTGGTGTCTGCAGATCTTGATTTGATCATTAAGTAGCCTTGATACTAAGTTGACTGTTGAGAGTAAGTGTTTTCAATGTGTCTACAAGAATTTTCTCAGGCTTCTAGACCTATCATTTAATCCTAAATCCTTCAGTCTATGAAGTTTGCAAGAGTACAGTGTAATAGTATGTTTAATGGCTCAGCTAAACACAAGTTAAAGTAGTAGATAGTATGTATTTGGTTTAGCCTTAGCAATAAGATGCCTAGAAAAACACCAGGGGGTTCAGCAGAAATATTATCCACGAGCAGCCGGAAAATAAGCTTGCCTGCAAACCCAGTGGATATAGCTGCTGCTCTAAAATGAAAATGCCCGTACACTGTATGAAGCAGCAGGCATTATCTGAAATACTTTAATGGGATTGATGTAATTCTGTATGGGTTATAATAAGTAAAATGCCTACTCTGAGATGGTTTATCTGCCGTGTAATGGGTGCTCATTCTGATTTTCTCTTTGACAGAAAATTCCCTGAACTTTTTTCTAAACTGGGATAATTTAAAATTTTAATGTGGACTCTCAATCATTCTTTCTCATTGATCATTCATCCATCCAACACAACGTTTCACATAATTGTCTCACTACTGTAAGCAACATTATACCTCATGTTAGGCATCACTGACTCAGTAGGCTATGTATTCTGAGTAAACTCATCTTCATATACTTCTGTGCAAGTCCAGTTTCCTCATTAATGTCGAAATCCTGTGCCTTTGGTGGCATAAGCATGCATGGAAGTTGGCAGTTTGATTAATTGTGTTGTGAAGCTGAGATAAATACAGTATTTTGAGGTACTTAGATTTTTCAGCCTCTAAAATGTAAGTCTAGTTTTCTCTCTGGCAAAATCTCCTTCTTCCTATTTGATCCAATTAGTTTCCAGATGGAACAGCTGTCCCAGCTATATCGAGTACAGAATTCATAATAGGGTTTGTACAAGTTTTTGCAGGAAGTCAAATGCAGAGTTAAAGTTTTGGTGCTTTTATTGTGTTGCTTCATTCTGCCTTTGCTCACACTTGTTTGAGCAGTATGACCTAAACATTTGCTCCAACTGAGGCTGTCATGGAGACACTGCTAGGTTAGAACTTAGCAAATGGTCTTAGCACAGTCTGTCTGTCCAGCTGCTTTGCCTTTTGTCAAAAAAACTTTCTGACAGAAAACTTTCTCCAGAGGCTACCGTAAATTCCTTTCTCAGTTGATGATCCATGTTGCGCAAAGAAGATTAATGCTTTTGGTACAAGCCAAAATATTCACTGCCAGATGTCAAAGAATAAGACAGCCTTTAGAGCAAAGTCTTTCCTCTGTTGAGAATTGCTTTTGGGCCTCTGTTTCATGAAGAGACCTTCCTCTAACCCCACCTATGCAAAGAGGCTCCCAGGAAGATGTAGGCAGCTGGACACAGGTCTCCTAAAGAATCTTTTCCGAGTCCTCAAACAGCAATGGAATCATTAATTGTAAGTATTACTAGCCTTACAAAGAAGAAAAGCAAAGTTGGCTGATCTTGTGATGAGAAACACAAAATATACAGGGAACAGAAACGTAGAAATAATTTACTGATATCAGCAAAAGAATTGATGCTGTTTCATGACAACTTCATCAAAACCTGCAACTGCAGCACTGGCAGGCAGAATAAAAACTCTTTCTGAAAATCCAAGAAAATACCTTTAAGGGCTTTGAATTCAACCAGCAAAAACTGTGCTTTAGATAAATCTTTAAGCATCAGTAACTTTGAAAAGAACGTAAACAAATCATTAATAGCAGGTACAATTTAGAACAGTTTCCAAAAGTAGTGAAATCATGTAATTTCTAAGTGCAGTCAGTACCTTAGTTACCTCAGAAGGGTTAAGATTTTTTTCAAAGGCAGTGACTTCTACAGATCATTTCTGGAAATAACTTTTAGCATGTACATTGCGTGTACACTATTTTTGATAGTAAAAATTTGAGCTGCTCTGGATGCATGGATAAAATGATATGTTTCTCTGTGATACCTGATTTAATACACAGCATCAAATAAAGATTTCAGGTACATTTACTTCACTGAATTCCTATGATGCATTTCTGTTTAATCCAGTGAATTAGCTAGTAAAAATAGAACAACATGAACACCCATCTGAATCACATATTCATTGAAATATTTTGATTATACAGCAATTTCAATCCTATATCTCAAGGCTGAAAAAACACAACTGCAGTATTTGTGTCGAATTAGGGAAACCTGTCTCAACTTTTCAGAAAGAAAGAGTATGGCATTTTTGATATTAATCTGGTTAAAAATGAGAGAACCTGAGTAACAAAAGGTGTCTTGAGCCTTCAGAGAAACGTGGTGCTTTTCAGGCCTCAATCTTTGAACCTCAAGCTGTCTATGAGGACAAAGGACATGCTCATAATATCTTTGATGGTTGACATTTATTGCTACATTTTGCTAAAAATTACCTTTGATTTAATAAGGTGCAGTTTCAGTCAGATTCTGTGACCAAGAAGCTTTACCTGAGAATGTTCTAGCAGTGGGGTCCCAGCAGATGGCATATATCACCATCTTTCCATGAGACCCATTCCATCTGGCCCCTTCCAGTGAATGACTGACGCTTTTTCAGGTTCTGCTGCTTTATGTTAGCTCCCAGGAAGAATTTCCTGACCACTGCTGGCTAGAAAAGTCAGTAAGAATTTTCCAGCTTAAGCTGGCATTTTGTTTTATGATGATTATTTTTATATCTTTATAAGTATATGTATTTGTATCTTTTATCTTTATATACAAAAATAATCAGTGGTGAAGTATTAAACTATTTAAAAAATTGAAAAGTCCGTCTACACTCTTTAATTAGAGAAATTTTTGATGACTCAGGCCATGTAACAAACTTCAGGTGAGTTCTAAATTCTCCATTCTGTAAACAGCATCACACGGGGAAAAATGAGCAAACTTCCACCATATCAGAGGCTTAGATGTCCAATTCCAAAGTGTGAAAGAACAGCAAGAATGCTAAATCAGATGACTGTTGAAAATGGATACTAATTTTTCACCAAGGGGTTTATCTTAAAAGTTGTGCTCTTTCCAGTTCTTAGTTTGGAAGAAATTTAAGATGCCTCCTTTATGTTTGGGCCTTATAACTGCAGCTGAATTGTTGTACTATCTAAAGTACAATTGCAAGAGAGACATCTGTATTCTGAAGAGCTAGTTAGTGGGAGAAAAGGCAACTACTTTTGTAACTACACATTTCCTCACATACTCCCTTAATGCCGCAACACAACATCCAGAGTTCTCAGTCTCTATTGTATTTATAGAGGGTGACTCTCATCCCACAAAAAATGTGCAAGTCATGTTTGGTTAGGGATAATCTGAAGTTCCTTTTGTGGCCATGGTCTTCAGGGCCAGCTGTCCAAAGCTACAGCCTGAGTGAGGGCAATCTGCATGGGTAAAATGCAAAAAAACCCAGAAGAAGCATATTTGAATTTCAGGGCTGGCCTGTGATCAATGAGAGACCAGACTTTTCTCCATATATGATTTATATATATGATTTTAGAAAAAATCCCATCATAATAAAACTCACATTTTGTTTGGTGTCCACTTAGAGAAATTATTCAGCTTTATAAGCACCATTTAAAATAATCTAGAAGAAAAATTCCTCAAAACAATTGTTTTTCTAACTTCTTGATATTTCAGTTTATTAAAGTGAAGATATATATATATAGTATTATAACCATTACCAAGCAGTAATCTTTCAAATAATAGAATCTTTTCTAATATTTGGCCCAGCTTGTCTGTCGGGACTCTGAGTGTACCAATAGTCCTCAATGAAACTTTCATCCGCATCCTCAGCCCATGGGCTAAAGAGCTCCATCTAAACTTGAGCCCTGTTCTTCGTTCCTTCCACAGGCACAGCTGACTCCAGGATGGACCCTGGACCATGCTGCAGTTTTGTTTCTGTTTCTCCTGGCTCAGGTTTTGCCATAACTCTGCCTGTCCATGAACCTGCTGGATCAGCACTCTGTTCAGCCAGGCCAGCTGCTGTGGGACTGCACTGCGCTCGCTAAGGGTGGCCACGACCACCCTTGGATTTTGCCTTTTCCTCCCCTGTGGTGCAGCCTTTCTCTTGCTGCCTTTTGTGCTTCTTACTGAGGAAAGAAGGGCCTTTCCTGCCAGACCGGACCCTGCTGTGCCCCTCGCCTTCAGGGCTCCTCAGCAACCTCGGTGCCAGCAGCAGCCCCAGAGCAGCCCTGCTCACCCTGTGTCCTGGTTCTGGCCAGGAGTGACTGGGTGTTTGCAGCAGCCAGGAAGGGGCATGGCTGGGACCTGGAGTCCCTTCTGTGCCGCCTCACTACCGGAGGTGGGGAGGAGGGAGTCTCTGCTGGTGGAGTAAGCGTGGCAGATGGAGTGCTGGGACTGGGTTCTGAGTCGGGGCGAGCGCTTGGGTAGCGCTGGTTCTGAGCCAGATGGAGCATTTGGGTGGCACCAGGTCCAGGCTGGAGGGAGCAGTCAGGTCAGGCTCTGCAGTGAGCATTTGGCACTTGAGCATTCTGTACACTTTTGTTACTAATACTGTTACTATTCCTTTTCTTATCTCATTGCTGTTTCCAGTAAACTGTTCTCACCTCAAAGAATTTGTTTCCGTGTGATCTTCACCTTTTGTGCCCCTAATTCCCCTCTCCAGCCCCATGCAGAGGGAAGAGGGAGGGGAAGCAAAAAAGCAACCCATGGTTAGGAGAATCTCAGTGGGAGCATGAAATTGGAGCATCGCATTCCTAAAGCACGACACCCCGCCTGGGATGGGAGCTCAGGCAGGGGCTGAAGGCCCCAGGCAGGTTCTGGGGTGCCAGGGCCTGGGGCAGGGCTGTGCTGGGGACCCTCGAGGGACACCGATGGCCCTGCCATGCACCTCCATGACAAGAGTTTTGGTGCCTATGCAGGACAACCTCGGCTGTCTGACGTCTGCTGCCAATGGAAATGTGAGACAATAGGACTTTTTTTCTCATCCATGAGAACCACTAACAGCTCTTAATGGCCATACTTGTGTCCTGCCTCGTAGGTTTCTACAACCATTTTCCCATTTTAGCCTAAAATGTTTTCAGTTAGCAGATAACAGCAGGATGGAGGCCAAGACACTGCAAGGAAAAAGTAACCAAACTGTTCGCTTTTGATGTCATTCTCCGTGGCTCCTGTTAATCAGACAGTGGAAAAAGAGCAGAGTAATTGGGACTGATGGACTGCAGATACAGGAAAAGGACATATTCAGGATACATACATTGTTTTTCCACTGTGTTTTATCACCAGACTGCTTCATTAGGAAGCCAAACTTAGCTGTCACTATCAGAATTAATGATGGTGATGAATTTTGAAACATAAAAATATCTTAAATTTGATCAATAGTAGCATTGTCTTAAGACAATGGTTAAGAAACTTTGTAAAAGAATGCCACGTGGAGCTTTTGTTTCCCAGAACAATTTTAAATTTTTTTAGTAGCTCTATATGCTCTAAAATAGAAAGTTTCCAGCTCTTTTTCTTAAGGAAAGCATTTCACTTACTAACATTCTATTATAAATTTTATTATATATAATGTCTACATTTACAAAAAATACAATTACAAATATTAGTCAATTACAAATATTATGCAATTACAAATGCAAAGTTTAAGTCCTTTGCCATGATCCAGTTACACACAAGCTCACCTTTTTGCTCTGCCAGGGGACCCACGTCTCCATGACTCTTGGAAAGTGTCAACATCCAGAAGCTTCCCAGAAAATGCTGCAATTCTGAACTCAGAGCTAGTTATTAGCTGCAGTCTTTTCCCCTCACAGCTTTATCAACACAGTGCAATACACACCATGGTAACTTACAATTGCTGAGGGCTAATTGAAAGGCACTGATTTTTCTAGTGACAGACTAGATTATTTTCTCCTTCTCCTATCAATAGATTATTTTTGCAACAGGCAGAAATATGGTCATGATAGGTAGATATCATACCCCTACTTGTTAGAAAACTTTACATCTTACCTATTTCTCAGCAAAGGATTTCTCAGTAAAAAGCCTGTCATTTGCAAAATAGCAAGCAATGCATTACATTTGCCTCACAGGGAGAAAAGGTGCAGAGCTATTTATTCTGCCGATTTGAGTCATATTGTAACTGAGTATGATAGGGCTGGGCTCTAATGTGTTTTTTTTTAAACAATGAGCAATGGATTAGAGGCTTGCTTAGCTATTCTTCATTCATTAACACTGTAACTGTCGAATACTCTGTGCTTAACAAAATCCGATAATTGCAGATAGCATTAGTTCTGCATCTTTGGAGAACAGCCAGCACAGATTCTAATGAAATAAGCCGACCATGCATCGAGGGATTTAGGAAGTACTGCTATGCTGCCGACAATGGCATTTTATTACTGATTAAATAATCTCTGAATCTGACTGTTCTGCAGTATTTTGCAACCTTACAGTAGCTAGATTCTAATACTTTATGAAAAAAAGAATAATGCGATCCTCAGTGGGTCTAATCTTTCATAAATAGAGTCAAGTTGTTCAAAACCAGAAGCTCATTAGCTAGCTCATTGCAAATTGTATTAATGCTGGAATCGAGCTGTATATGCTGAGAGTTTTTAAAATCTTGCTTATAAAGTAAATACATTCAGGCATATGCAATTTGAAAATTAGTATATTCATTCAGTAATATAAATAGTGTTTTGTGTTCACGCTTCATTGTCTTCAGATTTTTTTTTAAGGATTCTGATTGGAGTTCAAGGCTGGAATCTTGGCTGTGTGAAAGATTCTTCCTCCCTATAGGCCCCACTTCCATTATATCTCTGAACCAATACAGGAACCACTGCTCTTTGTCCAAAGTTTTGCATTGTCTGTATGTTCAGATCAGGCAGCTCAATCCTTACAAGAGAGGATGCCACAGTCAGAGACTTTTCTGTAGAACAACACAGACTGTAGCACTATTCTAGAGAGCCTATAGCAGGCCACCATCCATCCAGCTGCTGCAGATGCCTCCATTCAAGAAATGCAGTTCTATACATCAATAGTAAGAAAAGAACTGCAGGAAAATGGAAGATGCCGGTATCACTAAATAAATTAATCATTCAAATAAAATTTATTCATTCCATTTAAAAATCAACCTTGCTATCATAGGGACTCATGCACTACTGAGCTAAAGAAATATCAGACATTTTCAACAGCATAGATTTCAAGAACAACAGCAACATATATTTTACTCTAGGGGAAATACAGTCCATGGTATTAGTGTTACATTTCAGTTTCCTAACAGTTCCTTTGGCTTCCATGAGATCTGTCATTTCCAAAGTGACTCTGTAAGACCAAGAACTGTGTTGAAAGGCCTGGTGTGCACATGGGGTAAAATGTTCAGAGGTTCTTGCAAATCAACTGGCACAGGACTTGGCAGGTCATATTCTTTGAATTTTTAAAGAAATTCTTATATATACTTGGATGTTATATTTGTTCTGGTTTGGGACAGATTTTGGGAGGAAGCCCATGACAACGTTGTTTTAGGGATGCAGTGAAAAAAATTTGAGTTTTGGTGACCTTGACTGGTTTGTAAATCTTGGTGCCAATGAAATGCAATCTATCATCGGGAAAGACAGCATTATTTAAAATATTTGGGAGGAATTTTACTGTATTCACTACAGACTCCTTCTTAACCATAACTACAACTTTCTGGGACCTCTTGTCATATTTATGGTTCATACCATGAGTGAATATGGTTTGTATTTAACAGTTATGATGAATTGTTTTTATGCATCAGAGCAAAACTTGATATTTTATAGTTGCTTTGAATTTGAACCATGAAATATTCATTACATTTTCACAACAAAAACTTCTTCCAACAAATCACTCACTCAGTTCATTTTGTATACTAATTTCATGTAGGTCTAGAATACAAATTCTGTGCAGAAGAAGGAGCATTACCACAACAGACAGCTGGTTACCAAACATTTGGAATTAGGAGTATTTGAAGAAATAATGTGACTTCAATTATTTTTCCTTTGTAGGCTGGGGTGGAGTCAATTCTTTGTTTGGGAAACACTGTTCAGACTCCATAAATTAGCAGCATTTTTGTAAGCAGAAAATTCCGCCTTTGATGTGTGCCACTGTCTGTATCTATGGAAAGCTGATACGAGTTTTAACTGACAATATTTGGCCAGCAGGTCAGGGGAGATGATTCTGAACTTCTGCTCTGCCCTCGTGAGACCCCACCTGGAGTCCTGCATCCACCTCTGGGGTCCTCATTCCAGAAAAGATGTGGACCTGCTGGAGCAGGTCCAGAGGAGGGGGACAAAGAGGATCACAGGTCTGGAGCACCTGTCCTGTGAAGACAGGATGAGAGTTGGGGTTGTTCAGCCTGGAGAAGAAAAGGCTCCAGGAAGTCCTCACTGAGGCTGACAGTACTTAAAGGGCTCTTAGAAAAGGAGGGAGAGTGACATTTTGTGTAAGCAGCTAGTAATAGGCTAAGAGGAACAGTTTTTAAACTAAAAAAGGAGATATTTCAGGTAAGTGTAAGGAAGAAATTCTTTGCTCATAGGGTGCTGAGGAACAGCTTGTCCAAAGAAACTGTAGATGTCTCAGCCCTGGAAATGTTCAAGGGTGGGTTGAACAGGGCCCTGAACATCCCTGCACAGGGATTCTGATTTGGAGCTCCATAATCTTTAAAGTCTCTTCCAACCCAAGCCATTCTATGAATCTGTGATATCAGCTTCAGAGCTATTTAAAAGACATACTTGTTTTACCATACCTGGACATCTCTGGTTTAACTTTTATACACTTATTTTTCATAGCAAGATGAATCATCATAGAACATAGTCTTATATGAAAATATGAATAAATGGTTTACATGGTTTTATACCAATCTCTGAAAATCCAGAACTGAACACTTTAATGCTTGACTTAGTCCTCAACAATTGATGAACCTGCTGACTTTTTCCATATCCTTCCAGCCCAGGTTAGCAATGCTGGAGTGAGAAGGAATATTACACCTTCCTGCTTCAGATTTTGGCTGCTGCCAGCCTAGACAGAGAATCAAGGAGTCATCCACATTCCCAACACCTGGCCTCCACTTTAGTTCAACCATTGCCTTCAGTGTCGGGAGAGGAAATGTAGAAAGCCTACATTAAGTTTGACACAATTCAATCACCAGATTTTTGTTTCTATTGAGCATGATGATATTTGGAGTCATAGTGACTGACTGTCTATATTTTTATAGGTAACAGTGCTTTAGGAATTTTGAAACTTTGGTCAAGGCTCCTCCCCAGAGACTGGCATGGATCACTGACTGTTACACTGAACTTGCTACCATTCTGGAGGCTGGTTCAATGAGAAAATTTAAGATTCATATAAGATAACAGTCAAGCTCCTAGATACCATTCTGTAAGAGGAAAAGCATTTCATATTAATTAAAATTTCTAAATTTTATTAATAGCAAATTTTCTACATTTTAAGTCAAATAGTAAAAGATAAAATCATCTGTTTAAATTCAAAATGAGCCCAGTGTCTGTTTCCCTTCCAAAGCAAACAAAAAAAGAGGCTTAGCTTCATGGGGTTTCATTTAAATTTTAAAGAATTTTCCAAATTAAATCTAGGCAAATATTGAGATGAAAGTAATTTTCATTAAGAATCTGAACTTTCTTGAAAACGAACAGAATCAAACAAATCTATTTCAACATTTTCTTCAGACTTTTGCCTGGTATGGTTTCGGAATTCTAAATGGGTAAGTTGTTCCAATCATTTTTTGGATGATTTTTTCAAATCCAAAACAATTTTTTTAAATGTTACCATGACTTGAAAATATGCTTATGAAAAATTTCTCTGCTATGATGAATAAAATATGGCTTGAAATTCATTTTTTCTTGGTTTTTAATTATGTGATATCTCTTTTTAAAATCAATTCAAATGAAGAGTCTGAAAACTTTTGGCATAGGACTACAACTTTTCTCCAAAGTCCTTATATCCAGACTATTCTGTGGGTATATAATGAATGTAAACAAAGTAAAAATTAAGATAAAAAATAAATTAAATGTAAACCACAATACATTAATTTAATTTCTGTCATGCAAATGTTTTAAAATCCAAATTTTCAAGGCATCAAAATAACTGTTTAAAAATCAGGCTATGTGTTTGATGGATATGCTGAAGACAGACCCTGACCAACATGCCTGTAAGCAAATCCTTAAAAGATCAACATTAGTATCAGATCCAGACAAATAAGTGATTTGAGCCACAAGATGCCAGAGGAAGAGAGAATGGAGAATTGTCACTGTAGACTGAAAAGGCAAAGCAAGTGCTAAGAAAAATAAATACAGGTTTGTTAATTAAGCCAATAAAATAAGGGGAAGAGGTTACAAAAAAGAAATTAAACTCATTCTGGAGCATAATCACAGAGACAAAACTGGAAATTCCATCATTAGACAATAGAATATGCAAGAACACAAACCTTAATCTCTGCTGTTTCTTCAGTATAAACAAATCTGCTGGTTGCTAGCATTATTGCTGAAAACAGATCTCATCAAATTGTACACAGAGAATAATTTCATCTTTTGGAAATACTGTTATTATTTCACTATACTTCTTTGTCCAGGAAACCTAAATTTAAGTCTAGATTGAAAACAGTCAAAGACACAGTTTCTTATTAAGTAGTCAACAACCTGAAGGCACTGCTTTCTCTAAAGGCTTAAATAAAAATAAAAATAAAAAAAAAGTAAATAGGGAAAGGGGTCCAGAAGGCAGGATCTAATGTAATTTAAAACTGGAATTACATCAGCAGCTTCAAACAGATGGCAGAATGTAGAGATAAATGTGTTAGCTCTTTTAGCTTATTTGGTCTCTCCATTGTTTGCATCATTAAAACATGCAATAGTTTACAATTTAAAAATATACTGTGTATTAGATACTGGAAAAATGGACATGCACCTACTGAGTGGAAGGAGGTAGGATTAAATTAATTTGCCATACTTTAATGTACAGTATCTGGGGTGCTTTAGGCAAGTCTGCAAATAGGTTTCCTAGGAAATGAGATGAACAAAATATAATGACCTTGAAATTATAACCCCAAATGTCCCAAGTATTTAGCAACCTAGCTCAGAAGTGGTAATTACATAAAAAATACAAAAGATCCTTAATTGCTTCAGTTATAGTGTATCTAGGCAGGTCAGTTACTGTACACAGCTGCAAAAAATGGTACGTGATTAATAGGGGGTTGCTTATGATAGCACTAACTAGCTAGTGTGTAGTGCAAAACACTCATTTCTTTTCCAATTAAAGGAAAAAAAATCTGGTTTTGATTAGGCTCTTCAGAAGGTCTAAGTCTGTAGCAGCAAAATACTCCACTCTCACATTGTTAAATGTTTTAGTCAAGGACTAAGCAGCATATATTCATGAAACCAGAAAGGTTTATATAAAACATTGGGGTGAAAATGCTGCTAATATCAAAATAAGACACTTCAGACCATTTTGGTTATTATAGTTCATTGGCTGTAAAACTACAGGGTAAACCACTTCAAATAAATAAGACTGATACAGGTGCATCTCCAGAGCTGGAACTAGGAATCAACCTTTCCTGTGATTCATCAAACTGCAATTAATCATTCTTTCCACATATTTTTAAATTCATTCCATCAAAGCTTGAAGAAGGAAGCATTCAAAAAAACGTTTAAAAGAACTTGGAACCCTTCCACATAGTACTGAGGTTCAGAGGTCCAGGAGAAACTGAATTATATTGAGAGCTCTCCAGATTTGTGACATCTCGAGGTTCACCCATCAAAAGGTTAAGAAAAATGTGTGGTCCTGATCTTTGGAGCATTGCTTCAAAAACCTGCCCTGCAGATGAGTCTCTACAATGGTCCCTGCTCAGATCAGTGTGCACATATTGGAAGTATGACTTGGTCCACTGGCATCCCAGAGCTTGACTGTGCTCTGGTCATGCTCTCATAGGCTCAGGTGTGCTCTAGGAATGGCTCCATCAATGTCTGGGGAGGGGAAGGGACCAGGAATCAGGGGAGGGGGTACAAATGGCAGTCATCAGTGGGGATGAAATTCATAGAATTTTTGGGTTTCCTCTTGTCTCTTAAGAGTGGTATGAAACGTAGCACTGATAAGTCAGCATTCATTCCTGGGGGGTAACACTCAACACTTCAAAGGGTGGATAGAGAAGTTTGCTCAGGCATTTATTAGAGACCTTGCAGATCTCTCCATATCCTGACAAACTTGATTCATGTGTCTGAGGTCACCACAGCTGCTAGACAATGATGATTTTTTTGCAGGCAGTGAATGCTGAAGGTCCAGGAAACAAAACAAGACTATCAAATATATACTGTTGTGGGAAATGGACTTTTGAAATTATTCTCCAAATCCTGGTCACGTCCATAGCTCTCTCTTCTCTTGAGAAAAAAAGTTAACAGCTACTTTTCTGGTTTCTGCTAAGCATACATGTGTGCCTTCAGTCTGTGAATTTAAATCCTGCCTAATCTATAGCTTTCAAAGAAAGTAACAGACAGATTTAAAACCCTTAAAACAACTGCATTATTCCTTGGTGGAGGAGTAGATTTACAGACAAAACAGAATCCTTTTGTGCCGTTATTTGACCATTAAATTATTCTGCATATTGAGCATGATCAGAAACCATAGTGTTAGATCAAACACTGTGAAAATAAATCTGTGAAGAAATTTTCAGAAATAAATACAGACCTGCATTCTGCTTTGCTTTCCACTGGGATCATGGAAAGTGATGCAGGGAGATTTAGGATGCAGAGAAGTAAGGCAGCTTTGGGTACTCTCTACTGGGAGAAATACTGAATTATTTTACCAGGGAATCCCTCTTGAAGTCTCACTGAAGCCATCTGTGGCAATCCACTTCCACTGTTCTTAAAAGTCACAGCTTGGCAAGCTCTGTGGCCACTTGCCTCTGGTGTAAGTTCACTTTGTGCCCTCATCTTTTTCTTGTGCAAGTCTTAGAGAAGAGAACAAGCTAAACTCTCCAGCAGATTATGCATTTGGTACTCTATAGTCTCATCTTTAGCATTTCACGAAACAGACAAAAAAGATCATTCAGAGAAAGCAGAATTTCCTACAAACAAGTGCAAGTCACACGGAATAGCCTAGTTTCTTTAAAGTATCATTTCACAAGTTCAGACTGTATGTGAATAATGATTTGCAAGAGATATATTTCCTTTATCATTCCTACTAAAGATTTCCACTCACCAGATCAAAAATAAAACTTCCAGTTTTTAGAACTGAGATGCAGAGCAGAGCGGGTATCCCCCCAAGAGAAATTTGCACAAAAACAATATTAACTGCAAGGCAGGTCAAATGTTCACTGACACATCTTGACAATGCCCCTTTTCTTTACATTGACTCCATTTGATTAAACTGATTGAAATGCATTTCATACTTGTGCTTTGTCAGTCTATATTTTGGGCTTCATGAACAAAATGATACTAGATTGACTTACCCAGATACTTCACAAAGCTTGTCATGTTGAATTAATTAATGTTGCTTGTATAGCGTGAGAATATGGAGATTCATCTTTTCAATTCTGTATTTGCTTCAGCATCAAATAAGGGGATAATAAAACATTACCTTGGTAGTTAACAGACATTTTAAATGTCTTCATTTCTTTAGAAACCTACAATGGAAATATTACGATAGTTGTCGCACACATTATGTAACATTAGTTACATAAACCCAGAAATAATAGAGTAGTAACCAGGAGTAGTGAATAAAACTAACTATGCTCTCTCATTTTTTCCTTCCTTTTTGGGTAATGAGTGGTGCAGAAACATACATACAATGGCTCTTTAGAAACTTGAACATAAAAAATTTTGCTAAATATCAAAAATCTTAGGAGGATATTTTGTACTGCAGTCTTGTAACATTAGTAGTGAAGTTAGTAGAATGCTATTAATTTACAATACAGTAGTACATTGTACTTATCTTACTTATAGCATCCCCTCTTACTTATGGTGTCCATTTGGGATTTTGTAGGTTTTTATTGTGATATCTAGAGCCCTTGTTGTGAAACCTTATGCCTTATAATGCTGCAGTCCACTTTAGTGGGTTTTTTTGCACTAAATAAAACAAGTAAGCAGTGTAAAACATGAAATATGTCAACGAGTTTTACAGATGCAATTAGAGCTGATGATGTGAATACATTGTATTTTTAGGTGAGAAGATGAACAAAACATTTGAAAATGCGATTATCATTCAGATGTAGGAATGTTGAATAAAATGTTCCGTCCAAAAGCTGTTATTGCTTGGTTTTGTCAAAAGACCCTTTTTGCCATTTATTCCTTAGTCATGATAATTCAGAGTTGGGAATTCAAGGCTGTGTAGCAAAGGTTGTTTCCAACTGACCTGATCATTTGAAGTGGAAGGAGTCAGCCTGGGGTGCCATCAGCTACAGAAACAGTCATGCCATAATTACACTGGAAGTCTGGGACACATTTGTTTTAGTTTTGCGGAAGGATGGAAGGCAGGAAGGCAGGAAGGCAGGCAGGAAGGCAGGAAGGCAGGCAGGAAGGCAGGAAGGAAGGAAGACAGGCAGGAAGGCAGGAAGGCAGGCAGGAAGGCAGGCAGGCAGGAAGGAAGGAAGGCAGGAAGGCAGGAAGGCAGGAAGGAAGGCAGGAAGGCAGGCAGGCAGGAAGGCAGGCAGGAAGGCAGGAAGGCAGGAAGGCAGGAAGGCAGGAAGGCAGGAAGGCAGGAAGGCAGGAAGGCAGGAAGGCAGGAAGGAAGGAAGGAAGGAAGGAAGGAAGGAAGGAAGGAAGGAAGGAAGGAAGGAAGGAAGGAAGGAAGGAAGGAAAATATCAAAGGAGATGGGCATAGGTAACAGGCTGCAGAAGGAATAAAGTTAGAAGCCACAACTAACAAAATTAATTTTTTCAGGCAGCCCCATAAATATGAAAATTAGACTACAGGTTGGAGCCAGTAAGTCCAAGGAAGAATATGACAAATAAAGTACAGCTGCACATCGTATTTGTAATAACACAGCTTAATTAGAAAGTGATTAGAAAGCATAATGGTTATCAAATGATGCTTATGCCGGAGATGCATTGCAACTCAGCTGCAAGTGCTATGAGACCCTTTGCTTCCGCACAAAAGCTTAGATGAAATTCCTCTGTTACAGGCAAGCTGCCAGTTATTATTTTTTTACTGTGATAAAATGCTCAAAATTTCAGCATTGATAACTTCCTTACTGTTCAGTGCAAAAAATTATTCTGCTTTTATATATAGCATTGTATAAATCTGTTTGCTCCAGTCCATGACTAATATTTCCACTTGAGTGCTTTCCAAGTAAGTTTTTTTAAATACTTTCTTCTTTTTAACTAGATCTTTGGGATTACTTGATTGCTGATCTTTTTGGTCCAACACCTGAAAACATTTGCAAACTCATAACTCCTGACTGTGATGGAATACAACTTTTGTAATATATCCTGTATTGGCTTACAGATTTCAAGTGACAGGAGAAAGGTTCATGTCTAGGTAAGAAGTTTCCAGGGGTCAACTAACTACACCAAGAAGCAGGCACCTAATTTGAGCTTGATTTATCTGCATTTACTTTCCAGAAATAGAAGTCTCATTTCTGCCATTTTCTTTAATGTTCAACAGTTCTTTTCTGGCATGACTCTTCTCTTAAGCTCTTTCTTAATAGCATATTGCGTCCATCACACTTACATAGGTTTTTTCAGTTTTTTTACTCTCTTCTGAGCCCTTTCCTAATAACAGGACTAGATAGGAATTTTTGTGGCAGTCTCTTCAAGGCAGTAGCATCTTCTATTTCTACTTGACAGTACTGCTTTTTACAGAGCATGCTCTGGCACTCTTTGGCAGAGATGACAGAAGTTCACATTCACTTGGTTATTCATTTACATTTGAGTATCCCTCAGAGTCACCACTTTCCAGATTATCCTTTGTGCAAATATGAGGTTACTCTATTTCTGCATGGGTCATCTGAGCAGACACAGCCCAGACATCCTTATTGTTATAACTGCTATAATAGCTGTCCAGCCCTTGCTTCTATTATTATCTTCTAATCTGTATCTGCAAAATGGACTTACACCACACTCACATTTTTGTCCAGATGAATACACTGTAACTACTCAAGACAGCCAATGTTTCACTGTTGTGAGTACCCCCCGATGATTTTGATTACCCATTGGCAGGACTTGGATGAAAACAGCAGCAGTGATGCAGGCTGTGCAGGTGTTGGGAGAAACAAATATGTTTGCCGTAGTCCAGAGGGTCCTTTACAGGAGCACTTGTGTCCATCTATTCTTCCAATGGCTGCTAAGTGGCACTCACACATTTCACACCTAATTTCTTAAGTCGACAAAGGCACTTGTTCACAAACTGAATAATTTCTTATTTCCCCAGACTTTTAAATTAATTATTTAGTATTTTCCGCCATTAAAATCTTTATGCTGGTTTAAAATATTTTTAAAGCAGTCAAAAAAAACCCCAAACATATTAGAAATTATTCCTCAACAGAGTGCATGCATCATGAGTGGCTCCCGTGTGTTTACAGGAACTACCCCTCAGACAGCAACCTGCAGCAAACAAACAGTTCAACATATCATGAACAATATTCATTTATATGTTGCAGATGAATGTCTGTGATTGATTCTCAAACAACAGAACAGGGGTAAGTTTTGTGTAAATGAATAATTGAACCAACCTTGCTATCTTCAGTACAGATTTAGTTTGAAGCAACCACATTCAGCTGGAATGAGAGTACTTAATGGAATATACATCACTGCTTCACAGTTCACTCAGCCAAAATTGTCTTCTGCTTGAATTGGCCGGTGTGTACACCACAGAGAAGCAATGCCAGCTACCTTCTGGTGGAATCCCTAGAAAGGTTTTGGAAGATCTGAGAATGCACATAAGTTGCAGTGAAAGCAAAATAACCATGAAGTCGTTCTTGTAGTTAAAATACTGTGTAGTTTTATGGTACTTTTTTTACTTTTCCAAAGCATTAAGGAAATTCCAGCTTAAAACTCTGAGCCTGCCTGTCTGTGAGAGGGTGGGAGAGATAATATTGTGCATTTGACTTTCCACTGTCTATTACAGTCTGTGAAGAGTAAGAACAGTAAATGTAAGAACATTATGTACCCTGGCAAGTGGAGGCACCAGAAAGATGCAGAGCAACAAACCTGTCAAAGAATATAAGGTGAGCTTGAGGTAATCACATGGGTGTAGATGTACCTCTCCTATCTAGTCCTATCAATATCTCACATCTTCCTCTCTCCTGTCCCTGACAATGAATACTAAAACCACTGGGAAAAATATTTGGTGTCAAAAATGGTTAGCAACTAAATACAGCAGAAACGGTAATTCAATATCATATGTGAATTAATTGGATCATATTGTAAACAAACTTGAGAAGTTTGCAGATTTTGTTTGTCTTCACTGTGTAATATGAACAAAAGCTCATACATTGCAAGCAAATCACTAGGATACTTGCCTACAGCTTCATGCATCAGATAAACAATTGGTTTGGCATTTTCAAAGGAACTTAACTGGTTGCCATGCCTCTTTAATCTATCTATATTAAAAATACACTTATCTATATTTATAATGTGTTAAATACTTTCATATTTCGTGTTACATTTAGATTTTTTTCTTTGATATTGCCAATGTCAGAGAAGGATGGATTTCAGTAAGCTGTCTGGTACTCTTGGATGTAGATAAAATATATGTAACTGAAACAGAAATTTCAGATTTGTTTCATGAAGACAAGATGCATTTCAGTTTTAAATCTTAATGCTAATATTATAGCAAAAATGGATTATTTTTTTTCTCCAACGTCACAAAAGACCAACAAATAAAGTGGTCAGTCTCCTTGCTCAGCTAACAGAGCAAAGAGAGAGGGATTCTTTAGAAACATTGATATATCAAGAGGAGTTTATATATGGAATTTACATTTTTAAAAAGAGACTTATTTTACTCTGTATAAAGTCATATTTCACTGCAAAAAAATAACAGTTTCTGTGCAGTTGCCTTGAGACTTGCTTAGTTCTCATTATCTTCAATGAAAATGAATATGTATATCTGAGGAAATATTTCAGCCTTGAGAGAAAGAATGAGGAAGCATTTGTATTTAAGTGTCTACATAACTCCAACTTCTCTTGGTACAACAAAATCTACTGTGACTCTTGAGATAAATTGGCTTTTCTCACACTGAATACACAGCTCCAAAAGAGACTTGTGTTTGGTGCTTGGTGTATGACTGAAATCATGGAATCAAAAGACTTTTGACGTTCTCTAGATCATTGTCTGGTGGGTGGAAAGGTAGAAGAGAGATATTTTATCCTCAGTTTGTGTTTATCTACGGTTTGTATTTTTCAATGTCCTGAGCTAACAAACTCTTTTCTGGTCATGTGTCAATCCTGCCTCATCAGAGGGCTGTGATGGGTCTTAAGATTTTCAGTCTACTAGGGTAGGAAAGATGAAAAAGATAAAAAAGTTATTTCTCAAGAACACCCTCTCAAGTCTTTTCTGTAGATACGACATTCAGCAGAAGATTCCCTGTAGCAAAGTGCTGCCTGCTTTACTCCTGTCCACTTTTCCAGTTAAAACGACATTGCGTATAAATTCCTGCTTCACTTCTCAGCTAAACCTGCACCTGTGTATCAGCAATAAGTATATTAAAAAGAACAGGCAATTGTGTTGACTCTCTTCTCTTTAACATTTCTCTTTTAAACCTCTCTTGATAGTTTCCTCCCAGAAAGAGAGTGAGGAGTGTGTGCAAACACTTGTTCTCCACATCAAGCCTGACTGAACAATTTCTCTGCTATTCTGAGTTTCTGGTGAACTGAAAATTACCAGCTGTACTGAATTGTGACAAACACTGTGTATGTGTGTCTCTGTGTCTCTCTGCATGGAAGAAAATATATAAACAGAAACTATCATATCTAATAAAAGCAGAATAGGCTTCACATTTATGACCCATTCTAGCATTTTAATTCCATAGAATACAAATGCAGCCTTAATTTCTAACTACAGCTTATTTCTTCAAGCTCTCACAGAAGCATACATAGAGCATATACCGAAGAAGAATTCTCTAAGGCCTTTGCTGGCTGAGACATAGTCATTGAACAGGACAGCAACCACGTAAATGCAGCCATCATTGCACAGATTTGAAAAAGAAAATGAGACTTCACTAGGGAAGAAGACAGGTATTTTAGAGGTATGCAGCTTCAACTTCATACTTCAGGATGGCTGATCCACATCCAGATATACTCAAAGCTGATCAATATCAAGCTGATTTGCAAAAACAATAGAAACTCATTGAACTGCAGAAACACATTTGCCACCCTTTGATGTCTATATTCTTAGCATTAACATGGTAACAATCTAAGCTTTCTCTGTGTGTGCCACATCACTCCCTCCATGTCAAAGTAAACCACAATAGCTATATAAAAAGTGTGGTCACAACCCTGCTAGCTAAATTCCTGACAAAAATTGATTTCAATAGCTTTCTACAGAATCTGCCAGAATACTGTTGGCCAACTCATACCATGAGTGCCTTTTAGGGTCATGGCTTTAAAAGAACAGAATTGCTAAAATCTATCCATCTTTTCAGCTGGAACCCTCTCCATCTCACATGAATTATAGTTACACCTAATAGGAAGGAAATAGACAAAAGCCATCTGCACAGAGCACACCTAGTAGAAAGTAAATAATGCCTTCAGATCCTGAATGGGAGCACTTCATGTTGGCAAAATTGGACTACCTAGACTGAGATGCATAGTTGCATCCTGAAAATAACAGTTTCTAAAACTGTAATTCTATGAATTACACTTACCTGAGAACCTGGGAGACAACAATTCTTTCTGGGTATTCAGTTAACTGCAACCCATACCTGATTTTCTCAAAGGACACTGTAAAAAGTGCCACTTTTCTGAACAGCATGGTCTGGCCAATCTATTCCCTCGACATAACTGCTCTGGCAGAAGGCCTCTTCACAGAAGATTTTCAATCAAATATGGTCCCTCTTTCACTAAAAGTTTGGAGTTCTGGGCAGGGATACATGCAAGAGCAGAAGACTTTGAAAGTCAAAGACATGACTGTAGTTTCATCATAATCATGACCACTATAACCACTATATCTGCACAGAAAAACTCTATACTGTAAGTGCAGCAAGGCCACTGCACCTGACAGGTTATCTGTGCTATACACAGCAGAATTGCAATGAGACTGTGGGAAACAGGACCCCTCCCATGTTTAGGTGTGGAAACTGGTGGGTTTTATTTTACCCAGCAGAGCTGGCAGGGGCACACAGTATGCTTACAGGTTCAGCAGACAGCAGGAGTGATGGCTTGCGACAGAGTCCATTCTGATGGATTTAAGGGATAAAGTCCTTGGGTCTCTTTAATGGACTCAGAATCTCAGGATTATGGGCTAGAAGGAGGTCACTGATGAACTAGAAAATGATACAACCTCTGATTTCCCCCACTGTCACTGTAGTTTGTTCTGCTCTGAGTATTTGCCATATCCATGCTTGCATGAAGATTTGCGTGCAATGTCTGTCCAGGATTACCCTTATTCAGATGGCATGACGGTCCAGTGCTCTGGTCTGGCAAGATGAGGGAGAAGCACTGGAGACCTGCACTTTGTGCAGAATGGATAAAGTGAGATAAACTAAGGAGGATGTAAGTTTTAAAAGGAAAAGAAAAAAAAAATAAAAACAAAAACAAATATCCAGAAGGAGCAGAAAAAAAGGAATAACAAGAGACTGGGCAGAGAAAAGAAGGACCAGAGTGGACAAAGAGAAACAGCTGTGAAGGAAGTAAGAGCAGATGAAAACACCTTGGGAGACTGAAATACCCAGCTCCAAAGATCTGGGCTGAGACTGAACATGAGCTCATTTCACAGTAGACTCAAACAGCAGGAAACTCCTTGTGCCCATGTTCAAGGGGAATGGTGGTGACAGTGGCATCAGGGGTAGGACTAACTTTACTCACCATTTGGGAGGTGGGAGATGGCAGAGGGAAAGGGGATGCAAACAGCTTCAGAAGAACACTCCCAGGAGAAGGGAAAGTGACTGGTAGAAAACTCCCCCGTTCGCCATCTTTCACCCATGAAGATCGATGAACTTCTCTTCAGCTCTGTCCTGGTGTTTTCAGTGAAAGAATCCTGCTACCTTTCTCATAGTGGCAGAAATAATTAAAAAGGGAATCAACTTCAGAGGAACATAAACATACACCAAAAGTCTGTCTCTTTAATGATATCTGCTCCATACTTCACTGGCAGGCATTCTGCTAATCTAATACCTGTTAATTCTATTTCTAATTAGGGCTATAGCTCACCAGAGGCTGTTTTATACTTAATTTGTTGGGGTTTTATTATATGGCTCAACAGTCAGCCAACCACTGTATGCATCATGTGATCCTGGTTGAGATCTTTCAGGCATTACTGCACACTGAGGCCCTTGGAGAGAACGTGCCACTACAATTTGTGAGTCACGCGTTCTTGCTCTGCCTAGGTCTTGTCATGTGTGTGCTTGTCAGGATTCATCTCCATCTCCATTACCCCTGGGGCAGAAGTCATAGTTTGTTTCTGCTCACTTGTCTGATTTTTAGCAGATCATATTCCCATCTCCAGAACCTTAAGCAAGTGCCATCTTTGTAGAATTTAAGGTGGAATTCTAAGTGGTAATTTAATTCAACTCAAACCCATCTTCTAACTGACAGGAAATATCCTCAGTTCAACCATTTTCCAAGGTTGATGTAGACTGCTATACAAAGAAAAATAATTAAACTAAAAGAATTCTTCATGGTAACCAAAATGAAAACTAATTTTCTTAAGTGTTTTTCTTGTAATTCTGTCATTTTAAAAATACTTTATTTAAAGAGTTTGAAATGAAGATCTGAGGCAAGTTTTAATTGTTTGAAACACATATCTGAGGGACATACATTCATTAATTCCATTTTTGCCAGGAAGGATTGAAACCAAGTTATGCACCAGTTAAATAATTACCTGGGAAATTACAAGGATAAAAATAAGAGGACACAGACAAGCAAAGTCCATGGGGCTTTATTGACCAGAACAGAATACAGGCCAATGAAGAAACATTTTATTAAGACACTGGAATCCAGACCAGGGGACTGACCAAACTTTGTTTTGCCTCTAGAATGTCAGCTGCCAGGTAAACAAGTGTATTAGAGCATCATTGACTCCAAATTGGTGAGCAAAGAAGGTCACCAACAGCTGTTAAATAGTAAACCTCATCCTCCATCTCTGTGGGTGCCAAGAAGGATGACACGCAAAAGTTGTTCAGTCACACACTGAGAGTGTTGGTAGCACTTGTTATGTCATCCTAAACACCACATCTGTTCCAGAGAACCACTGTCCTTCTTATCTGAATCCACAAAGGGCTTAACAGTCACACAAGCAATTCCTGTGACTGGGAATGCAGATCTTATAGAAACAATATAATGGAACTTCTTGCCTATCTCCAGATAGCAGGAAATAACCTCAGAAAATTCCTCCTTTCTCCACTGTCATCTGGTAGGGTTTTACTGGAAGAATGGAGCGTACAAATGAGGATAACAGTGGCTTTTCTGGAAAATCTTCAGACACCATACATTAAATAAAAATAATAAATAAAATAATAAAGAATTTGTAAATCCATATAATCCATATATATAAAGGTAAATAACCAAGTCAGCCCATCTAGCCATATATCTAATAGCTTTAAAGATGTGACCTAGCTTCAGCCAGCTCAAAAGAGCTGTTGGTCTGGATCTAGTTTTATCTACAGAAGTATGCTAAGTCAGATAATCTTCTGTGGTATTCCAGTGGGAAAACTACAGGAATCAGAGTTCCTAGACTGGGAAGTTCATGGAAAAGTGAAACAAGGAAGCTGGACTTCTACCCACTGCATGTGTAGCTGCACAAGTCACAGCTGGCAATTCAGAAGTGAGGTCAAGTTATCCTCTGTCAGCCATGGAAGATTACTTGTTCCAGGAATAAATTAGCTAGGCAAAAGGTAATGTGTTATTTCTTGTCCACCCTGAAAAAGAAATGAATCAACATATATCAGCTGAAAAGGTTCTTCCTTTCCCATGTTAGAACACAAAGCCCAGCAAAACAGACAACCCAAACCTTACCAGCAAAACCCTCACAGAATGGAAGAAGCCTCAGGCTCTGAGGGGACTTATAGACTTGGAGATTTGGTAAAACTGTATTTTTCTTCATATACCCTGGCAGGCCTAGATAGATCTCTAGAAGGGAAGACCTTGTATGGAAGAATAAAATAGAGAGGATAGGTTTGCACAATGCATATTGAAATCATGCGTGTTGGTGTTACCCTGTGCTAGGCAGGCATAATAAACTTCTCTGAGAGACTCTGAACACAGAATCATAGAATCATAAAATGGCCTGGTTTAGAATGGACATTAAATATCATCTAGTTTCAACACCCCTGCCATGGGCAAGGACACCTTCCACTAGACCAGGTTGCTCAGAGCTCCATCTAACCTGGCCTTCACAACTTCTCTGGGCAACCTGTTCCAGTGCCTCATCACCCTCACAATAAATAACAAATTTCTTCCTAAAATCTAATCTAAATCTACACTCTTTCAGTTTAAAACCATTCCCCCATGTCCTATCACTAAATGCTTATGTAAAAGGTGCCTCTCCATCTTTCTTGTAGGCTTCCTTCAGGTATTGGAAGGCTGAAATTAGGTTGCCCCAAAGCACATACATGATGGTCATGTCCATTGGGAGTCTTCAGACAGAGCTTGGATTCTTGACCAGTAAGTCTCTAGCCCAGGGACTGCTGGAGATAAGAAGGAAGGACGCAACAAGGGAGAAGTCACTCCAGAAATGGGCAGTTCCTGAGTTCTGCAGGGATGTGCTGCTGGCTCATTAGAGAAAAAGTGCTAGGCTGCATAGAACTTCTCCACAGAGCAGTTCTTCTGCTCTCTAGTCACCTGTCACCTGTATTCCTTCCTGCTTTCAGGTGCATTTCCATGCAGTACTACCATCCCTGGACTCCTTAAGAAGGATTGGAAGCATCAAGGGACATTACTGCTGATGTGATCATCAATAACTGCTGCTGGAAACCCATGCAGAAATATGTGCTGTGCACAGGGAAGCAGACAGCAACAACACCCAGCTCTCCTTCCCTCTCTCTCTTCCCCCACCTGTAATTGAAATTCAAGGACTGCAAGTCCCACTATGTCCTGTCAAGATAGTTCCATTCCTTGGGGAAGGGGTTAGCAATAACAAGCCATGCCTTAGCTGCAGTGTGCCACCCCATATGTGTAAAAACCAGTATGTGCAGGTAGACATCTGATTTTAGCCAAGATTTTTTGAATGGGCAAGAATGAGGGATTAGAGAAAATCCATGTGCACAGGCTGACCAAAATAACAGTGCTTTTCTTGATCTAATTTTGGGGCTAATTTTCTTCTCAGAAGGGACAGAGAAGTCAGATTGTGGAAACACCTCAGTCCTTTTAAGACAAGCCACAGCCTTGCACCTTTGAGGAGTGAGGCTTCATGTAGTCCCAAGCATTTTGTAGTGACATTTATATACAAATCACCAAGTCAGGGTCAAGCCAGGCCTGACAGGAGTAGCCAGAGTCAAACACATTCTCATGATCAGCAGGCAAGACAGGTCCCATGTCAAGCTAGGAGCAGGGGCCATGGCCAGGTGTGACTGAAACACAGCTGGAGCTACAGCAGAACTCAGCAGAGACTGAGCTGCAGTGGACCCCTGAGCAGAACATGTGGGTGGATGCCCTATGGGAGTTTGATAAGAGCAGCTAAGGCTCATTAATGCACTCAGGACCCCGACACAATTTTTCTAGGACATATACAACAGGAGAGATGAAAAAGTACCATGGAAGTTTGGCCTGAGCCAGGGGTTACCCAGCAAAATAAGAAGCCCCAGCTGTTCCAGTGTGATCCATGCCACAGGAGTGTCAGACTCAGATGTTTCCTGTCTCATCCTTTTGCCCCAGAACACCTGAAAAACAGGCAAATAATGGTTAGCACCAATCTGCAGGGGCCATGCCCAAGAGAAGAGGCAGCCACCCAATGTGACATTTGCTTTCCTTACATCCAGAATAGCCAGCAACAAACAAACTCTTAAGGGAGGTTAGGAGGAGCATTAAAGGCTTTGAGTTGCAATAGATTTTTAAAACAAGCATGATAAAATTTAGCAGGATGTAGGGAGGTAGGGAGGTAGGGAGGTAGGGAGGTAGGGAGGTAGGGAGGGAGGGAGGAAGGAAGGAAGGAAGGAAGGAAGGAAGGAAGGAAGGAAGGAAGGAAGGAAGGAAGGAAGGAAGGAAGGAAGGAAGGAAGGAAGGAAGGAAGGAAGGAAGGAAGGAAGGAAGGAAGGAAGGAAGGAAGGAAGGAAGGAAGGAAGGAAGGAAGGAAGGAAGGAAGGAAGGAAGGAAGGAAGGAAGGAAGGAAGGGAGGAAGGGAGGAAGGGAGGAAGGGAGGAAGGGAGGAAGGGAGGGAGGGAGGGAGGGAGGGAGGGAGGGAGGGAGGGAGGAAGGAAGGAAGGAAGGAAGGAAGGAAGGAAGGAAGGAAGGTATTGCATAAGTACCATTTCATAAGAAAGCAAGTTAAGAGGAAAAAATACCTATGACATGATAATCACTCTAGTTAATCTTTACATTAATCTTTATGTACTGGTTGTAAAAGCTCTATTAGAAAAAGCAAAAACAGAAAAAAAGATGTTTTATGGGATATTTAAAATGTAATATACTAATATTTTATATTTTCTTGAAACACATAGATAAAACTGTCTGTATTGAATAGCTTATGCCTCATTTGTAAGGCAGAAGAGCATTAAAAAAGTTTTGAATCTTGCACAAGATCAGAGTGAGAGTCCATTGCAGGGCTGATAACACTACCTGAGCCTTAATACGTAAAACTACTAAAAGATAAGTATTATAATTTTTTTCAATTGCTCTTTCCATAACAGAGCAAGGAGAGAGATAGTAACAGGGCTATCAATTCATCACATTTGTCAAAACAGAAGAGCAGACAGCTAGTTTTTGAAATCTTCATGTATCAGGGAAGATACAAATAATTCCTTTATTTTTTATATGTGGTATTTGCCAATTAAAGAATAATGTGAAAGAGCATAATCTTTGGATGTTTCTTCAGGTTTCACCTCCAAACTCTACTACTTTCCTCCTTCCTTGCTTCCAAAACATATTATAAAAAAATATGGCTGGAAGCATTCTCAGAAGTCAGCTTACTTTCTCCTTTTAACCCACGTCTAGACATAACTGAGAAATACTTGCCTGAAACAACAGCAACTATCTCCCTTAATGATGGATATTTACAGCTTTCTCAGGCAATATAATTCAGTGCTAGGGTACCCTTTCATACTTTACCCCTTGATTTGACCATGAATCTCCTTTACTGCAGTTTGGATCCATTATCTTTTGTCTTACGCACTGTGAATGCTCTGACAACAAGCTATTATTTCCCAGCAAGCGCTTGCATACCTAAGGAATATTTCTTCTGCCTTCCTTTGGAGTTCTCTTTTTCAGACTAAATAAACCTAATTCTGCTTTTGTTTTCCTTGCTGATCACAGTTTCCAGTTATTCTTTTTAATCTCTGCAGAGTACATCCATTTGGACCACATATTTCTGAAGTATGGTATCCAAAACTGTATGGAACAATCCAGCTGAGACTTCCATTCATCCACATTTTGACATCTCCAGATGTTTTCTTTTGGCTTGATTTAGTCTTGTGCAAGCTCTGTCAGTATATGGATGTGAATATTTGGGAAAAAAATAAGGCACCAAATTAAAAACTGAAGGGTTAAAGCATATAATACAGGAGTTTGAGGGACCCAAACTGTGAGAAGTGAACAGAATTACAGTGCTAGAAGCTGCTATTATTAGGAATAACAAAAAGTTCATACAGGAAATATACAACCTTATTTCTGCCTGATTGGTGCCCTATATTACTATAAGCATTCTAGATGGCCATAAGATCCTTTGGAATTCAAAGACTCAAAGGCACCTCTCTCCTTATAACCTCAGATCCAGTTCCTTATAGAAGACTGTCCCCAGTGTGATAATACTTACAAATTTTCTTCAAGTAGAGGTCCTTCAGTGAATCCCTGAAATTTGTTCCTCATGCTATGCAAGCCAGCCCAGTGCGACCTTTCCAGGAGCAGGACAATTGTGCAAGCCCCATATACTAATTTCATATAGCTATGACATAGTAAAGAAACCATCTCTGCAAATAAGAGGATGAAGACTGAATACCTTGATTGCTGTTTTCCAAATGTAGTTTCAGCAAGTCTCTGAAAAATTGTGAGAATTGTTTTTCCTTGACAAGACTGTCATCGATTCTCCTTCAGTACAAGTCAGGTTTGATCTAGATGGAATGTGTTCCACAGCACAGCCCTGACTCCTGAAACTCTAGTTATTTACATTACTCTTCAACCTCACTGAAAGTTGCTGCTCAGGAAGAATTGCAGACAGGATTATGACCAGCCACACAAGCTAAAAATAGAGGGGGTTCTCTTAGCAAGGAAATTTTATAAGGCACATGAAGTCATATCAGTGCATTTGTGAATGGCCTGGTTTTCAAAATTATCTTTATCTAGTCACCACTAGATACATATTAATCTTATTCCAACACAAAATCTATGTTTGGAGACCCCTTTCTATAGGCTCTGGCCAGCATATGTGATTCATAGGTCTATGATAATTTCATGATACTGTGATAACTTCATGAGAGTGCTCCAGCTACAGTCCTTGGAGGCCAACTCCAGGATTTTCAGGACCTTCTGTGATGGGGAACCTTGCAGCTTTCAGAGTCTCCTTCCTCCAAGAGCCTTCAGACTTATAGTTTTGGGGAACCTCAGACTCTACTAAGGAACCCAAAATTTGGCAATATGCATGCCATGTGGATCTCCCATGAACCTGAGTGATGAGTTATCTCCTTTGCCAGGGATCCAGCAACTCAGACAGGAATTCTACTGGAGATCTGAGTTACAAAGTAATGAAAAATACTTGTGAAATACTCACCCTCACCGAAATATTAATTGATCAAACCATATTTGATCAAACTTCAGCCTAACTTTGAAAGAGGTACGTTTGCCCTCAAAAGAGGCAATACATACAGAGACATATATAGCTGCTTTTCAGAGGCTGTGTTTTCCCAGCAGCTGCAGGATCATGTCCAGGCAGGCTACAGTTACCAGTGACCAACATGGGACTCCAATGAGACAAGCTTTTGCTCAGGAAACCATTTATTCAAGCCATAAACAAACTCAGCCTAGAACCAGAGATAGAGAGCCCCAAACAGAGGCAGGGTGATGGGTTTTGTGGGACAGAACCAGGGTGGAGTTTAAGGTTGGGAACTAATAGGGACAGAGTAAGGGAGAAACCCCAGAGGCTCAAACCTAATCAGAACCCCTGGGTTGCCACCCCATGAGGGGTCAAGGATGGAGCTTCTTCCCAGGCTCACATCTCCTGAGGCAGAGGGATGGAATTAATTCCATTCACTGGCTTTAAAGCCACACCTCTCACTTTAACAATGCTTATCTGAAACTAAATCTTTGCCTCCCTGGGTGGGGAGCACTTCACAACTGCCCCCTTTTTTAAATTAGAATTTGATTAGGAGCTTAGAATGTTTCTAAAACTTATACCATAAAAAATCCAACCGCCCACCCCCACAAAGCACCCACCTTGCTCTGTGGGACACTAAAAACACTAGCACCCAACAACAAAACACATTAAGCAAACAAGCACAAACAAAATTAGAAACAAACACTTAGATCTCAGACAAACATCTGGGCAAATTAAGCAGTGGCGGTAGTTAATAAAAACATGAAGGTTTTTTAGTTCAGTCTCTTCCAGTTCTTGCTTTTCTTTTTGGACGGGTGCAGTTCTTTGATCTCCTCTTATGAGGGGCAGAGCTCATAGTGTTCAGCCTTGACTCCAGCACTGATGCCATGGGTGTTGCCACTCCACATGGTCCTGATGAAACACCAGCCTTTGGAGCTCAGGTTACAGCTTTGACTTTCCTGGAGCGGGTGTTACCCACGATGGAAAAGGCACAGCTGCCAGAGGTGGAGCATCTGGAGAAAGGGGTGGAACTGGAGCAGGAGTTACTGGGGGAAGGGAAGGCTTAGGGACCGGAAGAGAAGGAGTAAGGTGGGAAAAAGGGATCCCAGACTACGTGGCCAGCACCATCTGTAGGAAGGAGGGAGGTCCAGGACGGACTTTCCCAGACAGGTAACAGGGAATATGGAAAGGCAGGGGGGTGAAGGAGAACACAAGATGGTGGGCAGACAGCAGCAGATCCACATCACTCTGCACATTCTCCATCCCTTGCCCGCATTCAGGAAAACGGGGGATGGGGTGGCAGAGACACACATGGGTGATGGGGAGCTGGCAGCAGCCCCGAGCCATCTTGGCATTTTTCACCTTTTGTTCTGCCTTTAGGAACAGATGAGAGGGGAAGATATGGGGAGGTATACACAAAATAAAGGACTTCACAGAAGCCAAAAAACAGTCCACAGGAAGAGGCATAGTGCCCATATCATCCGTATTGTTCATATTGTCCATAAAAGTCCTTCCCATGTATAAGAAAAGTAAAACCGTCCATAATACGTCTCGATGGGTGATGTTAGGTGTTTGTCCCAGTGTCTGGTCTCTCAGCTCCCCCACCTCCGTAAGCCCTTTTTTTCCCCATGCCTCTGAGGCACTCTCAACCTGGCCCTCCTGCCAGGTATTCTTAAGTCCTCATTTCTAAGGCGGGTGTCTCTAAGTTGGATGGTTCCCAAGCCATCAGCCAGGGACTGACGGGGTGTCTGTGGAGCCGGTCCTGCTGTTCTCCTGGTGCCTTGCTGGATGCCTGCATTCTCCACCATTTGTTGCGTTCTGCAGCCACGGGATCATGAACAGGCAGGCTACAGTTACCAGTGACCAACATGGGACTCCAATGAGACAGGCGTCTGCTCAGGAAACCATTTATTCAGCACACAAACAAATTCAGCTTAGATCCAGAGACAGAGAGCCCCAAACAGAGGCAGGGTGATGGGTTTTGAGGGACAGAACCAGGGTGGAGTTTAAGGTTGGGAACTAATAGGGACAGAGTAAGGGAGAAACTCCAGGGGCCCAAAGCCAATCAGAACCCCTGGGCTGCCACCCCATAAGGGGTCCAGGGTGGAGCAATATTTCCCAGGCTCACAGGGCCCATCCCCTGAAGCAGGGGAATTGAATTCACACTTCCCTGGCTTTAAAGAGCCACACCTCTCACTTTAACAATGCTTATCTGAAACGAAATCTTTGCCTTCCTGGGCAGGGGGCACCTTACACCCAAGTGTTCCCTTTGCCTCATTAGAGTGATGGAGGGCGGCTGGGAAATGAGAATTATTCATAATTCCATTATTCCAACAGCATAGTGGCTGTCATGGTTTTAAAGCAGTAACTAAAAAATTACTAGAAAACTTACTTATTTCTTGCTATGAGATATGGATTAGAACAAGAGCAAAACAGGCTTAAAACTCAAAAGGAATAAAGAAAGTTTATTACCAGAACTACAAGAATAAGAAAACGAGAATAACTTCCAGAAAACCTCTTCCTCCCCCACTACCCAACTATTCCCTTGTTCACATGACAACATAGAGACAAAAAACTTGGTACTTTGGTGTTTAAATCAGTCCCAATTCCTGTTAGAGTCTTTTCATCAGTCTTTGTAGAGAAACAGAAGTCTTCTTCTGCTAATCTATGGAGTTTTTTACAAGAAAACTATTTCTGTTATAGCTTTCTATTTCTCTGATGCCAGCTGCCCGGAAAAAAATCTGTCATCAGTCTACTCCTCCCATTTCACATCACTCTGAGGTGTGTTATGGGCCATGAGTCTAAGGATGTCATTTTTAAGGATGAGTTATTCAAAGGCAAAAGTTCTCTTCATCTGTCTCTGTGAGCCTCCCTGGAAACCAAAGTTTTCTCATTGCCTCTCAAGGCCTCAAATCTTCAACTATTACTTCACCTCACTCTGTTCCAGCACCTCACTGTATCATAATTACTCCACCTTTTGCTCAAAATCTACACTTTGAACACTATTCCTCCCAACATACTCTGTCATGAATTATAGGAGATTTTTCAGGACATTATTGTCCATCTCCATAACTTTAACAGAAAAATATTTCAGCTTAATTAAAACATCTCCTTATTCTCTAACTCTTCTGAAGCTTAATTCTTTTCTTTACTGTCTCTGATAGTTTATAAAGTCTCTTTATATGTTGATTACTCTCTCTTTCTTTCTCTGGATAAAAGGATTAATCTGCAAGTCTCATCTGGGTAATGAAAAGGTTATAATCTTGCCCAGGCTTTGTAGATGGTTCTGTGATCTCTGCTGGAGCAGCGGCTGGAGTTGTCTGCGATGGAAGATTCTTCATGGCTGCTCTGGAGAGTGTGGTCACTGTCTCAGCCCGCCGCAGGTCAAGAGCTTTTTTCCTTTCTTTACTCGGCAGTCTCTGGTGAATTCAGTCACAGCAAAAACTGCAGCCGAGCCAGGGAGCGGCCTGGCCCGGCCAGAGCCCGGGGCAAGCCCCGCAGGCCCCATCTCCCGGCCGGGAGCCGCAGCAGGCCCAGCCCAGCCCCCGCCCCACGGGGCCACACAGCCTGGGCAGGGGAACGGGAGGCCTGGAGCTCAGTTACCTTTCACAGCCAGGAAACAAAGAGACAAAGAAATTCCCAGGCTTAGATCTTAAGGTGGTGTTCACAGGTTGATCTCATTTTCCAATGGTTAAAACTGCTGTCAATTCTTAGAAATGGCCAGCTGTTGGCTAGGAGAAAAACTCCCATCAGCCTCCAGCGGTTTTAACTTCCTTAGGTGTTTCTCTTTGTTTTCTTAAATGCCAATCTATCACAGTGGCCCTAATTTTCTGAGTTTTCAAACATTGCAGGAAACACAGCTGTATTGAAAGTTAATATACTTATGACTGTGTTGAACTTTGTCTCTATAAAATCCACTGCTGTTCACTGCTGCTGTAGTGTAGTTCCATTCATCTTCCATGGTGGTGTTGGAATCTGAGATACAGTGTGTGGCCTTGTTTCTGATACTTAGTTCTAAGATCCAGAAAAACATTGAATTTCATATAATGTGAAATTAATGAGCATGTTTTCATGGTGATACATGAGAACAACTGTTAAAGTTAGATAGAAAAAGCTGAAAGTGTAAGTGTGTAGATTACAGAGTTTTCTTAAGTCACTGGGTGAAAAAGGTAGTTTAGAGACCAGAAGACAAGATGGGGGATTTAGGGTGTTGTCCCTTGTCCTTCTTCTTTCTTCATGTTCTTCTTCTAAAGGTTTTTAGGTAATAGTAAGTGATTGGGTAGAAAATGCTGCAGTGCAGCACATAGACGATGGGTCATTGGGTCATTAAGAAAAATAATATACATGTCTATTGTTAATTGGGTAAAAATAAGTATAAAGATAAAAGAGCGGCATTTTTCAGGGCCATTTTGTGCTATCAAACACAAAATGAGCCACAAGGCCTTGTTGTACCATCAGAAGAAAGAAATGTACCAGACTGCAGTGATTTAAACTTGTGCAGCCATTCTGGAGAGACCTGCCAAGTTTTGTGATGACCTTCTAATAAACACGAGAAACAAGATTCTAACGAGCTCCGGAGTTTTCTTCAAACCAGAGAACTAAGATAAGCAGGGGTCCCCACAAGGGAAGATCCCAAAAGAATTCAGTCCAAAGGAGACTGAGAAATCCAGGAAGAGAAAGAAAAATGCAGAAGAAATGCAGCAGAATCAGAGAAACAGAAAAAGTTTTTTTTAGAGAAAAGTTACAGGTGGTTTTGAACAACAATAAAAAACTATTGAACTTCCAGTGTCTTGTGTGCCATGTCTTCCAGTCTCTTCTAAAATCTCTTTCCATAGCAACAGACTTTTTCCCCAGCCAAGGATTAAAACAGTTAAACGTACCTCTGTTAGATATGAAACAGCCTTTGGTGAGCTATAGACCTGATTAGAAATAGAATTAAGAGGAGTTAGATTGGCAGAATGCCTGCCAGTGAACTATGGAGGGGATATCATTAAAGACACACTTTTGCTGTGGTTTATGTTCCTCTGAAGTCGATTCCCTTTTAAATTGCTTTTGCCACTATGAGAAAGCTAGCAGGGTTTTTCACCAAAAGGACCAGGACAGAGCTGCAGAGAGGTTAATCAGTCTTCATGAGTGACAGACAGACAACAGGAGAGTTTTCTACTAGTCATTTTCTCTCCTCCTGGAAGTGTTATTCTGAAGCTGTTTGCATCCCCTCACCCTGTGCCTTCTCCCACCTCCCAAAAAAGTTAGTGCCACCACTCATGTGACTGTCACCAGCATTCACATGGACACACAGAATTTACTGAAGTGAGCTCCCACCAGCCTCATACCAGATCTCTGAAGCTGCATATTTCTTCATTCATATGGCAAACTCCTGGCAAATTTATCTACACAAATAAATCCGACTCTATCTAGAAATTTGATCTACAAAACTGTAATGTTTTATGTCTGCAATCATCACAAGTTTTCCTTTCCTTTTGCCTCAAATGATTTTTGAAGACCTTCAAGGTCCAAGTGGAATGAGACACTGAATTCTACAATTTGGTTCCTGCAGATTGTAGAAATGTCTTTTTCTTTTAATTCTGTCTGCTAAGCTAAAGATGCAAAAGATATCAAGTTGCATTGGGGCATTCTTCTACAAGAGAAACTATTCAGTAATCAGTAGATGAGAAGGTGGTTTCCTATGATAGTTCCCATTTAAAAGCCTTTTGGACTCTTTTAACATTTTGTTGTGTGAAACAGATCCTTCAGCTTCACTGCAGTGTCATATATCTTCTCCAGAACACGTTTTCAGAGGATCTTCTGATCCTGACTACACCAATACCAGAAACCAGTATACATATAGACATGACCCTCTGATCATGGCCTCCAGTCAGAGACCCCCACTAGGGAGGAGAAGGCAAACAAAAGTGAGCACAGCGAAACCATTAAGCAAAGCAAAGTGAAACATGCATCAACTAGACTTACACAATTGCATGTATTCCTCTCACAGGACAGAAGAAATTGTGCAGGACAGTAGAAAGAAGGAACAGTGGGCAAGCAGTTGATGGACAGAGGCAGTGCTGGGAATTACATGAGCAAGGTGATTTGATTCAGGCCTTTCATCTACACGCCTGTGGGAGGTAGGGTACCACAAGATTGAGTAAGAAAGCACTGCCAGCCCTGAAAAATACAGGATAGGGCTCAGAATACCATTCTCTCCCCCCAGTCAACACATTAGCAATGCAAATTCTTCCTTGGAAAAAATAAATCAAGAAAGCATAGAGCTAGGTAGTGAAAAATGAGTATTCCAAACCCAAGCAATGCCTCCTTTTTTTTTAGATTTTCTTCCTTTCCCTCCAAATTATATGACATTAGGGAGTTAAGATGAGATAACCATTCTGCAAAATGTCTGTTAGGTTCTTTGTAACCCAACATTTTATTGAAAATTATAATCCTGTCCATTTTTCCCATACTTGTACCAGAAAACATCTGGAGTAGCCTCCAGAACCTAGCTGACACAAGATGAGTTCTTGAATAGCTCAGTACTGAATGGAAACTGATAGAAAGCAACAGCTATTGTCAAAAGGTGACTGCAGTGTTCTGAGAGATATCTTATGATTCAGTGGCCAACAATTTGTAACAAATATAGCTTAGACTGCCTATCAGTAAAGAAATTGAGACCAGACAGACAAATTTTTAAACACATTTTACCAATGTCACCTGCTAATAGAAGAGAAATTATCGCAGACTCACACCTCTCTTCCTTGTATATTATTGCCAAGAAAATACAGACCAATCCAAAAAGTCCAGCAGGTAGCATGGTGTGGATCCATTTTCATGCACACTATAGCTCTCACTCAGAAGATGAAGTGCTTGGTTGAGGTCCAAGATCCATGCCAAAAGTGTTCTCCCTTCACAAGGGAGACAGTGTCGTACATTGTTCATTTCTGTTCATTTCTTTGTTTCACTATCCTGTGGTAAAATCCTTGACCCAATGAAGTCATTACAACCTTTGCCAAGGATTTTAATCTTGCCCTACATTAAGTATCTACTTATAACCATGGGAAGCTTTCTTGTGCAAGGACAGAGCACTCCCAAAGTGCCATCTAAGGCTGAAATAATTCCCTAAGGAACTGGGAATCATCACAAATCTCATTACCTTCTTGTACAGGGCACTTTGAATTTGCTCTCTGTAACATGAATAGCAACACATTTTAAAACAAAACACATTTGAACATAATGAACATTCAAAACAAAAGTTAAGGCAGTGAAGCCTTAGTAAAGCCAATGGCAATACCAGGTAGTGCTGCAGTAAAATTCATAATAAAAATTTTTTTAAAAATTAAGAAGAATACACTTCTCCTATTGTAAAAAAAACCAAACCTCCCCATTTTGGAAGGGCTTTTAATCTCAAACAAGCTACATGGAGCAGCGACTTTACAGTTGACAAAGACTTTGAAGCAGCAAAACCCTGCTGCATGTGATGAGATGCAGGACAAAATGGTGATGCAAAAATAGAAGGATAAATATAGCTAAATGTGCCTTGCAGAACACAGAAAGCTGAGGCAGGTGTTGTCATAGCTGTCAGCTTTCAGGTTCCTTCTTTCTTCAATTTTTTCAAATCATATCTTGGTTCTTCCATAAAAAACATGGAAAAGGACCAGATATGAGACTTCTGGATTTAAATCTGTAATTCCAAGTGTTTTGAAAAGCTGTCTAAAACTGTTGGATACCTGTTAAAAAGAAAAATAAACTTCAACCCAATAATCTTGATTTTTGTTTTAAAACTTTGTTTCTGAGAAATTAGAATAGACATAAAGTGTTTCTAGAGGAAAAAATAATAGTTTTAAAATATTAAAGCCTCAGATAACACGCATAAAAATACAATTAAATATTTTATAGAAGCTGAAGTACTTCTTACTTGTAAACAAGTAAACTAGAAGAAATTGTAACATGAGAATGCAGAGTTTGCAGTTCTTAACTGAGGGTCAAAAGTATCCCAAGTTGTGTCACTTCTGTGACACAGTCCGAAATGAGAAAATCCCCACCACTGTGAGACTGTTACAAAAATAGCCAGCACTGGCAAGGGAGCATCAACTGACTTCAGTAAAGGAGGGAAATACTGGCAAGCTCAGACCTTGACCTCTAGCAGTGATATTCCTGTTTCAAGACTTGGAGGTCTACACACATATCCACCTATTTCTGTCGGAGTCTACCCTTGCTGCAATCTATCCCTGGGCAGAGAGCCAGTGCAAAATCTCTCCAGCACAGAAGCCCCACTTGAGCCATGGATTTAACAGGAACATAATGAAGGGAGTGGCTGAAAATAACCTGCCCTTACAAGGCAATCACATTTCAGGATTCCCAGGCCATAGGGAAAAAGCATCTGTAAACAGCAGGGTCTCTGGGTCCTGCCTTTCCCATCACCTTCTTCTCCTTGGAAAAGGAAACCTTGAGAAACTTCTGTGAAAGCAGCAGTCCCAATGTGGGAAAGAGAACTTTTAGTGGCTTTGCTCTCCCTTGAGCTGCCCCTCTATGTCTATGCCAACTGTAGGCGAGCAGTGGAGCGCACTTTTTCCCAGTTCTGTACAACGTGAGAGCAGGAGAATGTGTGCTCCAGGAGCCTCTTTGCAGACGGTGAGCTTTTTTCTTTGTGCCTTCGTCTTTTCTGCTAGCTCGTAATCTGCCCCCTAGCTTCCCTGGGGCCAAGGGGAAGAGGATGATCTTTATATAGCTGTCCTCGGGGACTGGGTGAATCACAGAGTAACATCTAATCCCTCTTGCACTCGGCAACTGTATAACATCCCAGCTGAATATCAAGCCAGGGAAAATAAGCCGAAGTTTTACGTACAAAAAAAAAGTCAGGGAGAGATACCACAAGCACAAGTTAGAGGAGTTATCAGTTTCCAACATAAAACTCAAACTGAAAAATTAAACAAAGGGAAAACAAGCACGAACCAGGGAGGGCGCAGAAACCACCTAGAAAGGCCAAGATATCATGCTCTTTATCTCGGCACTTAATTTTTCATAAGTTTTTGAAAAATAATATTCAGTAGTCATTAGGTGAATTTATTGTATTTATTTTTTTAAATTTTTTTTTGGTTTTTACTTCTTTTAATGGAGAGGGAAAGGAGCCATGTTTTTGTAAAAGCTTGGCCACCATGTTTGGTATCTCAGCTGTATATCATGCACTGTTTGTCATTTCACGCCACTTAGAACAAATCCCATCTGGCTGGAATCCTAGTCCTGTGGACTGTGAGTCATGGATATTAAATGACCATCATGTGAGCTCCTGCATGCTGCTGTGTTTAGTGTGTGGCACTGTAAAGTTGTACAGTATCTCATCACAGAAGATCACCAGCATGCATACACAATTTGAGCGGGAGCGCTTCCATAACAACACAAATTATTTGTTTTAGCAAGAGGCAAGAAAGAGGTAAAGATGCATGAAGCTGAAGCAAAGGTACAGCTTTTAAGTGATTTTTTGAAGACCTGTAAGCCACAGAAAATCAGTTGCTGGTTCTGTAGCAGCAAATCTGGGGCAAGAATGGAAAAGGTACTGTCCGTAGTGGAAGGGTATGCAAGAACTTTTAAATCTGCTCAAGGGAATCCTGTAGCAGTCTTTTTGATTCATAATTATAATCCAGTCCAGTCCCACCCGGGATATCCAGTATCCTACCCAGGATAAGGAAATGAAGACAGGCATTTAAGTATTTTTTTCATAAGAACCAGTACAAATTTTGGGATTGTCTAAAATACCAGTCCCAATTCAGAATTTTAAAACAAGCAATGAGATCTATTTCACTGTTGTGATATGGACAATCCTTGAAGTGGATGGTTTTAGTCTAGCAGAAGCCCAAATTAGAAGATTTACTCAGCAGTCCATTTCACGTTAATAACATGCAGGAAATCTGTACTACAAATCAGACTGGACTGTTTTTCCCTAGTGCTAGGGGAAAACATTATTTTCAAAGAATACCAATTCATACCTGGATTAGGTAGGTTTATTCCATCCTGGTTATGAGCCGGGTAATTTCCTGCCATCGGTGATAAAATGAAAATCCATTTTAGACAACATACAGGAAAACCCTGTAAGAGCTGGATGTGAAAGCCCATTTCCATCTTCATTAGCATGGGTAAATCATTCAGGCTAGAAACTGTTGTTATCCAGTCCAAAGCGTTATCCAGTTGCCTTCTGCAGGTTACTATGAGATCATGTACTGCTATCAAAGGTTCTTAGGAGTCTATAATGTTTCAGCTTTCAGTCACGGCTCCAAAAAAACTACTTCTCTTGCTGCTGGTTCCAGCCTAGGTCTGTTTTACTGTCTTCACATGTGTTTTTCTTCCTGGTAGCAGCTACCAGCTTCTTCCCACTATCCCAGCAGTTTCTTCTACCTTTGCTTATGTTTCTACCACGTCATAGCAGTGTAGTTAGCTCTCCTTAGGTCAGCAAAGCCAGGCATTCATAGCTTGCGCTTTCTAACATTTTTTAAGAACTGAGTCTTTTAAAATGTATTATATTTCTTGAATTAAGCATCAAAAACTTTGCATTTGAAGTCTGTTCATGGGCCAAAAAAGACAGTTAAAACACACTACTGATTTTTTGTACAGAAGCCCAGGGTTTTACAGAAAGAAATATGACTTGAATCAAATGAGGAAAATTTATTCACATTGATCCAGTCTTAATCAAAATCACCATTATAAAGACATCATCATGTTATATGAGAGGAAGATTAAAACTGTTAATACACTGAACTCAAGTTACTGTGACTGTCAGAGAGAAGTCAAACACTATGTTGGGTAGTGTTAATAAAAACATCATGTTAAATATACAGCTATGTAACTACATCTATCTCAAATCAATCTTCCTTGACTTTTTTTTCTATTCCTTTATTGATATGGGGAAAATTTTAAAAATGCTGTTGAATTTGAAAGAGTTTAAGAGAAAATATTTTCAAACATGGAGCTTTCATGGAAAGGAAAGACCAGGAGGAAGCAGGATTATTCACGGACATATGAATGGATATCAGATAAAAGATAAATCAGTCTTATCAACCCACTGGGAAGACCAGGAAGTAATAAAATAAAACATTAACAAGGGAAAAAGCAGATTAAAAATTTGAGAAAATTTCATAACTATGTGAAGGCAAAATAAACCCAGATGCAAATGCAGAAGCAAGAAGCCAGGAAAAGCTATGAAATTAACTTCACAGGGGATATTCAAGATATTGGTCTGTGGGGAGTCACTTCAGCATAATGAAATCAGAGCTTTCAAGATGCAAAGACATGAACTGGGGAATCCACTCACTCACTACCTTCTAACCCAAATCATCAGAAATAGCTTTGGTGAGCTAAACATTATGTTGTCACACATTGTTGCCATTTATTACAACCCAGTTTTCTTGAAATACATGGAACAGACAAGTATGCTGACAATGGCTTCGTAACCTGAATGTGACAGCAAGGCCAGACATGGGTATCTGACTAAAAGTCATTGCTATTTTTCCAGGTCAAATCTTTCTTTTAATTTAACCTGCTTTAGTGAAATTATTTCAAAACTGTTACTTGAAAACATACTGAGATAAATTTTCAAGGAATTTTAATGAATATATGTGCTTTGCTTTGTTTCTAGCAAAGATTAATGCTTTTGCATAAGGGTTGGAAGGCATTTTTACAGTCAGAGGAAAACAGAAGTCCCCGCTGCTCCCTCAAAGAGAGCACAGGCCTGTCAGCCTGATTCTGGTGTTTGGAAATAGAAATATTTTCTTCTTTTATTTACATAACTGTGATAACAATCTGCAAGCCAATGTACAACTAAAGTGTCTCCAGGAATTACACTGTTTGCAAGAAATGCATTTTAAACTTATTATAATAGTGTACTCAAGAGCTTGAAATTTCCATGCCCACAGGGCAATATAGCACTACATTTGTGATTTGATGTCACAAGCATGTAGGCTTCAGTTTTAGAAATACTCTTCAAGAAAACATTTAATTTTTCTCTCCGGGGAAAACACTAAATCCTACCTCAGAAAACTGTACAGAAGGAAGGAAATTTGGTTTGAGATGGCCATGTTTTGGCTTCTAGTCATCAAAATCAAATCCCCTCCCCATATGTATTTCAGCTTTGGCTTCATAGCCCTACTGCTCTGAACCTAAGCATTAAACCTAGAACATATTTTACCCTTTATACTATATTCTCATTTGTAACATTCCAGAGAGTTTTTCTTATTTTCCAGAATTCTGGAGGTCCATGATTACTTATGGTTTCTAAGGAAATAAGGTTTAGATGATCACAATCTGCCCACTCATACATTTCTCTTTCCTTCTCTCTTTTGAAAAAACAGAATATTTTTATTCACATTTGACTGGATGATGAAGATATCAAAGATAAAACACTTCTTTGGGTAAATGAAAAAGAACCAAGCTGATTCTGCCAAAGGAATCCAGCCACTGTGTGGCCAGAGATGGGAGCCAGGTGGCCAGTCAGCATGTGTGTATTGACACTGCAACCAACACCTTGCTAGGTTTTGCCCTTGTGCTGCCACTCACCCATCTGGTTAGGTAAAATTCCCTTCACAAAGCTGGGACATTAGAAATGACCCACTAAAAACCTGCTTCTCTTTTTGGAGAGTTGTGTGGATGGATCCCAGGCTCCGGAAGCACACTGCTGTGCAAGGTAAAACAGATCCCAGCAAAGCCAGAGTCACACGAGTGATGAGCCCTCAGGATTACCAAAACAGAGGCTGATATCCATAATTATCTCATATCCAGCATTATTGAGGTCCTGCACCAAATACTCACCCAGAGCACATGCAGGGGCATGGCTCCAGTTCTCTGTTTCTCGGCCGGAATTCATCCTGGCGTGCTCAGCAAGGCACTGCTCAGACTGGACTGCAAGATAAAGATGTAAGTGTCCACAGAAGAGTCCTGCCCAGTGCTGGGCAGTTCAGCACAGTGGGAAGCCCACCCAGTGTACTGGGTAGCTGTGTGGTCAAACAGGCTGAGTGGTGGCCTTGTTGCCTCAGCTACCTTTGTTTAAAGGTAGTTCTGGTATGAATTGTCCTTGCTTCAAATGCATCCAGCTCATGATAAGGCTCAATACATGCACAAAATTTATTTGTACCTCATTCTGATCAGCCTCAGGTTGTGCTGGAGAAGGCTGAGACTGAATATTAGGAAAAACTTACTCATTGAGAGGGTGGAACAGGCTGCCAGGGAAGTGGTGGAATCCCGGTACCTGGAAGCGTTCAGAAATCATGTGCATATGGCCCTTAGACACACGACTTAGTTGTGGGCCGGGCAGTGTTAGACTGCTGCTTGGCCTTTTGCAACCTAAACAATTCTAGGACTGTGTGATTTCATAGGATCTAGAAGGATTGAAATCAGTTGAGCAAACATGAACAGAGAGCATTTACAGAACAAAATTCCAGAAGGCTTAAAAGTCGTATCTAGCCAATTGCCTGATTAAAACAACACGGTATTTATGTTCACATTTTGCCCCATTAGGTTACAAACCACTGCAATTCTCACGTTTTACACACACAACATTGAAACACTATCTGCAGATACCCACATATGAACCCTTCAACTTCAGAGGAGATCACTTAGAGGACAAGAGCTGCCTAAGCAATTTCAGCCGTCTGCCATGTGATGGGATCACCTCCTTTCTGGGAAGCTGGCAGCACATTAACACCATGCAGTGAGTCTGGAGCTGGCTCTGGCATGCAGAGTGTAGGCACAGCCCTGGTCACAGGGTTGAGAGGAGAGGGGGAGCTGAGACTGACAGCTGCAATACTGGGAGCTGAAGTGAGAAAGGCTAAAGGGGAGGGTCAAATTGCTGTGGGAGCAAGTGTCACAGTATCTGGTTTCAACCAAGCAAACTACTACTTGCACTTAATTCCCTTATACATCCAGCATGTTTGTTAACATACTGATTTCTATCTACTTCACAAACAAAAGCACCTAAAAGTCACAAAAGTCAAAGGATGGGAGTTAATTTTTTCAGTCAGGAGAACTGTGCAGAAAGCTTAACAGAGAGTGATTTGCAGATCCAAAGAAATAGTATCTAATTTAACCAAGAAGAGTGGCCAAGAGGTATTCTAGAGTGGGCCTCGTGGTGAAGTAAAGTGAAGAACACCTTCAAGAATCTTGGTCTAAAAGTTATTGTGTTTCACTAAGGTAGAGGCTATATGAAGGTCTGAATGGGGTAACCCTTTCAGTGGATGGTGCTGATAACTCACCTGTGCTTTGGCCACTGTTGAGCAGGGCTGGCACAGCCCCAGAGCTCTGCAACCTTCCCCCTCCATCAGGAGGCTGACCCTGGGAAGAGAGACATCTAGGCCAGCTGACCCAAACTAACCAAATGGATGTTCCATACCATAGGACATCAGCTCAGATATAAAAGCTAAATGAAAAATAAGGAAGGGGAATCATTCCTTATTTACAATTTTTGCCTTATGGAGCAGCCACTCCAAGTGCTGAAGCCTTGCTTCCCAGGAGGTAGCCAGACATCATTTGCTGGTGAGAAATAGAGGATAAAACTTTTATTTTTTTCTCTTTGCTTGTGTGCACCCCAACTTCCACTTTTGCTTAGGTAAACTGCCTTATCTCAACCTATGAGTCATTTTCCATTGTATTTTCTGTCCCCTGTCCAGCTGAGAACAGGGACTGATAGAGTGTTTTGGTGGGCACCTGGCATCCCAGCAAGGTCAAGCTACTACAGTGAAGAAAGAGGGGGGAAAAGCAACCTTTCTGATGTAATTTTTAATGGATTAACCCTGAGTTTTCTTCCCTGTTTATTTTAAAATCTGTTATAAGAGAATTATGTACATTGCATATATAAATGTATGAGTCATGTAACCCTAACATGACCTGACATTAGTGAGTTCTGATTTTATATGGATATCACTGGTACATTCCTGACCAACAAATGTAGCAAATCCCTAAGAAGGGCCCCAAGGCACCTTGTCATGTAAGATCACTGCCCAACACACCTTCCAGAGTAGCCAAAGTGCAGCAGAGTAGATCACGTCAGGAGCTATTCAGGTAGGTAACTCTGGAAACAGATGGAAGTGTCTTCCACTGTCTGGCAATGACCAGGAAAAGCACTCTGACATGTAGCAAGATGCCAGGGAGGCCCAGAAGACCAACCAACTTGTCAAAGCATCCTTTCTTCCTCTGTGCAGATGTCTGGGAGCAAGATACGCTGACAAGCCAATCAGAGACTCTGTGCACAGAAGGATATTTACAAATGTCCCACCTTTGTGGTCCTGAGGAACTCGAGAGAAAAAGTACCCCAAAGGGTCTAACTTAACAGTATGCCTCAGTAACCATGTGAGAGATGGTGGTGACAAAAGGGAACCTGAGCAGCCAAAATAAGCACACTAGTTTAGTTCTGAGGAGCTTGGCCCAGGAAAAAATGGCTTGTCCCTAGAGAAAGCTGTTGATGTATAAACATAATCCGGCCATCAGTCTCATCATGAGCTTAAGTTCAAAGGCAGAAAAGACTGAACTGAGAGATATAGCTGGAACACACCATGTACCCCTGAGGCCACCCCAGATAAATGAAAGGTACTCCGGACTGAGAAACTCAGCTGAATTTCAATTCACGTATCAACATCAGTGAAAGCAGATCAAATGCACAGACAGCGGGAGAGTTTCTGTGGTAGAATTGGATTGCATCAGGGATGAAAACAACCAGGAACGAGGAGAAAGGAGGCCAACAAAGTAGTACCATTACATCTGCCTTATATGTGTTCTGAAAAAGGTGATTCCAGGCCAGCTTATGGCTTTTTTCAGCTGTCTAGAAATGAATATGGGTTGCTGTGCATGGGCGCTGGCAGTGGGTTCTGCAGAGGAGCCTCCGTGAGGAGTGGCCAGGCTGATTCCAGTTGGACACAGCCCATTCCAGATGGCTCCAGCGGCCCCACCACAGGGCATGGCTGAGCCCAGAAGCCAAGATAGCAACATCTTGGGGAAAAAGGTGTCCCTTCCAACAAAAACCATTTTGTGATTCTAATGCTAGGGACCAACTATGCAATATGAACGTAATATCACTCATGAATTATAGTAGTTTCAGATAAGCTGAAGTGTGAATTGTGGAGTCTTGTGCATCACATTTGGCCACAACAACTCCCATGCATCAGGTGAAAGAAATAGTGCTGAGTATCCTAGCCACATGGGGAATGAATTTTGAAGGCCATTTGTGACCATCTCTATATCTAAGTTGTCTTCAGACTACAATACAGAGGAGCTGACCACAAATGAGTTACTAGAAAACTGCTAGAAACAAAGCTAACCACACAGCTCTCTAAAGAACATTTTATTTTGCTTTCAGTCAACTTTATATAGTCTCAGAGTCAAATTGTGTACTTACATTACTTACATAAACTTATCTACATTTGTTTCAAATTCTCTTTCTTATTCAATACAGATATTAATGTTTGTGGAATACATGAAGCTTAGGATGCTTCTTAGGTGACATGAGGGCCTTCTTACATCTACATGCATATACATTTTTGAGAAAATTTCAGATAGAACTGCATAAAAATATTTCTAAGGCATAGAGGACCCTCCAGCATTTTCATGTATTCACTGCACTCCCATGAGAAGCAGGACTTTAAAACACCCATGGGAGAATGTAACACAGCTGTGACTCTTCTGTACAGAGGTAGGCACCAAGTACAGTTGGCCTGCTAGTAAAATCCCAGTTCATGAGTTAAAATCACTTGAGCAGGTATTGCCTATGAGGCCCTCTGCCAAGCCAAACAACAGCATCTGAAAGCTGTTATTTACATTCTGTGTGGGAAAGAAAGAGGATCACACAGAGGGAGGTTCCAACAAGAATGGGAAAGGAATAAAATGGATTTTCAAATGATGAGTTGAAAAGTTGGAAAGGGAGAATGCCACATAAATAGTTAAACATTTGTAATTACGCTTGTGACAGTAAGGATGTTGTTAGACTTGACTTGATTTCTTACCTAATGTATTTAACACAGTATAAAATTACACAAGGATTAAGGGAAATTCAATAGAATGGACAAAGCAAGCAACTACAGCAAGGATCATCACAGGTATTGTAAAAGCAATTACATGAGCTAAGTCAGGGATGTTCAGAGGATCTGGAAGGAAAGGGGAGTTTTCAGGATCAGGAAGGTAACAGCTTCCTGGTGTCTTCCATGTCCTGAGCTGTGACAGCTCTTCAACTTTTGCAGAGCAGAATAAAAGCAATTCTAAGTGTCCAGCCCAAAGCCATGGCTCCACCCAGAGCTAACAGGTTTTTTGAGATTCTGGATTCAGGGACATCTAACAAGGCTGGGAATGAGGAAAGCAGTTAAATGTCAGAGGATAAAGGAATTGAGGCAGAAAGAGACAGATGTTTCTCTGGCACATGGCTAAACTGTCTGGTGGGAGACTTTGGCAAAAGCTCGTGGTCTGCATGTTCTTATTGCTGCTGAGAGGAACTGGGCTTTGTGTATAATTATGTAAATAAACAAATGATCTCAAGACTTTCAAACTTTGAAACCATTTTTCATCCAGACACACCCTCTTTCCTGCAAAGCCTCAGTGTTCAGTTTGCCATGAAACCAAAAGGGCAACGAGGCTATCATCCCCCACTTTGCACAGCAAAGTAGCCCAGCAACAAGCAATGCAAAACTGAACTACACATTTCCCCATCCATTAATCTTCAGTCTTGCTTCTCCCTTTTAACAGTGATGAGCCACAGGGAAAACAAAGAGCTGTTCTTGTCAGATTTTGGGCTAACACATTCCTATTTTAATCTTAAGAAAAGTTGATTGGAATTAACAAGGTTCATGTTTTCAGATGATTTGGGAAATGCTTTAAATGACATCTCTTGATATATTTTTTTTCAGTTTCAGGACACAGCACAGAAAAATGCAAAATGAATACAACAATAGTTGACTTACTATTTTGAACCGAAAGATAGGATTCATTAGTAACCTGAAAGAAGCTCAGGACCTCTCTGACCTTGTTGGTGTCATTTTGCTTTACTCATACTAGAAAGAGTGGGAAATTCAAGCAGATTTAAAGCCTTCTAAATTCTGCAAAAAGCTGTCTTGAAGAGAAGATTTTCATAGGCAAACACATTTTCTTGATTTACTTTCCATCCTACAGTGTTCTAAGGCTGGGGTTAATAGCAGCAAAATAGAGTGACTTGCAATAGAAATACTTAATGGTCCTGTAGCATATGTGATAACTACACAGCAGGGGCGCAGAGGAGCTGGCTGACAAAAATTGCAGTGCTCTGCTAGGTTAATCTAATTAGAGCTCTTCCTTGCATCTTCGATTGACAGTTTGGAAACCTGTAAACTTCTCTAAACATAGACAGCCTTCCATTTGCTGCAGTTCAAGGGAGGACCCTCTTCTTGCACTCTTCCCTTGAACTGTTTCCATGGAATGCTGTCCATATTCAGAAAAATGTACAGGTTGCCAAACTGTCAACTAAAGCTGTAATGAATGGCTCTAATTACATTCAAGTAGCAGAGAGCATTGCCATTTTAATCAAATCTGAGCCTTGTGAGATATTTGGCACAAATACAAGAGAAAGCCTGAGGAAAACACTGCCAAAATGTTAGCAACCTTTTATTCTAAATTCTGTTGGTTGGAGAACTGAATACCAACTGCTTTGCAAAGGTTTATGTTTTATGGGGTTTTTTTTATTGTAGCCTATATGGTCTCTTCATGAATTATTATCCTGCTCTCTAACAACAATGCAAAACAAAACAAAAACCACAGCCCCACAATTTCAAGACTAAAAATTATGATCAGCAATTTCACTAATCAGTCAGCTACAGTCACGTTGCCAATCGCAGAGGCAAGGGGGACCTAATAACATCCTTTCACTCAGAGAGTTTCTGCCAGTGCTCAGCTTCGTGTTGTGTACAGCAAGAGACATACAAACAAACTGCTTTGTCAAATATCCTGTCAGATGCTGCCCCAGCTCCTTTCCAAATGGCACCACTTTATGTTCTGCAGTCCTTTTTTACCCTAATAGTGTGAAAGAGTTATCCTTACCAGACTTCGGTGATCTTGATATTCTGTCCCTTACTACAAATCACAAATTTGGAACCAACTCCAGAGTTACAGCTTTTTATTTATTGATATATTTGTCACACCTTCAGGACCTCACAGTGATTCAAATGTAAAGCATCAAAAACAGTGAGTGCCTGAAAAGAAAAAGATAAGGAGTTTTTCAATCATTCTTTAATGGGCTAGAAGAGCAAAATTTCTAGAATTTTACAAAATCTGCTCTGAAGGATAAATGAAGGCAACAAAGGAATTCCTTCTTCTTCTTCTTCTTCTTCTTCTTCTTCTTCTTCTTCTTCTTCTTCTTCTTCTTCTTCTTCTTCTTCTTCTTCTTCTTCTTCTTCTTCCTTCTTCTTCTTCTTCTTCTTCCTTCTTCTTCTTCTTCCTTCTTCTTCTTCTTTCTTCTTCATCTTTCTTCTTTCTTCTTTTTCTTCTTTCTTCTTTCTTCTTTCTTCTTTCTTCTTTCTTCTTTCTTCTTTCTTCTTTCTTCTTTCTTCTTTCTTCTTTCTTCTTCTTTCTTCTTTCTTCTTTCTTCTTTCTTCTTTCTTCTTTCTTCTTTCTTCTTTCTTCTTTTTTCTTTCTTCTTTCTTCTTTCTTCTTTCTTCTTTCTTCTTTCTTCTTTCTTCTTTCTTCTTTTACTACTCCTCCTCCTCCTCCTCCTCCTCCTCCTCCTCCTCCTCCTCCTCCTCCTCCTCCTCCTCCTCCTCCTGAGGAATTAATTTGGTTCCAGAGGAATTTCCATTACATTCTAGTTCCCTCTCATGAAGGCATCTTCACCTAGAGCTTATAGGTTAAACTATAAAAGAGGAAGGATCACTAAGTCTCAATCCACCACCATTCCTCATTTCAGAAGATGGCTTTCATTTATTTCACAAGGCATTTTGCTAGACTTGTCCCGCCAGTTGTCTCACAGAAGTCCTGCTGCTTCATGTTGCAGCAGATATCCAAATGCCAAATACATCTCACTGCTTATTGTGGCATTTTTTGAGTGCTCCTGCTCCAGCTCCCCTCCCAGCAAAAAAGATCCTCAGAAGAAGTCTTCTTCTAGGTTCCAAGTTTCCTTATTCTTATTTTTTTTATTTGCATCATCTATGTTCACTCAGTATGGTCTTAAAATGGGCAAAATCTAAAAGAAGGGCAATCCAGGCCCTTTGCAACCTTCTATCTAATAACTCATTTTGAAGCATCCTTCAATACATCACTACTCATCTTCCTGAGTAGTGACAGGGGCTGGAGAGAAGTTATAGACAGCCTTACCTCTCTCAGTGACGGAGCTTAGCAGCCCTCAGGAAACAGCCTGTTGATTTCTAGACCTAATCTCTACTGCACTTGGAGCTGAATGATGAGAGGAGCAGACTAAATTAATGGGCTTTCTTTGCTTTTTGGTGAGTTTCTTTCTAAAGAAGCATTCTCTACTTATCTTGAAGCTTTTTTTTTTTTTTCCGTGTGGTAAGAACTTTTGTGTCTTTTTGCATAAAGATAATTTTACTGTTATCTTTTTCTGGAAACTGCATGTTTTGAAGCTGCTAGTGAATTACTTTTCTGGTATACTCATGATCAGCATGGGATATATCATTGGCAATTTCACTGTTGATGCAACAGAAATATCATATTGGCTAATATAAGGAGAAAAAGGCTTTTTTTTTTTTTATGCTGGTTGTGTTCTCTGTTCTTTAAATATATTCATTAAGTGCATGCATAGGTCTTTCTGGCTTCAGCTAATAACAGATGTTTTAAACATGATGTAGAAGTTCCACACAGAAGGATATTTCTCTCCTATCAACTTCAGTTTGAAGCATGAAATATAATTATCCTTATATCATTATCTTAGCCTGCATAGTTCAAAGAAATAAGACACAATCTGGAAGTGTTTCTGTGCCAAAAAATGTGCTAGCCTTTTCTTCTAAAATCTGAGTAGCAGTTAGGAGGGAGAAGCGAGAATCCTTCTTTCTGGGTAATGAAAATGGGAGTGTTTTCTTTACTTTATGTTCTAGCACAAAGCCCAGTGTCACAACCACCCTTCCTTCACAGCTAAAGCCTGGGACGAGAGCACTCAAACTGTATGGAAGACACCTAAGTCAAAATAATTTGTTTTTCAGGCATGCTGAGTGCTTTCTGCAATTCATGCACCATCAATGCCTAAGGAGAGCACAACCTTGGATAACCAGAACCAACTGGTTCTGAACCAAGTTTCCTGGGGGAAGGAATGTGCACTGTTCTCTTCTGTATGTCCTGATACATGTGTTCCATATTACTCCAATGGAAGGTAACAATGGCAACAGTATGAGGAGTAAAACAGGTCAGAAGTTGGACCACCAAATAAAATAACAGCTATTTTATACAAGTCTTCGCATTCTCTAAGTTTTCTCTAAAACCTTTCTAAATCAAGGTGGAATCAGCTGTTTCATGTATTAGGAACACCATTTGCCTGATGGTAGAAAGGTACAATGTGGACATTTACACAGGAGTTAATCACTGTAAATTGTTCTTAGAGTCAATGGTCATCTAGTCAGTCTAACTAACACAAACAGTGGAGATACTGTTCTTCACCTTAAGCAGATTTTTCATATGGATCTTAAAAGTGGATCCCATGCTAACAGTTCTCATTGTTTTCCACTGCCAGCATGGATTACTAAGTCAGCTGTAGTGGGGTGAGAGTAGGAATTGGATTAATAATTCTTTCTCCAGTTATGAAAAATTTCTGCAAGACCTCTTAGCAAGATGAACAGCTCCTTATAGAGCAGAATAATAGAATAATTTAGTTTGAAAATGACCCTTAAGATTGAGTCCAACCATAACGCTGACAAATCCACCACTAAGCCATGTCCCTCAGTGCCACGTATACAAATCCTCTCAATACCTCCAGGGATTATGACTGTGCAACTTCTCTGGCAGCTTGTTCCAATGCTTGACAACCTTTTCAGTGAAGAATTTTTTTTCCTAACATCCAAAATATACTTCCCCTGGCACAACTTGAGGCTATGTCCTCTTGTTCTGTTGCTTGTCACTTGGGAGAAGAGACTAGAGAAAGTAACAGAATGGACAAGAAGAAGCCAGAAGCTTCTCTGTTAGAGAATAATTCAAATATCCAGATCATTCAGGCAGCTGTTTTCCCATAGTTTTACTGCTGGAATGTCCAAGCTGGTATATCTTAAAGGCTATCGAAATTCTGCTGATACCAGCCCTCTTCATTACACAGTGTATGCAAATCCTATGACAGTTCCATTTAGGACTGATGTCCAATGCCTGGACAAGATGATGATGATGAGTCCATGGTGATGCAACCGAGTCCCAGAGAATTGCTGTGGAAATTTAGGGACCCTAAGTGGCAAGGACTGGTAATAAATCAGTGTTTGTCATTATCCTTTCCAGAAGTCATTGCAAATGACTACTCCCAGTGTCAAAAGCCAGGAAGCCATGAATGCTGCTCTGCCTGAGGTATTTTTTAAATTGAAGGTGAAGGTGGAGCATGGGCAAGTGTTCCACCATTCTCAGCTCAGTGACAGAGTTTTTGTTTGTTTTGTTTTGTTTCCACTGTGTTTGTAGGTAACATTTGTAGACAATACAGACTGTTGTTCCAGATTTTCCAATATATTTGAGCTCTCAAGGATAGATAAAAGCAGAAACGACACTCACTGCAAAGTGTCTCAGATATGTATTTATATATTTGGAACCTTAACAGAACTAATTATGATACCTAGCAGAAGCAGCAGGACTCAGGTGGAGCAAGTTGCTCAGATCCAGCAGCAGGGCATGTGTGACTCAGCTGTCAACAGATGACACTCAGTTTCATGTAGAACTTAGCACCACATTGCTGCCCACTGCTTTACAAAGAGCATGGGTCATCATTATGCTTAGAATTCCAGGGGAGCAGACTGGAGTTCCCACCAGATTTCAAGCAGCAGATTTTACTTGAGTGTTTCAAGAGTTACAATTTACTGTAATGTGGAGAATAAGCACAGCTTCCTCGATAAACCACAAGACTTGATAAGTTTGCTGAGGCATCTTCTTTTATTTTTCTCGTAATATAACACACTGAATGATTATGAAAACAAAGTTATGGAATAGTAACAGATTACATAATATGGGGTCTTAATGTATATTTTTTGTTGGTACACAAAAGAACACAAATCTCTTGGTTAAAATTAAAATTTTCAGTTAAACCACTCACATGATGGAAAGAACCCAATGATCACCAGTCAACCATGTTATCCAGAAAACTAAATGCATAAAGTTGTGGCACTTATCTTACTGCTGAAGTGAAAGTAATGGCAAGAAAACAGCTATAGGCATAACCAGTTATATTGTATTGGAGGCTAACTAAGCAATTAGGACAAATGACTTCATGCTGCAACACTGAACACAGAAGTTGTAGACAAGACTGACTGTGATGGTGATGAAAGTTGTGTGTTTTCACGTGTCCTCATGCACACACACACACTTTCCCTCTCTGATGGGCCGTGTTGTTTGCCCTAAGATAAGAATGCAAGGTGAGTATTTCAGGATGAACTATCCGGACAGATCCCCACCTCTGGCAGGGACATCTGCAGGATCTGTCCAACTTGAAAATGGGGAACACTCACTTTTGGACTGGTGAGTAAAAAGGACTAAGGTCTGGTCTAATGGGGAGATAAAGTCCTAGAGAAGCTACATAGATGCTTTGTTGTTTTGTAACGGCAAACCTGCAAGGCCGAAAATGTTAAACCTGTATGTTTCTAGCTGGATCTTCTTATAATCCTTTAGACATAAGGTGTTGATCAAAACTGAGACTAAATGGCTCTAACTACACCTAGGCATCTCTGTGAAATTTAGAAAGCAAGGGGGTCTCAGTGAAGCTTGTGATAAAACAACCTACTAAAATCCTTTCTAGTACTTGATAGAGCTGTTATTTAAATACAGCATTGGCAGTATTTAGATATGGTAGTAGCAAAAAATCTAATCATAGTCATCCACAAAATCACTGTGTCCCACTTCTCAAGCCTGGCCAAAGGCCTTCTCTTGACTATTCTGCCACAGCGACAAAATCTTTTACATAAAGATTCTTCTGTGTTAAAAACTGACATTTCTGGAGATCTTTAAAGTTCTGATTGAAGATCTACTTTTACAAAATTATGGGCCAGCCAGTCTAAGATGCCTACAGAATAAACCAGCAAAGAATCTTGAAGACTGATACATGGAAAGAATTCTGAGCCAATAAGATTTGGACTATAGCTAGAACTGCAAATGTTCTGCTCTGATTGCATTAAGATGTCCCTTGAAGTCTGGTCTTCTCTGGAATTTTATTGCCATACCTTAACATATATTAACACATCTCACATAAATCAAAATAAAAGTCATTGCTTTTACATGAAGATTTATGGTCTCTAAGTCCTGGGAACCAGAACTGCAAGCAACAGTGAGCAATTGAAAAAGTTTAAATGTTACAAAGGATATTATTTTTTACTGATTGCATGATAACCAGAGATTCACTCATAGACATTCAAAGCCTTTCCAGAAGTATTTGTTCCATTTTTACTGGCCCACACAACTCATCAGAAACTCTACAAAATGGGCTTTTTATTGTTTGCCCCATCACTTCCTGAAGCTGAAAGATCCCCAGGAAGGAGACAAAGTGACTGCTGCATGCACTGGCAGACCTTAGCCTTAAATAAGACCTTCATCATATGAATCAATGATCTGATGCTGAGGCCAGTCAACTGATTAAATCAGTAATTCCTCCTTGAAGAAACCTAGGAAGATCACTTTCAACAGCCTGAGCTGTTTCTCTTATCAAAGCCACTCTTCTGAAAGACACCACACACAATTCATTGGCTGCTGCAGGGAAGGCTCCAATCTCACAGGCCCTCCTTTGCTCCCCTTTGCTTTGGTTCTTACTGAATCCTGTGTTTTACCATCGTGGCTACCATGTGAAGTGATGGCCTGATCTGAGCATTGTCCCTGGTGATAGCACTTTGAACACAAGCAATCTGGATGGACCTTCTATTTGACTTAGTCCAGACACAGGAAGCACGAGGCTGAGCTAAAGGACAGGACATTTAGGCCATGCAACCAGCAAAAACCAGGGAGGCTTGAGCATATTTGGGGAGGGCTTCTTGATTTACCAAAGTGATACCAAAGAAAACTGTCTGCAAAGTAGTTCTGTTGCCACAGTCACTATTGGTGCTGAAACTCTCGTAATCAATCTCAGAGCAGGAACTTCTGGGTATATAAACAACAAAAATATGTGTAGCTTGAGTCTTCTGTGGCTTTCACCAAAGGCACTGCCACTATCATCACACATTATTTCACGTTGATGAAAAGCTTAGGAGAAGAATTGGACCCAAAATCAGAGGTTGTGATAAATACATCAAAGTTTTTTGGGCACTGAATCTTTTAGTAAATACTACTAAGCAAATATACCGCTCTTAGCAAATCAGAGTTAGAGAACAAAGCAAAAGTTTGTAGTTGGAAAAGACACTTGGTGGTACCATGGAAGAAGCGTAAATAGTGTCAAATGGCACACTCTCCATGGATGGGGCTCCACCCATTTATGGTAGAAGAGGACTGGGCCCAGCATCTTGGTCTATGTTCAACTAAAGCTTCCTCCCACAAACTTTCAGCATCCCAGTTCTGCTGGTTCAAGAAACATGATACTCCCCAACATGAAGCATTCATTGAAGGTAGAAAGAGGGACAGGAAACTTGTCTTTTCTTTCATTTGTTTCACCCAGTTGCATGATTTGGTACTTTGCCCTGGAAAGACACATTTTATGAAAGAATTTTACAGAGGGTCCTGCTGCTTAGAAGATCCTGCAATTCATTTTACTAGCAGCAAAAATGGGTGACCAGCTCAATTTCCTACATGAAGCCTGCAGTAGACAGGTTCTCAGGGACCAAGACAGATGAAAAGAACTGTCACACTAAACATATTCTTTGCTTGATTGTAAAATGGACAAATAAAAGTGAACTGGGGCGGGGGGCGGGGGGAGAAACAGTTTTGATAAATACTGTGCTCAAATTGGCAGCTTTCAGAGAGAAAGATTATAATTCTGCTTCACAAAATTCTGACTGATGTGATGATTTGTAGCTCCCATGACATATCAAGAGGCAGTTTAGGCATTTGTAGATTTATACTCCTTTAGTCAGTCACAAATCACAAAGGAGTCTTCATACATTAAAGAAAACATTAAAGCAAGGGAGTGGAGTCACTGTAGCACAGTTATGGAATCAGAATCATGCCAAAGCGTGTTTTACTTTAATAGAATTTTCAAATTTGTCTTTAGTGATAGTCTGATAAACAAGTGTGAAACACATGCGTACACAACACCTAATTTGACACAACAGGAGCAGACAACTAGGGGCCTGTGTTTAAAAACACCAAAAGAACCAACCACTAGTTTGGACTCCACCAGTCTCTGCACAGATTTGCAGAGCCCTCTTTATATGTCTGGAGTCAAATTTAAGATTTCATCTTAAAGGAGTCTAGGTCACGCATTCCAAAATCTCCATAAAACTAAATCAAGATGTGTAAGCAGGACAAAGAGGCTGCTCCTCCGAGTCAAATCATGGGTGTAGACACAGCACAGTTTGCACACCAGATAGTTAACAATGGTTCACCAGCAAGCCAAAGACAGTATTGAATGGAGATCTATGAGACGCTCTTCTGGGTTTAAAGTTGTTAGATATTTTCATTAACAGCTTATATGAAGAAACTGATAGAATGCTTACATTAATTAGTCAATGACACAAAAGAGGTGTCATCCATGAGAGTGCTGGATGTCTACAAACTGGAGAATTGAGCTGAAAAAATAGTCTCAAATTCATGAATGATACCTAATTGAACTCATTATCTACATCAATATAGGACATGGACCTACTGGGTGAGCACCAGTCCATTAACAAGAAGTATAGGAAGGCAGTGCATCAGAAGTTTGTCAGTTTCTGTCAGAGATAAAAACACAGATCTTTCATATGATCTGATGGCCATTTCTTTGGCCCTTATCTATGATAATCTATTAGAGGGGTTGTGTGGCGCCATAGAACATCCGAAGAATTAATTCATAAAATCCCTTTCATACTTGAAGCATAGCTATTAACTAAAACAAAATGCAAATGATTTATTAATATCTAGCATAAAAATTTGGGTTTTAATGTGACATACAAATTCATAAGTTGTGTTCAAGGAAAAAGGTGCAAGAAGTGATTGTTCTTAAAAGCCAATTGCTTTCTATTTAAATGGGGGTTTCTTTTGTGAACACTGGAATTTTCATGAGAAATAGCAAGCGCTTTTTTTTTAATGGGGGCTGTGAATGAACATTTATATAAACAATGCCAGTTTCTTTGTACATAATAATTTTTATTTTTTTTTCCCCTCCATGCCCTAGCAGCCAGATTTGGTCTCAGCTTTGGTCAGAGTGGCTGCATTGCAGTCGTGTCCAGTCCTGGATAGGGCATCCTGGTAATTTGCACCTTATCCCTCATGAGTGGATTCTCTGGCTTGATCATGGACCTGCCTCACACTGTGACCAGAGGCTGTGTCCAGCATTGGCAGCTGCAACCCAGCACAGAGTGATCCTCCCACTGACTTGCTGACCTGTTGCTGACCTGACCTGCTTGCTTGACCTTGAACCTTCCATGTCACTGGGGACTTCTCTGGCAGTCTGGACTCTTTCTTGTCTGAAGGTGTTATCATAAAACATGTTCCACTTGCCATATTCAGGTGCCTAAGGGTAGCATCCTTGATGATGAGGACACCATCTCTGCTTGTGTTTACCACGCTGAGCTCCCGGCTCCCTTTCCTGCCAAAACTTTCCAAAACTTGTGATACTGTGTTTGGCCTGCTGCTGGGGTCAAAACCACATCTATGGGCAGACTCAAAGAAGCAGGATGAAGTCCTCATGGTCAGGTTGGGGAACGTGCACAACAAGGCATACTGACATTATGAAGAAAGCCAAGTCTGGTGAAAATGGAAAGTATTTTTTGCATGAAAAGTTTAGGGTTAGAAATACCATCTTCAGATGAGCATGAATTCCATTTTAAATGATCTCTTCTTCAGAAGCTACATTTAACGTGACACAGAGCTGTGATAAATATGACTATAGGTGAGTATCTCCTAATTTTTCCTCAAGCTTCACTTCTCTCACAAGCCCCTGTGATGCAGGGTGGAAGGACTGCAGTACAGGAAAAAGATGACACTTTTGATAAGTTCTATGTAAATTGCCATTTGTTTACAGTCAATTTCCCAGCTGTGATCTGGAAACTGTCTGAGCAGAAGAGAACTCTCCTAAACTCTAAACAAAAAATTCATTTAAACAGTGAAAAGGAGGGTCTTAGAAGGAATATTGATGGCTCCTAAGGGGATTTTCCTCTCTGTATGAAGTAGTTGACCAAATGAGAATGCAGATAAGTCAACAGTTATAGTTTTATCTCATTCCTGTAATTACAATTTCTATGAACAGTGCAAGTTGGTGTTACCAACTTTGTGTGGTGAATAAAAAAACTCCCCCACAACCCTCTGTACCTGTCAATGCTCACAGGTCTATTGCATCTCCTGATTCCCTGTACTAATGCTGGGTAAGTATGGAGTCAATATACCATGGCATGGTATCTACCTAATGGGTAGCTTGTAGGCTTCTTTGAACTGAGACCTCTGAAAGCTTTCCAGTTTGAAGGTGAATGAATGAGAAGGTATTAATCACATTTTGTTCTCTTTTCTGACTTCTCAGACAATTCTCAGTGTCTCTTCTCCACGAGTTTTATTCATTCAGGCACTTTAGCTCATAGAGTACTAAATGAGGAAGGAAAACTCAGACAAGGTGATCTTTTATTTTGTATTTCCTGAGCTACTACTATCTTCAGCCTACTGTGGAAAACGTCAAAACCATATTAAACAATCTGATTTTAAACATAAGGTTTAAAGGTAATATAGACAAATGTTTGTGAACAACCACTTCCTTCTTATCTGAAGTAAGATACCTAAAAACTAAAAGAGATTTGGCTATGTCAGCCATTCATGTTTTGCCAGCAAGCAAGAAGAGAAAGGTGGTATGAAAGTAACTGGATTTCCCCAAGCTGTTAATGGGGAAGTATCTGTTCAGTACACTTTCACTTCTGTTTCCTGGCATTAGTAATGTATTTTGCTTCACTTCTAAGTAGTTCTAAGAACACATGTTACTGGGGCTGGCATGTAATTGTTAATATTTAACATAATTTTTGATGATAAATTATTATTAACATGGCAAAAGCCTCCGCAACAGCTAATCTCTCTCAGCCCTCTGAAGTCACCACTGAAAGGTGTGCTCTCTAAGAAAGTTATTTAGACCAAGGCTCTAACCATACTGTCCTTTAGAAATTAATCAATAGAATTTAATCAAATTTGTATTTAATCTACAGCCAAACTTGGGCCCTTGATTACAGAAGGAACTAAAGAAGTTTTTCCTTGCTAGGCCATAGGTAGCTTTTTAGGAATATTCTTATATCATGCCTGCTGGAGCTGTGAAGTAGACCATCTCATTAGATGCTCTAGAAAGTTGAAAGAAATGAAGGCCTTGTGTTAATGAGCAACTGACCCAAGCCCAAACTGCATGTGTGGTTTGCCCACTCTATGAGTTTGGTGTTGAGCTTGGTTCCTCCGCTTTCTCTGTTGTTTATCTGGGATCATTTAAGCAGAATTATGGGCTACTGAATTTCATCTGTGTCAAGGAGGCAGGAGGAAGAGGATGTTTCAAATACTTCTAATGTTTGATTCTGTTCAGATGAAAGCAATATCTCCTGACACAATGTCTGTTCTGAAAAGTTGAACTCTGGAGGATCAAGTTATGTTTGATGAGTCAAACTCAGCTATTAGGAGTTGTGACAAGTTCTTGTCAATTTTCTCAGGCATGTTCTGAGAGCAGGAAGGATAAAATTTCCCTAAGTTTACAGTCAAGGGGCACTTGGGAATAAAACTTTAAGTTGCTTGTGACTCATTTTGAGTTGCACACCATAAGACACGCCTAGAGCAAGAGGACAAGTTCTGCACATTAGGTGCATCACCCAATACACCCAGCAACTGACACCATGACTACTGATTATGAGAGATCAGTTGTGAAGTAACTGGGATGAGTCCAAATGAAGAGATGTCTTAAAAGAGAAATCCTGAAGTTCTTTTGCCTTATATTTCAAGTAGTACAAGTAACTGAGGTATTCGTTTTAATTTTTACAACCTTCTTTCTTAACGCAAACTTCAATTTGCTTTTAACTTTGGTAGAAGTTAAGGGATTAACTATTAATCCTTAATTTTGAGGCCCAGAGGGATTACCCTTTAATGAAGGGAGAATAAATCCACTGTCTGTGGCCCAGGACACCTGTGGTGACAGGTAACAACTAGTATTATTTGCTGCATGGTGAAAAGGAGGTGAAGGAGGAAGCAGAATTACATCATTGCAGCAGGGCATCTCACCCCCACCAGAGCTTATCTGTTGCTTGTTAAGCAGTCAGATAACTCAAACAGGACAAGATGTCTTTTAGTGAATTATTTTGTGCTGTGTGGTTAACATTTGTCTGGCATCTCCAGCTGCCAGTAAATATCTTACCATTTGTTAAGTGAGAACTGGGAAGATAAACTGGATTTTTGACTGACAGATACTTACTTTACACCAAACTTCCACAAAGCAGAAATCTTCCATACATTTCCCTGGAAATGTGTGGAGTTTCTCCCATGTATATAGAAGCCTGCTTTGAGGTTACTCCCCAGGGATTAAGTGAAGGAATCTGCATGTTATTGTCATTTCAGTGATAAATTACATTCAGCTCCTAATCAATACTATTTCTTTTACTAGATTTAACATAGATATCTTGATCTCATGCCCTATTTTATGTTATGCTGTAATCTACTAGTAGCTCTATTTAGTTTTATACCAAGTAGTAAGAGATTCTGATTAGGATATTTTATCTGTTATCTCTTGTTGGTTTAATGAAAAATTCATTTTATAAATAGACCTGATCTGCCAGCCTTTGAATATGCAGGTAAGAGTGATTCCTTAAATTTAAACTGTTGCCAAAACCTGAGGCGAAGGCACACCTTGTCTGAATCTCACATTCCTCTTGTGACAATTATGTAACAAGAAAAAATAGGAAGGGAAATGGATTCTCTCAACAGAGGTAAAATTATTGTGTGAAAGAAATCCTGTGTAAGAATACTCTCAAGGCCAGGCTAGCTTATGCTGCTCAACATTCTTGAAAACAAACTCCTGCTGTGGTTTGTTTCAGGAGGGTTCCCAAAAGTGGGCCAATCTGGCTTTGTTTTACCTGCTGGACCACGAGAAAGAGGGGAGTATATTAAAGGTCCCTGCTGCCAGATAACACAAAGGGAATTGGAGATGATAGTAGGGGTGCAATGCTCTTAAGGGTGTGACTTTATTGTGCAACACCACAGGGACTGCAGTATCTGTATCAACACACTTTCAGTGAGCCTGGGGGCACACCTCTGCAGTTGGCTAGAAGTTGGGAAACATCGCTGGTGCTGTCTGAAATAGCAAATAAAAAATGTGAGGCTTCTGCTCCATTACTGTCTGGGATCAGTGGAAGGTTTGGTTTAACTGAATTTTAAAAGGAAAGGAATAGTCAAGGGAGAAATTTATTCAGATTTTTGACTCTTTATAGAAATCATCTAGTTTGTCAGATAGATCATCCCTCTGTCTCTCACTGAAGGAAGTGGCTGAAAGAGGATTTCATAAGATGATCTGAAGGAGAGGCACATGTTTCAGATACCTAAGAATGTCTGAAGAAAAAAATAAATCGCACTGTGGAGTTTAAACACTTCTAGGAGCTGGTAGCAAGTAAGCAGACGTTTTTTGGATTGCAGTTTTAAATTTGGGCACCTAGTTCTTTCTCTGGATTGAATTCCAGGGAACTAGAAGGAGTGAAGGAAACAGACTCCATCAAGACCTCCCAGTCTGAACAGGAGACGTGCACTGCAGGTGAGATGACACTTATTTAAATTTATTTAAATTTCATAAACTTTGGACAGTCTCCATTTCTCAAGTTTGGATCTTTTATTTGATGTTGCTGGGCAGTTACAGCTAACAAGGATAACCCAAGACAAATCCTAAGCAAAAGAACACAAACAGCCTTTCTGTGGAAATTAAAATCACAGGATTTTTCTCTCTTCCCTGCCCCCTCAAAAGTTGTTCATTTATTGCCCTGAATCAAAGCATGTCATTAAAAACCTAGAAGTTAAATAGACGTTGAATTAATGATTTGTGTAGGAGAACTTTCATCTAGAAATTATGGTAAAAATATAGAGTACACTGCAAAAGGAGAAAATAATAACTTTCTAAGAGGAATGCTTACTAAATTTCAAAAGCTAATAGAAAACATTGAATCAAACATTTCTCCTCTGTCCCATTAGTATTTATTTCTCTAGATTTTACTAATATGAAATTCATCATTCTCCTTATATTATAAAAGACAACACTTACAAAATGGACACTTTGCTTATTGCTAGAAAACGTGTTTAGTTAAAACTCTATGCTGAGACATGCCAGTGGAGGCTTCATGCATCAGTGTTTGCCCAGGCAAAACTCATATTTGTTCATGTAAATGTCCAGCTAGGACACATGAATATTGATTTGTTTGCACAGAAAGATATTTTTGCTGGCAAAAGTTTTTGAAACTGTGGCCTGACATCTAGGCCCAGACTATTTAATGGCCTTTGAAGACACAATGTTAACAGGCAAATTTTTTTTAAGTTTTCAAATATATAACAAATTTGAAAACCATATGTTCAAATATTCAGGTTCAACCATTATGAATTTTGAATACAGCATTTCAGACAGAATAAGGTTTCACAGAAGGAAAGAGGGTCTCTATTTAAAGCAGGAGCCTGGGAAAATGAAGACATATGTTCAGTTCCTGTTACTGCAATAAACTTTACTGACACTGGGCAAGAATCCTAATCACTCAGTCCCTTAGTGCCCAGCTGGAAAAAGCAGGAACACTGGTGCTTATTTTTCCTGTCTTGCTTCATTTGCCTTGAAGGTCTTGGAAACAGGATTGCTTCTGATTATGTACATTTAGTACTTGCAGGAGTAAGACCCAGATCTCAGCTGGAAGCTCGAGGAACCACAAAGAGCAGGACTGGACAGTGTGCAATTAAAAGGGTGAAAACTTTCAGTGTGGCATTTCTAAACACATTTCCTTAAGTGCTCCTTAGAAAAGGGGGAGGGAAATTTCTTTTTTTTTTTTTTTTCATTTAAGTTCGAATTAATGAACTTAAATGAAATTTAAGCTAATTCATTTAAAAATGAATTTTTTATACTGAAAAATAAATCAATATTCTAATGATACTCTAAGTAAAATTCAAGTATTTTAAGATTTAGGAAGCACTTCAGCAATTTTACAAAAATTAAGGCCAACAAGTTAGCATTGAGAATGACAACACTAACATCAATTTCTGCTACTACTCTTTAAACTAGCGGTAGAGAAAATAACTTTTTTCACATGAAGCTCTGGAAAGTTGTGTTGGATGGGACAGCAGGTACAGTTAGTTTTCTCTTTTACAAAGATTTGCTTATGAAAAAGGGCGAACACAGCGTGATGTAAGATAGAAAATGTTGAAGAACGTCGTTATCCCGTTGCAGCCAGGACTGAACACTAATCATTTTCATGGATGCACACAGCCTTCCACAGAAAACCAGCAACCTTGTGTCACTGGTAAAAATACCACTTTTGTTCACAGTTTCAAGCTTTAATATTTGTAATTAAGCATATTTTTCATTATTAAAAAAAAAAAAGCATTTTGTGGGGTCATGGATAATAAATATGTTTTCAGTAAAAATGGGCCATAAGAAAAAGAACATCAAACATGCAAGCTATCTCATTGTCACAGAACTGAAAGGTGATTATAACTATGGCAGCACAAACATGACTTATACCATTTGACAATTGGCTTTTTTTTTCCACAGTAAAATAAAAGAGTGAAAGCTGCAACATTTCTGATCAAATGAAATTGTTAAATTTGGGTGGGGTTTTTTTGTTTGCTGTGGGTTTATTTATTTTTTTTATAATTTTTCATCTATTTCACTATTAAATGTAATTAACTTCTAAGATTGAATTTTTTGGAAAAAAAAGTTCTGTTTGGAAAACTTCAATATCAAGTTAATTTCTTTTGAGTTAAAACAACCTAGGCTCAACAAATATTTTTTATTTATTCTTTGTACAAAGAAAGCAGTAAAAAGCATTTCACTCAGCAACACTAGCCATCTCTTGGTTCACATTACTGGCATAGAAAAGATTTGCCAGCTTCCAGGAAACTCCTGAGACTTACTACATGCCATCAACATTAATATGTATGGAAAAATTACAGCTGTTTGAAATCAAAGGAAATCTGGCCATGCTCTACTTGAGGGTGATGTAATTTCAAAGTGCCCAAACCTTACTGAATTTCAGGATATAGCTGGGCTAGCAATGGTCTGTATTCACCTACAGGGAGCTTTTCAAAGTTGCAAGATTCAGACACAAAAAAGATTAAGAATTTGTTAACAAACAGCATTTTCAGGTCACTGTAGGTACATGACTTTCAGGGGAGTGAAGATCCACATTCTACTCAGATGTGTTACCTTCTTGGGAACAAAAAGTGGTGACTGAGCAACAAACACATATTGCAGTGTGAGATAGCCTCTATTTGGCCAATGAAGTGTTCTGATGTACCTTTTGAGGTCCAAAAACTTCTCTCTAAGTAGTGGAATCAATATGAGCATTGCTGAGAAATCATGGTGATAATGTAGTTTTTTTCTTTACAGCTCTGCTCTTTCCCGGCCTTCTTTATTACTGTCATTATCAAAATAAGACCTAGATTTTGATTAAAGAAAGGGGTGCCATTTCCTTTTTGTTATGCATACCCACAAAACAAACCTGTGTCCCAAAAGACAACCAGCTCCCGTGGTATTTCACTGCAGAACAAGAACAATTTTGAAATTGCTGTTCCTCTTGCCACATGTAACTTTCCCCTAAATTATTCTGGTGAAAGCCCCTTTGATCTGCTTCCTTAGCGAGAGTCAATAAGGAGCTGAATTAGGTGATTGTCAAGTCAGCAAAAGCTTTTGGAGCAACCATATAATTCTTTTTCTTCCTTTCCCTGTTTTTCCCCCAAATAGGGACAATTAGCACCATTCCTGAAACCTTAGGCAAACACTGAAAGCCTTATCGGGCCCCACACCAGAAAACAAAATCTGTGTGCCAGCCCTTGACCCTTATTTCAGAAGGGCCATATTTTTCCTCCTATGGAAAGATCTGTGCCATTTCCAGACAGAGGTTACAGAAAGCTATACAAGCCTCCTGCTTCCACATGTGTCTGGGAGTATTTTACATAACTAGGTTATACCCATAATTTATTTGTTCTTTTATAGGGTTTTCTCTCACACAACAATTCCTATCATGTTACCCAGCACTTGCCACTGATCCCAGCCGAGCTCAGACATCCCTTGGGTGGAAAAGCAGAGACAGAACTGGTGCATCAGTTTAATGGCACCCACATATTCTTCATGTCATGAGGATCTCTGTGTAACCTCTGGGGAGTATCTCCCTGTCCCATTTCTGCTACAGAGCTGTACAAAAGGTCAGAGAAAGAGTCAGCAGGATGTGTCCTGAATGGTCATTCTCTGATCTTAATTATTCTGATGTAGTTCCTTTGAATTATAGGTACCATTTTTGCCTGTGAAAAGATGATCTAAGGTTTGCCCTGAGCCCTGACTTTATAAACATGGCTTTCTTATTCCCCCTTTCCCTTTGTCTAATGGATGCCTTTACAAACTTCAAGCACCAAGGAAATTTGATGCACCATAAAGAGTGAAACATCATAGAATTTAATTTCTTATTTTTTTACTGAGTACTGAGGATGCAATATGTAGCCTTGTGCTAGCTAGAAGTGTTCAAATAATAAGATGAACTCTGAATCCCATGAATTACAGTAACTCAGTGTGTCTGCTAAATGATGCATTGCTTATTTTATCCACAATATAGGGGTTAACCACGGGCAATACAATTTTGAGAATCTTTAAGAAAATTCTCACAAGTGTATTAATACCAGATGTATGAAAAATATGCCACCAGGGAAAATATAGATTAAAAATATTATTTAAATTTAACAGTACATATATAGTAAATATAACAGCATACATTAACAGTTTAATTTAAATAGAGTTTTTTTGTCTTTTCAGTGAAAAATTAGTGAAATTCATAAAAAAATCTTTTCAGTGAAAAATTTCAGGTGATATCTTCTGACATCAAAAGAAATCAAGAAATATTTGCCTGAAAAATAGTTCTTTTAAGAAATAAAAATACATATATTGCTTGTTACTGTATTAAACTGGATAAAGCAGAGAGGGTATGAAATATTCTCTCATATGGACTTTTCTGGTTTCTTTGTTTCAGGTACAAACTCATTAGCTTCAGATGTTTTCTTATAGTTTAATTCTAAGCTGAACTGTAACCTCGTTGTCTATGTTCCACTGTCCTCTACAAGTAGATGCCCTTGTATCTACAACAAATATTCTTGGCCACTTGTCATCCCTTATCCCAAATCATGTGAGTCTTTTTTGCCAGAGTCTCTTCCCTCAGATAAATCTGGAATCATATCACAAAAAGCACGGTGAGTTTACAGTCAATTAACTAGTTTTCAGTTATTCAAAAATCTGGTGCTTTGCTTGGCTCAGATAGATATCTGGAACTGGTGCTAATCCATTGGATATTTTTTAATATTTAAAAAGTTAAAAATTAATGGAAATGTAGTTCTAAGAGATCTTGTTTCTGTTAGTGCACAATGGTTCTACCAAAAAATTTACGTTCAAACGCTGACTGTTTTTATATGTTGTTATATATGCAATAACAACTATTTCAAAAGAGGTTTAATGTAAAGATGTAGTATGTGCTCTGAAGATACCAACTGCTCACAAATTAATTGGATTTTTCCAGAAGTTCTAACCTCCATAAAGAGTAAGTAAAGTTCAAGGCCCAGGAAGATATAGAAAATAAAAAATAAATTAGAGCAAAAGAAGTAAAATACTGCATATATATATAAGAGAAAAAATTCCATTCACTTTACCTTGTATGACTCTGTGGGGTCTGTTTTCCACATCCACTTATTCATAAGTATGCTCTAGGAACTTGCTTGGCAAAATAGCAAATTCAGTGAATATTGAAGAGCAGTTTTAGTGTGCAGATACTAGACATACACACAGGTAGCATGGTTCACAGATTTTTCCTTAGCTGGATATAACCACTGTCATCTTCCATTAGCTGGGTCTGCATCTAGGAACAGAAATATTATTAAATTCTTCATATCACATACTTTAAATGGATAATAATCAGGGCTGATAATGAGGCAGAAAGGGTGCTAGGCATTCTGGACCAGTCTAACAACTTACCATAGTCATATTCTTCCTGTTGCAGGTATTTCACTTGAAACTTCTCAGTCTTAGCTCACTCTGTGTTGTACTTCTTTACTGTGTGCCTCACATTTAAATGTGAGCCACACATTTAAAAAATATGGAAAAAGCCCACCACGAGATATTCAATCAGCTTTTATTCTAACATCACAGCACTTCAGCCTACATAAATGATCAGAAATCACCACTTTCACATGTATTAATCTTCATTAACCCCCCTGAAATCTTTATCAAAGATTTATTTATATATATCAGCTGTCCTTCCTCATCAAAAAGTGTCTCAACATCAGGTGTTTCTCATCTTTATTATATGTGCTCATCACACATCCTCCTAAAAAATGTGAGGACCAAAATACAGACACACAGCATTACTTCTCCCCAGTGGTTGTTGGTGCCTAAATATGCTCATTAGAAAAACAGAAAATCATGCTTCTGCTGCACATCATTCACAAGGCATTATTAGCAAGAAATGTTTCCAAGTATTACACTGATTTCTTGGTATTATCAGATTATTACTTAGCAAGCTTGCTCAGCGTCCCCTCATAGTTTGAGATTTATTTGGAGTTTCTTGCTGCTTCAAGCACAGCTTTTAAACAGTCATTTATATCCTGTTTTTTGACTAATTCATGGTAAATTGACCACCAACATGTATCAGCACAAATTAGAAATCAATAAAGGCCACCTAAAACAAGGACAGATTTTTGCAATTACCATGGCACTTTTCCCCTTCCCATTATAACAATTCCTACCTTATCATGGCATAGAATCATAGAATCATTTAGGTTGGAAAAGACAGTTAAGATCATGAGGACCAAATGTTCATCTAGCACTGCCAAGTCCACAGCTAAACCATGTGTCTCAGTGCCACACCCACATCTTTTCAATACTTCCAGGGATGGTGACTCCACCACTTTCCCTGGACAGACTGTTCCAATGTTTGACAACCCTTTCCGTGAATTATTCCAGTGAATAAAGCTTTCATGATATCCATCCTAAATATCTCCTGGTGCAACTTGACATTTTCTCTTGTCCCATCACTTCTTACTTCAGAGAAGAGGCCAGTCACCTCTTCATTACAACCTCTTTTTGGTCACTTGGTAGACTTTGAGTAGCATCACTTCATAACAAATTAGGCAGAGATCTCATTTCCTTGTCGCATTCTGCAAAGACAAAGTTTAGTACTTTTCCTGGGAATACAAAGTTTTCATTGTGACCACAGTACTCTCTTGAGCTATATCATCCCATGTCTTCTTGCAAAATCATGTATTTCCATCTTTTCTCAAGCAGTTGACAAACTGAAAATATCTGAGCCACAATATGTTTGTTTTTCTGTAATGCTTTTATATTTTCATACTAAAACCTCCATGTAACTCTTAAGCATATATAAAACTGTAAAAATCAGAAGGGATCTTGTGAGGTAAGAAGTTCCTGTACCTACTCAAATACTCCCTTCCATTAATTGTGTTTTTCTCAGAATTCCTGACATAGAAGTAGCTTAGACTTTATTTGTATCTTCTTAGGTTTTCACAGTTCATTGGAAATTTTGTTGTACTTTTATTACCTGGTTGCCTTCTTATGTTCTTTTAAAAATATTGCTTTCACAAGTGGTTCTACAACCTAGAAAATGTCTCTGAATCTGTGTCTCTGCTCACTTCACCATGATGATACTCATTAAAACTGTTTTCTTAATATGCCTGTATGTCTTATAACAGAGCTACAATATCAGTGCTGTCTGTATATTTCAATCAATGCTTTTTTAAAGCCAGATCTTGGTAACCAACACCATTGTGTGTCTCCTGGCTGTTTTGGATTCTTTTTTTAGCCATGCCTCGTCTCTTATCTTTATGTCTTTACAGGAACGTTTTTCTCTCTTGCACAACAGTGGCCTGAACCACAACTGGGTTCCCTTAGGCTCTGTGTTAGTCTGTTGTCTCAAGGCAGCTTGTGGTTGATCTACTAGGTAAGAATTCCATTTCTGAGTATTAACATATTCTTGCAAATACCACTGTGAGTACAATGAGCTGGTTATTCTGATCCCAGTGTAGGCAGCTGTGCTACAGGTAGAAATCTTTCTTACTTCCCTACTATAACGCCTTAGTGTAAGGATCATTTCAGTGTCAGTGTTGAGAGCTGGTATGGGCCACTTCAAGTTCTCAGTAGACTCAGTTTATGTTTCTTCAGTGAGAACACACCAATGCTGGTAGCAAGTTTTCTCACAGCTTGTTTCAAAGAGAGTTACTGCACCAACAGGTTTTTGTACTCAGAGGTTCCATTTCTTTTCCATTCTGCTGAGATTAGGATGTGCTTTAGAGATAGTTGCTCCGCCATATTTGGCTGAGATTTTTGCCTTTGATGAGATTGAGATGTTCCATGTTCTCAGTCTGTTTTCTACACCTTGATAATGTATCTGTATTATTATATATCAGTAATATTTATTTGGCTTTATGCCAAAGGGAGATGAATATTCAGGCTTTGCCCAAAGGCCGAGCTAAGACGACCAGATCCTGACTCTGGCCCATCCCCTCCAGCCTGTTCAGAAGGCTCTGCTTGCAGCAGAACATGCTTGGCATAGCTCCCAGGGCCGTGGGAACACATGAGAGCTGCCACCATGACTGGAGGCTAATTTAGAGTAACAAACGGATTCAAGGAAGACCAAAGCAGCTCACAAACAAGCGGCAGTCAGAGGCAGAGCTAAATTTATCAAGCAACACATTCTGTCCACTCATTGCTCATTCATCTCTAACGACTCTGTTTGTGAGCATAATTATGTTTTTCTGCAGTGGTTGTTTGAGAACATTTTTCTGACTATATCATGGAGCAACATTCTAACTCACCCAAAATAAAGCTTTTTGTCTGTTTGTTTGTTTATTTGTTTGAATAATTAAATTCCAGATGAAAGATTTGGCTTCTCCAAGGAGGGCACAGGAGATTCTTTCCAATAGCCATGAAAATTATTTTAAATCAGATTTGATCCTAAGCCACAATATGCATAAAATTAATATAGCTTTCTGGGTTATTTTAATACTAAAATGAATTTCAAACCAAACTTAAGGTATGTATGAACGATAACTTACTGTAGCACGAAAGAAGCAGGACACTTGAGTCCTTTGAAAACCAGAACCATATTCATTTACCATTTTTATTTATGTTTTCTAAACTGCTCTTAAGCCAGTCATTATTCTAAACCCGAGAATAATACTTTACTAGATGTGCTGCAAGCCATTTTTAAAAATAAGTTTTAATATTAGAGTTGAATATTTATGGAAGGTAATAAATATGGCTCAGAAAAACTGACAAATATACATTTGTTAACCTAAAAAAAAAAAAAAAGGGCATAATTGGATACATCTGAGTGAAGAAAGGTGAAATTTTAAGTGGTCAGTGAAGTATCATAAGTAACTAATGGGTGATGTCCAACTTGGTTTATCTTTGCTGTAGGAAAACCTACTCAACATCCTCTATATTCACATTAATTAAAAAAATCATCGTAAATTGCTCATTAATATTTTTTCTAACTGATCTGTGGTCATGCTGTGTGAATTTCACACACGATTAAAGCATTTTGTTCCAGATTATACTTTAAAAATTCTTGCAGCCCTACTGAAATTGGCAGGGCTACAGATGTCCACAAGTTTGGAATACTGTGCCCCCATCATGTCCCAATACACAACTTTAAATGTGAGAACCAACTCCGGAAATGATTAATATGGAATAAAATGAAAAGAAAATTCATCAGCAGGGTGTACAGCCAACAATGATCTTTCACTCTGCACTTGAAGGATTACATTCCCCTAAAACACTGGCATGTTTAGTTGTGCAAGTTGGACATACTGAGCCCCTTCTGAAAACTGATGTTTTCAATGTTTTGAAACACTGGGCTTTTGTGAATCCCTTTTAAACTTTACCTGATCTCATCCTGGGTTATCCAGAAGAATGCTTTTCCCTCCAAGGCCTCAGCTACTCTTGTGTGTCTTTGCTGCTCACCACCACCACCACCAAAACTACCCACTCACATGCCTAAATTAAATGGGAATTTACAGAGAGCCAGGCAAGCTCTAAAGCTCACACTTAGTTCACAACAACCAGAATTTGTAAAACATGCTGTGCAATGAAATGAATACATTTAGAGCCTGGGTCTTGATTGTGGCTATTTGAGAGAATAAGAAAACACACATATCAGATATTAGTCTTTTGACTTGGAGGTGTATTCATGCTGCAATGATGAGAGAGGAAGATTACCCTCCAGACCCTGTTCACACCACCCTCGAAGCAAATGGCAACAGTCCAGCAGTCATAAAAGAGGCCAAGATGTGTCAAGAACATTTTTCAACAACATGATGACCTTTATGTTTTCTTTCACATGCTTCTCATTACAAAGCAATTAACAAAAGAAAGGGGGCTTCATAAAGTGGTTGGAAAAGAACTTACAAATTAAATGGTAATTAAATGCATAACAAGAAACTATCAATTCATGAAGAAAACAACAGACAGGATTAAATAGCAGCAATACCTTTAAATCACAGCCTTCATAAAGCATTAAAAATAAAAACATGGTTCATAAATATATGCTTGAATTCAGGAGAAAAACTGCATCTGCAATGAGACAGTTACTGGATGAGCAGACATATTGTTAAAGCAAATTCAAATTTGCCTCAAGAACAATATTTGGGTACTAAAATTTAGGTCTACCAAGAAACATTGTTTCCACAGCTTTTCTTCATGTGGCAACACAAAACCTATCAGAATAGTATCTGGTTTACATATAAGCCATATAGAAATCTGGAGAAGTAAGAATAGGTAGAATGAGGGGAAAGGAAGAAAACTAAACAACAAAAAATAACTTTCTCTGAAGAACCTCTAAAAATGACAAGACCAGGCAAAAATTCTATACGTAATGAAAGACAGAGAGCAGAAAAAAAGCAGCAAGAGTCAAGAGAAAAGGAAGGATGCACATAGTACTTTTAAGCATATTGAAGTCGGTACTGATAGAGAAATATTAATATTTTATCAGCTTAATAGAATTTCAGCAGGCAAGATTAGAGACATCCTATGATAAGCAAGGAAAGATTTCTCAAACAGAAAAGAAATAAAGCAAGCAATGGGTAAATGGTGTCAAGAGCTGCTAAACAAACCCACAATATTAAAAAATAATATTAAAAAACTACTTTTTTCAGGAAGAGAATTATAACACATCACATCTCAAAAGAGCAAAAGACTCCATGAAAAAGATTCATCTAAAAACCTCACAACTGGAGAACACTGTAACAGAGGACCAAGGTGCTGATATCACAGAAGATGCAGTGTTGGTACATTGGAAAAAATGTGGAAATCTATCACATGTACACATTCCTCGTAAGGAAATGCTTTAGAAAAATGCTGGTATTGAATAGGATGTATTTCTAATTGAGTTCTAAGAGTTGCTAGAATTCAACTGTTGCTTTAAATGTTATCCACTTAAAAATAAATAAATTGACAGATAGATAGATAAAGGTCAAATTTCAAAGAAAATCCTGAAAGAAACACCTGTTAGTGGGACACAAATCAGAGCTAAGTTAAAGTGTAAAGCTCTGTAAAAAGTACTGAAGGGGAGTTTATGGACTTTATAGCAAGGGACATGCCAGAAGCAACACTGAACACACAGGTGCAACAGAGCTACCTTTGTGCCTCTGGCTGTGTCATAGCAGCATGGAAAATTTTCTGCATGCTAGAACATTCCCCTTCTGTGCAGATGAAACCTAAATGATTTTTTTGTGTCATGATAGCATTTCTCCAGGAAAAACAGCAAACCGACAAACAACAGCCTTCCTAACTTCTGTATTTTGTTGTGTATAAGAGAATGATACAATATATGTCATTTAAAAAAAATAACCTTATTGGATTTGAAGTGTGCTGTATTCCTGGAGATTGAAATCAAACTCTTGAGAACAGGTGGGAGTGGAATCAATGTCTTTCTTAAAAAGCAGATGCAGCTTTAATTCAGTGTTTCACTCTTGCTTCTTTTCAGAAGCACAGGTCCAGTACTACATCACCCACAGGGATGATGGATTTGTTACAAATAGAATACTCATTTAGTTATCTTCCTATATTGTGTACCTTACATATGAGCTTTGCAATTTCACCTCTTATCACAGCTTTACACATGTAAAAGCTGTTCCATTTGACATTTGACTGAAATTTTGCGTATTAATCAAGGACTGTATGTATGTGTTAGATAATGTCCAGAACATGGTGTTTAGGCACATACTTAATTTCTACATCCATTAGTGGCATCATTAAATTTGACTGGCTTCCTCAGTTATTAAATGTTACTGTGTACCAAGTTCCCTGTTGAACTGGAGTCACAAAGAGGGATGTGCTTGAAGAACAAAGTGTACAAGATGAAGGCAGAATTCTCATTCTCTGTGAATGAATTATAAGAATTATAAGATTCTGTATGTCAGGTGAACAAAAGAAAACTGAGTGTAAAGTTAATTCAGTGAATCATTTCAGCTCTCTTCTTGATATGTTTGCTTTAACATGTTACATCTTTAAATTGCAACTATGTTCTTTTCTTAAAATAAAAATTGCTTACAAACATCAGTTCATGCTAAAGTTTATGGAAACAAAATTTTGCGTACACATTTGCAAAACTTCATGTAACAGTATTTCACATGTGCATTGCAGAAGTTGATGCTGATCCACAATAAACATATTTTTATAGAGGAAATGGCCACATGGCCTTCTAGGATGTGACCTAAAGAGCATGACAGTATTAGTTGTCATTAATAATGAGTGTAATTGAGGTAAGAATAAAGAACCAGTTACTACACATAATACAGTATAAATTCCTTCACATAAAGCTTTATAAGAGTGCTTACATCGTGCTGTTAAACCAACAAGTATCTGAATTGGGAGAATAATAAATTTGCAAAGTAAATTTCTTAGGAAGTACGTAATGTAGGAATTAAAATTGCTGTGCAACTTTAACTGAGTGCCATTGTGCTTTCATATAGCACTTTGTAAGTGAACTAATTAATTTTGTACCTGCTTTTATTCAGGATTCCTACCTCAGTTCAAAACTGAGTCAGTCAATGAGTGAGGAAATCTGCAACATTTTACAATTAATTTTCCGTAAGTTCGCTAATGGCATTCATCACTGCAGCTTCTGAATGAAAGTTATTTGAAAATATCGAGTAATTTATGTTTTTAGCATTGCTATGAAGACACAAGGCTGGTTATCCCCAAGCTGCAGAGCTACAGCAGAAACAAAAGGCAATTAAAACCAAAAATATTAAGTAAACATGGGTGTCCATTTTGGGATGCCTCATGGTTGGGTTTTTAAGAGCACTTGATGATATGCAGCATTTTATGTACCCAGTGTTAGGATCCCATTGATTCTGTGCCATCCACAGGCAAAAGTGTAAATTGGTAGCAGAACAATTTTCAAGTGATCACGCATAAAACAATTGATTTAGGAAGTTCTCACATGTCTACAACAAATAAAATTCAATTATCTGAACAGCATCCAATGAGGAACTTTTGTTTTCCAGGCCACCCTGCCTCCAATCTCTTTGTGTATCCTCCAGTTTCTGCAGCTAATGAAGGCAGACTACAGAGAGCAGACTCCTTGGCTGTGCAAGCCTTCTCCACTGTGAGGGCACAGTCCATCCTGTGTAAAAACAGGGAGGGGAGAAAAGAATGGCACAAAGTATAGTTGGATACTCTTTCATATTTCACTATGAAGAAGGAGAGAAACTTTTTCCTACCTTTTTTTTTTTTTTAATAATATTAACAACAATGTGATTTTGCTTAGGATTCTGCTCTTATGGAGCTTTGAGGCTTGGAACCATACAATATTTTTATTTACCTTTGTAGGACTAGATCATGTTGTTAAACTATATTTTAATGATATTAATTCATTAATACAACAAATCTTGTATGAAGCACATTTCAGAAATGTCTCAACAGATAAGATACGCCCTTGTCATAACCTGTAAAATAAATTAAGCACAGCATCTCTGATTCTGTACAGGAGAATAAGGACAGTTTATTTTCTTCTATTTACTCCTAAATTCCTAAATGGAAAATTTAGGTCCTTTCAGTAATGACCCAGCAAGTAGCTGCTGTCTTCTGGAAGGAAGAAGACTGCTAGAATATATTTCTTCAGAATAGCTTTTTTGATACTGTAATACAGTCTAATCATACTTTAAAACATTTAGGAGCCTTTTTTGGATTGTACAAAAATCATCCACTTCATATATCAAAAATGTGATCTAGAATGATAAATGGTGATTTTACATGTCCTTCCCTTCCCGCACCTTCCCGCACCTTCCCGCACCTTCTTTTCCTTTTAAAATTAATTTAATTTAGCTATTTTGTCTGATGGGAGCAATAACTGGGCATGAATTACCTGGACACTGTGGCTGCTCCTTCCAATCCACATCTGAGGATAGATTCCAGCACTTTTTCACTGGTTGGTTTTGCATACAGGAAGAGTAAATGAAAGCTTATGGGAGCAATATATACTTCAAAAAATTACTTTGCTCATCTAGCTGGTTAAATTAACAAGCAGAATGGATGGTAGACTCAGAAATAAGCCCCTTGATTTTAATTTGTTTCCTTCATCATAGGTCAACGCTGTGGTTTCTTCATAGTTCACTCCTGAGCACCTTCTTTTTAAGACCCAATTCAGGTCTGTAGAGTAAATTAAAATTTCTTCATTATTCTCTTCTGGAGACTGTACAGCAGCTCTCCACAAAACAATTGCTCATGGCTGCTTCTCATAATATTAGGTTCAGGCTGTGACTTCTAGAATAAGGTAAAGGTAATAAATTAGCTCCTAAAGGCAAAGAGGCAAAGGGGCTGCTTTAGCCATGTCTCCTCTGTGGCATGTGTTGATCACAGTTGGTAAGGGTACAGAAAAAATAAGCCCCAAAGGATAAAGATAGGAAGACCAAGTGAGAAACTACTTCTATTTCTCCTTCTGCCTCTCCAACAGTATTGTTTTCTTCCTTCTGATTACTTAAAAATGTCTAGAAAAGTTTAGGCTGCAAATGTACCATGCAGAGAATATTATTATGGCAACACCAAATAAGCAGAAAATTCAGACTACCTTGAGGAAATAAGGTTGTGTGGTGGTAGTACAGAAGCATATTTTAACCAGTAAGCAGAAATAATCTGATAGCGTGACCTTTGAGAGATCACAAAACATGAAAGTCTTAGATATCATTCTCACTTATCTACTTTAAAGAGTAGAACTGCACTTAAATAAACCAAATTTGAATGTTTGTAATCCAGCAGATGTCCGCATATTTAAAATTTCCCCATGGGTAAAAGAACTATGTGGTTTGAGTATCAGATGAGTTGATCTGGAATATCTTATTATTTTGATCTAGCCTGGTGGTCTCTAGAAGACGACAATTCTATTTTCAGCTTACTTTCTTCTTTCCTTATTTTCCCATAATCATTTAAATAAAAATTTCCATCAAATCATGTGTCGCTGTCTCTGGACATAGTTCTGGGGTTTAATGTTCCTTTATCTCAACAGTTGTATTCAGATATTTCTCTGGTGTCCCTGTTCTGCATGTTTAGAAGTTTCCACATGAGCAGGAGTTTTCTACGTCTTTGTATTGTTTCCTATCCTTGACAAAGACTTCAGCCTTAGACAGATTGCTGACAGATTGGTTCAGAGCCAGCATGTAGGCAACAGTGCTATATGGAGCAGCAAACTCCTATTACTTGTCTCTATTATAAATTTAAAAACCTTGTTGTTTTTGGGCTGCATATGTCACTGAACTCCTGACAGAGCAGTTACATTACAGGATTTAGTTAAAGTCACTTTTCTTGAAGTAGTTCTTAAGCCCAACCAGGAAGAAAATCCAGGTCAGTCGTAGGCTCGGCCACAAAGACCAAGGGATCCAGAGAACTTCTTTATTTGAGAAGGAAGAAACCCTCTGTCTCTCTTTCTCTTGTCTGTAATAAAAATTAAATAACCTCTGGATGTACATTAAAAACAGAAGCTGGGTGAAGAAGAAAGCTTTTTCAGGGTACTGAGTATTCTGTTACTTAATCTACCCACTGTTTTGAGCAGGAGTCTACAGCAATGACTGTGCATATGTCAAGACAATCCATAACCCTGCTTGTGCATCTAGTAAGGGAATAAATGAATACAGGAATACTGTGTGTCTGTTCATAGCAGAAAGGAAAATGTGAAAAGAAAGGAAATATGAAAAAAGTGCTCCTATCTGCTATACTATCTTCAAAGAAGCCAAATGTTATTTCAGGAAGGACAAAAAGGAAAATCTGGGGAACTGCAGGCTGGTCAGCCTCACATCTGTCCCTGTGAAGATCATGGAGCAACTAATTCTGGAAGCCTTTTCTAAACACATGAAGGACAAGGCGATCAGAAGAAGTCAGTGTGGCTTTACCTAGTGGAAGTCATGCTTAACCAAGCAGATACCTTCCCACAGTGAAAGGACTACCTTGTCAGATGATGGGAGGAGTAATGAATGTGTTTTGCTTCAACTTAACTTAGACCTTTGGCACAGACTCCTATAACAGTCTTGCAGACCAGGTGACATTGTGTGGGTTTGGTGCATGGTATGGATAAGGTGGATTGAATGTGGCTGAACAGCCAAGCCTGGAGGGTGATGATCAATAGCACAAAGTGCAGTTGGAGGCTCCTCAGGGGTGTACCACAGGGGTCAATAGGGAGGTCAATATTGTTTAACTTCTTAATTAGAAACCTAGACAATGGGGAAAAGTGAACCCTCAGCAAGTTCAGAGATATAAAATTGGAGGAAGCGAACATTGACACAGGGTGGAACTGGGCAGAGAGGAATATGAAAAGAGAAATGCAAAGTTCTGCCAAAGCAGAGCAATAACCCCATGCACCAGTACACACTGAGTTTCTGAGGAAAAGCTGCATAGAGAAAGAGCTTGGGATCCTTGTGGACAGCAAGTTGAATGCCAGCCAGCAAAACACCATAGTGACAGAGGTGACCAACAGCATTCTGGGCTGCATCAGGAAGAGCATTACCAGCAGACTGAAGGGTGTTACCTTTTCTTTCTATCCAGTACTGCTGAGGCCATGTCTAAAATACTGAGCCCAGTTCTGGACTCCTCTCCCAGTACTGGAGAGATGTGGAACAAACCCAGTGAAGGGCTGTGGAGATGACTGAGGGACTGGAGCCTCTCAGATGAGGACAGCTGTGGCTCTTCAGCCTGGAGAAGATTCAGGGGAGAATCTCACAAATGTGTGTAGACACACACTGATGGAAGGCAATGAAGAAAACCAGGCTGTTCTCAGTAGTGGTCAATGACAGGACTCAAATATACAAACAGTGGTTTGGACATTTAGAAGAATATTTTCAGGAACTTAATACATAAAAACCCCATATATATATATATAAACAACTCCAAAAATTTTTTCTAGACAATTTTCACTCATTTAACTACACATTTAATTTGTTTTAGAAAATGTAAAGCTTTCATTTTTAAACAATGAGAGATTGACTTCTGTCAGATACTTTTCATGAAAATAGAATTTTCATTTCCTGGAAAGCACTTACACATTAAAGTTTCACCAATCCTAAACTGAAGCAAAGTAAATAGTAGAACTATTTTTCTTTTTTAATTCACCTAAGGTAAACTTACATGAAAAGTTTTAATTCTGACCCTTTTTTCCCCCAATTTATAATATTGAAAACAATTCTGAATGAAATGTCTTCCAAAATGAAACATTCAAATATTCTGTCATGACTAGATTATAAAAAAAGTTATCAGAATGCTTTGTTTTGATTGAAAGCAAAACAAACAAAATATAGTCAATCCTGACACATTCCCACATAACATTTACAACTGAATTAATTGGCATTTTCTGAAAAACATTCTGCTCAAAATTTCTAAGCCCCTCCACTGACAAATGTATAGGAAGAATCTCTGCTCTGTCCCAGGCAACCCCCCACACATGCACACATCCTGTTGCACTGACAAGATATCTGTCGAGAATGCTGGCCTTTTTAAGGTGGAATTGCATTGTTATATTCATATCACCGAGGCAGAATAAGAAGGAAAAGCAGAGGAACCATTCTCAGAGAGGTGCCTCAAACTGATAGGTTCTCCTTGTGCTTCCCCTGAGACAATCTTTCATCCATTGGTTTTCCTCCAGACCATACCTGGAAACAGTATCTAGTCCTTTCAAAGGTCATCTAATATTGCATGTTTACAAGGAAGAATTTGGGTGTTTTTTACTTCATCAAACTAACCTGCTGGGAAAAAAAAAAAACAAAACTATAATGCAGTTAATGGGGTTCTTTTAAACCATTATCTTTAAAAGTGTTCCAAAGCACCCCAAAGTGTTCAACCAGAGGAATATGAATTAGCCACAAAAGCTTGTTGGTTCACACCAGGCTTAAGTTAACCATGTAAAAGAATCACACATGTTTTACCATGATTTTCATGATTTGCTGGTCTTGATTCTCACAATCACATTAGTATTGGAAAGGTTAACTACTTTTGAAACTTATTGTTGGTTTTGTTTTAGTCCTTCCAGATTTGCTGTTTTTAAAATAGACAAGAAAGTAACTCCCTCCTTTCTTCTTCATTCAACTCATCAGAGAATTTATAAGGCCAGAAATTTTCTTTTTTTTTCTCCCCACTTCCTGTGATACAGTGGCTTGCTGTAAAGATCTCTGCCTTTACCCCAAGACACAAAACTACCTGAAAAGAATTATTGAAAACTGAATGTTAAATGCTCACAGGGAATCCCTTTAACTGATTCACTTTGTCGTTGTCTGTGGTCTTAAATGCTTTGTTGATGGGAAATTTTAGGTTTTTCTATGATGGTCTCAGAAAGGAGAGTCTCCCAGGAATGGCAAGACTGAGGATACTTATACATTATATATACCGTTTACACATAGTGAACTGTAATTGGCACAAGCAGAAAACTTCAGTCACAACTGAACCCAAACAGCAAAGCATGTATTTTTGGGGCTCAGTTATGTGCAATTTTGCATGAACTACACCAGTTTATTCAAGCAGAAGAGCATCTACAAATCTACAGATCTGAACAGATATGACAGGAGAAAGTGAATATACAGTGGTGACCACTATTTGTGAATACAGTGAACACACATTTACAACTGAGATACAGGTTTCAGAAAATCACCCTAGGTGAGCTGGGTACTGGGCATATGATCTTGCATTCTGTTAAATAGAAACTTTTGACTTAATATTGACTTTATAATGACAAGTAGCAAGATACAAAACAAGAGTATTGACAAAAGAGCTTTTATTTTCCCCTGATGTCATCTGGTCATGTCACTCACTGCAGTTAAATCCAATCTCTAATTGCAACAAGCATTATGAACAACATTTGCTAATTTATTATGTGGTGCTATGCCAAGCCTGCATTTGAGTGCATACTATTGCTGTAGACGTATTTCTACATCTACAATTTTCTCTGTCTAAAGTTGTCTTCATATCAAAAGGACTGGGCTTGTTAAATGTGTGTGCATTTTTAATACATAATATCTTAAAAAACATAAGAACAGACATTTTCTTGTCTGCATGTATACCCTCATCTTCTATTATGTTTTACAATTTCATCTGTGGGAAGGGATTAAGTTTGAAAACACAGGACTCTTACACCTGTTGCTCCATTTACACGTGGAAATTTACATGTAGAAGATGACTGCAAAATGCAAGCAAAACACATTATTGTGAATATGAAAATGTTTCACAGCCACACTGTATGAGCAGAGGCAAGTGTAAGAAGTGACAGTAAATGAACCACTGTCTTTTTTCTGCATCATTCACATATTGGGCACTATAAGTCATTATGAACTCATCAAGACTGCCACATCTATGAAAGCTCCTGCCAAATCTGCATCTCTTTTACACAACCAGACACTTAAAAAGGAACAGAAATACAAATGAGAGTCAGCCCATAATATTTTAGTGCTAAATAATAGGATTGGATGCAATAATGCATATCCAAGACCAGTAAAGACACAAAATATCTACCAGTTATATGAGATGTAGCTTTATTATGATTGTATGTCAGGAATATTGCTCTGAAATATAAAAACACAGGCTACCAGATGCTGAAGTGCACATGAATTTTTAATGTGTTTCTTTAATGCTGATAAACTAAAAACTGAGGCAGTGAATGTTTATATTTGCAATGATTGGTATCAGTCTAGTTTAGAAAATTCAGTTCTAGATTTTTTTTCTCCATTTGCTCACATTTTTCTACTTAGATGGGCAGCAAAATCTCCAATTAAAATCCACATTACTAATCTTTGCTCAGGAGGTAGAAGATAGTAATTTCAGTCTCAAAGCTCATTCACATACTTTGCAAACACAAGGCTTAGAAGAAATTGATTTTTGACACCAAAATAATCTGTGACTTCTCATTCTTCTAATTCAGTTTCTGTGTGAATCACTCAAAATGCTCAAGTAAAACCATCTATTAAACAACACATATTTACTCTATTTGTTAAAACTAAAAAGCAGTTTTAAATGCTTCCTAGGTGGTGGGGATCTCAACAGAGTCCTTTGCAGTAGGGGTGCAGGAGTATGTACATAAATGATGTTTAGCAGAGCCATTTCTTATAGAATATGAGTAACACAGATCCCAAAATATTTAAGTCAAAAGGTTAACTTGAATATGTTAGAAAAGTAAGCTTTTACAGAAAGTCTTTTACAACAAGTTACAGCACAAAGTGGTGGCTACAAGGTGTAGCCTTTAGTGAGTATTTGCTGCCTGTCCTCAGGCTCACAATGTCAGATCTGGTAATTCTGTTGAGGAAAAAAAAATGCATGTGTGTGGAAAATTATACACATATGTATATGAAAAGTTATAAGTCCTTTAAAATTCCATGACCTGTTTTTTCCTGCTGAGAAGTATGGGAGCTAAAAAGTTTTAACTTCTTCATATTGTTTTTACAATAAATAATTCATAGTTTTGTTTCTTTTTCCAACATTGTCTCTTAAATCTCCATTCTGCAATGCCACAGATCAGTATAAGAAAAATTAAAGTTGAAATTATAGTATCAATATCTTCTACAGCTCTTAGCAATATTTTCCTTTCCTGGAAAAGAAATTTTTCAATCACCAGACACTAGGTATATTTATAAAGTCCATACAGACAACATAATGTCCATACAGAGACTGCAGGCACTTTTCCATAAGCAATTATTTCTTATTTCAATTTTCCTTACTCAATCAATATTTCCAGAATAAAGGAATTAAAACCTGAGGAAATATTTCACTAGGGCTTCATTATCTGACCAACTAATAATAAATAAATGACTGTTGACAGATTTGTGTGAGTGCATTTTTCACCTGATGTTTTCTTATCATTCCTACTAAATACCATTTTTAATTTACACACATGAAACAAGGAAGCAACCAATACTCTCAAATATTTTTCAGTACCCTTTTTCTCCCATTGGGCTGTATCTTGGCATTAATTTTTAAAGGGTTCCGTATAATTTTAAACCCTATTCCTCTCATTCAACTTGAAAGGGATGCCTACGTTGCCAACAGTTAATATTCTCATAAATGTTTCTCATAAACTTTCACTTCCTTGCTTTCAACTCAGCATTTCTGGGATCTTTTAAAATTATTTCTTCCTCATGTCTACTGTGATCTTGCAAGCTGTTAACAGACTAACTGTGGGCAGAAAGTAAGATCATCTTTGTCTGTGCAGCGTAAATTCTCCAGTGTCTTTCCTGGCGCAGTTCCATTCAACAGCTCCTTTGGCACACACACTTCTCTGCCTCTTTACACCAGACCCCGACCTCTGCCTCAACTGTCTGTCCTCCCATGCCACATACATCCATTTTATTTTCTTACTTTATTTCTGATATGTAATTTGTTAATACTTTAAGAAATGGGCATTAACTGAATGAAGCAATGATTTTCGAGCGTGCATCCTTTAGAGCATATTCACACGAATATTTCCACAAAAATCAATAAAGACTTATACACATTTGCACTTAAGGCTGCTCTACAGGCTGTTGAGCTGCTGAAATATCTTAGACAAACAAAACTGAATGAACTCAAAATATCTTAGAGCTCCCTTCACTTTGAGTCTCAGCTCTGGGCTGCTGTCTGGGCTAGAGTTTTCACCTCATTCTCCATGTGTTAAATCTTTTAAAACAAGCTACTTGCCTGCCTTTCTATGACCTTATAATTGGCATTCACTTTTAATTTGCAGCAAGAAAAACACTACACAGTTTCTTTAACTACATTTAACACAGATCACATTCCCTAGGCACGCAAATTGCCACTGCTGGTGTCACCATGAGCCCTTTCCTGTAGCAGTGCTTTAGTTTTTTTCAGAAAGGTACCTGTGACGAAACAGGCAGAATTCCTTGACACAATTTCTCTTGCCTTTAAAAAGCCTTCAGTTTTACTTGTCAGCAGCTCCTACGCTTCAGATACCTCAACCCTCCTCCCATTCTTGCTGTAGGTTGCAGTATTTCTTCAGTGACCTCTTTTCCTTGTTACCCTAGGGATGGTTGCCCAGGCTTTTCCAAACAGGGATATAATCATGTTCAGCTGTTTTTTGGTTTTCTTTGTTTAAGACATGTCCTCCCTCAAGTTAAAAAGTATCCATGAACATTAAACCAGCTCAGGCCTGACATTCCCAGACATCAGCGGAATACAAAGGTTTTGAGACAGCAAAAAGGCACTGTCATACAAGTTTGAAGAGATACATGCAGACACAGAAGCAAAGGGAGTAAGTTCCTCTAGTGCTACACCACAGTGTGACTGCCCTGCAGTCCAGCAGATATGAGGGCCAGCTGGACAATGCCGTCAGGTCACGATGAGGAGAGGAGATGCTGCCATGGGGCCATAAGCTCACAGTAGCTCCAAAGAAAGAGAGATGTGGTGAGGAGCAGGGAAAGGGCATGAAGTCCCACCAGTCCATACAGCACATATGGCATGTGAGGAGCCACACTGGGAACAAGGAAGGAATCTACAGCTGACAGGATACAACACAAGCAGCAGAACAGTACTGTTCCTGGGCAGGCCCCTTCCCACTACCTCCTTCCAACCCAGGTATGCCACATTTCCCTTTGGAAAAGAGCTGCTATTTAATGTTCTATTGCTTAGAAAGGATGGGCAGTAGAGTAGGAGAGTCTTGATTTTTCCCTATTTTACTGTCCTTCTGTTTATACTTTGAAATTGCTATGTCCTTCCTTTTGCTACTACACTGGATCCAATACAACCCAAATTTTTCCTTTTCTCCTTTGCTCTTACATGAGTCTTTCTGCTGCTTCCCCCCTGCTCAAAGCAGAGTCACTTACAGCAGGTTGCTCCCAGCTCTGTCCACTTAGATTTTGTATTCCTCCCAAAACAGTGATTAACCATCCCCACAGTAAAAAAAAAAAAAAAAAAAAAAAAATAAAAGTAGAGTTTCTTGTATTACAATTTGTGCTCATTGTCTCTGTACAAAGTGCAGAGGGGTGCCTCCTTTTGTCATCTCCTTAACCACCTGGGTTAGAAAACTGCCATTAGTGCACTCCACAGACCTCCTGAACCACTGGATCACTTGTGGCCTTCTCTGTTGTCCCTCCACAAGTTGTTGTGGTGGCTGAAGTTCCCTTATGAGAAACAGGGCCTGTGAACATGAGGCTTCTTTCTTCCTGTTGTCTGAAGAATTCATCATCTACTTCTTCATTATAGGTACTTCTGGTGCCTAGGAGAGGCGATTTCACTGGTCAGGATTTACAGCAGGCATGGCTGCATAAGTAGGTATATTTATATATTCCTGAGAATGGCCAGGGGGAGAAGTGGTTCTCCAAATCAGAAAGACAAAGGTAATGCACTGTCATGCATATGTATACCCATAATCATGAGGAAATGAGAAAAAGGTCCACAGATGGAAACATCTGCTACAAAAAGCCCACACCAGAGAGAACTACAGAAGGCTGCATGTTTCAGCCCTTTGTGAGGTCTGTTCCAGACCCTTGGCTCTGGAGAAGAAGACAAAATGGGGAGGAGACAAAGCACTTGGAATACAAGTGGAACCAGGGGAAGATAGACACAGACACCAGAAATAAGTGCTATGCCAATTTTTTTTCCCACTGAGATGGTTTATCTGTCAGCACTTAGCCTACAAGTGAAGTTTAGAAAAGGAGCTTCTTTTACCATTAAATTGCCAAATATGCTTAATCTACTCCACCCATTTTAGCACCTTCAGTAATGGAGCAGATGTGGTGCATGCCCTGTAGGCCAAGCAAATTGTTCACATGTCATGTTTTGCTCAAGGATACAATTCGATTGTCAGTGATTTCTTTTGCAAACATGATGTCTACTTTGTTGGAAGGCTGCAGTGGGTGCAACAGTTTTTTCACAACCTTACATACTTGACAAAAATTTCCAGCCACAAAATCTCAAAACACAAATCACAAGCTAGGTGGATTTCTCACGTGCAAAAAGCTTTAGTGATGGTTTCCGCAACATGAACCATAGAGTAGTTTGAGTGGGAAGGGGCTTCAAAGACATCTCCCCTGCTGTGGACAGGGACACCCACCATTAGACCATGCTGATCCAGGCCCCATCCATCTTGGCCTTGAACATTTCCAGAGATGGGGCATCCACAGTTTCTCTGGGTGAACCAGTAAAGATGTTTTAGTGGCAACAAGCATGGTAAACGGGCAGTTTATATATTGAGTGCACTTCTTAGAGAAATCCTACAGGTAGGGTAATTCTTACGAGACCTTTTAGGGAAAGTGTAATAATAGTGAGTTCAGATATGTTATGTGGGCCACATCATCCTCTTGTTTTCATGGTCAAAGAACAAAATGCCTGAGATTACAACTGCATTGTTCCATTTGGTGGACATATGACTAGTTGAACCATACAACGAATTACTCATGGTTTTATTTTTAGAACTTCATTTCAGGTACTCCTGCAACTATCCTTGTCTCTGGCAAGACAGTGCATGGCATGGGGAGTCAGACCTCCAAAAATAGTCAGCATTCTATATTTTTGGTGGGAGAACACATTAGAAAGCACTCACGCTGTCATACCCAATATAATCCTGCCTCTTGCTGCTCCAGACACCATCTTTGACACCTCTGTCAGATCCTAAAATGGAACCAAAACTATGGGATCAACTTGTCTGTAAGAGCAACTCATAATTGGCAGAGGACAGTTGAAGCAGCCTTTAAATTATCAAGGCACAGAAGAATCTTTTACTAACTCCTCCACAAATTTTCTTTTTTTTTTCTTCTCCCCTTAGTTTTTCACTGCCTACTTTTGGGTAACTAGAGAGATTATCTTTGGTCTAGGGTGTCCAAAAATGTCCTTAATAGTGGCAACTCGATTACTTGGGAAATCAAAGACATTTCTGGCTTCATTGAAATATTTTCCTGGAAAAAAATATAATGCCTTTCTACCAGCTTTGGAAAGGATTAATACATGATGTATGCCTTGCTATACCATCTGTGCAAACTTACCTTAATATATGGCAGTTTTCACATCTGTAGTTCCAATTATCCATTTTAAAACAAATACATTTTTGGTTAAATCCAAAACTTTTGTTCAATCAGAATTCTTTCTCTGGAAAGGCAAGAAGGAATGCCTAGATGCCTAATCAAAACATGTAAGCAGTCCCACTGCTTTTCATGGGGATCTCTACATGTATAGGAGCTGGTACCTTGGTAACTGGAACTCGAGGGCCAAATTCTCTGCTAGTGTCATCCTGTAAAGACCACATCCTTCAATTCAGCTCCACTGATTTATATGCCCAAACTGCATAATGAAATTTAGCCAACTGGAAAGTGGAATATAAAAGCATTATGATGTTGTCAGGCTTTACAGTAGAAAGCTGTGTAGCTAGCATTTGTTTGGGAAAATAACAAGCCCTGAAGATGTTGGCTAGATTTCCTTAACAAGTAGTCTTATTAATGTTATGTAATCCTGTATGGAGAACACTGTGTTAATCCCAGGAGTTTAAACAGAACCAAAATTATATATTTATTTTTTTTCATTTATAAAGGTCCTTTGAATAAAATTAAACTCACAATGACAAGACCAGCAAGTAGGTGCATGGTTCCCTCACAACCTGCTGCTCTCTACTGTACTTCCCCGTTCTTACAAAGCTTCAGGATCAAGAGTGTGAAAACGCAATTCATTAGTTATCCAAGAAACTACTCATCCTGTGCCCAGGTAATGGCTTCAAGGAACATTATTTAGAAATCAAAACAGAAGCTGTCTTGAAAGACTTAGAGAGTTGAAGTCACCCCGTGGCTTGCTTTCTGCTAGTTTCATTCAGCAAAGTCTGTTTCCTTTGGCTCCATTTCTTGCTTGTTTGTTGCCTACTGCACAACTTTTGTCCAGGAAAGCTTCAGACTGACTAAAGCACTGCAAGGTCCACAGGAAGGTGGAGGGGTAATGTTTTGACATGTTTTGGGCTATGCCAGAAGTGCTGTATGGAATGGTATTTTCACTGGTGGTTCCCCGCAGGTTAGGCACGAACGTAGATGGCTTGCCTTGATCGTAAACCCATCCAGCCCTCACACATTCTCCTGTAATCACAGGTGACTCCAATGTTTAATACAACTCTAACGTAAAGAATAGCATAGCTAGCTAAACAGAGATGAGTACCACTCCAAAACAAAATCTGTTTGTATTTATATTTAAAAACAGGAGGTGTATCCTCTAGCAGATATTCCAGTCTGCCTGGAAAGCGTATATGCGCTATTAAGGGAGGCTTACAAAGGCTTTGACGATTCCTATGGTAACCCAGTAGAAAGGCTGTTTCCATGGGGACTAGCCAAGCCTATATAAACCTCCTGTCTTCATTAGAGTATCTCTGACACTGAATGCTTTAACAGTTACTGTTCTGGAATAGTTAACACCAATCTCTGCTCTGGGGAGAGAATAAATTCGTTCCTTCTGGGGAAGTCCAGTTATTTTGTCAGCTTTCAGTAATATTCAACTGAATACCTGTCATGTATCAATATAAGGAACATGCTAAAGAGTGGTATACACTTTAAAAAGCACTCTGATTTACCATGCCTAGCATTACAGTATATGCACATTATGCATTTAGAAATGCAGTTAATTTAAGCATAAGGACAGAATAAATCATACTCTTTAAATTTCACAAGCATTAAATGTATCTGGGTGTATGTGTAGTTGATTATCTGTCAAGGAAGTGTTCTGGTTCCCATTCAGATTCCCCTTCTCAGTCACTCACAACTCCTTCTAATATACTCTAACAAAACAAAACAAAATAAAATTAATTCTTTTGAATGCATATCCTTCATGCTTGATTTCATCCAAATTTGCTTTTCTCCTTTTCCTTTACTTCTTTTTCCTTTCCTATAAACTCAACAGTTTTTGAGTTATGCAAATAGAAATAAAGCTTTGTTTCTTCCATATGTTCTACACAAAATATTTATACATTCAGAACTCAAAAATGCCTGAAGGAACAAACTTCAAATTTCATCTCAGCAATTTCTGCATCATCATTAATTTTGCCACCTCTTTCCTATACATTAATGTGACTAATTACTATTTTCCATTCCTTTCTCCTTTAGTATTAGAGCCTTTCTTATCACCATCTCTCCCATGTCTCTGTGATATTATTCTGCATGTAAGGACATGCTGTCTAACTAGAATATGCAGGCCTTGGAGTAAATAAATCTTAGAAACAAACACATTAAAACCTCTGAATAATTTTCAAAGAGTTTAAAAATATTCCCCAAATTGCCTTTGTCTCCGGATGCAGCCCCATATGTGCCAATGCAGTATGAGCTCTTGACTGGAGTCTTAGTATCAGCTTAAAATAGACTAAAATTATTTCTCTCTATGTTAAAAAAAACCAAATATCCAGGTGATCTTTATGACAATATTTGAGACATTTTTTAGAAGTCATATTAAATAGCTGTGGTCCCTTGCAGTTCATAAAAACCTTTATAAAGGTTTTCTTCTCTATTTAATATATTTAATAATGGAAAGTTCTCTTCAGAGTAGGGATTCTGCATTTTTCAGGGAAAAAAAACAAAAACAAGAGGACTTGTTTATAGCATACTTTTGTTCCAAACTTGCAGATTTAAAACCAGCAAAGAATATAACAACACCCCTCCATTTTGGATGGATAATGACAAAGATGATGATTGATGCACCCAGCCAGGACCACTGTATCTCTGCTCATTTCATAAACTGTTGCTAAGAAGCACCCTCCAGTCTGGGAGGTTTAGAGAACTCAAACTCTTCATGCATCTATCTCTGAGGCCAAGCCTTGCTCAGCCTCAGCAGTAGTGCGTGCTTAGGTTCTTCAAAAAAGACACTGCTTAGACTAATCTGTCACTCATGGAGCACATGTGACAAAGCCAAAAAGTACCATCACACTTCACAGCTTTGCCTTCTGTAAAGATGCCTTGGTTTCCCCCCTGAAGTTCAGAAACCGAAAATTGTTCTGATACAGAGAGAAACTGAAAATTGTTCTGCCATCTCTCATGTTTATAACTCTTTTCCATGCACTAGCATGCTCAGAAAAGCACCATACACACACCACCTGAAAGACACATATCTTGTCATTTGATCATAACTGCTTATTTTCCAATATGTGTTTAGACACATTGCCAAAGACAGTTTCTGAATTATACACTCGAATCCAAGTATCACTTGATTACAGATTGCAGGGTCTAAATGCACCTTCTGGCATGGTCTAATCTGATGAAGTTCCTGGATCAGTACTTTGGGTCATGATGGTTTTCTTCTTCACATTAATGCTGAGGTCTGAACATAACTACCCAAACTGAGAGCAAAGCTTTATGTACTCACTTTAAGTCAGAGCAGCAACAGGAGGATAAAGAAGGCTTACCTACTTAATAGCTTTCTGATTGAGAATATGCAGTGCTTTTTTTGAAAATAAACGGTATCTGATTAGGAAAAATTAAATTAAAAAGAGAAAAAGAGGGAATACTATCTAGCATACACAGTAATGCTAGTTTATGCCTCAGTCCATGTGAAGATCCAAGCTTTCAGGATTGCAACGGGATTAAAATATGGTTTCATGCGAGTGCACTACTCACTGAATCACTTCAGATACACAGGCCAATAGATAGATATTCTGTCCCTTAAGTTTACTTATTCCTGCAGTTGCCACATATTCATGGCTGCTGCATATGCCAGCTGGACACACCACCAATGCTTCCACCATTCTGAAAAATTTGAGTCTTGTTGTGAAACAAGACACAATACTAACCAGTATTCTGTGAACCCACAGCGCACTGCTGGACAAGCAGACTCCTTCTATCCCTATCTCCCTGTCACCACACTCTGTGTCTTCACAAGCATTCAGAGTAAAAAGAAATTATGCTCAATGGTCACTGTAACACCTGTGAATCTGAACAATGAAAGCAATTCTCTTGAGGATGACCTCTACTAAGGAGATCCCTTAAAATTACACATCTCTTAAAATTCCAGCGTTTCCATGTTGCTCAGCTCAAACAGTAACATTTAGACAGTGACAATATCACCAGCACCCCTTCAAGCAGAGCCCAGGGAATACCCCTGAATCAGCAGTGTATGTGCCAGCTGGACAGAATAAGGTCACTTCTCTCCCTCACACCTCCTTCACAGCAAGAAATTGCTCAGAGAAGTAAGCCTCACTCGATGTTCTTGTAGTCAAGAAATCATTGCCAATTATTGCAGCTGTGAATGATCCCTTACCAGACCAGAGACGGCTCCTGAAGCCAGTCCCATTGGGCACAGACATCATAATAGAAAGGGCCTGAGTGCTGTAAAGGGAGAAGCCTGGGTGATGGGTGAGCTCGTTCCTTCTGCGTGGTGAGACTTACAGTTCAGGATGATTCAGTTAGGGAGTATGTCAGCAGAGAGTTTTTAATCTTGTTAAAGAAAGCAGTCTTCCTTCCTATTGGATACCTACCAGCAGTCTCTAGAGAGATGACTTCTTTCCAGTGCTGCACAGGATCCCACTGCTTGCTGTGCTGGAAGGAATGTGTCAGAACTAATCTTACAATAACAAGTTGCACTAACTGCTGACATGAATCTTGGCACTGACGTAAGCCTGAGTTGTTTAATTAGTATTTATGAAAGATGAAGTGATACGGTTCTTCAAAAAACGGTAACATTCTGTTACCATAATCTGTTATCATAAACTGATATAAAGATTTCAACCAAACTGAGATTACTTGGGAAGGAGAACAGTTATCCACGGTTTAATAAAGCAGAGACGGGATTTGGGGAGCACGGCATTATGAAGAAGTAAATACATAAGCTTTGGCTTCATTTCCTATTTAGCATCTCATTAAGAAATAAATTAATTTTGAGTGAAAAACTCAGTTTCTTATCATGAATGCATTCTGAAAAATAGATGACCACCACAAATGTTTTAAACTGTGATATTCTAGCAGGGATGTATTCATTGGCCACATTGGCAAAGTAAAGGATCTGTATTTAATATCTCCCTAATTAAAAAAGAAACACTTCCATGATTCATAGACCACTTTTCAAAATGCAGAACTTCATTTTCATGGGCAGCAACTTATAAAAATACATCCAATTAGTGTTTGGTAGATTTCTTTAAATTGTTAATTAATACTAATTTCCTATAGATGAATAATAACATAAATATACAGAGATGTAGCATGTTCTTCCATCTTCAAAGAAGAAATCCATTAAGACATTATTATTTAAAAAATCCTGGGGATATTTTCAGGTGTTTTTCTACTGAGATAGCATTAGCTTATGATAAATTCTGCCCGTAGCTTCAAAAGTGTTTAATTTCCCACAGTCAGATTTCCTTCTTACACTGAAAATCCATTGGGAAGTGGTTTGAATTAAAGGATACTCAGCAACATTCCTCTGTATTTTTCAAGCCAATCTGTACATATCTCTAGGGAATGACCAAGGACACAGGGCTACCCACAAGGGTGGGAAACATTTGAGCAAGAGTATTTAGCACGGTTATACTACATGTTAGCATTTCTATGAATTTACATTGGGAATGAAGCAGACAGTTCCCAAGTGTTGGACTTGCTCTTCCTTCAAACTCCATTCTCACACACATATTAATGTTCAACAGAGGGCTGGTGGAAGCCTTGCAAAAGGAAGTCTGATGCCATCAAGGTAAATTACCTTCTTTCCATATCTCTCATTTTCTTTCCATACAGAAAGGGGGAAATCAGTGGTGTCAGGTTTTTAAAAGTCTCTTTCAGGAGGCTTCCCTCACGTCTTCATTACTTGGATCAGTCTCAGTTCTCTGCATTCAAGCTTCTGCACAATTTGTAAAATATCTGTTTCTCTTGTTACTATATTCCTTCCCAGTAGTCACCATTCTCCAAATATTTGGTGCAGTTTAATCATTTGTTGAGTTGTGTCTCGAGGTAAAGACTTCATGTTCACTAAGAGACTGTTTTTGCTGCCATATGTGTCCACAATAAACAGCATGTACACAGCACTGCCTTGATCTTCTTTTATCCTAACTACATATCACAGTGTAAGGATCACAGAATGTATTGAGTGGAAAGGGACCTTTAAAGGCTATCTAACTCAACTGCCCCAACATGAGCATGGACACCTTCCGCTAGATCAGGTTTCTCAGAATCCCATCCAACCTGGCTTTGAGCATCGCATCTTTCTTTCCTCTGAAAGACCCTCCACTTCCCCTAGTCTCTTATTCCATTACTATGTAGTGGGTTTCTCAGTTAAAGCCACTGTCTGCTCTCCAGCTTCCCTAGGTGGGCTGGGAACCACAATGCTTTTATGATTATTCTATTCTATTCTAGTCTCCATCTTTTAGTCAAGATCCTTCCCTCTCATACACACACATCAGTGCTGTCCACCTCACATGTTCAACCTCTTTGTGATGATTCCCAGCCTACTGCCCTGTCCATTCCCATTACTTTCAGTGACTTTAAAGTGTCTCAGAGTCATATATATGCCTGCACACATACATGTATATGTCTAAGGCATATACATGTCTAAGACATGGCAGAAAGGCAAAGACTTTGTGCGTGAGAGCACAACACTGCACAGAGTATGGCTCCTTTATCTCTTTGCTGAGATTTATGTGCACCAAGTTATGAGATTCAGCCCTTTAGCTAAGAAGAGAACTCCAAAGGGCCGAGGAGAGAACTCCTACATCAAGGTAGTGATGTGACACTCTTCTCTGCCCCTTACTGTTAAACCGATACCAAGGGAAGAGGGCCTAGCACTGAACACATCCCATCCAGATTTTTCTCATCAGAAGGTAGGAAATGTTTTTAGAAAAATTCACAGAGGAAAATCCTAGTTCCCATTGATCACTACTGTGTGCTGCAGCATCAGTAAACCTAGACACTGTCTGTTACGTGTATTTCTGCCCTGCACTACTTCTTCAGACTCTCTCCCATCTCTGATTCACAGAAGGCAAAAATCCATCAGAGCCCTGAATTTTAAATCATTTTCTGGCATCTCAGGGATTTAGCTGTAACATCTTGTCCAATCCAAAATGTTGAGGAAAAGACTGTAAGGTCACAAGGCAATGGACTGGTCCCCTCTAGCTGTGGGGTTGGGAGCCCATTTCACCTATCTGACAGCCTTCCTCACCAGGACTCAGAGCATCAAGAGCTTCTCCAAGTCCTCCTGGGTCGGTACAGCTTTCTGCCACCCCCAAACAGGCGGGTGGTTGTCAGGCACAATCTGGCCTGGACTGTTTTTCATTGTATAAAGTTGCTATGGTATCACCAATTAAAAATTCTAAAAAATAATCTGCATCTGTACAGCATGCTAAAATAACCTACCAAATGACACGTCCTTTCGTAGAAAGCGAGTCTACTAATTGCTGAGGGGCAGATTCCTCCACCCTTCCTCTCGCTGAACAGTGCCTTCAAGCTGCAAATACTCCCACTGCTTTCAGCATTTGCCAAGCCTAAGTTTTCCGCAGAAACCATGAGTCAGGCTCCAAAAATCAGGAGACAAGCTTAAAAAATCATGAGATTTAATTACAGCAGGTGAAGTATTTTGCCTTGACGATGGATTTGGCAGAGTGGGCATTTAGCATAAGAGTCAACCTCACAGCTAAAAGCAGGTGATCAGCAGCTTTAGCAGAGATCCCATCTGAAAATATGTGGTCTAACACTTCAAAAGCTTTTTGTTAGTGTCTAGCAGGAGAAAACTGAGATCCTCGTTTCCATGATAATTTTCTTCCCTCTCAATTTTCATCTTTCTCATCTTTTTATCCCCCTTTTTCTGTCCCTTCACCTTATTTCCAGATGCGTTTCAATAGATTGGTCAGGAAAAAGGTGAAAGTCAAGACTCAGTTTTGGTAGCCAGGGGTCTGACAAAGTCATGGGTGACAGAGCTGGCCTGTGAAGACAGCACAGCCTCCCTGGAAGAAATTAACTTACAGACCACAAGGTAGAAGCTAACATACACCAGCAGTGACCTGGTGGACCTGAGCAAAGGCAGAGTGGCTGGTTTCACAAAACTTTGGTTTCCCCACAGTGACCTTTGGGCTTAATACCAAAGACTTGAGACCCAGTGACTCAAAGACTAAACTTGAGTCAATGGTATGTGAGATCATTAATTCAAGACCTGTACTCCCTCTTCCATCTCACAAGCTCCTCCTTCATGGTCAAGAGCGCAAGCTCATGCCCCCAGTTGAGCATCATACACAGGTGTTGGGGCCCTGGGCACACCAACATGCCACACTGACTCTGACTGACCTCCTCTGGCCCTTCCCTCTTGGCTGAGGGTTCCATGTTCCCTTCACTGCAGCCCAAGCTGTGCCACTTAGAAGGCTTTTCCTTAGTTTCCCCTCTGACCCTGGCATACTGACTGGCTCTCCCCAGTGAGGAGTTCAGTGTTCATCCTCAGGGATGCCATTATGCTGCCCAGTTCCAGGTTAGTCGTGTGTGTGTGACAGAAAGGTTTGTGTCATGCCATGCCATGGAGCCACCTGAATTTAACCCTGGGCTGGCCTCATGTCGGGAGTGCAAAAGAGGTTCTGTGGCAAACATAGACAGCAGAGCTGAGGGCCATCACTCTTCCCCTGATGACAGGAACAAACATGAGTGCAAGTACTACATGCTGAACATGCAGACAAGTCAGAGGGCAGATTCAGACCTGGTCAGACCTGATGCAATGAGAACTTCCTACGTCACTTACTTCCTCCCACTGTTGTGAACCTTTTCACACCCCTACGTATTACCAGCAATCTCTTACGCCTTCCACCAGAATAGTGAGCTGGAAAACCATAATACACAAGAAAACAAGACCTTGGCACATTCCCCCTGCAACTCAGACCTTTCATCTTCCCTCTGCAGAAAACTCCTCAAAAATCTGCATCATCAGCTTGTGGATGAGGAACAATTTCGCTTCCAGAAATTATCACCGGGGATTAATTTTACAAAGTCTGAAAGCAAAGCCCAGAGACAAGCTTAATCACATTCTACATGGTTCTACAAGGTTCTATTAATCGAAAATACATTCATTTATGTATGTTCATGTTAAAAGCTAGTTATTAATTTGACTAATTAAATTACTATTTTATTTTCTAGGGGTTTATTACACTTTGGTCACAAACAGGTTGATAGTAGTATTTGCACAGGAGAGTAAACAAGTTCAGAAAGGCTCTTGGAATTTGGCAAGAAAAACATGGATTTATAATATCATAAGATCAAAAAGCTGTCGATGAAAAAGAAAGACGTTGGTAGTCTTCAAAAAGAAAATATTAGTTCTTATTTTTTTCAAAATGGGTGTTGAGAAGAGCTAAGTGAATAACTGTCTGTCTGGGTGCTGCAAGTGGGAACACGTCTAGATGCTATAAATTTAGAGATGAATAATCTTTCTTTATAACAAGTGTAAGAAAATGTACAGAAAAGATGCTCCATCTCAAGAAAAGTCCATATAAGCGGAATCAGCTTCCCTATGAGGAAATAATTACAGCAAGCTGCAAAAATAGAAGTAAAATCTCTGACGAATTGCTGGTGTATGAATTCCTGTTACAGTTTATTTATGCAGACAATATAGTGTCTGGGATGAAACAGCTCTGTTGGCAGAACAAGCATGAGCCACTGTATGTGGGCTCTCAGAGCACTGCATGGGAGTGTTTACTTCAGCTCTCCTGGAACCATGCAGAAGTGACGTTACCATGCTAGAGCCTGAAATTAGCAGTGATACCACCGGCACCAAAAGAAAGCTGAGTGTGTGGCTGAGATCTTCGTCATCTGACAAAAAAAAAATAAAAAAAAAAAAAAAATAAAACAAAAAACAAACCCCAAACAAGCTAAGAGGATGTATTTGAAGTATTTGAAACCTCTTCCTAAACAGATCACACTGAATACAAAGAGAGGTTGCTAGATTCAGACACTCACATTTTGCCACTGTGATCACTGCAGTGTTTTCTGCAGGACAGAGCAAATGACAACTATCTGCCTCTTCATGTTTTCATGTTTATATTGCTTTATTCTTCTAAATAAGAGTTCAGATTGTTCTGGATGTTGTCAAAAACCCCAGCAATATTTTTATGATCTAGAGGATAAGTCTGAAATTAAAATGTATTTATTAAATATGACCACTTTTATGTATGGAAGACATGCTGATCTATTCTGTTACAAGATACCATCAGCAGGCATTTTCATAGCCCTGTTGCTGAGAACAGTCCCAAATGAAAAAGAGGAGGAAGTTCTTGTACAAGAGAGCCAGTGGAGCTGTGGCATACGACTGAAGGAGCAGGCCCTGAGCAGGCTGTCAGCACAGCCTGCTCTGCCTGCTCTGCATCACCCATCCCACTGAGCTCTGTGTCTCTCTGGACTTGTGGATAGGCAGGGGTTAAGACCAGCCTTGGAAGAAAAGAGTGAGAAAAGTGCCACAGGGAGACTATGGCAGCTAGAAGGAGACAGTGCAAAGAGGGACAGACAGACAGACAAAAGGATGCTGTGAGAGCACAAAGAGCAATTCTGTGCTGTCCCTTCATGAGAGGAATTTCCCATCAGTCATCATGTAAGTTTCAGAAACCAATGGATCAGCAAGAGGATCAAACTCTAAGTCATGGCCCACCTGTTTGGTCCAGCATTCCTTGAAGTAAATGACAGAAGATCCATTGGCTTCAGGGAAAGAGGATCACACCCTGCCATCAGCTGTTTCCTCAGACACTAAGTTTCTTCAAAACCACAATTTTCTTTTGCCCCAGCTGTTAGGAGATTTTTCTGTGCATCCCAGTGACATATTTCTGAAGTGCTTCATACAAAGCCTGTGTATGGCCAGAGAGCAGCCACTGCTGGTGTATGCAGAGGTGGGCTCAGGGATGCAGCTGGAGGAAGAGAGGCATCTAAACCACTTAAATCTTAGGGGTTCACTGAAGTGATGTTTCATTTCCTTACATTGAAGTCAGTAGGAGTATTCCCATTGATTGGATCCCAGGACTGGCCTTTGGGGTTTGCTTAGGCTGTTTATCCCTACAAAATAAATGGTTAAAGTGTATTTTAAGGGGCAGGTGACTGAAACAGGCACACCTGAGAAGAGCACATTTCACCTGCTCCCAGATTTCCAGTGATGAAGTGATGCGCAATACAGCAGAAAATTTTTAAAAATACGTGCATAGAATTGAGGAGGAAGGAGGGAACTAAACACACAAATGAACATACTGATACAGAATATATTTTTTCTGTCTCTAGATTCTAGAAGGAATTAAAAAAAAGAAAAAAGGAATGCAAGTGGAGGTGTCTTCTTTTTCTGAAAGAAAAAAGAAGAAAACAAAAAGAAAAATCAACAATAAAAACAAACAGAATGAACCAGCTCCATGGGAAGGGATCATTTCATACATTTTCAAATTTAAATATTTTATGGTCTTGTTTTAGCATCTCTATAAGTTTTCTGAGCACTCCTTATACATGATACATATTTCCAGTTGTGTCAATATGTGCCCTGAATATTATTATTTTTTAAATGCTCTGATTTGTCCTTGTTCAAAGAATCTTTCCATGGCATAAAACCTAGGATTTATATTCATTTTCAATTTATTGAGCCTTACAAAAGAGGTTGAAAACATGCAGAACATTTTCTCTTTGGTAGGAAAATATAAATTGCTGTGTTCTCCTCAAATTTATATATATTTTTAAACAGTGTCCTCACTAGTAAAGAAGGAAATTCTAAAACAATATCTTCACTGGTAAAAGAGGAAATTCTATGAAACAAGATATTATGGACATGCTGAAACAGATGTCAGTTACTTGTAAAAGCTTTTTTCTACCTCTTATAGGCCCAAAACAGAATTATTTTTGGAGAGTGAAAGATTTTTTGTGGTATCTACAGTGGGCATAAAAGCAATGGCAGCTGATAGCATCAGCCCTAGCAGATTGAGGAGATGAATGGGTAGAGTCTCTGAATGTTAAGTAATAGTTCACAGTTATTTACAGTAAATTCGATGCAACTGCAGTCTAAAACCTATAAGATGGAAAGAAAAAGGTCACTTCTCAATCATATAGGTGCCTATTTTCTCAGTTGCATGTATAGATATCTAAGTGTGTGCATACAAATAGATGGCAGTATTAAGATACTGTGCTTATTTTGGGATATCATGCAGAGATCCTTTTCAGGCACTTGACTATCATTTCTCCAAGTGTTCCTACTGAGTGTTAGTCCTGTTGAAACTTCTCAGGGAGTTTTTAAAAATTTCCAAGTTCATCTGTTTGTAAAGTGTGGGATTTGCAATATATTCACTTTTGAGACTTTTTGGCATGTATTTATTATATATATATATATATGTATAGTCATTATGTATTAAAGAAAAAATATCTTTTTGTGTGAATATCTATTATAAAAATTCATCTGAATCTGCAGTACTGCATTTACTCTGTAGCTTTCATGATGTTACAGATGTGCAGTCTCAATTTGTTTGCTTATTTTTAACAACATTCAGTAACAGAGAAGGCTGTGTCATAATGAGCATGTGAAGCGCTGTGTCTGGCATAAGCCATTGTTTTTCACAATATGAGTACAATGTTCCCTAAGGCATCTCTTAGAAAATGGCATTAGTATTAAAAAACAAAACCTTTAGACAGGAAGACTGGATTGATCCCTTCTTTTCACTCTTGCCCTTACCACAGGAACCTGATCCATTTCCAAAGGGCTTACCTTAACCACTAAGTAGTTTTATATTTTTCTAAGACTATTGTTGTAAGTATGTAACAATTGACAGGACCAGTAAGAGAAATTACTGATGTAGGTCTCAACTGGCAAGAGATACAACAACAAGATCACAGCAAGCTATTTGGAAGCTCATCCAGAGAGGACTGCTTTAGAGCATTTTAGGGTATTATAAATCACCACAGAATAAGAGGAATGTCAGCATGCCCTTTGCTAGCAGAAGAGCACCCATGGGAATAACTGACACTGCTCCCATCGCCTGTCCCAGCCCAAAAGAGATTGTGCATGGACTAGGATTGTGCATCCAGTCATCTGAGTTGCGCCTAGTTTCTGAGACAAAAGGTTTGAAGCTGTCAGTACTGCTAAAACAGAGTGTATCTGCCTACCTGTGGTGGATCCCTGGATACTCCTGCCCAGCAGGGGTTGGATGCTTCACAGTGCTACAAAGCCACTGCAATGATCTATTAAAAACTTTTGGAAATTGGAGAAATATAAAAGTCTTCAAGACTTGTGGGGACTGATTAAAGGACAGGATGCTGTGCTTTGGAAATAGCTCCAGATGACTTAAGGATTTACTGGGAAATTCCAAGAGTTGTGGAGAAATTGTGGTATGTGAGATAATGGATAGCTGGTATAACATTATTTGCACTTTCACAGATTCCTGTAGTGTTATGCTCATACAGCAAAATCATAAGGAATAGAAAACTAGAAGGAACCTTTCACTTTCATCAAACATTTTCAGTGGTTCCAAAACACAGACCTTTTTCTTCCTGGAAGCATAGAGTTATTTTAGTTGTCCCTAAAAGCTGAGATTGTGTTGCTGAATACTGCCACATAGGGCAGGATAGGAAGCAACTCAGTGCCTGGAGATAACAGTAAAGTAGTCACAATCCAGAGGTTTTTTCCATCTTTTATTTTTAGATGACAGTGTAGTAAGTGGGAGAAATGGTGAAATGGTGTAGGATGTAGCTGGGAGCTAAGGCCACACAGGCTGGAAGAGTGGGGTGGTACAAAGCAGTTGAGAAATGAAAGTATTTCTTGGAAAGGTAATTTTAAGCACTGACCTTACATAATACATGGAATTTGAGTAGGCGTTGAAGCCATCTAAAAGAATCAAGCCCAAAAAGAAAAAAAAAGTACTTGTATTTTTCTTAAATAACTTTTTTATGATTTAGGCATAGGAATCTATCCAGATCAGAGCAATTTGAGGATGATGCTTGTTGCCCACAGTGAAGGGAGCAGAATGTTTTTTAAGGGTTTTTTTAAGGAAAATTTAGAAGGATCTGAGGGTTTGTCCGTCCTTATGCAGAGGCCCCACTGCAGGGCTGTAGCATAAATTAGACCAGTGATGAGGTTGTATACTCTTTCTTTCATGATTCATGCTTTCCTGCTAGCTGCATGTCCTACAAGATGTCATCAGAGCCTTGTTCAGTCTATTCATTTAGAGTTTCACAAAGTCCAGTCCAGTTGGCTGAAATCGGAGGTGTCCACGTAAAGAGGGTATAAACACTAAAGGCTTAGATATGAGCATAGATTAGCCATGGGCAACAATTCTGAGAACTAAAAAAGGGAACACTGCATCACCGGATGAGCTCTGAATGGAACAAAAGGATTAGCTTAAACACATGCTCAAAATAGAAAATAATTTTAGCAATGTTGTTCAACTAGGAGGTTTGTTTTTTTTCTCAGAACAGATCTGCAAAGGAAAAACTACAGCAAAGCAACTTCTCTTCCATTGAGCTCTCAGGGCTAAAATCTCTTTCAGTACAAGTTCTACAAACTAATCTAAATAATGGGCTGGGTGATTTGAAACAGTAACATTATCATGAGCATTGTGAATGTTGCCTTTTTGGCTTGCCAATTTACCTGCCATTCCCATGCTGCCCAGAGGCCCAGACAGCCTCTAAAGCAATGACCAAGCCTTTGGGCAAAGTTTAGAATTTGGAGAAGTGAAAGCATAATTTAACTGTGTGTATACCTTTCCTTTTCAGAAGGCATGTTGCAATCAGTGCTGTAAAAATCACATCCATTCCTCCCTTTCTTGCTAGTGCTGATTTGGACAAGAGGACAACCATGTTTATGATAGCAAATTACAGTCTGATGTGATAGGAGCTGCAGTTCAGAGTCCAGAACAAAAAACACTGCCCAGTAGATTGACTGCATTTCACCTACAGAATGTTGTTTTACTTCATGTCTGCTTAAAAAAAAGTCCCCGGCACAAGCAATTAGGCAAAGCTTACTGGAGCTACAGTATTTATCCTAAATAGTTAAGGACACCAATCACTGGCTGCCAAATGTAGGTACTGAACTCAGCACTTGCTCATAGCTTCTATAATACACACAGGTTGGGGAAAATGATTTAATATAGTTAATAAAGAAATAAAATAATAATGCAATATAATTTTCTCTCACACCCATTTTACCTTACTGTCTGTCTTTAGGAGATAGGAAAATGTTCACAGCTTAATCTCTTCATTTAAACTACTCAGAGAGTCATCTTCCTTTTCCAGACTTTCAGTAGCTGTTGAAATATGGTTGAAAACCCTTTAATCAAGCCACAAAATTTCCATGAGTATACCAAGGAGTAGATATACCAAGGAGCATGTTACCAGCATGTGTTACCAGCACTTTGCCCGTGTTACTCAAGTACCTGGTGGTTCAACCAACCCTCAGAAAGAGGAGAGCATTAATTATTTTGAGCACTTCAACTTTTTTGATGATCTTTTTTTAAGATGACAACTACTTTAATGATTAAATGTGGGAATCCGGTTTTCCTGCAAAAGCCCAGAGTGCATAGGACCAATGTTAAAAGATGAGAGGCTAGATTTCATTGATACTGAACACTGATTAGATTTTTTTTAAATCTCAGTAATTTCACGTTTTGTTGCAGCCTTTGTTTGCAATTATTTAGTTCAGTTTGAAAGGATGTCTGAGAAGGCCAAATATTTTAGTTCAGAGAACTCTCTGAACTAGGGATGTAAATTCATCCTTTCCACTTTTTTTCCAAGTAAAACTCAGTCCACCATTACTTCTGGTTTAGACAGAGTTTCCTCTTCTGATTTTATTCTTCACAGCAGCAAGAAGGATTTTAAACCTGAGGTCTTTATAGCTTTAACCCACTGAATTACTTTCTGGTGAAGTGGTTGAAAAAGTCTTCCTTCGGAAGAACAAGTTACAGTGTGTAAGTATTCCAAACCATAATGAATTCACCAATAAGCTTCTGGGTTTAAAAATGCTCTCCTTTACTTGTGTAGCACAAATGAAGTCAGTGGGGTTTCAAATTAAATAAAACTTGGCACTTCTTTTCAAAAAGCCATATTTTGTTTTGCTAGATCTGCATAACTCAAAATTGCTTAAGTGAAAGTTTCTTGCACATAAGAGAGATGAATTTAGCACAAGAAAGAAATTCTATCTTAATTTAAATCTCTAAGGCAAACAGGTGTTAGTCTATGCAGAATTTGGCCCTCTGGGCCCTTTTATTCTATCTCTACATTTATGTTCTCTCTAAAACAATTGTGTAATTTCACCATGCACTCAAAAAGATAAAATGTAATCTGTCACTCTGAGACCAAGACATGGATGTCCCAGTTCTGAACAATGTCAGACCAAAAAATGAAAGAAGAAGAGAATAAATGCAATGTCAAAATAACACTCGAGAAAGCCATCTTCTTTGATTCTGATTTTTCAATCTTGCCTAAGATATGAAGAAAAGCATGGAAGTGTTGCCAAGTTTTTTTACTCACTGCTCATGTCTAGAAAAAAAAGCAATAAGGATTAGTCACCCTGTTATCATGCCTTTTGTTGTTATTTTATGATCTTGGAGGTCTCAAACAAGAGTCACTAATGTTTGTAATTGCATCATCTTCTCTGAAAATTTTTATTTGCATTTACCTTAAAATAATGAGTTAAGAGTAATTCCAAGCTAGGTAAGCACTGACAATACTTTTATTACTCAAGTATATAGAATGTAAGTTAAGTTGTAGTACACAGGCATCCCAATTGAATAGCAGTTCTGCTCAAGTATTTAAAGCACTTTGGGCTGTTTTGACATTCCTGGCTTTCTTTTGAAGGAAACAAGCAGGAATCTTAGTTCCGGACCACACGAGTCTGGAGATGCATAAGTGTCTTCTGGCGGACAGCAGTAACCAAGGAGGCTCTCTGGCTGTCTCTGTGAAAAGATTGTGGGGAGCAGATGCTCAAACTTAAGGCTCCCCAGGGAGTTTGTCACAGCCACCAATTATTACATTTGAAGAAGTGGGCTAAAAATAAATCTTATTTCTTTCTTATCCTCTGGTCGAACACGAAAGCAAAATGGTCTACATGAATAGCCAGAAACCCCCAAAACCACAAAAACCATTTATGTCCTTTTCACTGCTGCATCATTAAAGCACCATGTAGATATGAAGAGGGGTATTCCTTGCCAAATATTTAATTTTCTTTGTGAGTTCAAGGGAATACACTCCTAGCATATTCTTGAAATGCAGGGAATTGGGCTGGGATCTGGTGGGATTTGGCACACCAAAGAATTGACGACTCTGTTTCTGCCAGTGGCCAGCAGGAGACAATGTTGCAGTGTTAATAAACCATGATTAATTCCAGCTCCTGAAAAACAGTGAGCTCTGCTGACAACCTAGGAATTCTCTAACGGTCAGCAAAAAAATGTGAACAATATTTTTAAGTCTTTAGAAAGAACTGAAGCAGAAACAGAATTAAAGAGGGCTTTCTAAGGAGCTGTACTAGTTTACCTCGCCTAGTGCAGATCTAAGCAAACTATTTCAGTTTTTGGAAACCTTTCAGGAATTTGTAAGAATTATTTTGCAAAGCTGCCTTCTGAGAGCTGGTGCTCTTGTACTCCTGATGACACAAGGTTGTGTCATCCTAAAGGAAAGATTTTGAAGATATTTTTAGACTAATTTTTTTGGAAGAAACCAGTTTGCAAACTGCTTCATAGGGAATTTTATCACAGGGAGTTTTATCAGTTTGAGCACAAAAAGAATTCTGATATCCTGTTAATGTGCAGGGATGTGACAGATACACCCACACATAGTCTGTGTAGAGAGAAAGAGGGACAAACACTTAGGTGCTCTGTTCTGGTGGTGGCTCTATCACCACCAGGATGGTCTAAAGGTATTGGCAGCCATTGATCAGGAAAACAGGTATACCAAAGACAAAATATTAATTCCCTGGTCTTCTGAGAACTTTCAGAAGAAGGACTTTACTAGCCTCCATTTTTGGGCTTCATAATACAAAGTCCTTTGTGTTACAAGAATTGGATTTGATCAAGCGTCTTCATAATTTTTATGAGTCCAGTATTTTTTTCCATTTATTATCCACACATAAGACAGGACATGAAGAGAAGTTAACACATCACCTTGTTCTCAGTTGCCTCTCTCTGCCCCTCCATCTGATGTTATAAGGCTGAGACGTGCTAGCAGTGGGAGTGGGAAGCCATGAGGTGACCTATCAGCAACCCAAGTAAAAAAGCAAAGGAAGAGTGTGAACTGCTAGATTTCAGGAAAAACATCATTTAACATTGCCTGTTACTCTGTCAATTTGCCTTCCTGATTGTTTCCTTTACTCTTTCATAAACTGGTGTTTGTTAATCAGTTGAATAATGCACATCAAGGGAAAAACAGACCACTGAAGAACAGATGGGTCAATTTCAGTTTCCCAGGTTTGTTTTTGTCTTGGTTGGTGGGATGGGGACAGAGGCTCAAGCTTGTATTTCTTTGGTGCTTCTTCAAATATAAGCCCAGTCCATAAAGTGTCAAATTGAGGTTTATCAGAATTGTTATAATTAAATGAAGAAAAGCTGCAAGGAGGAAAAAGTAGCCTGCATACTCTTCCTCCTTTTTTCCCCCAGTGAAAGCAGATTGCTGTCACATTCCTACTCATCCCCCTCTGAAGTCCAGGCCAGATTACCAGATAAACTCAGAATATCATATTTCAGAGTCTGATAGAGAACAGCCATTAAATCAAAAATATGCTTAGAGAATAAGACCTGTCAGGGGAAATGCTATCATGCACCCTTCAGGAAGATTCATCTTTCCTGTGATTGAGCATGTCTTTAATAAGAGTCTGGCTGCAGAAGAGGGACACTGGTGCAGCTATTCTTAGAGATCAGCCAACAGGACCAATAGGCTTGTATGTCATTCCTTATGGCTCAGGAGGGGTTTGGATGCTGAACTTATCAGTTCTGACAGAGACTCTATGATCTGTGTCAATGTGAGGAGCATTCTGCCTGTGTCTGAAGGCAAAGCAAAGGGGAAATGCAATGATAGTTAACTGCTGTTCACAGCTGAGCTGAAGGCACAGACACTAAGCTTTACCTTCAACCACAAGAGCCCCACTGTCATAGGAAAGAGCAGGGCTGTTGTCTACAGAAAGCTCCCTAAATTCCAAGATGTGTTGGTTTCTTGGCTATGGAACTCTGTTTTTTATGAAGAAGCAGGCAATAAACAGCTCAGAGATTGGGTTTAAAACACACAGTTGTTACTACAGCTATGCCAAGACTAACCTTGTGAATCCTTGCACTAAAACAATGACAATCCCCAGCAGAAGCAGTTGGAGAGCCTTTGGCTAAGTAGTGAGCAGTCAGTATTTCTGGATGACTACTTGCTACATTATAAAAATGTCAACATAGTGGATATTTATTTGCAGAGCAAAACACTGTCATAAAGGGTCACTCTTGACATTCAGGTGACTGTAGTTACATTGCAACTACTTAGACTTTTGCTAGAAAAGCATTAATAGTTCATTTCTCTTTGTCCTGAATCATCAGTGACAGGCAATTTTGGAAAAGGATTCATACTTAGGGGACAAAAAATGACAATTCCTGATTGCCAGCAAGATCCACGTATCTTGAAATCTCTACAGTGAAAACAAATTTCAGTCTTCAGTGGCTGCACTTTTCAAATCAATAGGTCAGCTTACCTCTAAGACAGAAAGGGAGGAGATTTATCTGTATTAAACTGTGAAATGTTGCACTGAACAGTAGGACATCCTCCATTAAAAGCAAATTGAAAAATATGTGCATGGGCTACCACAAGTAAGGCTATGCAGAAACTGCTAATATTTGACCATGCATTTCATGTAATAATTACATGGCTATTGATCAATGCTAAGACTGCCTCAACTAGTTCTTTGATTATTTAAAAAAAAATTGTTGTTGCTATTGTTATAAGTCAGGAAAATTAGGGTTTTCTTTGTAGATCCTGACAATCTATGTTCATCTGTGCCAACTGCTCTAAGGACCAGTATTGTCTTCTATATTATGTCTCCACCATGCCTCAGGCTTTATTTACCTTTTTATTTTTTTTTTTCCTCATGTTGACTGGCTTATTCTTATGGTATCCTCCTCTTTTGCCTTGTGCCTCCTTGTCCAAGTTGCACAATCCTTTCTTGGCACCTTATGAGTGATACTTCACTTTCTTACTTTGTGCTGAATGATACTACACTGAACCAAACATATCCTCTCTTGACTTTGCCATGTCAGAGTCCTCATGATCAGAGTATGTCATGCTCCACAGCTGAGGCCCTTTACTTGGGAGGATTATCTGGACTCAACAAAGAGGATTTTTCCCTCTGTTCATTCAGACTCAAATGCCTGAGGATATAACCAGCTCATTGGTTAAACAACTTCCTACATCACAGCGGTACATGCTGCAAACCACTTCAAGGGATCAGAGGAGTAATTCTTCAAATAATCTTGCACAGTGGTGGAAACATCACAGGATTTATTATGTATGCTATCAAGTTCTTTCCAGTTTGCTACACAGTTGATAGCACAGTTGAGTTTTGTAATTCTCTGTAGTTCTTTTGTAAGTGTAGTAAGAGTTAATCTGACTAAAAAACAACCAATTTAAAATAGTCTGGATCCTATAAAATACTCTCAGTAGCTCTTACTATCTGATCAACACTAGGAGATCTAACCTTATGTCATCAGAACAGGGAAGTTCCCAGGGAGTCAGGTCTGTTTTACAGCAGCAGGTTTAAGAGATGAAGAGCGTTTCTGCCCTGGCTGTATAGATAATTCCACAAGATACAGGAAGATACTCAAGATGTTATCACAATTGCCCAGTTCAGTAACTGAATTCTGAACCACATCCCTCATCTACTTTTGATCTCAAATGTGGCACTACCCAGCAAAAAAAAGGTAAAATGGTAAAAAAATGGTAGCCTGCCATTTAATTTATTATAAATTCTGCAGTCTTAACAGAAAAGGAAAGGTTTCATCTCAGATAAGTAAAGCTGCCTCATGTTTTATCTTCAGGTGACATTCTCCTTAAAGACACAATAAACAGAATAGCAGTATTTACTACTATGACTTACTGATAGAGGCTGAAAATTACTTTGCTGGTATCCATAGACATATGTTAATCTACCATAGATAAAATCTGTCCTTTTTTCCCCTTCCCCTCTCTACAGGTCAGCCATAATAATTTCACTGCTTTTTAGGACCACAATTTGATTTCATGTATCTGATCATCAGTTATTAGCTTCTGCATAAACTCTTTTTTGATGCACTCTATCACACTAGAGATGAAACAAAGGTCACAGGAGTAGTTCTGTGAAGACAGTAAATCTTGGTACTGCAGAAAGTGGTGCTCATGGTTAGAAGACAGCTGTACAAGTGATTTTCATGGTCTATGCTAAGGAGATGGGAGAGTCATAGGTACAAATCTTTTTCTAGAAGAAACACCATTCACTAGCATAGGCAGAAAGACAGGATGTCTTTAAGAGAATTTTTTTTAACTCCCTTGAGATTTTTAGTTCTAGAACAACAGAAAGACCACAGAAAGAACTAAGGCTTTAGAAACTAAGTAGAGAGCAAGCAAGAGTAACATAAGGAGCATATAGAACAGATCTCTAGGCTAGTCATGGTCAAAAGAATAAGTTACCAACAGAAGGAGAGAAGGGACAGACAAGCATAGAGTAGGAAAGTGAGAGAGAGGCACTGTAGTGTGAGGAGAAGCTCTGAGATGCAAAGGCTAGGATTCTGGATCTGGATGGCCTATAGGACTCATTAAGATGTTATAATCTGATAAGGAAACTGAGAAATATATGCAGGACATTATTTTTTTCTAGTTCTATAAATCTTCTATGCTTCTCACACTGAAAAATAATTGGATTCAGAACCCTCACGGTTCTCATTGCTTGTCTGCTTCTTCCATAATACATCTGAAAATACAAATGTAAGTTTCAAGCACCCGAGTGCTTGAAAAGAGATGAGAAAAAGTGAGAAATGAGAAAAATGAAAATTTTGTCTAGAAGTTCTAAGAAACCTTGGTCTATGGATTATCAGTTCCATGCAAAACGATAGCAGAGAGGAGGTGTGCCACCAATGATCAAGGCAAGAGATTTCATGGTTGTCTTTTCCAAACACAAGCAGCTCAAGCAAACACGTCCAGCATGATGGCACTCAGCCACAACTACCTGTCACTCTCATCTGGGAGGGTCTCTCCCAGGACTGTGTGGCACAACCGTCTGCATTAGGAACAGGAAGAGGAAGATGATCCTTCCTCTCTGCTCAGCACTGGTGAGGCCATGTCTGGACAACTGCATCCAGCTCTGGGCTTCACAGTACAGAAAAATACTGATTTACAAGAGCAAGTCCAGAAAATGTAGAGAAGATGGTTATGGGACTGGAGGAAAAACTGAGGCAGCTGGGATTATTAAGCCTAGAGAAGAGAGGGCTCAGGGGAGATCTTATCAAACCTATAAATATCTGATCAGAGGAATGATGAGGGAGCCAGATAGTTCTCACTATAGCCCAAGGACAGGACAAGAGTGATGGACACACAATGAAATACATAGTTTTCTATCTGAGCACCAAGAAACCCTTGTGACCTGGTGGCTTGTACCTATTATTTACTATAGATGAGGTAAAAAGTTAATTCCCTTTAACTTGTGAAGTGAAAGTTCATGTGAACCATGTGAAGAGTTTGTCAGACAATGGCATGTACCCAGAACATCCTTGTAGTACTGACTGCTTGGAAACACCCTGCTTGAACAGCAGGGAAGAGCAATTCATCCAGCTCTCACCAGATGCATGTGCCTGTGTAGAAAGAATATAAGACGACATCTTGGAATGCTTACTCTCAGTTTTTCTGTCTTTTGATGCCTGGGACGTGATCTAAGTCATTTACTGCCCAGTGATAACTATAGGCCAGAAGTGAGACCGACAAAAATTAATAAGCTCTCTACAAGGAGTTACAATTTTATTTATTCCCTATCATGAATGCCTAGCTTTACTACCCAAGATAATCAATTCCACAAGATGAGTACATTGCTGAGTTATAGCTGTTTCACATGAGTGTATTTTGAGACAAACACACAAAAAATTTGCTTCAGAGCCTTCAATACCGAAGGCATTAAATTAGTGGGACAGCAGTTCCGTTTGCTGCTGTTAATTATGAATTATGAATGGATAATTAGAACTGAACCCAGCCTTCTTTGTATTGGTTTTGTACCAAGCAGTATGACTAATCTAAGGCCACTGAGGTGGCTCTGTTGCCTTGCAAACATTTTTTGATATTGTGATTGTGTAACCACTCAATTGTGCTCACCTCAACTGCTGTACATATGCTGTTCCCACTGTATGGATGAGGATGGAGATTCTGTATATGCCCTGTCCAAGGTACAGAGGCAAGGTACAGAGACCAATGAAGGGACAAAAAAGAAGTGTGATAGCATGTCATGCTACAGTCCTCATCACCAGGGGGAAAGGAAGAGAGCACACTGGCTAATTTTCCCAAAAAGATAATATTGTGGCAATGACTTCCCTCACATCTGTGCATGGATTTCCCAGACTGGAGTTACTCCTCCTCTGGACTAGTCCAAATCTGTAAGTATTAAAAAGAGTATTAATGATGGTGACCTGCTACTAAAACACTAATGCAATTTATAAGGTAGATCAGCATCATTCATCTCATTTAGCAGGATGGAAATAGGTTCAGAGGAATTTGCCTAAGGTCTTCCAATATGCCAAGTGGTGGAGATAGAAATAGAAGTTCTTCTCTCTGAATCCCAGCTTCATGTTCTCTCTACTGCACCACAAAAAGAATCCCTCCACATTTAGGAGAGATGTGCCAGTAGTAAACTCAAAAAAAATGAAAATAGCTTAAAAAAAAATTAAATTGTGGCAGCAAGACAAGAAACTCTTCTCTGAAGTCGATAACCAGTCAGTCATTTCAGGTAAGGGAGACAGTAGATGGCAGTGTCCCCCAATACTTCCTAGGGAGACACAGCTCCCTCACTCAACATCCCTGCTACAGAGTATAGACCCACACCCCAGCGAGTGACAGATGCCAGACAGGACAGACTTCACTCTCCACTGCAAGTTAAAACCAAAATGTCTGGAAGAATAGCTCTATGTAAGCTCTCAGCTCCTTTCTCCTTAGGAAACCTTGTAGCTTACTTTTCTTCTCTTGCAAGTCAAGCTGCTATAACTGACATCTGACAGATGACAGTAGAAGACAATGACCATTACTGGACTGAAGGAAACAGTGGTCAGTCAGCTCATCAGATATGTTCCACAGTAATAAATCATGACAGCCTTCCATTTCTTAAAGTCCTGACATCTGGCCTTCAGACACAAGCCAGGACAAAAGTCCTAGGGCAGAACAGAGATCTGGCTACAAATGATGTGTTTCCACTGGCTTCCTGTGTCACAATAAACAAGACAATATGTCCCTCTACATTCTGGTTCCTGTTGAAATGCAAAAATGTCTGCTTTGGGATATATACTAAACATTAAAAAAATTCTGTTCTCTCAATCAACAAAAGAATTCAGAATAACTCAAATGACTCAAATAATCAGATTTCCGTGACAGATATCTAAATATCTGCTGAAGCCTTCTCATAGGAAATTGTCAAGATTATTCCATTAATGTTTGTAAGACAACCACCGTATAGAAGCTCTAGGAGAAACCTGGAAGAGAGGTAAAGAAAATAAATTTGGAAAAAAGGAGCATCCTGTAATGGCTTTCCTAAAAAAAGATCAAAACTGGAAACTGTTGTAGGGTAGGTACCTTTCATATTTCTCTGAAAGAAGATGAGCACAACAAATGAACTCGATGAAAAGGTCAAGAATTAATACATCTACTACTTCTAGTGTTGCTGGATATTCTGTTCCCTTGTAAAAATCAACATAACTCTTCCAACCACAATATTGGTATGTACAAGCTCGTCATCTGACCTCTTTCTGAGCTTTGGTATTATCTTGGACTCTGAAGACTTTTATTAGAGGACTTTGCAGCAAAACAACTGGTGTGGAGAACAGTGACATGAACTTTTAAAACTAGCCATCAGACTATAGCAGGACACAAACCTTACAGCTGGCCCTGGGCTCAGAGTTAAAGAATAATGCCAATATAAGCCAACATGACAGGGTATGCCACCAGCATTTAAAATTAGCCTTAGTGAGTCATTCAGACACATGCTAGAAGAGTAAATCCCAAAGCATCTACATTCTTAGCCTTCCTCCTCTAAAGCTCCAGAGTGACACTAAACTTTTAACTACAGCATCCCAGTGAGCTGGTTCAGATATACAAAAAGAGATACAAAACAATAGTTTTAAATATACTCAGAACATATTATTATGCACTCCATGGTAGTAAAGGTCATAGAGGGATAAGGTGAGGGGACAGGAAAAGATTTTTAAATCAGTTTTGATCACTAGCTAGTTGAAATTTTCTATTTCTTTCTATTTCCAACATGTGGAGGGGAAATTTCTCTGCAGTTACAACAGCACAAGATGAGGAATTTCAATATTTTGAAGTTTCTCCTGCAGAAACTGCCAAACTGCTGTATTTGTAGCCATGGTCAGTGGGAGGGCCTCCTCACACAGTGCATCTTGCTCCTTAGTTTTCAATGGTCCACTCAGTGCTGCTGTCATTGCTGTGGGGAGGGGAGAGAAAAAAAGAAAATAAGAGCCAGGCAGCTGCACCTGAAGCTCTCTCACATGCTGATTTTAGGGTTCTTACATTGTCTGAACTGATTCTTCATATTTTTCAAAGAGCGAGGAAGACACACTTCCTTTTGTGCTCACAAAGATTGGTTTCTATGAATTCATTTGGTAATATACAAGCATCTCACATTTTGTGCAGTTTAAAGTTTGCCTTGTTTGTATGTCCAGAGCTAGAAGTTTCAAGGACTAAGAAACCACTCAGGAAGAACCAGCGAAGGACATAGAAGAGGTTATTCAGCTTTTTAGGAAGAAAACAAAGAATGCTTGTGTGTGGAACCCTAATTTTAGGAGTCTCTGTGGTACACAGGTATCTTTTGATAAGGCACTTTACCAGAAGTTGAACAAAGCGTGAATGGCAAAAGAAAGCTGTGTCATCAGAGAAACTTGAAAAAAGGTTATTAAATTACCTTTGCTTTGCTTTTAGACCTTTAAGAGCATCATATTTCTACCTTTCAAGGCATGCTTCTGTCTTACAATCCCAGTACAATATATGAATTTAAGAAGGCCTTTATACGCTTTATTTAGTAAAAAGCTGTCTAGGCCGCTCCTGCTTCTCTGCACCAGCCAGGCACACTGCAGCATACCACTCCTCCTGGTCCCTGATACATCCATTCTGAAATGTCCCAAACATGCATTCTGTTGCTGTGGTTTTAGCACCAACTCAATGAAAGAATAAGCTTTTCTCAAGGGCATCATCAGCATTACCTCAGGAACCTGCTGGCAGGTGTTCAGCATCAAAGACCTTGCGTAACTACACAAGATGAATTGCAAAGTAATGGCTTGGGCTGGGGTTCAAAAGTTGTTTCTGTTTGGCACTTTCAGTTGTGCCACTGAGACTTTAGTCACTAAAGACAGGGAACGGATCCAGATTTAAATATCTGACAGGTGTTGGCCAGGAATTTGAATAACAGAATTTACACACTTCTCAGACTCCATGGTTCCTTTAAGAAAAACAAGCCTCAGGTTCATCTCGATGTCACAGAAACCAGTGACTTTGAAGGTTATGATTATGGGCAATCTCTCTGAGCACAGGGTGAAGCTTCGAAAAAAGCTACAGCTATAAATCCTCGCCTTCTAGATGAGCCTGTGTTTTCCTTTTCTCCCTGAGCCATCAGAACACCTTGTCACTGTCCACTCTTTTAACCAGTGTGTCCTTCCCAGTGCCCTTCAGCCAGTGTCAAGCCCCAGCAGAGTAAGAGCAGCACACGCGATGTGACCACACAGGGCTCAGCTGTGCCCTCCAGCTCTGGTGTTTGCACCCAGCATACCTTGCCATCAGACTCCGTGTCACATTTTGTCCCAGTCCGTGTGCAGGCATGCTTGTGTCTCATGTCACTTACAATAAAGAATAATTTTAAGAGGGATTGTCCTATTCTGTAACAGTTGTGACATACATACAGCTCACAGAGCCTCTTGCTGCTTGCTTTCACAAAAGCCTAAATTGAACAGGGCTATGCCAGTAATTGCTTATTTTTTTAGTTCAGCAATCCAAGCAAACAAAAAGATAAAGATTATTAATCAGGATATAATTTTTCTGCTTCAATTTCCCCACTTCCTTCAACAACAACAGTATCACAGAGTCACAGAATAAAATGAGTTGGAAGAGACCACAAGGATCATCTAGTCCAACTCTTAAGTATCTATCATATATAGCTATCATACTTCTTTCCCCTAAAGGATAATGCCCTAGAATAACTGACTTCTAAGGATTTCATATTTTCCAGCTATCTTTTAAAGAGACAACACATTATTTGTTTTACAATATGATGTGCCAGAAGATCCTGTAAATCACAATTTCAAACTACATTCCTGAAAATACATTAATAGAAAAATTGAGTAATTAATTTGGTGATCTACTACTATGGCACCTTTCATTTCATCATTTGGTTCAAACAGCATCCAGCAATGGCTTTACTGGTCTTTTAAGGATCTAGTACAAACACAAGTTAAGAAAAATAGTTTGGAGGTTTTCCCATCCATTTTATCTATTTTCCAAACAAAATTTCAGTATTTACATTAATTGTTTTGCTTTACACTTTCATCCCTAATTAGCAAACTAAACTATTCTAATAAGGAAACAGAAATTCATATTTGTAGTGCAGAAGGTCCCAAAGACCTCCCAAAAAATCATTTTCACTTTCTATATGTTACGGTGAATCTACTGGGAGAAGCTGACAACCTAGCTAAGGAGTCCACAACCCTCAGTGGTAGGTAAGAGTAGGACTGCAGAATGAGAACATCATGAGAGGAGATTTAGAAAACTTTCTGCCAGCTCCTGTAATGATGCATTCCACTAGGAGTGAAATGCACATGCAAACATTCATTTTATATATATATAATTATATATATATATATATATATATGTAATAATGTATATATATTGCAGTAGCAGTGTGCATTCAATAACAGCTGTGGCACTGTGCAATGTAAAAGGACTTAAGAAACCTCACTGCCATCCCTAGCTGACCCCTGACCACCAGCAATAGCCTGGGACTACTCCTTGCAAAAGCACGTACCCCCCTACATGAGTCACAGCTGTACAAAACCCTGACAGGAGTAATCTCCTGCAAGGTCTTCCATCTACAAATCTCAAGAAATGTGAATCTATTCCAGGGGTCCCATTAAAACTATATTAAAATAAAGTTACAGACAGGATCTTCATGGTATAAAATGCCCACCTGTCCCACATCTTTATGATGACCAGCTTCTTTAAATCCTGGCAATGTCCAGGCTCTGGTGTTTCAGAACAAGAATTTTAACTTGACGGCTTGCCTATTAATCTATATTAAATGAAATCAAAGCTAAAGCTCAAAAAGAAATCTAAACTTTTTGAAGAATCTAATCTTTTAGGGGTTTTTTCCCTTTTTGTTTGATAATCATTAAATTCTGTTGAATAACCAGTGTATTTCCCAATATAGCTGCAAGGAATTTCACAATAGCATTCATTCATTCAAAAAACAGGAGAGACTCAAAGCTCTTCTGTCTTACATCACTTTCAATGAATGCTTTAGAGTGAAATGGCAATCATGAGACCTCCAGCCTACACAAGGAGGAAGTGGTTTTGCAGGCTTGCCAGATTAAAGAGTGACATCACATTATCTTCGTCAATGCTGATTCCAGCTCTTCGATAATCAGGCAAACATGGAAAGTGCTGTTCTCGTATCACATGGTCAGACATCACTTTCCATTCATTAGTGAAGATAGCAGTGCCTGCCTCAGCAGAAGCCCTGCCTCCTCTACTGTAGGAAACTTGCAGAAGCTAAGAAAATGTGACAGAAAGAGCAGCCATCTCTACTCCTTAGCTGGCCTATTCAAATGCACATTCCAAAGCCACTTACCATTTGTTTATATCACAAATCAGGGAAAATTGAAACCCCGTCCTTGTGCAGAAAAGACTGTTACGTGTCATCACTTTCAAACAAGTGTTGCAATTTATGTGTATAAAGGTGAAACCCACTGAGAGATCCAGGTTTTCAAATTGCTTATGAAACGTGGACTGAACCATGACAGAAAATATTATTGTGTGTGTTGTACCCCATTCTGAAAATGCTCTAGCACAAACTGTGGATCATGGGCATGATCCCATTGACTAAGAATTCAAGAAGGGCACCACAAATTTTTTGGTGACTTTTTTTTTTTCCTGCAGAGTGCCAGTAACTCCCAGACTTGTACCTTGCTGTAAGAGTTATGCACTGAAATTCCACAGAAATAAAAGGTAGCTTGGGTTCATAGCAAACACTTCAGAGAGTTTTCAGAGGTTATAAATTACACAATGTATGGTTTCTGTTAACAGAAATTTGGGCTTAACCTGCAGCCTTCTTGAACTGAAGAGGCAAGAATATCTTTCTATAGAAACCTATATATAGGTCTAGCATATTACACAGCACAGCTGATACACGCTCCTGATCTGCCTGGAAAGGAAATTATCTGTCACATATGGTCTCAAAATTACGTTCATTGCTGTCCTTTAGCTGAGACTTAATGCTTCTCTACATAGAACACAGAGTAGGGATGTAGTTATTCAACACTTCTCAACAGAACTCAAAAAAGCATGCAAGGTCTCTTACAGAAGAACAGATGTGGTCTGTACCCCAGGGATACTGTGTGGTCCAAGGCATCCCCATTGCAGAGCTCTTATACCTCTCATGTAAGTCCATGTCCCACAAAAGAGCCATGCAGAGCACCAGCAGCACAGACTCTAGCACAAGGCTTCCTTCAGAATGGAGAAAGGGATTCATTTAAAGCACAGTACCAGACAGCAGCCAAGGTGAAGATGAGGCAACAAGCTTCTCTCTTCAGATCCCTAGTGGGCCTCTTTTTTATTCATTTCTACTCATTGTTTTTGGAGGCTGGAAAATTAATCCTTCCTCATCTGGACTGGGAGAAGAGGACAGACATGGAGATAGTAAAGGAAAAATCTTCAGCTGAGACTGGGCCTTGAGAGAGCATTAGGCTATGGTGTCGTTTCATCAACCCAGACTCACATTTTCTGCGCATTTATACTTGTCTGAGTTTGGAATCCAATAAAGCAAGAGATGCAGATGAAGCTTTCCTCATGGCTGAGGCTTTTAAAACGTTCTTTTTTGACCTTCTGGTGTCCAGAAGAAGACCAGGTCACCAAAGTCAACATCTCATTAAAAGAACACATAACCTTGTTCTGTTTCATGCAGCTTCATGATTTCTGTAGGGAACACTCTTTAGGACCTCAAACCTTTGCTTGTCCAAGAAGCTACTGAAGGAGGAAAAGGAATGGAGAAAGGGGGAAAGTACACTGTAGGACAGGTCCCAGGCCTGAAATATTTCCACTCCATATCAAAAGTTTCCTTGATTGCTAGATGACTTGTAAAACAAGCAAAACAAACAAAAAAAACAAATCAAAAAAGCTAAACAAACAAATAAACAGAACCCCTAAAGTGTTCAGTATTACTTTTTAAATGGCAAAATTAAAAGCACGGCTCATCTAAACTCAGTTTACCGTCACTGTTAATCTCTCGCAGCTCTGGGTAAGCTTAGAGGTGAAAGACACCAAATCTTATCAGACTAGGAGCAAGTTGTTCCCTGAAGTAAACTAAGTTCCCTTTTTTATTTGCACAGCTAAGTCATAGGTGGTAGAGGAGGAAATCTCCCGAGCCTGTCAGACCCAAAAGTGGTATCACACGACAACGCCCACAAGGTTAAGTAAGCACCATTCTGATAAATGTCGGTCAAACAAAGGAAAGAATTACTGCTCCTTTTTTGAACTGGAAGTCCCAATCAAGATTATAATCCCCAGATACTATGCCCCAAAAATAAAAATTTATAAAAAGAAAAAATACACAAGGGTACACTGGAAAAAATCAGCCAAGGAGGTCTGTCATTGGTACTGTTATATACACACTCATATAGTTCATCTGAACTGAAGCACTCTACAAATGAGTGCATCTCTCCAGGAGTTTTCATTGTAAGAATGAAATTTCTCAGCCTCAGGAGGCAATAAACACCAAATAATTTAGATCAAGAAACCTGGATAGCAAACAACAAGTGCACCTTGTAGCAGAAATTCACTTCCTCAAAATAGTGGCATTTGCACTGAATTTATAAAAATCCATTTTAGCCACTTCTCTTAATCTAGAATCTTGGGTTCATGATAGATGAAAATGCTCTGACCACAGACATTTCCTAACTGAAAAGGAATCAGGAAGTGATGCCAGCTTCTTCTGTCATTCAAAGGTTTTGGTTAATAAGCGTCACATTAGATCCATTTGAAAAAAATCCACTTATAATCACGGGATATTTACTTGTTGCTTGTGTTAATATTCCTTATTTGGAATCTAAAGGTCTAACAGGAGAAGTAGGCCATTGTGCTACACACTATACATACTACTGTTATAAGTGGATTCTTTTCTGAAAAACTTAGGTTCAGTCAGACATTCAGGTAGGGTATTGGTGGGGGAAAGACCGGTCTGTGGACCTCAGGAGAGATGATAAGGATATGTATTTACACTAATTAGTTTTGCACAGCCTAGGTCTGAGTGCAGCTCCAGACGTAGAACAGTCAATAATGTGTCCCCTGTGATGGCACATTTAGGCAGATCAGGTATGAGCTTTTTTTGCAAAAAACATAGCAAAGTAAAATAAAAATATTACAGAGGAAAACTCAGTCTTGTTTTCTTGAGGTTATGTGAGTGTTACTCTAGATGGGTGTCTTTTGGAATAGTTATAGTACACAATGGTCATAGTACACAGTGGCAAAGGATTTCACGAGGGTGTTTTTTCTTGGTCCACACTGAAATCCTTCTCCCCAACCCTGTCAATGCCAGAGTCTGTCAGATTCTACAGCTAGCACACAGAACAGAACCCACCCAGAGCCAGCCTGAGGCAAAGGCAGGGAATATGGTTGTCTGTGAAGGCAGCCAAGCACCCAACCATTGAGGGAAAAAAATAAAAAATAAAAAAATAAAAAATAAAATAAAAAGTTCACTTTTCCAGAAAGAAATGCAAGTTCTTATTGGATCTTTCCTCTGTTACCTGTGGTCAACAAATAGAAAATTCTCATAAGAAACTCCTTCATAAAATTCTCTTAGCTCACTGTCCTGCCACAAAAAGACAGACACCCCTAAATTTTGCCTGGCAGAACACATATAACTGCTTGGACAACAGAAATGATAAAGAGAGAATCTGCAACCATAAGTATCCATCAAGATCACATAGCTGCAAGAAAAGAAAACATAACTAAGGACAGTAAACAGAGCTTAACAAGAGCTCTGTGTGTTTAATCACAAAAGTAGTGAGGAAGTGAACCAGATTTAATCCCCTCCCTTCTTCTGAAAAAAGGGTAGCAAATTCACTTCCCCTCCTTCTTCTGTGAAAGGGTAGCAAATTCACTTGCTCTAAATGTTGGAGCTACTCACACAGAAAGGTAGAGCGCTACAGCAGGACTTTTCTTTTTCCATATTCCAGAAGAAGAATCTAAGCACACACCAGGTTTACCATTTGCACAGGACCAGCCAAGTGAATGGAGAATGGTCAGTCCCTTGACATGCAGCTCACAGCAACACCAAGACAGCAACCCTACAGCACAGCCACTAAATTAGCAGTTCACAGTGGCTTTCCTTCAGGCACAGGCATAATTTTACTGCTGGGTTGAAAGTATTCCCACTTAAAAAGCAAAGGGAAACCTCTGAGTTGTAACAGATGCAGAAATATAAAAATAGTTGTACACTGAGCACAACTCCTTAAGAAATAAAGATTGAAGTTCCCAGCTATTTCAAAATAATCTTTGTAGCTGCCATAAAAGCCACAGTAACCAATGGCCAAAGGCTCATCTCTTCTGCATGACATGGCGGCCCACAACGGAGGTGAAGGAAAGAGGATGCAAAAGAATGGAAACCCCTTTCTTCCAGGGGGATTTGCACACCAGGCTACTGCCTGCTTCTTTACAAATCAGGAAGGCTATTGTGAACTGGGAACAGATAGCTGCTATCAGATCTGCATCTGTTTGGCACAGTCCAGCTCCTTGGTGCGTGAGGTGATCCTCAAATGAAAATTCATTTAGGAACTGATACTACTTATAGCAAGACAAATTTTATCCTTGGTTCTACATATTTGAGAGGGAAATGTAGACAGTGCTAAACAGCCTATCCATCCATTAATTACACATACAATGAATTATGAAGCATTGTGGGACTACATATTTGGCCAAACAAGCAGTGATGGGACTAGAGGACACAACAATAACATCTGGAAAAGACCATGGGGTATTTGTCAATCCAGTTTCTCCAACCAGAATGAAATGCTGAAGATGCTCCTACTTTGTGCCCAGAGTTTGCAGGTGGAAAAACGCCAACTTTTCTGGCAGGGACTGCAAAGATAATGCAGAACTTGGATGCAAAGCTAACCATCATGTTGCAGAGAGTTCAACTTCTTTCCCACCCAGAACTTGGCAGGCTGAAGAAGCAAAAGGAGGGAAATTAAAATGAGAGTTACCAGCTCCTCTGGAACACCAAGCAGCTTCAGAGCAATATCACTTCTGCTTGCCATATAGAGGCCAACCTTGTGCTCTGATGGAAGAGGACATTACTCTTTGCTGAGGGATGTTCTACCTTGTTGTACAGGGAACAGGCAGCAGGAAAAGAGGAAGCACAGACTCTCCACCTCTCTTCTCTGCTCCACAGTCCACAAAAAAGTACCTTCAAAGATTTCTAGTTCCTTAAACGTGAGACTCCATCACTGAAGACACCCACTGACAGAGCAAAATAGGATTTGTGATCAAAGAAAGTCACTCATATTTGGACATGTATGGAAGGGAGAGCGAGGATGATGGAAGAGCAGTGACAGGAACTGGGCAGAGCTCTGTGTCAGTATTACGTCCCATTATTTAACAGTCCTAGATAGTTCATTCAGTTTAGGCTTCTTCCATGGATGAGGTATTTGGAGTTTTCAATGACTGAAGTCACTAGATCTCCTTAATGCCACATTTGCTCAGTCGCTGATCAGCTCCTTTCCTTGCTTGTGTATTCTGGGAGGTCACACCAGATACACCAAAATGGGGTCATTATGCCATATGCTTATTTACTATGTGTATGTTAGACCTTTTGTGTTCTATTTTTTGCTTGTTATCCATCATTATATGTATTTATCTTCAAGTAGCATATGGAGTAGTAGGATGGGGTATATATATGGAGTCAACAGATGGTGAGACTGTGTGATTAATATGTTCTCATAACTTTTTATTGTCTCTTATTCTTATATGTTCTACTTTCAAAGTGTCATTACTTTTGTCATCCCTGTTCTCATTTCTTTATTCTTGTATGCTATTAAACAAAGACAAAAAAATTCAGTATCTGGATTTGAGATGTCTTTTTAGAGTATAAGGTGCTACCTTTATTGAGGTGTTTCACAGGTTACTCAGACCAACAAGAGCCCACATGTTCTGATCTTTTTGTATAACACCAGACACAGAATTTCATCCTGCAACTTCTTGAGCTAAAGGAGAGTTACTCCCAGCTACTGCATGAACACCATCAATATTTTATTGTCTTTACATGGCAGTCATTCTGTAAAATGATAAAAAATCCTTTAGAAGATTAAACTATAAATAATGTTATTAATTGTGACTTAAATGCAGACAGAAGGCATACATTGAGTTTGAACAAGTTTACCATCCACTGGAGGCATTGCAGAAACCTGGCTGAGATTTCACATGCACACTGGGACACATGGCAGGGAAGCAATTGTGCACGTGCTCTGGCCTGACCCCATGTGTGTCACCTTGCTGACAGTGAACAGCTTCACTCTGTTTCATTTTGACTGTCCTTGCTCAAGTTGCACAATGGTTCCTTGTGGCACAGGAAGCAAAGGCATGTTTTCCCACATGATGGATGGTTTCCAAGAAGCCTTTCAGCTTTCCCTTATTTGAAAGGGTGGCCATGTTATCAAAGGTCTCAGTTTAGCTCTATTGCCTTTCCCTCGCAGCATATTACTTTTATTACATGGAAACTGTGTATACAATATTCGTTAAAATCACTCAATAATGTCTATTGATTTTTATTGCCAGTTCAAATGTTGCTTGAACCCTTGACTGCCTCCACTCCCCTTAAGCCTCATGCATTCTGCACACAAGCATAGCTGTTATCAAACTCTTCAGGAAAGAGTTTGCTCTTATAGCAACATGATCAGTTCAGAAATGTACATGGCAATGAGTGCAAACACAGACTTGCATCCTGATCTATAAGTATATAAAGCTTCATGCCCTTATTTACCTTTTATTTCATTATTAGATGAAATGTAAACTGTGACTTTCAGAAACTGCTGCTGTACATGAGATTACGGTGAAAAATCTAAGCACAGGATGATGAGAACAACATAATTCTAGATACTAAATAGGAAAGGAGGTGTAATTGTATGCACCCCTGATTTCCCTGAAATATGATTTCTATAAGGTTTTTATGTTAGTGTTTTCTCTAGATGCACCATGCCTGACACAATATTGTTTCATAGCAAGACACCAATTAGTAACAAAGGAGTAAGCAGCTTGTAGTGTTATCCAGGTTGAAGTATATCATCAATAGCCTGTTATTCTCTCATTCAGAAAATTACTACCAGTCATAGGGGTTTTGCAGATATTTACAGTGTAGATTAGTGTAAAAACAAGACTTACTTTAATATGAGGTTCTGAGTATTACTATTGTTCCGTGAAGATTATGCTGTGCCTATTTATAACAAGACAGATCACAGATAGCACTGGTGACCCAGGATGAACACTAACATAATTTCAGACAGTCCTACAGTACAGACATCTCAACTATACCTTCTTAAGATCATATAAGGAAGAAACATATGAGTTTCTAAACTGGCTGTTTTACCTGGACAGGGTGAACACAGACAGCAGTCTTAGATGATTATCCATAATTGTCAATATTGTCAACGACTATCAAGAGTTAAACTCTGCCAGAGTTTACCAAGAAAAGCAATCACCAGAGACATCAGCAATTAGTCATAGATTATTGAGTGTTGGGGCTTTCATTTTGGAATGGTTTTGAAACAGAGTTATGCTCATATTGATCATGAACTTATGTTTGAGTAGTGAAGGAGGATATGTAGAGCAACACCAACCTAGTTAGCTAAATGTGCAGGTGTGACCCTTTGTGTTGCATAGAGGTTGGTATTAGCACTGGTCAGCTCAAATAACCTGAGAATCAAACTGTCAGGCTTTGAGTGAAAACCAAACACCCACAAACTGAATGAGAGAAAGTGAAAAAGGAGACCGAAGTTAAGTCATCAGATTCGGTTCTCCTCATCTGTAACAGCCTGATGACAAACCGCTGCTACTTCATCTTTCTAGTAGACAAAGCCCTATTAAAATTAGAGGTAAATTTCCCAGCAGATTTATAAATATGGAGGACAACACAAGAGGACCATGAAATTTGAGTGTATGAATTACTGTTAGAAGAAAACATTCTTTGTGGAAATCCAGGAGATAGGTTACTATCTTTGCCGACACCCCAGAAATATTAACATTTTGACTTCAGGGGATATCCTTGTTGTATCAGATAAACTAAAATGAAGAAAGTACTAATTTTCAAGAACGCTGAATGCTTTAATTGCAGAGGCTTTCCCAGCCAGAGTCTTCTGTATGCTCCCAGTAAAGAAGGATTTGGCAATAGAGCCAGATATATTGCAAATGTCTTTCATCTTCTGGAGGCTCAGGTTATATAGGCACAGTATGCTTATATTGAAGGTTGGGTAGTTGTCTCAGATGAAGAGGTGAGGAGAAGAGAAAGACCATATAAATGGTATAAACGTGTGTTAATGCTGTGCTGAAAATATGCTGTGATGATAAAGATGTTGCAGCTGTTCCTTTTCATAAACACAATGTACAGGCGACAGCAGGAGTGTGAGCTGGTATGGCAGCATGCTGGATTAAACTTCCTTGGAAATAAATTGCATTTACACTGTTGTTTTCAAACTATTCGAGAACGCATGCTTTCATTGCTTATGTGTTCACTACAAATGTTTTCCCTGTGAATAATTATGTGGCATCTTTTTGTTAAATAGCATCTGGTTACCTACACAAAAAGACCTGAACTTAGTGTTTGAATTCTGTGTCTGAAATTTTACTCTGTCAGGTATCCCAACATATGCTTCAGCTGACACATCTCTTTCTGGTGCTGCAGCAAATCTATAAACGTTATGTACAAAGAGAAACAATGACTGTACATGCTTCATGCCGGTGTTCCACATATATTAAACAACTTTAAGGGCAGAAGGTGTGGCACTGATCAATGCACTTTGGTTTTGAAGGCTTCTTTATTGTCTATGAATGGCACACTTCATTTTCTGGGACTTCGTTTTCAACACTGCTTTCTGTAAAGAGCTTTGGCTATCAACTACATAGCAGCAAATACTGAAAAATAATTACTTTAATTTCTCCTCGCTGTTGATTTTTCTTCCAAAAAAATATAAAAAAAGAAAAAACATTATCTGCAATTAGAAGACTCCTCCTCTGTGTTGTCCATTAGTTTGATCAGGAACATGGTGCTGACAGAAAAAGAAGACACAGTTTGAGTAGACTAGCAGAAAGATAAAAGAAAAAATGTGGGATTTTTTTCAGAAATCAACCTTCATTTTGCACCAGATACTAGGTTGACAAAGAGGTATGTGCACTGCACATTACACGTTAATGAGACTTCCTCACTGGTCTTTAATCAGACCCCAGCTGAGCTCTTCTCTCCACTTTTCCTTGATATCAGTACTAGCTTTCAAACTTGCAAATAGGGTATTTTTCCCTCCATATATGCCCAGTTTCATTATTTCTCCACACTGGTTAGTCCTTCGAGTTTATTTTTGTTCAGGGTTTTAAGATGTTTCAGCCTCTTCTAAATATTTATTCATAAACTTTTTCAGATAGAATTGATCCTGTTTCATGAATGATTTATTTTTGCACAGAAGCACAAAGGTTTCTTGTTGCTGACAGCTGACAAGAAAGAATTCCTGTCAATCAGTTTTGTGCTCAAGGTCAGGTAGGAAATTTCAGCTTTCACTTCAGTACCACATTAGAATATAGACTAATATGGTCTTTCCTTAGACAAACCATTGAGAAATAATTGCTTTTAAGTATTGTACAGAATTTCAGCTTTGCTCACACTGATGTAATACAAAAACAAAGAAGCTCTCTTAGAGATCACATGGCCCAACCCAGGTTGCTTATGATCAGCTTATGACCCATTATCATTTCATGTCTTGACTCTGGCCTTCTTCTGGAGAAAGGAACGAGTCTTGTGGTTTCAGCTACAGAGAGGTTTTGGTTGCAGCTTGCCTTGTCACTGAAGGTCACCACCCTGCCTAGAGAGTGTGCTTGAAGCCACAGAGGAGATCCACTTGCTGCCTCTCCTCAGCCTCACAAGCATTCCCGTCATTTCCTCTTCAGACAGACCTTGAGCAGATTCTCTTCACCCCGAGCAGCACTTGTCTCCACTGAATGTGTCCCAGTGTATTTGGAAACATATGTCCCACTGAGTTTCATGGGAGTTTTGCAGTAATAAAGCACTGCTCACCATCAGTAGGTAGGACAGACACTTATGAAAGTGCTAGCATGAACAGGTTATGAATTATGACAAAGCACATTTGAAATAAAACCAAAATATTTGCACAGTACAAGAAGCTTCAAATGAGAAAGTAAACACTGAACTACAGAGGGTATCTTGATTCCATTTGGAAAGACAGAAGCGTTGTGTTAAGCATGAAAATTAAAACATTTCCTCCTCTTATCGTAGTTTTGTCCTGGCATGAGAACAGAGCCTTGCATTTTCTAGACACTACTAGGAAACACATTCATAATGGTACTCAAATATAGCTATTACCATATTTAAACATTTCCTCACTGTTTGTTACTTACACGGTCAGCTATAGCTGTTTCCAATTCAAGACGATTACGAAATGCAGACGAAAAAGCTGAAGGGGAGTAGGGAACAACTTTTGTTCCTAAACAGCTTACCTCTTCAAAAAAAGAACAATGTTTACTGAGATAAATGAAGAGAGGGTGGTTGTTTTAGATCACTATGACTAATGTTAAGAAACAGCTGGTAAGGAATATTAGGTAATCACATACACAGGCTGCACATTGGGAACATTACGCTAACATACCTACTATAATTTTATTCTTTTCCCCACGCATTTATTCAAAGCTGCAGCTGGCTTTTGAACACTAGAAACTATCAGGAAAAGCAGCATGAATCATCATCTTTTGCTTGTGTTATTTAACTTAGTCACTCAAGAGCAGTTCTTCCAAGAGGATAATAGAAAGAAAATGATAGTTTCTTTGAGAGATTTGTGAAGACTGTATTTCCGTTGCTTTTCCTTTTTCCTTTCCTTTTTCCTTCCCTTCTCTCCCCTTTTTTATACTTTACTGAAGATAATCACTAGGTTCTTCAATTAATTCAGAGTTCCAGACACCACAAAAGTGGTGAGTAATTCATTCAGATATATTTTGAAAATCTCATTCAGGATCTCAGACATGAAGTGTGGTTCTACAATGAAGTAATTGTGATGGTCCCCATTTCCCTACTGTGGGATTGACCTAAATTTTCAAGACAGGTTGTACCTTTCAGATGGTAGCACATTTGTTCCACTGTTTCACAACAAACCAGTGAGGAAGGAGAGAGACACAGCAAGGTTTATTATGTACTGATGGCATGTTTTATCCTCACTGCTCCTGTTCCCAGTCCCTTTAGAACAAATTCTGACAAAGCAATTCCATCTCATGTCAAGATGTTTCTAGTGGCTTTGTGATTAAACACACTATTGCTCATGAGGTCATCCATTTAACTTAGGCCAGATGACAATTAACTTTATTTCCTACTGAAGGCAGCCCTGCAGCCCTAACCAAGCTCCTCTTTGCTCAGTGCTCACCAGCCTGCTGCTTTTTTATCAAAACTGCCATTTCCTTGCAGTTTTATGCTTCTGTGAGCATGAGTAGCCCACAGATGTCAATTCACTCAGAGCAGGGTCTCTACTGCTTCTGGGAAATGCAACTACACTCGAGTCCCAAGAAACCACCCTAAAGGCAGGAAAACTGTGGTTCAGACATCAGGGTTAAGTGGACGCCTGCAAACACCAGAAGGAACTATCCTAAGGACCACTGAGTATTTTTAGAGAGGGATAAGGAATTTACAGGACCAGCACTTAAAGCTTCAGGTTATTTTGGATGCTCTGTGACAGCGGAACCACAGTTCAAGCCGTCCTTTCCCTCCACTGTATGGCAAGCAGAGGACTCCTGTCCTAGGTTTTCCCAGTACTTTATACACACACACACACCTGTGTAGGCAATATCTGGCCATGCTTTGGCATTTGATCAGTAGCCTTTCAAGCCTTCCTCATCCATATCTCAGTTCCCCAGCTAAGACCTTTTTTCTGGATCACAGGTTTGTTTATGCAAACTTACTAAGATCCTGGGAGCAGCCTCATACCCTTGCCACAACAAGTAAGTTGTGGGAAAGAAAGCCATAAGGAATAAACATAGGGTGTCTTGCATAAAATAATTATGAGCTGGTAAAGATAGGCCTACTTTACATTTTTAGGGGAAGACACAGAACAGAGCAAGACTTTATTGCTACAAAGCTATGCATGGCCAGACAAGAAAAAATCCAGCCAGTCATCTCCTTCCAATCTAAAACTTCTGGAATATGGGAAGGATCAGCACACTTACTCACCTGATAGCTCTAGTTTTCAGCTTCTGTATCCTCTCCTTGGCATCCAAAAGATGGAATCTGTTTCTGTCCCCACAGGATTTAAGGCTGGTCCTTCAGGATTGAAATATGTTATCTCCTGAAGTGCAAGCCCTCCACTACACCATGCAGCACCCCACAAGTACTGAATAGAGCTAAGTAAACAAAAGTAAAGTGAAAAAACACATCAGGCTTATGGATAAAGATCACTTAGATTCCACCACAGCTTACTTCATGCCACAATAAATACATGGATCTATAAAAGAACAAGGCCTTTCTCCTTTTCACAAACCTATCAGAGCCTTCCTTTGAGCTCAGTTCTTTTGGAATTTCCAATCAGGTCACATACTTCTCCTGAAACACAACTCTCAAACCAACCAACCAGGTTAGGTTTTTTCTAACCCAACCTGCCCATTAGAGCATCTTATCAGTCTCAAATATTTTTTCCTCTGTGTTGCGCCACTTATATGCATTTTTTCCTATCTCCTATAATTTTCTATTAACCCATACATTTAAAGACAAGACAGCCAGAATGGTTTGTTCTAAAAAAACTTCAATCCTTGACTCAAATGTTTTATATTTCAATCACTAGCCATCAAAATTTAGGAGCTAACAACCGTCCTTCATCTGAAGGGATGTGACAGAGTCTCACCTACAAAAATGAATGCACACGAGTAAAAAAAGCATTTATGATACAACACTGTGTATAGCCAGAATAATAAAAAGAACTTCATAGCAACAACTAAACTCAGGCAGAAGTTTCTCAGATTATGCAGGTCAGTGTGGTAGGGATGTTCAAGAACACCCTGTACCTATTTTAGGAAATTCATACTCTGAAGTGTGCCAGTGGTACAGGAGAAGGCAGAAGTGGTTTCCAGCTGGCCCCTGCTCACTACCAGGCTCTCCCTTGATTCTACCTCTTCCAAGATGAGTGGCAGATAAACTCTGCTAAATATATTTAGCTGAGCCAACTGTAGCTTGTTGAATGCTTCTTTTTTGCACCCTCTGCCACAGATTCCTACCCCAATAGAGTAGGCAGTGGTAGAGTGCATGGGTCTGTCCGTCAGTCCACTATCTAACACAGTTTCATAAGCTGAGGTAGATTTTTATGCTGAAATCCTAGATAGTGACCTGGGGCAGCCAAGGAACTGATGTGAATCCTGCTTTGCTGCTTTTGTAGTAGCAAAGCATTTTGCATCTTTTGTAGCAGAAGCATTAATCCCTGGGAAATGATACAGCTGAGGACCAGCCATCCCTTAAAACTCCACAGTTAAATCCAGCAGTTAGCCCCCAAACACCAAGCTGGCAGCTCCAAATATTCTCTGGCACAGTTCCCACCGGGTGACCAGCGGATTCTTCTCAGATGGAAATGCATAAACCAGTTTGTAGCTCCCACTTCTTGCCAGCAAAACCTGCTCCTGCACAAATCACTATGGAGTGTATCACTCACAGATACACTGACCTCCAAAAGAGAAAATATTTGCTCTCAAGAAGCACTATTCCATCAGTCTCCCGGGACATCATTTGAGAGCTCACAGAGGATAAGCATAGTACTCCTGAGTTCACTGCTCTTCCCAGTTGCCTCCCACCATCCTACAAGCCATTACAGTCTGTCACAACAGTGACAAAACAAGACAGGAGGAGGAAGAATTTCTACACAAAACTGTCAAGTTCTTTAACTTAGTGAAATTCTGAGAAGTTCTATAATTGATTTTAAAATGTTGCAGAGAGGGAAAGTTAAAAACTTTTGTTAAAACTGAACACAAATCAGAATTCATGTTAACCATTTTTTTTTTTTTATTAATTTCAGCAATTTTTTGCCAGAGGTGGCAGAATTCTGGATGGTGAAAGTTTATAAATTTTCCATGTATCTGGACATATCAGCAAGCACAGTCAACGTGGATGTGGGCAAGTCGTAGTGTCTTCCAAGTCTTGAAAAATGTTTCTGTTAGCCAATAGAATAATAAATACTTGGTTGTAAATTTATGAACACACAGATGACTGCAGACAGGGCTGTTTGGTAGCTGCAAAGTAGGTTCTTTGGAGGGGAAAAAAAAGTAATTCTGTTCCATCTACAGAGGAGAAACACTAATTTTCAAATGATCCATCTCAGACTCTAAAATCTTGTTATGCTGTCTAGTTTTGAGTAAAACAGAACAGATATATCTCTGGCAATACTAACCATTTGAGATCCCAAAAGTAGTTTGTGCCTCACTTTGTCTTGCTGCCACCAAAATCTCCAGCTGTCTCCCCAAAAGTTTAGCTGGGTGTTGCCACATGGCAAACAGGAGTTTCACCCAGCTTCAGCCCCATCTTTACCATCGTTTCCAGACAGGTGGAAAGTGCATTGTTAGCAGTGAGATTTTCAGAGGTCAAGTTGATTTACAGATTCATCCTAACAAAGTAAAGCTGATTCTTCTATTCATATTTTTCTAAGTCTCACCCCTATCAGAAGTATTTGCAGAGGTCTTTTGATGAACCAGTGCTTTCCAAGCATGGCACATTAATGAACCATCTTAGTTTTAGGGGAATTATATTTAGCCAAACTGAGGAACAGATAGTGATCAGAGGTCCTTCCCACTATCTCATATAGTTCCTGAAGTTCATTCTACCAGAAACAGGAAGAAACACTCAAAAGCTGCTACTGAGTTTCATTGCAAAAGGTCTACACTGGCACCTGTGGATGTTGGCAGGAAGTCTTTAGGAGGATGCCAGTGCCCTCAGGCCTGGCACAGACATAGTCATACCTTGGTGCCTGGTCTGACTCAGGTGTTCCCTGGCAGCTTTAGGAAAACATGTTGCTCCTCCTGTTCCTCCTCATTAGGGAAGCAAGTTTGTTGTGTGTGCTCTGGTCAGGACAAGAAGTTTGATTTATGGCCCTAGTTTAGGCCACAGTGATAAAGCACAAGACTTCCCAACACGTATCCCCAGAGAACACTAATCACAGCTTACTACCTATTATATTCCCCTTTCTCCTTCTCACTCTAATTTGTTTCTCATTCTCTCCCAAATAAACACCAACCATCCCTGCTTACTGTTCTGCTAACAGGCCCCAGTGCTGTTATATAAATAGCCTGATACTCTAATCCAGGTGATTCTGCCATTGCTGATAGTATCAGCTGCAGCTTTTGCCAGCTCCTTGCTTTATTGCATCATGTTCAGGATTTTCCAATTTGGAGCCCAGTAATCTCTCTGTTAGCCTAAGTTCAGGCCAGGACTTAGTCAGCTTCTTACCAAGACAGCTAAACATAATTGCTCTCCCTGGAGCAGTATCAATTTTATCAAAAGAAACACAAAAAAAAAAAAAAAAAAAAAAGAACCCCCACAATCTTATATTTGTACAAATTTCATCAAGAAGAATAGATTTAAATAGCATTATCTTCTCTTTTTAGTGATTCCTTGATAGTGAAAACTGATCCTAGATAGAATACTCTTAGAAACACAGCTGCATTGTGCACCATTTCTATCCACTCATGTCTCTGCCTGAATGCATCTTCATGGAAGCCACTCAGCCCTTTCTTGTTTTAAAACTGAACAGCTTGAATCAACTACTGTGTAAAAGTGATGCATAAAGGAAATGGATGGCTTAGAGGCAAGGAACCTTTTTTCTGCAACAAGCTTATGGTAATTTCTATAACAACATCACAGGCACAAACCTTTCTGTTACAATGAACTGGTTCTTCTAGGTGAAACTTTTCCCTAAGATAACATTATTCTTTTTTTGAAGCTACAGGGAAAGATAAAGTAGCTTGCCAGGAAACACCAGAAGATCATTGACAGAGTCAGGAAGAGTGTACTGATTTCTATCACCCTGCTTGATATGCTCAAGAGCCAGCTGAAGTCAACTCAAGCCTATGTACTTTCATTCAGTCTGACATAAGAGCCCCATTCCCTAGGACTGGTATCTCCTTCTTTGTGGGATTACTGTCCCAAGAGCCCTGGAGGGTCTGAAACAAATTCAGACTTCTAGTCTTGAAGTTCTTGAGTGTCAGTCAAGCAGAGCACCTTATGTGAAGCCAATACAGTGACCAACAAAGCACTTGATTTAGCTACTCATCTATTGCACATATTTGTGGGTTTCTGTTGTGTGGGAAGCTGGTCATGTCCCTTTCTTCATCTCATGTGATTTTGTGTGGATTCCTTAACTATAACAAATACTGCAATTCAAGATACATATATATTGTGGTCTGTTGCTTTATTAATTTATGAATACTAATGGAGAAAAAAAAAAAGCAAGTATCTCACATCCAAAGATACATATGGAAAGGATTTTTGTGCAGTTGTAATGGTTTAAGAATGGTACTTCCCAATTCAGTGCCCTCACTCAGACTCTCCTAAATTACTCACCACCCTCTCACTATGCCTTCCCTTGTCCCTTCTGCTCCAGTAGAATGAAGCTGAGAACTGGAGACACAAAAAATGAAGATCATGGGCTGAGATAAGAACAATTTACTGGAAACAGCAATGAGCCTAGAAATAAACAGTAGCAGCAACAATATTAATAACAAAATTATACAAAAGAAAGAATGATTCACATGCAAAGATACTCATTGCAGACCCCAAGGCAGTGAGTGATGCGGATGGCCTAGCCTGTGACAGCTTTGTTCAGTTGTATTTTCCTTCCCTTATCTTAAGACTAGTGTTCAGACTAAAGTGATTGGAGATTTTCAAATTGAAGTATGAACATGTTGACACCATGGAGGGCTACTGTAGAAGTTCTTGCTATGCCAAAAAGGCCTCTGGAACTTCCTCCTCAGACGTTTAAGTGCCAGACAAGGCACTTACAACCTTCCATCACACCAGTCCGGCTTTTAGCAGAGATCTATGACTCTCAGTGTCCAGAAACAGATATTTTTGGTGCTTCAGCTAACTGAGAAGGCTTTTCATAAAACAGCAAGAAATAATACAGTAAGGTTCAGGCTGATGCCAAATTAGTTGAAAAATAATAAAACCACAGTTTTCACAGAAAGGTGAATTTGCCTTCAGCCTGCAATTTATTAGACTCCAGCCCTCGCCTTCACCCTTTTGACTTGAGGGAGTAAGAACAGAGTTACCACTCCCTAGAGTGACACAACCTGGAAATGGAGAGCTTATGAACTACAGTTTCCCAAAGTAGGGCAGAAAAACATCTTGATGCCTAAAGACTTCCCTTTACTTACAAGATGGTTTCTATCTTTAATGCAGTTTCCCATTACGACAAAAAAACCACACTACATGCAATGGCTGCTAGTCCATTATTTGTACAGTCAGCAAACATCAGCTCTGCCAAAAAAAGGACCAGTGCTATTCTGAGGCCTGTCAATAGGGTTATTACAGGAAAATAACCAACACCATTACTGCAGTCTAGACATCAGTGACTAGGCCTTAATTGCAATAAAGTTGGATTTGAGTACCACAGCTCTAGAAGCTGATCATGAAAAAGAATCCTCCAAAAATAAGTCTAAAACAATCAATTAGAAAACATAACCTATGAAGTTTATCTAGATAAATTTAATTACTGTCCCTGCACACCTAAATGAAGCCTCTGCACATGCCAATATAATGAAGACAAGACCAGAACAAAAAAAATGAATTTGTTTATGAGTAGAAGCTTTATAAAGAGCAAAAATATAATATAACAAGCTTGAAACTACTGCCACTTAATATGGATACCTATATGCAAGGTGCAGCTTAAAAAGATAAGGTTTTTCGTGATTAAAGGGCAGACCAGCAGTACAGTTACCAGAGATCCATATGGGATGCCATATTCTTGACAACACAGCTTTTAATTGCCTTGGAAATTGGCTCATCATCTTTCATGAGTGAAGACATAATAGAGAAGGGAAATACTATTTTCATTCCAATTTGCTCTCATTCAGCATCCTTGTTGCCTTCACTGTTATACTATCATATTAAATTTATTGAGATAAATCCACTAGTGAATACCTTTTTATATATATTAGTTCTTAAGGTATTTTTTAAAATCAATTTGTACATCCTTGTTCAGCTCAAGTTAACATTAATATATAATTTGTGCTTAACAGACGCAATATTTTAAAAATTTCCATACCATCTGTTTTTAAAAGGAAAATATTCTCCAGAGTGTGCACTCAAGTCAGCAGAGGGTACATTAAAGTCAATGATTTTAGAAAAATTGAGTGAACAAGAGCTTAAGGATAGTGCCATAGACAATTTCCTTACCCAAGGCTCGCACCGCAGGTGTATTATTGACATGCTTGCCTTCCACAAAATTCTTCAGCCAAAAGTTCCTAACCCAGACTTGGAAAATCAGTCTGCATCAAACATCTGTGATTTCCTGAAAGGACAATGCTTTTTCCAGAGGAAGCAACTAGCTCAGTTTAAATTTTGTTTGTCATGGTTTTCATACAGATTCTGGTATTTGAAAGGTGAATGAAATGCTTGCTGTTTTTTCTGCTTTCATGTGAAGTGTATTTAAGAATTAGACTGTGATGCATGAATCAGTTGTCAATTCTTTTCCTAGATTACCCTTCAGAAAAAGTATGACATCATTAACTTCAGCACACAGAAGAGCAAGTTGTTATGATTTTTAAGTGTGTCATTAAAAAAATCTTTTAAGTAGTTATTTAGTCATTGAAAGCATCACTCCCATCCTCCTCATCCTTAAAGAAATTAGAAATTGCAATTAAGCAATCTTCGCCTAATGTAGAAAATGAACTTCTAATAGTGAGGGAACTTTTCAAGATCTCTTCAACTGCACAATTAACACATTTATCTTAAATTTATAGCGTTGATAATAGTTTTGTAGAGTTATGCATCAGTAGTTCCAAACATTCAATGCTGATGAAATATCTCCAGCAACTCTGGAACACTTCTGGCCATTGAAAAAAGATTACTATGAACATGATTGCACTTTTCCTTTTAATCTGAGTAATAACTTATGTACAGCATACTTTGCTGTGCAAGGGGATCAGGAACCTACCATTGTTTCTGCAAAGTCAGTGTTAGATTTATGAGTATAAATGATTATATGTTTTCAAAAGACAAATAATTTTCATGCACTGTACATTTCCAGATTGCAATTATTCCTAATACAGATCCACTGCTTCTTTTTAAATTAATCAATAGACAGAGGTTGTTTGCACTCTCGATGTTGTGTTAATGAACAGCTAGCAGACACATTGATATTTTCATAATTTGAGATTGTGGCCAGAAAGAAAGTATTTTTACCAACTTAATTGTAATTGTAACAAATTTAATTATTTTTCTCATCTGAAAGAGAACACATTATTATCATGTACACAAAGTCGTAGCTCTACCAAGAAGTATTACTTGTGGATAAATCTTGGAAAAGAGGATGTTTCAAATTTTGTGTCACATACAAATGGCTCCAGTATTCCTACAGGAAAAGTTCCACATTGAAAACAAAGTTTAATCAACAGCATATGTTTTATCACTCTGCAAATGTTTGATTCATATGACAAACTAATGAAATACGGAATCGCCTTCAAAGGACAGAAAAAACAGTCATCTTTGCCCCCCCCCCCAAAAAAAAAAACCAAAACAAAACAATAGATTTAGTATTCCATTATTAAGCCTCCAAATTAAACTTGCACTCTTATGATGCAGTCAACATGTGGTTAGAAAAATTAAAGTTAGAAGCAGTTTCTGAAAATCACTTTTTAGGTGAGCCAAGACTAAACTTCCAATTAGATAGGAACTGTGAGGCACACTTGCTTAAAGTTTGCAGGAAGAACTTCCCTTGCTCCTAAAACAATTGTAATATTTTTTAAGTGAAAAGCTAGGTTCTAGTAAAATGCAAACAAGAAGAGTTAATTTTTTAATAATGGACTTAAATCAAGTTCTTAGGTAAGGCATAAATTAAATTTTAAAATGGTTTGCAACATAAGGTCCTCTGATTATCTTATTCTCCTGAATTACATCCATTCTTCTAGGCTTTTTAGCAGCCCAACAATCTATTTTTTTGAGGTTGGAGCTCAAGTCTGTGCAGTGCCCCCTTCAATCCTGAGAATCACTTTCGGCCTAGTTGTGTGTTTTCTCCCTGCTCTCCACAACCATTTCCCTGCTCCTCAGACAGCTCTCAGCCTCAGACATCCCTCCTCTGCCCAACCAATGTGTATAAAAGCTTTTTTCTCCTCCAACACCCTCAAGATGGTCTCTAGGAGTGACTTGCCTCTTTCTCCACAGGTCTCCACTTGAATCTTTCACTCTCTTTATGTGAGGGACCAAAACATCACAGCAGCAGAGTAAAAATAAAACACCATCCATCAGTGAGCTTCAGCCCAACTTCCGCTTGTATCCCACTGCATAAAATTGATTGCTTTCAAGCATAAAACTAATCCACTAATCCATGTTGAAAAAACAGATTCATCTCCAAGACAGTGAAAAAAAAAGTCTCTATGAGGCCTTTCAAACCTGTGTGTTCAAAGAAATACTTCCGACTGCTGAAACACTGCTGACTGCCCACTGGCGCAATACAGGAAGTATGAGATGAAAGTTCTTTTTTGCAAGATTCTGAAGTAGGGCTTTGGCCCACAGTTCCAGGCTATTTGCCTTATTTGTTACAGTGCCCTTGGTTTGAAGATTCAGAAATGCCTATTTGTGAGTTTATTTCGATTTTCCATGGTTGACATCATATTATTCCCTCCACAACATGCTAAGACAAGGACTAACATGTCTAGTTCATTAAACATACAACAGAACATTTATCATTTCCTAAAGCTTAATCCAAATTTCTCAACATCGCCAGGGGAAAGGAAGTATCATAAAACCAGAAAACAATACCATGAGATATAACTAAGCCCTCAAGTTTTCTTCTGAGCACAGATACAATCTTTGCAGGAAAAGGAAGAAAGTTGTGGAGATTTTTCACAGATTCAATCCCAGCTTTCTTTATTAAGTTGAAAAATGAATGGAGAATTAAAATACACTGCTAAAAGAAAGGGGGAAAAGAGAGGGCTGTTGTTTCATTCTTCTCCACCCTTTAGCCTTGTCACCAGCTGTAGAAGCATTTGATCACACAGCAAAGACAGTGATCCTATTCTTCCACAAACATCATCAGCAATTAACAGGAGAGTAAAACAGTAGAAAACTTTGATAATCCCTTTCTATCTGCGGGATAAATCAAAGTTCCCAAACTTCTCTGGAGCACTGAACCACTCCTGGAATCTTGTAGACCATCCATGTGGGACTTGTCACATGCTGGGGAGTTAGCAGTCATGTGAGGTCACACAGCAAGGAAGATACTGATGGCAGACTACAATATCCACCATACGGCACTGGTTTGTTCATAAACATTGCATTTCCACGCAGTTCTGCAGATCTGCTCCAGAAAACTTAACACAGCCTTCCAAACCATCAGGGCATTAGAGGTGAAGTATTAAACAAGACCCAATTTCTATCCACACAACATTTTTTAAGTAATATCATACAGTGGACCTGCAAAAGTGCTGTACGTAATACAATGATAGTGAGAACCAGGACTCAGGATGCCTGACCATTCCAAATTTTGCCTCAGATCCCTGCACCAGAAATTACTTACCTTACCCATGCATCATTTTCTTTCGAAAAACAGGCTGGACTGCATGATCCAGCAGTCACCCATTCCTCCCACTGTGACTGGAGATTTTTTTGTCTTTCCAGAGTCACTGGGGTATAAGCAGTCCATAAAAGAAATAACAGAAATAATATCTCATAGACATATTCAAAACCATAATATATAAGTGTTTTGAAGAGTGTGGATCTAAGTCATTGCAGCAATCCAAATATTATATATATTGTATATATATTGCATATACACACACATATATATATTACATATATATACATATATAGTAGGATTATCCTTATGTACTATCAGTCTAGTCTGATACAATTCTTACATTATTTTTGGTTGCTGATAACTTTCCTAAATTAATGTTTTTACTCTTGGTATGTTGAGATCCCGAAATTATTTCCATGACTCCAGCACAACTGAGAGAATTAGGTGATTTCTAACACTTGCTAAGAAGTAAGAAAGAATTTAAGGGTGCAAAATGTAGCAGCCTGTATTCAGCAGTGCTACTGAAATCAGAACTACAAATACTACATAGCAGAGTATTTCCTATCATTTCAGTAATTTTGTAGCCTTTCTGTCCAATCCTGATGGATTTAATTAAAGGTCCTTCTCCTAAGCGTAGCTTCCACATTTGGCCACTGCAAGAACAGCTTTGCCATTTTTAAGTGATGCCTGACTTGCTTCAGCAAGTTCAAAGTGCATCAGCCCAACTCTTTCAGCCACACCAGTCACCCAGCACCTCCCACAGTGACTGACGGGTTAAACCAGAATGAAAAGATTCTGTTTTTCCTTTCAGAGTCCTCCATGGGCTCTAAGTTCTCACCTAAAGGAAAATAATTTAACACTGAAGCTTTCTCAAAGAGTGAAATCCACAGCTTCATTAGCGACCTAATGTGTGCTGAAAAGCCAAGGAAAAGGTCTTGACTGACTTTTGAAGAATGCCTGGATATGTCTCTGTCCCTACAGAACTGCAAGGGGGAAGGTGGGCATTCATCCAACAGTGCTCAGGGGCTTAGAGTGGCCTAAGGCAGCCTGCTGGCACATCAGGCACAACCAGAGTGGCCAGCTGAACATTGCCTGCAAGACAGCATTGCATTCCGAGGGCAGCATCCTCATGATCTCCTGCCAAAAGCCATGCAGGACAGTGCTTCTCCAGGGACTCTGTCTTTAGACAGATTCCTCTAGCAGAAATGCCAAATGACCATGAGTCCTTGTGGCTTCAAGACTGAAGGCAAAGGTCCTGTTCTGTCATGCCCTTTGTCATACAAAAGCCAAATACGATTTTTAAAAAACATGAATGTTCTGTATCTGTAATATAAAATTATCTATATTGCCAGTAGAACTGGAACAACTCACAGACCTATGGGACAAACATGTAAAAACAACCCTAATATTTCAGTTATCCCTTGTACTTCACAGTAAATCAGATAATCTGTCTTTTATTAGGTTACTGGATGCTGTGGCAAGAAAAAAAACGTACTTGGCTTTTAAGCACTTTGAAGTGAGTACTTTGAAGCCTTAGTAAGTGATAACCAAGAAAAATGGCTCTAACAACTTACAAGAAATCTTCTCTATATATTTAAGCAGGATTACTTGTGAAACCTCAGAAATTAAAATGATTATATATAGCCTTACTTAAGACTTGAGTTTATTAAAGCACATGATATTGGTTTTCAAAATCCTGTCTTTTGAAGCTAAGGTAGCTATAGCAATGCCATTCAAATGAGATCTTCTGTGAGCAGTAGTACTAATGAGAAATGGTCCCCTTCAACCCATAGATGAGGCAAGATAGTGTATGCAGTGTGGATAGTGCAAAGTTAGACTCTGCCCATTGATGCCTGGTAAAACATGGAGTGTTTGCTTTCTGCCCAGCCTTTCCTCAGCCGCACACAGATCTAATTCTTTTTCCTCCATGCAGCCCCTAATTTTTCACAAGACTTAAAGGAAAGATAGTAGTGTAAAAATGGCAGAGGGACAGACAATACCACAGCATAAGTCTCTTCCAAAAACCTTGAAATCAGCTTAAAAAATAATTTCTTCTAAGCAGTCATTCAACTAGAATTAGTACTAGAGATTTGAATGTCATAAAAGCAATTACAATTTTTGCTGTGGTGTGATTCCCGAATTTCTTGTTTAGTTATTAAAAAAAAAATAATAAAAATCTCATGAAATCTCAAACCTCTTGGCTGATATAAGAATTTTCTATAAACTTCAGCATCTTGTTTGTCTTGTAAAATCACATTATTTAGCAAGAATGAATTAATTTCTCTAAAACATTTCACTACCTTTGAGCACAAGACCTATCTTTCTGATTATCACTACTAGACCATGGAATCCAGGTACTCTTGTATAAATACTTCCAAACTGCCAGTTAATATTTGTCACGTGATTTAACATTTCTTAAAATGTAAAAAAAAAAACAAAACTAAAAACAACCCCAACCAAACAAAAAACAAACAAAAAACATAAAAACAAATAAAAACCACCAAACAACTTAAGAAGGCAAGGAGACTATGAATTCCATGTAATAAATAATTTAGTTATTTGACATTTGGGGAATTTCAAGCTTACTGAAGTTTCCAAGAAACAAAGAAGCAATTGTTTTGCAAGTGTACATCTTTCCAAGTATTCTCCAAGTGTTTCACACAACACAAGGGGCATTTTTAGTTCTTCTGTCTGTAAGGCTTACACATCATAAACAAATATTATAACAGCAGTTTCGCATCTAAGAAAAACTGTTCTTTAAGATAAAATAAAGTATGTGCATAAAAAGCTGAATTGCATGTCTAATGCTCACAACTAAGTGCTTTGGTTTTTAACACCTCTCATTTAACAATGGAATGTTTCCTTTCCATTCTTTAGGACTGGTACCAGACCCTGGAGTTATGAAAAATGCCCACCAAAAGTAGTGAAAAAAGAAGACTACCTTTCCAGACAACTGATTCTTCTACTGAAATATTTGGAGGAAAATATTTTAGAAAATATTTTGAGTAGCACATAAAAATAACTCTTAAAAATTACCACAGTGGAAATAACACAATCAGGTAGTCCCCTGGGGGATCAGTCTACCTCATTTAAGAATTTATCTTGGTTTTTCCAAATCTTTACATTCAAAATGTAGCAATTTAATATTTTTTTAACTGAGCCCAATTATAAATATCTGTAATAGGTGCATTTTGACTAGAGGCTTTTATTTCAGGTCTTGTATGACAGACTTTTCAAAAAAAAAAGAAGCACCTCATTTCAGCATTCATCAGACAGCTGTGGTTGCTCACAAGGAGTTTTCTGATGCAGCAATTTTAATTAGAACAGCAACTAATAAATTCCACACCCCAAGCTTCAAGCTCTGACTCTTCAAGCGCTACCGAACACATTCAGAAATTTCCCACTGCAAATAAGGCTAGCCCAAACAACCAAGCAATCAATCTGGACAGAGCCTGAGTACACCTCAACAATGGGCATTTTTAGAGACTCCCAAGTGGCCAGCAAGGATCCCTTTCCTGAAGAAGCTTCCCTCAGTTCAAGGAGAAAGAGAGACGACAGCACATGCACATAACTGTAGACGGGAGAGGGCTTTTGTAGACCTTTCCCCAGCCTGGCAGCAAGAACAGCAATTGCTGCAACACCATCAGCCCATTGACTTCCAGCAGACTGGAGGAGGGTTGGAAGAAAATAGTTTTGCTTAATGCAAGTATTTCTTCACCAGAACAGGATAAAAATGGAAGTGCTTCTGTGCAAATATTTTCAGGATATTCATCAACTTGAATTTGAATGGTAGGACTATATTAAACAAGGTATCAATAAAAGAACACTTCACTTAAAAATAAGACTTTCTGAGCACAGACATACTGTTTGAAATGTTTGTATGTCAGAATAGCTGAATACTGCATTCACCACCCTGAGCCTTACAAAGCATGAAGGAGGAAACAAAACAATCCTAGAAAATTTAAGGAGGAAATGGAGAAGGATATTCACCATTTTGCAGAAGACTAACCCAAAAGTTTTTTTGTGACAAAGTCTCATTTAAGAACTTAAAACAGTCATTAACAATAGGTATTACAAAAGTGACAGGGAATTTGTTGACACTGTCCAGCAATGCCTTTTATTCATAAATCATTTCCTTTATCAGCTCTGCTGTGAGCAATTCCCACATTTAACAACTGAAACATCCTCTGGGAGATTCTGAAGAAAGCAACAGGTCACCGAGACAGCCATCATCATTTCTGCTCTTCAGAATTAGGGAAAGTAGATTGGTGTTATCCCTCTTACTGTATTTTAACATAATTAATGTACTTCTGTGATATGGAAATTAAAACATTCAGAACTCTAAGTATTTAAGTAAATATTTAAATAGGAAACTCCTTATAGAGCCTACTCTCTTCCAGCAATGCATGTGTTCCCCTGCCCCTTCACCGTATAATTGTGTGATATTCAGTGCCTGCAATTTAAATAACAACCAGTACAAATTAATAAAAGAATTTTAGCTATTGTAAATGCTGGGAAAAACAAATTTGAAGTAATTTGCAATTCTAGGAAGTTTCCACCTATTGCATTTTCTCCACATTCAAAGGCAAGTTTTTGAGCTAACAAAAAGACAAGACTGAATTAGCCATAAGTATATGTCAAAAGTGCTTTTTTATGACAAACAATGGAAGTTATGAATAAAAACTATGTAGAATAATTTTTTAAGAATTCATTATAACTAATATATTATGTGATGCAGATTATTAGAGAAAATTGTTTATCCATGCTTCCTGCACACAAGGAATGCTAATTACAAAAGATTTTAACTTGTTCATAATTCCTCTTTAGGATTCATCTATTAGAAAGCAGAGGCCACAATTTTGGAGTGTTGAGTTAAATGTCAAAGTAAAAGTAGTGTCTTTCACATTGATTTCACCAATAAATATCTGTGCCTGTTGAGAAGGACAGTTCAAGTTCTTCCCACTTCCCGAATGTATGTGGCTGATAGGAGTCTGAGAACGATATCCCAAAAACCAGTGAGAGCAACATTTCACCTGCATGTATGAACTATCTGGATCTGGCAGGAAAAAATGTGGTGTTGTTTGAAGATATGGCAGTTTCAGTTCAGCACAATACCAAAATTTCATGTAGCCACCTCAGCTAGACAGTCTTGCAGATATTCAGGGGCAAAGGAAAGAGTAACAGGAACAACACTCCGTGTTTCCTTTTGCCAAGTAAAACTGAGAAGTTAGGGCAATCAGTACTAGTTATGGTTGGTAAGGGTTGTATTCAGCAATATGATAGCATTTTCCTCTACAGTGCAAACCAGAATTGTCTATTCTTTTAGAAAACTTTTTATTAACAGCTATTTGTAATTAATTTTAAATATCTCTGGACAGACATAAAGGTTTATTGTACATGTTATCTTAAACTATAACTTAACGAATAATACAATAAATTATAACCAATAATTCATAGACAGCATTTGGTTTCATGGTTGGAATTATGCTGTTAAAACCAAACTCTTCTTGCATCTGAAGCAGACCTGGACTTGTGCAACAAAATCAAAGCAGCATTTCTACCATCCAACACTTCATCTCTGGCAAACAGTTTTTCAAATTTTTCTGAAAGTTTCTTTTATGTTGAACTTACATATTATTTGTGGAACTGCCACTCCACTTCTAAGCTTTAGTGATATGAAAAGAACACAACCCAGAAAACTTCTTCTCAGGTTATCACAGAATTCAACAGAAAACAGAAAATTACCTAACAATTCTTATATCTTGGCAGATTCAGGACTAACCTATGTGAAATAAAACTTTGAGTATCCACAAGAAAATGTGAATGAGGTGTAGTTTATGTACATATCCCCACTATGCTTAATCACTAGGAGCTGGCAGAAAGTATTATCACCTAAATCCAGATTAAACAAGTTTGAATGGAGATCTTGTGAAAATCTGAAATGATGAGGATGATGGCAAGGATGATGAGGATGATAACAGTAACAACAGTAACAAGAATACCATCATCTACACATCTAGTCACATTTATGACTCAAAACCCCATCACCTAGTTGATGTTGATATTATGAATCTTTTTAGTTTTATGTTTAAGTTATAAAAGGTGGATATAACCTGGCTGATGAAGAATGTAAACTAGCCCTAAAATGAAATAAGGATTTGAGATTAGTAATCCAATCTAACCAGACTAAAAGCCCTGAACTAACTATCTTGCTCCTTACTAAGTATCTTTAAATGATTCTGTCCCAAACTTTCCTCTTACATGTCAATATTAGTAACCATTACAGATGTCCTATCAAGACTGATATTATATTACTTCATAATCTTTTTCCTAAACTGTGCCCTCAGTCAGATAGTATCAACTATTCTTTCTGTAAACCATGTGTTGTTTTCTTACCTTACCTATTAGACTCACCTGTACTTATAGGATGCCTGTGTTTTGGAATAATCTCTCTTTTCTTCATTTAGCAAGATCAAAAATTGATTTTAAAAATTCACTGTGATATAAAACTCAAGGTTTGCACATCTACAACACTCTTTGTACAAACACTGTATCAGTGGCTTCCAATACAGCAACACACATCAACCAACATTCTTTTAATTATTCTACAGCAGGCTGAATGACTTCAAGGATATTGTAAAATCCAGTTAAGCACTCTAACGTGAAACAGAATTAAAATGAAATATGAAGGTCAAAACAAATTCTTGCCTAGCCACCTTCTTAGCCTCTTTAGAAGGAATTATTTGGCCTCCTATTCACCCCTTACTTGTTGAGTATTGATTTCCAGTTAAAACTAAATATTATTGGAAGAGTATAATTGCTGTGTTCCTGCCGGAGATGACTGGCTGTTTAGTTTATATTTCCATGCTTGGTTTCATAAACTCACAATTGTTCCCATTTGAAATCAGGTCAGTGTCAAACACCTGCCAAAAACATACAGTGAAATAATTGCCAAATATTGCTCGACACAATTGCAAAGACGTTACTGGTTATTTGGGTTAAGTTTCAATGTTGTATATGGTATAAGTATAATGGTATACTTATTATTCAGTTTGGTTTTGGCACACACAACTGGAAACTTAAATAATGACAAAATTAAAAGAATTTTAATTTTGGCTAGCATCATTTGGTTACAGGATCACAGCTAAAATATTACTGGATGCCAAAAGATCAAGTTCTTTCATCACAGCAGAACCATGAGCAATGAACAAATAAACGTATTAGTGGAACTATTAAGGATGGCTAAAATCTATGTTACCAAAAAATATCTGCACCCAGTGTTCATAATTACTTCTTAATTAAAAACTCACAAAATAGAGAAAGGGTCCTGGTTTTTGCTTTGTTCTTACAAACCTCTTGGAATACAAAATTTCCTCAGTTGTCCTGGCATCCTTCTAAGACTATGATCTGGAAGGAATAATCTTCCACAGATACTTCCTTAAATTATCTCACTTTAAATGATAACACAGAGCATTTATGATAGTCCATGGTAGTTGTAGGTTTTGTTTCTTTGTCCAACTACTCTGTGAAAGACCAGTCCTCAATATCTGATTTCTAAATCCTTTCAAATCACCTGCTAATTTTTCTCCCTTTGCCCAGAACCTTGATAATCTTTCATTTAGAGCAAATTTAAGGCACTTGTCTGACATTTGATAAAATATTATACAGTTTACAATTGCACATAATTGGTTATTATACAAAAATCCACTGTGAGATGAAGGAAATCCCTAGCACCTCAGGGAGTTATTTTGTACATTACTCTGTATTCTGAACTGATACAGGTTTTATCCATAAATTTGTCCATTCTGCTACTGTGGTGTCTGCTTCTTTTGAAAAAATACTGAACAAAACCAACTACATGATTTACATAGACTGCCTCCTTGATTATTGCTCTGGCTGATACTTACCTACTGACTCATTTTGCCCTTACCTGTCCTCTTGTAGCACAGCTCCTTACAGCAGTTTGGACCCAGCTCTACAGGCACTCAGGGACGGCGGGCAAGAGGGGATGCAGAATTTAGCAGGTACTGGTTTACAGGCAAAAGGGAGCTGTAAAAATGTGTAGACACATGCAGACTGAGCATATAATGATCACTGAATGGCAGCATGAGAAATGAAACTTCTGGTGGGGGAAAAGAAAATAACAAAATGTATCTCACATTGTCACTCTGAAAATTAAGCCTTCTGATAATGTTTTCATAGTTTTAGTTACTTTCCCATGGAAGTCCTATAAACATAAGTTTATCACATTCCTTCTAAGAAACATTTTTTGATGGACATTTCGCATGACCAGTGTGATTGGGAAGGTGGTAACTTAATTATCCAATCCCTGGTCATTGTTGAGAATCTGTAAATACTGGAGTCAGAGAATAAAGGCACTGTTTTTTCTCTTCTGACACTGAGAGGTGTTTGTGTGAATCATTTTGTGTTCTCTTGTGACATCACATCATAACATTGTCCAACTCACAATAAATGTTCCTCCTGATAAGGAAAGGTTGGGGTAATTTTTTTTTAAGTGTCAAATATGTAGGAAGGGGAAGGGGAAGGGGAAGGGGAAGGGGAAGGGGAAGGGGAAGGGGAAGGGGAAGGGGAAGGGGAAGGGGAAGGGGAAGGGGAAGGGGAAGGGGAAGGGGAAGGGGAAGGGGAAGGGGAATGCTGCCAGTCCAACATGACAGTGATACACAGTCATCATGTCAGAGAGATCTGCACATGATATTTCCCACAAGCTGGCCTCACTTCAGCCCTCCCTTGCAAGGTCATTGCCAACAGAGACCAGAGCTGGTTTTGTAGACAATCTCAGGATAACCTTTAGAATCAATACAATAAAAGTTATGGGTTTGTATAATGCATATCACAGGGTTTCAGTGCATCACAGGCTTCATCATCTTCCTCTGTTTGGTCTACAAAGAGTAGTAGACATATTCTGAAGCTTTTAACCTCTGTTTGACTAAAAGATTTCCAGAAAGCAGTGTTAGAATTATACATAAAAGCAATGAGCAGAAACCAAATTTCCACCTTCTAATGAATTGATTAATTTTGCTTGTTTCCTTCCTTCTTTCCTTAAACTAACATTTGAAGAATAGTTTTAGGACATAGCACTCAAGGCTTCAGAAGTCCAGGATTAAGACTCTTGCCCAAGCAAGAATAATGTCCACTATTCTCTAAGGAGAACAATTTGGTTTCAATTATAATTCAAATCCTGATTTTTCTGATCTCCCCTGTGTCTGACTCAGCTCACAGAAAGAAGGGTATGTACACACAGACCAGGGCAACCAACAGTCTTGATTCTGTACCTGCCTCATTTTCTACATGGCTTCATGCATTACAGGAGCCTGGCAGAGGGACTTCAGGGTGAGAGGAGATGTAAAGTTTAGGAAGCAGAAATTCAGACAGGTGAACTCACTTCCACGCCTGACTCTTCCAGAAATTTTATAGAAATTTCCAGATTTCCCTCCCTGTCCGCAAGATAAAAATATTTTTCAGTCCTCAGTTTTGGTGTGTCTTGTTTGAAGTGCTGCCTTTCAGAGGTGTGATATGACCATGGACTTTCTAAAGTGTGCATTCGTAGGCATGCTTATGGCCAGCTCTGAAGACCAGAGCAGTGCTGGGAGTTTCCACACTGACAGACATTATGCCATTAGCAAAAGTCTGTTATCTCATAAAAAGTACTTTCTGACATAATTTCTTGTCTTTAAAATAAAGATGATACAGCTAAAGGCTAAGGAAGATATGTGGGAGTGGTTTTTTTTGTTGTTGGTTGGTGTTATCTATTCTTGCATTTAGTGACACAGAATCCTATGTAAAAGGAAAAAAAAAAAAAAAAAAAGTGTAATCATCATACAAGTGAGAGAGGTCCAAAATTAGTATTGTCCAGGAAGCTGTAACTCTTTTTTCATTTTTTCATTTAAGAGCTTCACTTTGACACATTAACATTATTTTAACAGGTCAGCTGTTTGCATAATCATAGATAAAGGTCAAGCATCAACAACTGCCAAAGTTCTTAGGGAATGACTCTATAACTAAATAAATAGTACAAGTTTAGAGAAAAACAGAGACAGTTCTATTGATGAAGAAAGAAAACCATGTTGCTCCAGAAACTACAAGCAGAACAAACCTTACCTATTTCCTACCGAAAAATAATTAGGTAAGCAATTTAGGAAGTCAAAATAAATTAACTGTGAAGGAGTTACAGAACACAAAACTATCACACTACCTGTGGAAAGATGGCAAGAAATTAAGGGACTGCTGGTTTCCCAAACAGAAGAATTAGGGGCATTAGTGAGAGCTAGAAAGACACAGGTTTGAAGAATTAAAAGGAGATGATTCTTCTCATAACAGGTGGAATTTGTCCAAAATCTCTTCTGCTATCAGCACCTAATTACCAGAAAAGCACAGACAAATTGGATTAAGTTCAAAGAAAAGCTGCAAAAATAATTAGGGGAGTCTAAACTAAAAGAAAATATATGTATAGTGTTGATTAAATGACACCAAGTTAGAAATACATCTACAACAAATATTTAAAATAAGCAATCTCTACACTGGTTCATAAGCAGAATCATTACAGAAATACAAGAAAGTATTACACAAATATCAAGGAAAAACTAAGTTATGAGCATTGAAGCCCAACAGTAGGAAAAACCTTTAATTGGTCTCTGAAACTCAATTAATAGGCATACTAGTAGATTAGATAAACACTAGCATTGACAAAAATTTGGGAATGATCCTGCTTTGCAGTAGGAAAACCAGGGAATATAGTAAGAAACTTCAAGGGGTTTTGATCAGCAATTTTGAAAAAATATTTCAAACCAGGTTGGCAATTTTTTCATTAAACAGCCATTTTATTAAAAATTTTTCTTTGTTGATATTTCAGATTGCATTATTTTAAGAATTTTGAGGGGTGGGGTGTTAAGTATAGCAAGGGGGGGTATATATATAGAGAGAGAGTATACAGACAACTGTATCAATAATTGTTTCAATCCTTTCCAAAATTATTTTGGAAAATAATAAGTACTTCTTCATCTCTCCCCTTAACATGTCAAAATTCTGTCACTGTCATTTGCAGTTACAACTTTATTTCTAGATCTCTTCTTCCAGATGTGCTCTTTCCTTCTCCCATGCCTTTCTTTAGTCACTTAATTTTTCTTTTGTTGCCTATTCCCTCTAAGCAGCAGCTGAGGGGCATTTTTTGACCACAATCCACTGCAGCAGCACTTTCAACAGGCACTCTGCAAAGGACAAGCAACTACAGTCAGAAAGGTTTCCTTGCCTCTCTTCCTCCTCAGTATTCTGTCAGCAGGAGACAATAAAACAGCTCTTTAGAGACAGGACCTCACCCACAATTCTCATAATTTGGCATTTCTCCATGTTCATCTGTCAAAACCACTGAGAATGTGCCATCTTAGTGTCAGTCCTTAAGTCTTTGCAGTTTAATTATGGATTTTTTGACAGCAGATGGTGGAGAACTCTCTAAGCCTTCAAAACCCCACCACAATTTTAAGAGGGAGTCTTTCACAAGAAGGCAAAATGAAGGTAAAGAGACCTAGAAAAGTTAAGTTCCTTTGCCAGTCACATCCCAGCTTCCTCAGGATTCAAAAAAGCTCCTTCAAAGAAACTTTTAGCAGCTGTATCACTCTTTGGCTAAATAGCACTCTCCTGGCCACATTCCCTCCAGGCTTCTTGTGCACCTCCTCGCAGGCAGAGCATGAGAAACTGAAAACTCCTTAACTTAGGGTAAGCACTTCTTAGCAACAGCTAAAACATCACCATGTTTTCAACATTACTGTCATACTAAATCCAAAGCACAGCACTGTACCAGGTACTAGGAAGAAAATTACCCTTATCTCAGCTGAAACCAGGACAGTACCCACTCCTTATTCTACTCCATTTATGCCATGTTCAAGTCCCACACTTCCCAATACACCATCACCTTTCCTGTGTTTTGCTACATACACACAGATTCTGCCACAAGGGACATGTGAATTAGACTTCTGGATCTGTAGGTGGCTGCACATTGTTCAGGTCGTAATAAATCATCTCTAGCATGGCTAATTCCCTCAGGTACTGGAGACTTCTCTCCGTGGAAATCCGTATTCCTGAGTGACATAAACACCTTCCTTGAAGGGATACTTTCCCTTCACCCTTGACAGGAGTTGTCTCCAGAGGCTGAGAACTTGCATCCCTTTTCCAAGTGCCTTTCCAATGCCCCCTTCCCTAGAAAATGATCCCAGCTCTTTGGCTTTCTTGCTCACTAATTCTAGGCTAATTCCCTCATCAGCCCATCATAAGGCAGCCAGATGTTCTCATCTGATTGACAGCTAAAATACTTTGTATGTTCTGCAGGTCACTCAGGGATAGAGATCGAGTGGTTACCTCGTTTTCTGCCTCTTCCTCATGTTCCTGTGGTGGCTCTGCTTAGTCCTCCTTTACTAAAAGTGATGGCTCCATTTCTTCCTCTGTATAGGCTGGTTTTCTGGCTCAGCTGCAGTGCTTGTCACAGGGGTTGGAACAGGATGTAGTTTTGTTTTCTGATCCATAGACCTTTTTCTCCCCTTAAGGGTAACAAATGTTGTTGAAGAGGGTTTGGAAGGTCTAAGTCCAGTACTTTGCAGTGATTTTTGTGTCTCTGAAATTTCCAGGGTGACAGTACATTTTTTCAAAATACTTCATTACCTTTTCCATTGCATAGATTCTGCACTTGCTCAGGGATGAAGTTCTGAAACACTTTAAGTGCCCACAGTCTTTGGCACTTGCCCATACTATCCCACACACCCTGCTGCCGATAACTATCTGTCCTCAGGGCAGACCACTGCCTGGTATTCTTAAACAGTTGTTTATTCTTAAACAAAACCTGGACACATAGCAATACAAACATGCTGGTTTCAACATCCCAAATATATTCAAAATTCTCAAGAGCTGTTGTAATTAGCCTGGAGGAAAAGAGGAAGATGAAGGGAGGTATCTCCACCACAGACTGTGTCTCCAAGAAGGAAAAATAAAAGGTACAATTATTAATAATTTCTGATAGATTCTTCCAAAGTATAGAGATGATGGCAAGACTGAGCACAAATACAAGATCCATTTCAGAGCCAGCAATTCTACCATATCATAAACCAGAGTTACAAAGTACAACATGATAGCCTTGGCTCAGTTCCCACAGGTGACAAATGGCACAGTGCGGAACACCTACTGCAAGCTGGGTATCACACAATGCAACTCTAAGAACAAGCAGACCAGCTTTGAGAGAAAGTGAATTAATGTTGTCATCAGTGACCACTAAACTAATAAAACCAACTTGTTCTAGTGTGTTCTTGTCTGATTTGTTGTTACCTCAATCCATCATGCTTACACTAAGTCAGGGACTTTTCAGTGTCCCATGCTCTGCCAGTGAGCAGGTACACAAGAAGCAGGAGGGGAGCACACCCAGGACTGCTGATCCAAATTAGCCAAAAGGATATAAATTAGGGGAAAATAGTTGGGGGGCACCAATCACTGGCAGGGACTGACCGGGCATCACTCAGAGGTTAGTGAGCAATTGTACTGTGCATCATTATTTGTTTCTCTTGGGTTTATTTCTCTCTTCCTTCTTTTTGGGCACTTGGTGTCTAGCCAGAGCCAAACCACAACAAGCAGCAAAAAGAAATACATTGGAGCAAGATGTGCTTAAAAATGGAAGCACTTATTGTAATCCATGAACTAAACATAAACAAATTTAGTAGGTGATGATGTGACTTCCAATTTTTAAACCTGAGGAGATTCCACAGGAAACCTTATCTATAGTTTACAGAGAAGCATTCTGCTGTTGTATATCATAAGAATCATTTTGCCTATATATTTATGAAAAATGATAAGAACCAATTGCAGACAACATAATAATTTAATGAATACACAAAGTATCAGCTGCTTCCAATGTGCCAAGGTACCAAAATTGTATGATAAGACTAAGATCATAACGGCAATAGTTCATCCATGGGTCTGGGTTGATACCAGTATTATCTGCACAGACTGTTTAATGCATTTAGCTTCTATGAAGAATTTGATAGGAGTAAATCAACATTGTCATTATTTAATAATATGCTTGCATCCCATCCTGCTGGGTGGAAATAGTCGATTCTGACTTTCCAACATCCTAATTTCAGAGGTCAGTTTATCAAATGGGCAGCATTAAATAAAAACCCACACAAATCAGAGCAAACCTAAAGGTCTAACATGATCTTGTTTGGTATGATAAATACACAGTGACATATCTTTGCCATGCAAATATATCCTGAACACACAGGTTGAAGAGAGCTACATTGTATCATGTTTACCACTTACACAGAGAGTCCTATTACAGGGCTATTACAGAGGCAGAGGACAGTGTGAAAGGCTGGTCTCCTGAAAAAGGGTAAGAGCTTCCCTGAGAAGGCACCCCAATGGTGCAGGGACAACAGTGGCAAAAGCACAGCAGGGACTAGCCAGCACTCCAGGACAGAAGAAGGCCATAGCTAGGCTGAGGAATGCCCTTCCCAGGTAGGCAACACCCTCTGTTACTAAAGTCTGGCTGGGTCCTGAACCAAGCAAGGGCCACTTCTGAAACACTTCATGCTTAAGATGCTGTAATTTGTCCCATTAATGTGTCATAAAAAGTGTTAACCCCAAAAAATGCAAACAAGATGGTCCTGCATCCAAAACACTTAGGTACTCAGAACTGTGTCAGATTTAACAAGATTTTGGATACACCAGATATTTGGTTCTGCACATGACTACTTTTCACTACGTTTTACAACCTCACAAGCAGAAAAAGGGCCTGAGAAAACACAAATCTTTTGTAGGTACCTTGCATTGGCAGCAGAGGCATTGTTTCTTTTACTGGCCTGACCACAGAAATAAAATGTGTAGTATGTCTGTACCATAACCTCTCTTGGGCTGGTCTACGTCTAGCTCGTTCTTCCCTCTTCACTTCTAAGGAAAGGACCCTATTGCCACCTCTACCTGCCAAAATAAGGTGAAGAGGATGCTACTACTTCAGAGTAAGGAACATGATTTCCTGGGAGATGCTGGAGCAGATACCTTCAGCATCAATGACAAAAGCTCAACACTCTCCTCTCATCCCAGTCAATCAGGGTCACCTTCTGGGTTTCTACCTCAGAATGCTCCCAGGCTTAACAGCATCATGCAGCTTTGCTTGATAAGGCTCAGATACTCAGTCCTTTGCAGGATCAAATCCATTACTTAAAATTGAATCAGGGTTACCAAGAACCAAATGGAAATAGTATTGTTTCCCAGGACACAGCAGATCTTTCACAATGTACTGGGGTGCATGTTTTTTGTCTCCACTCAGCTGTGAACAATAGAAAACTCTCTGCTTTTATTAAAAACTTTGAGGGATTATTATTTTAGTTAAGCCTTTAAGAATTCATACCTATCTGGAAAGGGCAGATTGTGTAATGTGCTTCCTGTTTTCATCATAGCTGAATACTGCTTTTTGCTGTTGCCTGTTATTACCCAGTTAATATGAACTGCTAGAAGTTTATTTTTAGCTCACTTGAGCCTATTGTAAGGTCTGTTCAAGAACTTCCAACCAGAAATTAGATGCAGAAAACTTCATCTAATGCTGAGTTTAGGAATATATTCCCAAATCCTTTTAAACAGCCAAGACACAAAGTGAAAATAGATAATGAATAGTTGTTGAATATTAGCAATCTGTTCAACTCAAAGATTACATTTTATTTTCAAATTATATCCTTAATTTCTGAAGTAAGTATTTATTTGATAAAAAAGTCATGCTCTGTTCATTTGATTGCCAATTAAAACAGGGGAGATGAATAAATATTTGCCAAAATGAGCAGAGGAGTATTTTTATTTGAGGAAAAATGTGTAATTATCTAAATGTCTTGAGATTATAGAATTAAAAGCTCTGAAGTCTTCTGTGTCAGACACAATTTGTTTCATCTATATCAAATCACGTTCAGCATAAACGAAAAGTACTTAAGACTACTTTTGAAATGAGACAATGTAAATTCTGGAAAGGAAATTTTTTTCCCAACAGTCTTTCAACCTCTCACAGAAAATAATCTTAAAATATCATCATCATCATCATCATCATCAATCATCATCACCATAAAATATATTAAGTAGGAAGGGACCAATCAGGATCATCAAGTCCAAGTCCTGGCCCTGCACAGGACACCTCAAGACTCACACCGTGTTCCTGAGAGCAGTGTCCAAACCCTTATATACTCTGTCAGGCTTGGTGCTGTGACCACTTTCCAGGGGAGCCTGTTTCAGGACCCAAACATCCTCTGCATGAAGAACCTTTTCCCGATATCCAACCTAAACCTCCCCTGACACAACTTCAGGCCCTTTTATTGGGTCCTGTCACTGGTCACCAGAGAGAAGAGATCAGTGCCTGCCCCTCCTCTTCCACTCACAAGGAAGTTGTGACTGCAGTGAGATCTCCTCTGAGTCTCCTCCAGGCTGAACACACCAAGTGACTGGCCACTCCTCACATGGCTTCCCCTTGAGGCCCTTTGCCATCTTCATCGCCCTCCTTTAGATACTCTCTAATAGTTTAATATTTTATCTTGTGTCACACAGAGCTGCCCCCAGCACTGGAGGTGAGGCTGCCCCAGCTCAGAGCAGAGCAGGACAATCCCCTCCCTTGCCCAGCTGGCCACGCTGTGCCTGATGTGCCCCAGACAGGGTTGTCCCTCCTGGCTGCCAGGGCACTGCTGGCTCAGATTCAACTTGCCATTGACCAGAAGCCCCAGGTCCCTTTCCACACCACTGCTTTCCAGCATCTCATTTCTGAGTTTGTACATCCAGAGTTGTCCCATTCCAGGTGCAGAATCTGGCACTTTCCTTTGCTGAACTCATACATTCGGTGATTGCCCAGATCCCTAATTTGTCAAAGTCTCTCACCCAATAATATTTTTATCACATAGAATCAGAGGATAATTCAGATTAGAGGAGATCTCAAGTCCAATACCTTCCTTAAAGCATGACAAGCCTCATGAGTCCATTCAATCTGACTTCAAAATCCTCAAGAATGGGGAATAGATAACCTCCTCTGGAAAATGTGTTCCAGTATCTTGAGTTTCTTTGATATGAAAAGGTTTCTCCCCACTCATACAGTGAACCTCTCTTGCTTCAATTTCTGCCTGTTGATTGTCACTCCCCCACATTGTGCCACTGAGATGTGCCAGGCACTGTCTGGATGACCTTATGACCCACATAGGGGGATGCTGCTGTTTGGGGGCCCCAAAACATTCTCCTCCTTCTTAGGCTAAACAAACCCTACACTCACACACTCTCTCTTCTGGGCAAGGGCTCCAGTCCCGGATTGTGGTCCTCCACTAAACTCACACCAGGTTACCACTGTCATTCTTGTTTTCAAGGGCCCCAAGCTGAAGAGAGTATCCAAATCACAGGTGTTGAGCACATGGGAATAATCCCTTCGCCCCAGCTACTCACTGCACTCCTGTTGCTATAGCTCAAGATGCCATTTGCCTCCCTTGCTTCCAGGACAGATTGCTGGATCCTGTTCAACCCAATGTCCATGCCCCTTCCGTAGAGTTGCTCACTCTATTACTAGCCTGTGATCCTCATGGGGTCCCTCCTTCCCTGTCACAGGGTTTGGCATTTGTCCTTGATGAATTTCTATTAACTTCATTTTGACAGATAATTTCACGAATTATTCTTTAAACAGGAGTTTAACATTTTCCTCCTTTCTGTTTTACTGTATTACTGCAGACTCCTTTTACTACACTTTAGCTAAAAAAAAAAGGATCATATAAGTCAGGATAAATGTAAAATCTGTTCAAAATGGGAGATAAAGAAGTCTGTCCTGTTTCTTATGCAGAATTTCTTTTTAACTGTGTTCCACTTGACATGTGTATTTTACATTTGCTGTTGTAACTACTTTGGCTTTGACAGACCCAGAAGAATTACAGAAGCATTATACTATAAAAAGCCCCAACTTTTTGTTTCTTGAGCTAGTCTGATAAGCCATGAGTCATGGTACTTTCTATGTGCATACACTTTCAACTATTTCAATATTAAACTTTTGCTATGATAATCACTACGTTATTTACTTTAAGAAAACTTTATATTAATAGTAGTAAGTACTCTGCAGGAAAAGTGAACATTAGTTTGCAACAGATACATTGAAAAGGATTGATAGGTGAGGGATGCAAGTTTGACAAGTTAATTAAGAGTAGTTTCTTTAAGTTTCAATTAATTGCACGTATCAGTGATACAAAGGGAATTTTTTGTTTTGTTATAAAAATAATTTATTTCTGGCCAACAGCTGCCTGTCAAATTTCACAAAGAATGCTGCACTTTTCCAAAAAATGCTATAAATTACAAAACTGAATACAGTGTACAAGCCCTATAAGGATGCTTTTCTCTGTCCTTTCAAGAAGACTATGCAATCCCAAGTGGCCATATCAATATTTAGTTTAAACTTTTTTAAAAGAAATGCAAAAGCTTCAGGATTGATTTATCAAAACCAGCTATTACAGGCTGTTGAACAAAGGACATATTTTCATTTTTGAAGCTTTGGGGGTTTGGTTGGGGTTTTTTGTTACATATCACTAGCATATTGTTTTTTGGGGGTTTTTTATTTTGTTTCATTTTTGTTTTTTTACTATTTATTGCCTTTTAATTAAGAAAATTCACCCTGGAGATACAAATAAAATCAAGAAACATTGTCATTACAAATCTTGCAAGAAAACTAAGGCAACTTTCATTGGAAACTACCTGTGTTCGTTTTGCTCTTTGAGTATCTATTCAATATTAGGTATGTTTCCCTGCTCACCTTTTCTTTTCATCTTCCTCAAAAACAACTAAATATCAGACTTCATCTTCAGGAATTATACAGCAGATATATGGTTTAATTAGAATATTCATAGTCCCCATATATAATGAAATGTGTTTACGATGGACTGAACTTGCTCTGCTGCCAGATGCCCATCCAGCAGCTGTCTTACTCCCCTTCTTCAGCAGGACAGGTGGAGAAAATTAGAAAGGATAAAGACAAGGAGGTCAGCTATCAATTACTGCCACAGGAAAAACAGGCTAGAAGAAGACATCAAGAAACAAAGACAAAAATAGAACCATCTACTCCTCACTTCTACCTTCTTCCCAGGCTTACCTTTACCCCTAACTTCTTTACCCTTGACTCCTTTACCCTCTCCTCACCAAGCAGTGTAAGGGATGGGGAATGGCATCTATGGTCAGTCCATAACAGCTTCTCTCTGCTGCTCCTTCCTTCTCATGCTGTTTCCTGCTCCAGCCTGGGTCTTCTTCATGGGCTGCAGATCCTCATGGACTGCTCCAGTTTTGGCTACTCACCTGTGCTGCCATTCCTTCAGGATGAGACTGCTGCAGCATGGGGTCCTGTGCATGTGAGTTGATGAGCTGCAGTGTGGATTTCTCTCCCCTGTGAGCTGCCGGGGGTCAACCTCCATCACCATAGTTTTCTCTAAGAACTGAAGGAGAGTCTCTGCTGGGACTCCTGGAGTACCTCCTCCCCTCCTGCTGCTCTTCCCTCAAGGCTCTCAGGGCTGTTTCTCTCATATTTTTCCTCACCCCCTCACTGCCAGGGAGCATTTTGGCCTTTCTTACACACATTACTTCTGAAGCACCACCACCTTGGCTTCCAAGGGCTTAGCCAAGGGCTGTGGTGGGGCCATTGGATTCCTCTAAAATGGGCAATGGTCAGCAAAGGGCAGCCTTGGCTGCTTATCACAGAGATCCCTGCAGCACCCCCTGCCAGCACCTGGGCACCCACACCCGGTACAGCATGGCCCAGACAGAATCAAACTCCTTGGTCACCCTCTGGTGTCCTATGATTCCTCCTGGTCATTCAGAGGGGTCTCTTTTTCCATCTTTCCAGTGTAGCCCACTGTTGCCGCTGAAGATGAATAGATCACACAGACACAGGTCGAGGTGTGGTGAAAGGAAGAGAGCAGAGTTTATTTTTCCTCCCAGGATTTATAGGCTTCTGACCACGGCCAGGGATTGGATGGTCAGGATAACACTTTCTCACTGCACTGGCCATGAGAGATGGCCATCACAGGACGTGTAACAGAAAGAATGTACATATATCTATGTAACTGTCCTGGGAAAGTCCTTAGAAAACCATGTCAGCAAGCTCAGAAGCTGAGTTTTCAGGGTGATGGCCCACCTCTAAGGGGAAATCTGAAACCATAAAGACCTTACCAGTTTTGACACATCTCACCTGTTACAGCCAGAAACATTCAATACCTTGTTCTTCCATAGTCTGAGGTTCAAATACTGATTCCCATACACCAGCAGAGCATGGCAACACACTTGCTCACCTGCAGAAGCTGCCCCCTGGGATTATTTCCCTGTACAGACAAGTTAGGCACATGGAAATTATATGGTTGAAGGTGGAATTTGTCTATCATGCTGGTGATAGCATGCCTTCTTCACAGAAGTATACCTAAGGCTTTTGTACATGAACCATTACACTTACTTAATTTTCTTGAAGCACAGCACAGTGCAGGTCCATTTACTTATCAAGTAAAACATTTTTTAAATCTTTAAATCTAAAAAATTACTTGAAAAACACAAGAAATATTTTAACTACAAGCAACTAACATAAGACAAGGTGAATTTTGCATTGTCAACACTCTGTCTATTTTAATTAATGAAATTAAAATGAGAAGCAAGGAAATATTTTAACTTAACCTTCTAAAGCTGTTTAACCCTGTGATATCACTTAAGGCAGAGGATAACCTGCCATGAGAGGTCATATCACTGAAGTACTGTATTTACAGGATGAGGAGACAAGCAATTAAGGAAAAAAGCATGGAGGCCCATGCAAGTTCTCTTCCAGCAGTGCAGAGGGAACCCCAGGTCATTAAAAGATAATTTTTCTTTGATATTCAAATGTGTAATCCGTTATGCCCAAATACAACACCACGTTTCATTAGCCACAGAAAATACATCCCACACTGGAATCAAATACAATGATCGAACAGCTTTAGATGTTCAGTAAATTGACAACTGTGCACCACAATTCTGGTACGTCAAACCCCACACTACATAAAACTGCAATATTTATCTCCAAAACCATAACTGTCTAAACATTTACATCAAGTTTCTTCCATAAAACACACATTGAAAGTTTAGAAATGTTGACTGAATCATTTCCTGTGACTCAGTGATTTGCTATTGCATCTGTGCAGAACGCCAAGAGCTGTTTTTAGCTTGACAATTTTACAATTCAGTGGAATGCTAATGGTCTCTTAAATTTCATATAAAACAGCTACTTATCGCATCCTTAATCTCTTATCAGATATTATCTAGAGTAAAAAAACTCAAGGTCAGATTATAACCATGGAGAGAAGAAACCAGAAATTCTCCTATGCAGCCAATCTCAGATTAAAGATTAGCAAGGCTGTGTGCCAGCTATTTCCTGTGACTGATCGGATATCTAGAGAACCATTACACTGTTCCACTGCCATATATTACCCAGCATACATGACAAGAAGAGGGAGGATGCTGCTGCAGCTAAAAGCTGTAAACTTGCTCCTAGTAGCAGCCAAAAGTAGTTTACCATGCCCTGAGGTCACCCTTAGAGCAGTCCATAGAGATACAGTCTGTGGCAACCATCTCTTCAAAGCAATTACACCATGGTGAATCCTAACCAATCTAAAGGTGGTATGAAACATGGAAAATCCCACATCTGTCCTTAAATCTCATGGGATATTTTCTGTGGCTTTGTAGTATGGAACCTCTACTTTTTTAACAGGTTCCACATCCTCCACTAACTTATTCCATAACTACAGAAATTAAAAGAACTCAGTGCATGTCTGTATAAAATTCATATGAAAAGAGTGAAACTGAATATCCACACTGTGCTGGCACATGGACAGAGTAAACAAACTGGAAAGGGAGAAAGAAAGAGAGGGAGAAAGAAAGAGAGGGAGAAAGAGAGGGAGAGAGAGAGAGAGAGAGAGAGAGAGAGAGAGAGAGAGAGAGAGAAGGAAAGAAGGAAAGAGAGAGAAAGAGAGAAAGAGAGAGAGAGAAAGAGAGAGAAAAGAGAGAGAAAAGAGAGAGAAGAGAGAGAAAAGAGAGAAAAGAGAGAAAATAAAGAGAGAAAAGAAAGAGAGAGAGAAAAGAGAGAAAAGAAAGAGAGAAAAGAAAGAGAGAAAAAGATCCTTTTCTTCTCACACCTCTTTCCAACCCTTCTACTTACTCCAAGTGTAAGTTTAAAGTAAGCTTTAAAAGTAGGTTTAAAAATATTGTCATCTTGATTTCTTTTAATTTACATTTCTCCATCAACACCTTTTCAAAGATACTCAGGTTTCAGAATGCACTGTTTGTTTGTATTAGGAGAAGCTCTTTCTGTGTGATTGCTTAAAGCAGATAGGATCGAGCAAACTTCATGGCTTTTGTTGAGCCTGCCTTTTAGAGCAAGTATCTTTGAGGCACAGCCTACTGAGAACAGCTTTTCACAGGAAACAGAAGAAACTACTGTGTGCTCCAGACAAATGGGATGTTCCCCAGGCAAGAGTCATGTAATAAACATCTCAGTACTAAATTAGGAAAGAAATATGAACGTTGGTGGGTTGATCTTTGCTTTTACAAAGACAAAGGATAAAAACGTCTATGGCAAAGGACCTACAAATTCCTCTAGAGCAGATTTCAGCTATAAATAAAAAACGTCAATGAATTATCTGATATATACCTGCAAACCAGGCAATATGACAAGAAAGTGTAAGGAACTGCAGAAATGTGTATCCCATTCCTTTTCTGTTACACCACACCAACAGACTAAAGCAGTAAAACCACTGTAACACGCCACATTCCCATTCCCCCCTTTTTCTCATGCTCCTCATTTTCCATGTGCGCCTTATACCTGCTTTTCCCATTCTTCATCTTCAGTTAGTGTTCTGTGTGACCTTGTTGCCCTGATCCTGATACGAGTGTCTTTGACTCTTCAGGGCCCCCAAGTCCAAGTGTTCTAGCCTCTTCTCTGCCAGTGGGGTTTCCTGCCCCTCATCCCTTCTTACTGATCGCTGCTTCAGTGTCCATTGGTAATTATTAGTAACAATTTAAAGACAAAAACTCCAGAGTCCCATCCAAAGAGCAAGCATGGTTTTGAGCTAGCATGTAGGGGGAAAAGGAACCCTGAAATACCTGCATCAATGCAAAACACTACCTAAGGCCAAGGTGAAAGTGCATGCCCAAAGGTCTGAGCTGGCTGCAAAGATATTATTCTGAATACTTTTTTTAAAAAGTGTCTCCTTTTTTTACTTAATGTTATTATAGACAGAACCACTCCCTGAGAGATATTCTAAAGTCTAAATGTAGGACCCTTGAATCACGAAAACTTATAGCACTAAAAAGGGTACTGCTCGTCCTGCTAAAAAGAGGTCTTATTGTTTCTGCTTTTTATTTTTATTCAACTAACAAAACTTTCAAAAGAAGCAAAGTACCTAGGTAGTCTAATACTCCCAAATGTAAAATCTAGTTTTTTCCCAAGTTTCTATTACAGAGAGAAAGTTCTTCATCAGTAAAGAAAATTCTACAGTCATCAGTGAAAGGGACAGGTTTGTTCTGGCCAACTGAGTGTTGAAGCTGTCAGTCATTCAAGTAAATTTGTTCACTGAAAATAAAAATTCAGACTTATAAAAATATATTACTTGACTTTGCTCTTCCTAGTGGGCCCTGAACCACATAAAATTCTCTCTGTCCTTAATTATTTTGTCTGAATTTAGGAGAATGATCCTATATTTAGCTGTTAGTGTATAAACCTCATGCGTCTCGGGCTGAAATTGTTGGTTGATACTTGACCTGTGTTTCCCTATTAGTCATTGCTTCTAAAGACCATTGTATTTATGGCCCATCTCTTCTTGCTCTAATCTGAATGGCCACAGGAACAAAGCACTGGGTAAAGCAGTGAAGCTCACTCCACATTTTAAATCGGAGTTCCATATGCTTGACATTCGGTATTTTGTTTGCTTTTTTTTGTTGTATTTTGACATCTACTTATCCATTTTTCCCTTAGCTGGAGATTTTAATAGATGTTAAATGATTCATGTGAAAAAAAAACTACAGAAGACATGGAACATACCTCATGAAACAAGAGAAGACCAACATCTAGGTCATGGAATTCAGTGAGTTCAGAAAAAATCAGGCATGTGAAGAGCTAAAAATGCAGTATATCAGTTCCTTATGCAAGTGAAAAAAAGAGAAAAATGGCATTTGCAAAAATTAGTAAGGAAAACTTCAATTTTAATTGGAAAAATTGTTTTAAGTGGCATAAAGCCACAGCATAAGTTCAACGGGTAGATAAAGGCAATAAATATCTCCTTGCAGCTGAAAATATGAAGTCTGTGTGTCCTTTTCTTCTTTTCCTTTCTCTTTCTGTGCCCTTGTGCTCTTGTCTTTCTCTTCCCCTTCTGAAAGCCACCATAGTCCACTGTCACATTTTACAGCTGAAATTTCAGAAGACTACCCACAACATAGATGACACAAATAGGTCTTCCATTTCAGTGAATTAAATAAGCTCCTGCAGAAATACAAGAAGTCAGAGAAAGCACTAAATATATGACAGAAAAGGAAAGGGAGAGAAGGATAGAGGATCTTATCTTTTTGGTAGTGGTGAGCTGGTGTGCCTGCTCATTCTGCCTCATCAACCTAAAAAAGATACTGCTTGAGCAGAAATATCTGTGTCTTTGTCCCACACGTTCTACACCTGGTCTAGATCCTCAATTTATCTCAGCGGTGCACTAGCTATCCTGGAATTCCATCAAAAGTAGCTTATTTGCTCAGGAATCAAACTTCCTCCTATGGTTTCAGAGCACTCCATTTTGCTTTTCTAGGTGTTTGTCATTTACTCCATAATTCAGTGGGTCTGTTTTCAATAACAAGGAGAGAAAACCTTCTGTCTAGGGTTCAGAAGCTCTTTTTCTGATTTTAGAGTAACGAGAACCATCTGCACTTAGTCTCAAAACATCACCCTCTAAAGAAGCTTCTGTCCAATATTCATCCTGGCTTCATGGTTGAGCAGATGCACAAAGTTCCTCAGCTACCTCTCAGCTCAGAAACGGTTCTACACTCAGCTCCACGTTTGCAAAAGAGATCTGGGAAAAATGTTCTTTGTCTGAAAGTTATTGTTCCTTGGGGGTGGTAGAGCATGCTCCTTCTGCAAGACAGAATAGACTCCGAGGCCCCCCATGGTACACAGCAGCTTCCAGGGAATCTGTGATAGGCCAATACCCCCCATAAGCCTCTAAACCATCCACAATCCCCGACAGCCACCATGTCAAATGACAATAGTGCAGAATCCCCAAAAGAGTTTCAGTCTTCTGACAATGAATTAAGAACTTTATTACAATAAGTAGACTAGAATTCCCCTTAAGAAGGCATTCGCAAAGTATGGTGTAGCAGGCCAGGCTAAATGCTCTAAGGCTGGCCGGCAAAAGTCTATGAAAACTCTGTTTTCAACAGTGTCTCTTTTAAAAGGTTTGATGAGACAGCCCAGCGGTGGTACCAGAGAAAGAATGAGGCTAACAAGCATCCATCCATCAGAAACATTGGCAACTACCAACCTAAACTACTTTTCCCCCTCTCCTCCTACTCCTGCCAGTTTTTTCAGACCCCTTCTACCCCTTGGCCTGCTCTACCTCTACAGATTTAAAGCTCCAGCATGTGCACATCCTTACCAGGATTCCCCTTCTCCATCAAGGCTCTAGCTCTTCTGAGGAGCAGCAGGTTCCAGAGCCACATCAATGCTCATCTTCATGATCCTGCTGATCATGAACCCTGCTGATGTTGTCATCTCTGCCTAGAGAAAAACTCTGCCTTTTCAGTTCTTTTGGGTATTAAAAGTCACCAAAGTGGGCTTCCTTCAAGAGACCTTTCGCTAGGGTTCCAGCATGAGTAACCTTAGCCTTGGCAGCATGCCACAGCTCAGTGAAGTTTACATACTTCAGTTGAATGCAGTTGCATACAGGCTGTCTACAGACAGTGATGTCAACAGGTATTGCCCAACATTTTCCCTACTTAGTTTTATTGCCACTAGATTATCTGATTTCATCTTGCGTAAGATTTCTGTGGTTAAGAAAGAGAATGATGGATTTTTGACACCTACAAGTCTCCTGTCATTTACAAGAGGGCACTTGAAATTAAAGTGGTGGTGTTCCCTGCTGCTGACTATGCAGCATGCCGGACTATGTGACTGTCCTTTAATCGAGAGGAGCTCACACCAAAGAGCATTGCTACAGATGTCTGTCCTGCCCTCTCTTACAATCTGCTCTCTCATGGAAGGAGTGACCAGGATGTTCTGTGCTTGAAACCACACTGTGGTTTCCATAATGCCTGGATCATTACCTTAGAAACTGCTCTTAATCATGGGTATTCCTTCCAAGTACCAAAAGAGAAAAGATGCCTTTCCAAGACATATTCATTGTGGTTTAAGGATAGAAGAAGTGTTTCTACAAATTTGGATCAGCCAGAAATTGTGACACAGGTAGGTCACAGAAATGCAGTGTCATTCAGCAGATGGTGCTCAGGCTTGAGGGTATGTCTCACAGTTGGTATCACTCTGACCTCTGCTCTAAACCCAGCCTTCATTCATGGACAAGCCCAAAAACTGCTCCCATAAAGGTTATATTTCTTCCTACCATGTGCTGCTGTATTTTCTATACATTTCTGTACTGCAACCAATATGGGGAATCTTTACATAGTTGATTCGCTCATCAAAAGAAAAAATGTGATTATGGAATTACAAATGCCATGTGAGTTGTCTGACAGGAGATACAGGATCTTTGATGTTCATTTTGGATATTTTTTGAGATGGACTTACTCTAGGTTATATTTTTTTTGTGGAACTGCTACTATCAGATTTAGATGTAAGTTTGATGCCTGCCTCATGGTTTTACAAATTCTGCAATACATGTCATTAACATCTCTAAAAGAAGTAACTTTCTACAACTCCCTCCTGGATGCGCAGATGGAGAACATACCAACTTCTAATGTCTTCTTGGTCAATACAACACTTAAATCTGACCTTGACCATATCTCCAAGTGTATCCTGTTTGGAAGCGGAACAAAGCAAAGCCACTCCTCAAGTTAGTATTAGAATTTGTTTTGCTACTTCTCTGAGAATTACCATCATACCCAAAATTAGACTTGCTGCCTACTACACTTCCTCAATCATTTTAAATTTTGCCCTAGTATTCTTAAAATATGATCAGGGACACATCAGAAATTAGCAGACTTGGAAAACTAGAGACAGATCGTGTATTGAGAAGATAAATCACTGAATGGGGTTTGAAACATCAAAAAGCTTTAGCTTTTCTTAACAGTTAGAGTTTCCTATCCTTTTCCTGTGTTTGGCACTACTATATTCACCTTTCTGACTACTTCTGTACTCACCAGGACATTTTTTTGCAGACACAGGCAGGAAAACTGTCATCAAGAAGCAAGAACAATGAGAAGTACTTGCCTTATATTCTGTGAATTGTCAATAATTTCAAAGAATGTCACTGTTGAAAACTACTCCATTAGAGGTCCTGAACACCCTTGCAACAGCCTCTTTCCCTAGCACAGGACAGATAGGGAGTCCTATCATTACTGTTTCGGAAGATATTAGTCACATTACAAGTGTTCATCAGTGTAGACAACAGTAGAGAGCAGAGAAGCAGAAGCAGTTGCATCTGTGTTGTAAAAACCAGGGAGAAACTTACATAATTTTTTTTATCTGTATGATATGATAGCTGTAACCAAAAGTGTAGGACAATCTCTAGCTGCAAGCAAGCAGAGCATGGTCAATATCAGAGAAACTATGCCATGTGTGTATTTTTCTTCACTTACCAGACCCACCATCACAAATCAAAACTACACCTGCTTGCAGCTCCTCATTGTTTCAAAATTCCCTTCAACTTGCACAGCGCATGCTACTGTAAACCCTATCCACATCGAGCCACACTAATCTCATCATCCTAGTACTGCCCTTTTTCCCTACCTGATAAATATTTTGGTTTCTTCTTTGTTTTGTTGTTTGCTACCTTAATAGCTTTCATTTAATAGCCTTTCATTTAGGGCAGCAGAAATAATTTAAAAACGTGACACAAAGACATCAAAAGTTTTCTTTGTACTAATACATTTGCCTTTGAAATAAGATGTTGTGATTCAAAGTAGTCTCTTTATATTAAAATTATTCTGATATCCCTTTCTACCCCCAATAAGGTATAATCTTTTCAGCATGTGCTATGCAATATATATATATTTATGGTTATCTCATTATGGTTTTGCAATATTTTTTGAAAAGAAATATTTTTTGAAAAGAAAAAATATATAAGTATTACTGAATCAGTATGAAGAAGTAAGAAAAATAGTCCGTAAACTACAGTCATTCTGAAGTACACCATTCTCCTAATCAAGAGCCTTGAAGTGCCAAGGCCACTCCATTTGCTGATGCTAAACAAGTAAATATACAATTTCCTTTAAGTAGGTATGAAGCTTTCCTTTTCAGAGTATTCATGTCCTCACAGGCTCCTGCCACAGGTGTTGCAACAAGTCTGTTGAAGGTTACAACTACTTCAAGTTGTAAAATACTTCTCACTTCCTTCTCTGAGTCTCTCTTCACAAATTGCAAAACAAAACCAATACACAGTCAACCAAGGATTAAGGACCTTTTAAATATTTGTATTTAATTTAAATATTTGTACTCAACAAGTAAAAACAAATACCTGTCCTATTTATTCTAATACATTTATTATGAGCAGTCTGCACTATGAAGAAATCTCTCTGACTTAACACTTTAAATTATTTACCTGTCCAGAGCAACATTACTGAGAAACCACCAAAAAAAATCAACTATATAACTTTCTTTTTATTTTTGTAGACAGCTGAAGATTTCAGTAAAGGGTGTGTTGTTTTAAGCAAAACTGTTAGGAAGCACAGGGATACCAATCTGGCATTACACTGGCACAGCTTATAGCTAAAACACAACATTGTACTAGTAATAATTGTGTTTGGAGAAGGGGAAGTTGTACTTGTTCTCCCATACTGACATAATTTGAAGCTGTAGCACTCTGAGTAAGAATGAATTCTTCTGCATGCATGCATCCTTTTTCAGATCTAGCTGTGTAGAATGAAGTTGCTACCACTCCTAGTTGCTCCTCATAGCCCATCAGGTGCTAGTTATCATTTGCAGAGCCTCACTATCAAAAAGACAAAGAGCCCTACGTCACTTACATCAGTCTCACCTGCAGGTTATCAGCTGTTTTAATCAAACATTCTAGATGGGCCTGTAGTGGATAATATAGGCACATTTATTTCCATTACAAGATTTGCCAGGGTGATGCTTCTCAGCAGCAAGATGGGAAATAAATGAAGAGATGGTATTTTAATATCCTCAGCCAGTCCAGCTATTTGCAAAGTGACTGTGACTCAGAAGAAAACAATGCCTGGTGGGTCCAGCATTTAACCCTGTTCAGCCTTCAAGGCTTCACCTCCACGGTGAACCTTTAAGATCTGAAGACAGTGACTGACAACCTCATACCTACATACTTTTCAAGGATAGGTAATATCACCTGCCATAAATATAAAGATACATATAAATCACTGTATCACTGATGGAAATCTGGCTTCTGACTCCAACAATGGCTCCATCTTCTTAGAAGGACTGAAACACACCCTCATGTCCTCAGGTAATGGTCTGAAATATAAGGTGCAAGTGAAAGCTTGACTATTCCATTATTGTGCAATTTGATTATGGAAACCCAGGAGGAAAGTGATGTCATACGCCAACAGGTAAGAAATCATTCAGTTACACCAGTGATGCTTTTACCTAAAGGCAAAACTTCCATCATCTTCAGTTTTCAAGGTTTCCAAAAAATATTTAGTCAACCTTCTTCTCCAGTCAAATGTACAGCCCTGTTGTTTGGTTTGAAACATTAGTAGCTTATATAATGTCATTTAAATTCTCTGCTACGTGTCTAGAGAAATAGAATATCACTAACACTGAAGTGTCAGCTCCAGAAGTGGAGTTCATTAAGTGAACCTTTTTTTTTTTTTATAAGTTGCTCTGATACACTGATTTTATATCTTTGCCATTGTGGTTTTAAACTAACAACTCTCCCCCTCAGCACATAATATGATGGAACTCATTACTATTTATGGCCCATCTTACATAGAGCTTTTGAGAGCGTTTTATCATACAGTGAAACACTACACTGCAAGACCTAATACTTTGAGCTAAAAGAGATACTTTTTACCAAATCCTGTAGTAACAAAGCAAGTGACTGAAACAAGGTAAATTTCAACTCTAAGTAAGGAAGAAATATTTTGATTATGAGGGTGGTGAGGCATTGGGACAGGTTGCCCAGAGAAGCTGTGGATGCCCTATCCCTGGAAGTGTTCAAAGTCAGGTGGGACAAAGCCTTAAGCAATTGGATCTAATGAAGGATATACCTGCCCATGGGAGAGGGGATTAGACTAGATGGTTTTTAAAAGTCCTTTCCAACACATATTGTTTCTATAGTTCTGTGATTCAACAGAATTCTACAGAATGACCAGGTTGGAAGAGACCTCCAAGATCATTCAGTCCAACCCATGCCCTAACACCACAACTAGAATGTGGCTCCGAGTACCACATCCAGTCTTTTTTTAAACATATCCAGGGATGGTGACTCCACCACCTCCCCGGGCAGATCATTCCAGTACTTTATTATTTTTTCCATGAAGAATTTTTTCCTAATATCCAACCTATATTTCCCTTGGAGCAGCTTGACCCTGTGTCCTGTCATTCTGTCAGCTGCTGTCTGGAGAAAGAGACCGACCCCACCTGAGTACAGCCACCTTTCAGGGAGCTGTAGAGAGTGATAAGGTCACTTCTGAGTCTCCTTTTCTCCAGGCTAAACAACCCCAGCTCCCTCAGCCCTTCCTCACAGGTCTCGTGTTCCAAGCCCCTCACCAGCCTTGTTGCCTCCTCTGTATGTGCTCAAGTGTCTCAATGTCCTTCCCAAACTGAGGGCCCAGAACTGGACACAGCACACCAGGTGTGGCCTCACCAGTGCCAAGTACAGGGGAAGAATGACCTCCCTGCTCCTGCTGGCCACACTACTCCTGACACAGGCATGGGGCCATTGGCCTTCTTGGCCACCAGGGCACACTGCTGGCTCATGTTCAGCAGGCTGTCACCAGCACCCACAGGTCCCTTTCCACGTGGGCGCTGTCCCCAGCCTATAGCATTGCAGGGGGTTATTGTGGCCAAAATGCAGGACTCAGCACTTGGACCTATTGAACTTCATCCCACTGGACTCCACCCATCCATCCAACCATTCCAGGTCCCTCTGCAGAGCCCTCCTACCTTCCAACAGATTGACACATGCTCCCAGCTTACTGTCATCTGCAAATTTACTAATGAAGGACTCAATACCCTCATCCATGTTGTCAATAAAAATATTGAACAGGACAGATCCCAGCACAGACCCCTGAGGGACACCACTGGTGACTGCCTCCAGCTGGATGCAGCACCATTCACCACCACTCTCTGGGCCTGGCTATCCAGACAGTTCTGAACCCAGCAGAGTGCTCCTGTCCAAGCCGTGGGCTGCCAGCTTCTCCAGGAGTTTACTATGGGAGACAGTGTGAAAACCCTTACTGAAGTCCAAATAGACACATCCACAGCCTTTCCTGCATCCACCAGGCGGGTCACTTGGTCATAAAAGGAGATCAGGTTGCTTAAACATGACCTCTCCTCCTAAACCCATGCTGGCTGGGTCTGATGCCCTGGCCATCCTGTAAGTGATGTGTGACAACACTCAGTATAAACTGTTCCTTTACCATACCAGGTACTGAGGTCAGGCTGACTGGCCTATAACTACTGGATCCTTATTCCTACCTTTTTGGTGAATGAGCATAACATTGCCCAGCTTCCAATCATCTGGAACCTCACCAGTGAGCCAGGACTGCTGGTAAATGATAGGAGAGCAGCTTTACAAGTCATCTGCCAGCTCCCTCATCACCCTGGGATGGATCCCATCTGGTCCCATAGATTAATAAATATCCAAACATCTCAGCAGCTCTCTGACTGCCTCCTCCTGGATAACAAAGGGACCATTCGGCTCTCCGATACCATCTACCAACCCAGAAGGACAGCTGTCCTGGGAAGCCGTCTTCCCACTAAAGACTGAGGCAAAGAAGGCATTGAGCACTTCCACCTTCTCATCTGCAGTTACTAAGTTCCCTCCCACATCCAGTAGAGAACAAAGGTTGGTCTTACCCTTTCTTTTATCATTAATATATTTGTAAAAGCATTTTTTATTATCCTTAACAAAAGTTGCCAATTTAAGTTCAAACTGAGCCTTGGCCTCCCTAATTTTTTTCCTACATGCCCTAGCATCTCCCTTAAATACTTCCTGAGAGATCTAACCTTCCTTCCAAAGATGATACATCCTCTTCTTATTTCCAAGTTCCTTCAAAACCTTATTGCCCATCCAGGCTGGACATTCGCCTCATCAACTCATCTTTTGGCACACAGGGACAGTCTGTTCCTGTGCCCTCAAGATCTCTGTTTTGAAGCACTCCCATCTTTCCTGGACTCTTTTTTTTTTAAGGTCTGCTTCCCAAGGAACTCTCTGAAAAAGTCTTAAATAGGCCGAAGTCTGCTCTGCCCTCTGGAAGTCCACTGTAGAAATCGTATTGATGTTCTTCCTGATTTCACCAAATATTGAGAATTCTATAATTTCACGATGACTGTGCCCGAAGTGGCCTCCAACCACCACATCTCCCACCAGCTCATCTCTATTTGCAAACAACAGGTCTAACCTAGTCCCTCCCCTGGTGGGCTCACTCACTAGCTGTGACAAAAAGTTGTCCTCCGCACACTCTAAAAACTTTCTGGACTGCCTCTTTTCTGCTGTATTAAGTTCCCAGCAGATGTCTGGCAGGTTGAAGTCACTACAAGAACAAGGGTTGATGATCATGAAACATTCTCCAGCAGCATGTCTACATAAGTTGTCCACCTCTTCTTCCTGGCTGGGTGGATGATAACAGGCTCCCAGTAGGATGTCAGCCTTGTTGGCCTTCCCCTTAATTCTTACCCATAAGCATTCAACTTCATTATCACTGGTTTCAATACCCATGGCATCAAAAGCCTCCCTAATATAAGGGGCCACCCCTCTACCTCTTCTCCTTTTCCTATCTCTTCTGAAGAGCTTTTAGCCATCCAGAGCAGTGCTCCAGCTATCTGAGTCATGCCACCATGTTTCTGTGATGGCAACTACATCATAGCTTTGGTGTAGCACCATGGCCTCCAGCTCTTCTTGTCTGTTACCATGCATTGGTGAACATGCACCTCAGCTGGGCTACTGATTTCACCCCTGATTCTGGCTTGCCATCCTTGGACCTGCTTCTAGATAGCCCAGCTGCATCCCCTTCAAACCTAGTTTAAAGCCCTCACAATGAGTTCATGACTTCTTAAGCAGAGCTGTGCAAGAAGATCTTCATACTCTGGACAAAGTCACCAGAATATGTCAGTGCAAGTGCAATCAGTTCATGAGCTAAAATCCTTCAGCCCTTAACAGAGAGAAGTAGCCCATCCAGTTCCACCAGGTGCCGTAAAAGTTGCCCCATGGTCAAAGAACCCAAAATTCCGTTGACGACACCAACCCTTGAGCCACTTGTTGATAATGTGAGCTCTCCTGTTCCTTTCACCCTTTTTTTCTGCCACCACAGGGACTGAGGAAAAGACTACCTGTGCTCCTTCCCTATCAACCACCTGACCCAGTGCCCTAAAGCCCTTTTTAATTGTCCTGACACTCCTCTTTTCAATCTCATTGTTGCCAGCCTGGAGCAACAGCAGTGGGTAATAATCACAGGGCTGAATCAGCCCAAGGAGTCTCTCGGTAATATCCCGTACCCAAACACCAGGGAGGCAGCAGACCTCCCTGTGGGATGGGTCCGGTCGACATATGGGGCCCTCTGTTCCCCTCAGAAGGGAGTCAGCCCCTACAGCTACCCTTCTTTTTGATGTTAGAGGTGGTGATCCATCCTACAGATGAAGCGTAACTGGGAGGACCACTGGGCAGATAATTTTCTTCTAAATCATCTGGATGAGTCTCTAGATCCAGGGTCTCATACCTATTCTGAAGTGGTACCTGGGTAGGTGACAGGGATCGGAAGAAATTTTTGTTATTACCTCCCCGAGCAGGGAGGCATTTCCACTCCCCTTCATCGACCAGGTGTCTTCCTATTGCCTGACAGTGGGAGGCATGGGAGTCCTCTGACTCCTGGTGGGCCCCCCTCAAGGATGTAAGGGTGGAACTCCACCAATCTATTTCCCTTTCCCTAATACTCCTTAGGCCTTCAACTTCCTCCCTAAGCTCGGCCACCAGTGAAACGAGATCATTCAGCTGTTCACACCACAGGCAGGCTTCTTCTGCAATGGCCCCTGGAACCAAGCTCAAACACTCCACACAGGAATGGGTCTGTACAGACACATCCTTTTTGGAGGGTTCTGTTTGGTTACACAGACTTGTACTAACTACAGTTTTTGATCATGAAAAAACCATTACTAACAAAACCCCCAAATACCAACCAACCAACAGAAACACAGCAAACAACAAACTAACCTTACTAGCAGGAAAAACCTGCAACCTGCCTGCCTTCCCTGCCTCCCTGCCCTACAAACAGCTGTGCCACGCCACTGCTTGCCTGCTCCTGTTCACCGCGCTCCCTAGAGACCTCTTTTAATCAGCCCACTTACTCACCAGCGGAGGAAGCCCCACCTCTTGCCTGCATGACTCACAGAGTGATTCCATGATTCCATGAAAAGTAAAACACTTGCACTGACATATTCTGGTGAATTTGTCCAGAGTATGAAGATCTTTTTGCACAGCTCTGCTTAAGAAGTCAATTTTTAATTTTTTTTTATTATTATTTTAAGTAATAATCCTGATGTTCAATGAACTGTTCTAACCAAAACTTATGGTACTGACATAAATCCTTAATCACTGATGCAGATAATGCTTTGAATGTTTGCCTTGAACCAAAGCAGTGGTAGTCAATGGACATCTGGTCACTCCTTAGCTCAAAATCATCAGATGAAAGACTGTGCTTAGGCTGCGGACAAAATTGAATCTGTTCCTTGAAACCAAGGCCCCAAACCCTCATCTTCCTCCAAAATTTAAATGTGCTCATAGAGACAAGAAAAAAGTCATCATCACACAGCTTAGGTCTACTTGGTTAGGTTATTGTGATAAGAAGGTACATCACGCACAGAATGCACAAAATACATGAGCTCATTCTACAGACAGTGTTAAAAAATCTTCAGTTAACAAATAGTGGGAATTGCTACTAATTCTAAATAAATCCACAGGCTCCTAAGTTTCAACAACTGCATATGCTTCATGGTCAACAATTATCCCAATGTTATGGAATGACAAATATATAAAAATAGATTTTGGTTTCATGATACAATTCTGTCTTTATAAAATTAAATTAGCATTACACTGAAATAGCCTTCTTTCCACAACTTAAGAAATGTAGTTACCGCTCCAAATCAGGCATGTGAAAATGACTTGCTGAACTTTTCTCCTAATTCCTGCCTTCTCCTTCTGTTGTTTCATCTTCCATGTTATACCCAAGTTGTGACAAAATGTGTTAATGTGCCACAATTATTAATTAAAATGCAAGACATTAAGTAATAGAAGGCTGCTACTCACTGTTAGCACTGTTTTTCGGAAATCAGTCAGCAGGTATCTCAGAGACTGCTATAATTTAAACTAAAGGGATTCTTCAAACTCCTTAAACTTTTCCCAAACAATGTGGGTGAAATTAAAGTAATTTCAACATTACACTAATGTATGCATATCCTCAGGAAAAAGAAAAAAGGACTTGCCAGTTTTAATGTGACAACATGACACTGTTTTTCTCCTTATAGCTGGTTATTTGGTGAATTGAAACAATGCTAGTGTTTCGATATATTTCATACATATCACACACAAGGCTATAGTCTACTGTCAAATTACAGAAGAAACATATACACATCAATTTCTATTGGAGAAATTTGGTTTCAAACAAATGTCTTTCATTATTGGTACAGAGAGTTATTTGTTCACTATTTCATTTTTTCCCCAAAAAGCTTTATTTAATTATACTTCAACATGGTCCTTAAAACTTCAAACGTACTATAAAAAGTAGCTCTGTGGAAAAAGAAATTAGCTTCTTACTAGCTCTATTTTATTACATTTCAAATCCAGAACCATAACTTTTTACTCCACCATATGGATATCACAGCAAACAACAAACATATTACTGGAATATAACAATTACTGCTCAGCAGCTGAGCAGCAGTAACTGACCCCACGCGTGCTTTTAACAAAATCAGATCCATTATTTTGAACAGTGGTGAGGATATACACTATGCTCTTCTCACAGCCCCAACAATGCAGTACTCTTTTTCCAAAATAAAAATTTGCTGTAAGACAGCAGTCTAGATTCTGCATTTCTTCCTGAAGTATCAGCAAAACTATGTACTGAGCTTCACTTCATATATTTACTGAAAATTGCTGAAGACTAAGTGTCTTCAGCATCACTAAAGGCCTATAGAAAAATTATGTGGTCCAATGTAGATCAATGCCTAAAATGTTCTGCAATTTTTTTCACTGTGGAGACAGAATAGAAACGTGTGGTGAATTTCATCTGATCTTCAGATCTCAGGCTGCAGTAGAAAGTCTTATCCTCATCATACATAGACATAAATCCCCTCATTTGGTGCTCTCTAGAGACCCAGCAAGTATGGAAACAAAAGATGCCTAATTTAGAGAATCCCTTTTTGATTGTGGAGAGAAGAATAAGTTTTGCCATGAGCAGGTGTTTGTTACAGCTAAGTGGTAAGTTTATTTTACAACAACCTACAGACTATGTTTTAGTAACTGGAAAGTATTTTTAAAATTCTATTATCCACAAAGAAAACTACTGAAAATGTCACCAGCACTTCCAGGACTGCACTGAATGAAAACACCACAGAGAAATAGAGGCTGAACAACGATGCAGATCCATACATCCCTGGATTACTGTGTGCTCACCTCCACCTGTCAAAGGTGTCAAAAGGCAAAGAGAGAGCTTGTCTCACCTTTTGATTTTAGTTTGTGTAAACTGGCCATCTTTTAAATGAACTCACATATTCAGCAATAGTGATTAAAGGCTGCACAAACCAAGACAGGAAGAAACTTAGTGGGGGAGCTCCACCTAGCTGGCAAAATTTCTCAATTTGGCCCAGTTTAGTTTCACACATGGTGAGCCTACTTCACTGGGCAAGTTGTTACCACACAAAAGCTCCCGGCAGAAACCACAAAGCCAGATGGGTACCCTCCAAAGGCAGAGTCAGAACATCACACTAATAATGTGTGAGAGCCCTGAAGCAGAAGGCCCCTCTTCCAGAGGTACTCTTTAGGAGAATATCAGGAGAAAACAATTCTGCTGAACACTCTTCTTCTCTACCTCCCTGTTCTCTTGGTTACCACTCAGAATGGAGGGAAAAAGCAAAGGAGCAAGCAGACCAAAGAGAGAGAAAGTGTTAGAGACATGGATGCTAAGTGCCTAGATCCAAGGGCACATCACCCCTTTGATCCTCTGCCCCTGTAGAAAGGACACAGCAATTTCATAGTCTTTTGTGATTCATATTTTTAAAAAAAACAAACAGTGGAAGAGTTGAAAATATGGATGAGCAAAGACAACTTTTACTAAAAAAAAAATTTACAGAGAAGTTCATAATGCTGTGAGTTTAATAAGCTTTCCCCTCCTTCAACAGGCTGACTACCAGAATGAACTCTGGGAAAAGGAATCTGGGTCTTTTCTCATGACCTCCCTACCTTTTGGATTTTTTGGTTGGTTTAAATTGTGGGGGTTTTACACTATTTTAATTACAATGTAATGTAATTACATTGTAATTAAGCCACTACTATCAGGGATGAATGAGGCACTTTATAAGGCCAGTGCAGTTTGAACACTAGGCCAATAACCTGGAGTCAGCTGAATCCTGTATTGTGACAGGTTAGGAAGAAAACAAAGATGTAAAAGTACTTTTCCCAAATCATAAACTATCATGTCTGTGACATAACTTTTTACTTCAGTTTGTTTCAGCCTCTGGAAATGACAGATACTGAACATGAAAGATTTTTAATGACTTGAAGAGGATCCTAGAAATCAAAGACCAGTATGTCTGATCTACTGACCAAATCAGTAAAGGCCTCTAGTAATTGACTAGAGACTTCTGAAAAAGAGAAAGGGAAAAATAGCATACAGGGATAGGTAATTTGTTTTAACAATAAAGAATTCATGGAGTAATATGTGAACAGAACATCAGCTTTCTTACCAGCTCATAACTTCCTTAGTATTGCAGAAAGGAAAACTTAAACAAATGCTATTAGTCCAGAATAATAAATTTGATTGACTATATTGTAACAGAGTAGTAGAAGAAAACTATCTTAGTCAGGCACCAGAAATACACCACTGATTACGTGGATGATTGTGATTACATTTATTGTTAATACAATATCTAAATATTGATAATGAAGTATAGAATATAAGCAGGTCTAAAGGGTTATAATATAAACCGGTTGAGCTAGAAATTTACAGGTTTGCAGATTTTGGCTTTGCAGAACACACAATCACAATGCACCTATGGAGCTACTCTATGATACTTGTGACCGTATCTTAGCATTTTACTCACCTGCCTAAAAGTGAATGTATTCCTTACAAGAGCATCCAGAGAGTTCCTCCTGGTGTCTTGTCTTAGGACATCAGAGGCAATCAACAAGAGAGAAGAGGTACATCTGTGGGGTGAAGACTCACACATGGCCAGACCATCTTCCATTGCCAGTCACATATATGTCAGCAAGTTACTTGAAAGAAAATATCTAGTTAATGCATGAATCAATGTGCTAAGCAAGCTGTTGGCAAAGTCAGCAACGTACTTGGAATAAATTGTTAGTGTCCATGTAGAGAAGGGGTTTGTAAGTTTCATTTACTTATTTTATAAGCATTAAGAATCTTAATAAGTTGTTTCACATTCCAGAGACCCTCAAAGCATTGGTGGACTCAAGGACCAAAAACTCACCAAGAGAACTAAACTCACAGGTTTAAATTTGCTCTTCCTACTACACTGCACATTTTTATGGGCCTTCCAACTGAAAAATTGAAAATCGGTTGTCTGACAAAAATGGACATGTAAAGGCCTCTGCAAAGACCTTGCTAAAGGAGATAAGTGTGACATTATGTTTAAATAAAAAATAAATTCATTCCAGTAACTTAAAGAAAGAAATTACTCAAACCAGCATACATATACCACATATTTTTATTATTATTTTAAGAGTTAAAAACCACTTAGCATTGTATATTAATTGTAAAAAGTGGTATACTTGCATGGAGCATCTTTGTTCCTTGTATATGGACTATTCTCCTCGTTATCTAATTATTATGCTCTTTTTGAAGATGAGAGTCACAACACCAATTCTCAGAATTTGGTTGTAGGCAGAAGTTTTAACCACAGACTCTCTCTTATTGCCTTCAGTATAATTCAGGAGACACTTTCCATGGGGACAACTTCTTGATAGTTTCTATCAGGTGCTGAGCAGGTAGGCACTAGAAAACATATATTTCAGCATTATTTCACTTGTTTCATACACAGTGTTCTTAAAAAAAAAAAAAAGAGGAAAAAGAACACATTGGTAAGAGTAAAGTTACTTCCAGTGTGAGTGATTAAATCTTGCAGACAATAAGCAATAACTTTATAAGTTTCATTTTCTCTTTTTATTGTTAGCCTGTGGTCCAGCAAATGCATCTGACACACTGTACAGACATGTATTCACAAGACTGTCTTTGTTGCTAGATTCTCCCCTGAGTCCATGAAGTTAGCATACCCAGAAGGTCAGTAAAAACAACTTTTTCATTCCTTTTTTTTGCTTTTTAAAGGCTTAGAGATGAAAATGGGTACACCTGACATAAAGATGAACCTGAGGCTATGTGGCTTTGGACCATCCCACTGATAATCTTCCACAACCTACAGAAAGCTTATAAACATTTTGATATTTTAATCACCCATCGAACCAAGGTGTGGCAAGTAACAAACCAGGCCATGGTCTTCTGTATGATTTTACATTGGATTTGGTTCATTTCCATTTATATTCAGAAACAAAGCATTCCTTTTCTCAACTGTTACAGGCACACACCACATCCTGTGCTCAAGATACTTCCTCCACTACAGGTCACGCTGGGGAGAATCACAGCAACTTCTGCTGATGTCAGGGCTTAGTTCCCCAGAACAGGCTGCAGTTTCACTGACTGCCACCCCTGACAGTGGCTAACACTGGCTACTTTGGAGAAAGCATAGCACCATTCCTCTTTAGCCAGAGCCAGTTTAAGGTCTTTCTGAACCAAAAGTGACATCACCACCTTTGCTTATGGCTTTTTATTTTTTTCTTTAAAAGCACCCCTCTTGCTTGCTTCTAAGCTTTCATCCTGAAGACTTAAATTCAATTTGTAGTTTATTACAGAGAAATAAATTAATTTATGTGTGTCCTCCATTCACTATTTATGTCTCTGTAAAGAGCTATCAACTCCTCTCCTCTGAAATCTATTATTTATCAGGAAAAACTTTTCTGTCTTTATATGAAAACTATTCCAATGATTCTTGTTTCTTTGTGGAGGTTGGGTTTCTTTTAATTCTACTCTAACTTCCTTTTGATAAGGTGGCTCAAAATGCATGCAGTGTTGAAGATCTCCATGTATTCATATACCAATTTTATGGAATTTTCTCCTTTTTTCCACTTGTTTTTTTTTTTTACTTTTTTTCTCTTTCTACCTTTTCCTAACATGGTTCTGCTTGTCTTTTTGACCCCTATTGAGTATTGAGCTGACATTTTCACGTAACTATTAACAGCGAGTCCAGGATAATTTCTGAGGGATAATAAGCAAAACAGATCACATCACTACATATGTATAATTAGTGGACATGCAATATTTTACATTTATCTGTTCTGAATTTCCTCTGCCATTCTCTCACTCAGTCGTGCAAGAACTACAAGATTTTCTGCACTGCTTTATAGCCAGGTTTAGGTTTCATGTCTGTGTAAGCTTCATCATTCCCCTCACTCTCCTCTTAAAAGAAGTTTAAAAGACTTCTTTTAAACATAATAAAAATGTAAAAATACAGACGACTGCATTGTGCCAGATCAGTGATCCCCCAAGCATTCTGTGCAGTATTGACTAAAACCAAAGATGCCTAGGAAATAGCATCAGAACACAACCCTGGAACACCTACCACTCTTGACTACTCCTGAGTTTGCATGCTGTGTTTATAGTTTTGGCTTGGTTTTCCGAACTGCTGCCTCCTTGGACCCAGAGAAACTTCTAGCGTTTGTCATGTCATCGGGTACGGAATGTCAGAGCTTAGCAACACACTGTGCAAAGAACCACCTCCTCTTGTTCTGAACGTGACACCCACCAGCTTCCTTTGGCACCACAGACACTTGGGCTCTAGTCACCCTCCAATGACACCCATAATTTGGTGGACTTCTACTTTTGAAGACTGAGCCATTTGTCAGCTATTTGTGAACTGATTCAGAGTTTCTTTAGGCTTAGGGTCAAAACTGAGCTATCGAGCAAAGGACAACAACAGTTGGATGGGCTATCAACATTGTCCAATGCTTTTCTGGAAAAAATTGTAGCAATTTTCTCCTTGATATTTGATCTATAATTTAAATGCAAGCTGCAACAGATCAGTAAGGTTCTTGTCCCAAGAGCAGTTGCAACACTCCTGCAGTTAATAAATTAGACTCTTGCATTTCAACAATATATATCTTATCTGTAAATTTTAAGTATATTAAGAATAGATGTGCAGAGGAAAGAGGGAAGCAGATAAAATTAAGCTATAAGTTTTAGAAACATTCTTCTGAGTTGCCTTTCTGCTTGTCTTTCTATTGTCTTCTCTTTGATTGGGATTTTTCCTCACTCAAAAAAACAAGCCTAAGTAACACTTTTACTGCTGGCCAGCAAAGTGAAAGTTGTGAGGGCAGGAGTTTACGAGGTTGAGACTACCAAAAACAGGAGAGCAGACAATATTTACCTTATTCTTACCCTATACTTTCATATACATTGTTATTTGGGCTTTTCAAAAAGAAACGGAAATCATCTTAGTCTATGCCCTAGGGATTTTTTTTTTCCCCTGGTGATTGTGGAAAGTCGAGGTTGGAGCAAGTGAATTTTCGCTTAATTCCGAGGACAGGGAGGTTTATGGTTGCTCTGATGTGTTCCAGGAATCAATCCCTCAGTTGTGGGCTAGCTGCAGAAGCAGTTTGTCTCTCCCATTCATTCCCCATTTCACCAACAATGCCATTGTTCCAGAGGAATGCAGCTGTCATGAGCAGCCGTGACTGCAGAAGGTGCTCCCTCAGGCAGCCTGGGATGCTGCCATCAAGCATTGTAAAGTGAAAGGCCAAAACCAAAACCTTGAACTTGCCTTGGTGCTCAGCGGGGTTACAGTGCAATGAGCAGAACTTCAGGGCAATATGCTTTCAGCAGCCTGTAATAGGAAGGAGATGAATGGCTCCATTTTGCGTCAGCTTTGCAAATCTATACCATATGACTGGCTACTAAAAGTCAGTGGCCAACCCAAGCACAAGGATTTGTAGCTTCTAAGGCTGTTGTGAAATTACGGGGGGAGGGAGTGGTTCAGTACTTATAAAAGTGAGAGGCACAATCTGAATTCAGGAACCTGCTTAAACAGAAATAAATCCGTACTGTGTGGAAAATCACACTGCCAAAGGCCTGTGTCCACAAATGAGACAGAGCAGTTCTGCAGAAATCAGCTTTATTCAGATAATGGGAGGGTCCACTGGGCCATACCCCCGTGGGATCTCTTGAGTTGTTGGAGGACACAGCCTCCTTTTATCTTAAACTCCTGACCGCCTGTTGCCCTCCTCCTCTCCCCATTGGCTGAGGTACTAGGAAGGTACAGCCTTCCCAATCCTAATACTACATATCTCCCCTACACCCACAACCATTCTTTCAAATACTTGCTCTCAAGTCATTTGTAAAAACATACACACCCATTCCTCCTATCAGTACAATTATGCATCCATGAATCTACTGAATCCCACACACTTCAGCCAAGAACTTACTTCAGCTTAGCATTTAACTCCTTTCTTCAGTTTTAGAAAACAATTAGGAGAGTTTTCAAAAAGGAAACATTTGCTGTTCATGTGAGAGTGTACATCGAAGCTCAGATCTTTCCATCTATACAATTATTATACCAGGATGCACAAACTGATTTTATGAGGGCAATTCAAGCATCATTCTGAAGTAGCAGCTAACTATCAGGTTACATTATTTTACATTATAAAATCTCGCAAAAAACAAGCTCTAAATCAACCAAAATCTTTATTGGAGTTGTAGAACTTCAGTGTGACATTTTCCATATTTTTCTTCTGGTTCTCCCAATCCACTTATTCTAGCCCTTACAACCTCTAAGAGATCTTGCCCAGTATTACCAAGACTTCTTTTCTTCTATTCTTCCTGTTTTATCACTCCTACCAAGTTATATAGACTACAATTTTCAAATAATTTCTCTTGTTCATCTACCCTTACCCTACCCAACCATGTCCACGAATAATCAGCCCAAATAACCACAATCACTTATATCCTAAATCATTCATTTTCTAGCTTTTCCCTCACCATTGACTGAGGTCATTCAAATGAAATTAAAACAACCTGCAGATGACTGTATGGGTTACTTCTGCCTTCCATTAGTTTTGTAGAACTTCTTCCACAACTGAGTGCAAGCAGCTAATTAAGAGTATCATGCACTTTTTAGGTATCAAATTAATTCCAAGCAAGCAATAAACTTACCCAAGCATATTCCTGTAAGTAAATTACTGAGAATGCATACAATATCAGATCACTCTGACATACAGAATTAAAAGGGCCAGCATGATAGTAACCAGTGCCCTTCATACAAAGACCACCTGCCTCTCCTCACATAGAGGGGATTAGCCATTCTTCAAATAGGCTTGGGAGAACAGGAAATGGAAAGCAGTTACCAGTCCTCTGCGATTGCTTGCTGCTCTTCAGCTCTAAAAGCCTTAAGAATATCACATTCTCAGGCCTGCATCTTCTTCCCAGTGCAAAAGTCATGGAAGAGTAAGCAAGTTGCAGACCAAATAAGTGGGGAAGATCTACTCCCTAGTAGAAAAGGCAATGATACATAAAGGCATGTGCAGAGCTCATCATCTGTCTCCCTCACATACCAGATTCTAGAGCAGAGTTCCTTACTAGTTCTGATTCATGACTGAAGTGAGCTTTGAACAACAAAGTCAGTAAAGAGTTCATAATGAAAGCCAAATGTCAAAAAATGTTTAGAAAAACAATTAATGTAGAAAAGAAAAAGCCACACATGCTTTAGACATTAGCAGGTTTCATTAGCACTTCTCCCACAAGGAGACCAGCTTGGAAAAAAAAAAGGTAAATAAGAGTTATTAAAACCCTACAAAGTTAACATGAAATCACTTCTTAATTTTACTACATAAATGAAAAAAATCCATCAATTATGGATGTATGAAGCAGGAAAGTCCAGAACTGGCCTACTGTGGAAGAAAGGAAACCCAAAACAGAGACTGGAAACTCTAGAGGTACAAGGCAGAAGAGAGATTAGAGTGAAAAGAAGAACAGAAAGCATAGAAACCGAGAAGGGCATTTAACGTGTGACCACAGACATAAGCTGAAGGCTGACATTAACAAACCACATTATCTTGTGTTCGTCTGCTTATGACTTCCCACTCTATCCCATTTTTGCTTCTCATTAAATGCAAAACAAGGGAAGAAAGAAAACAATACCACTTAAATCTTTTTTAAAACATGAAACCCTTGCATACAGTATTGTTACAATCATATTCAAGAAATGTACCAAGCCACACTTGTTTGCAATTTAGATACCAAACTGGATTTTAATACAATCATGCACACTGTTATATTCCATCCAAACATGTTTTTCTAAATTAATTTTCTTCACTTCAACAAATGAAATATTCCTGGAAAAAAATCAACAGGAATTTGCTCAAGATAAAACTTTGCAAATCTGCTCCTGGACATATATGACAGAAGGAATAGAATGCCTTTCTTTTTTGTATTTAGAAAATGTATCTGACACATTGAATTCTGTAAAACAGACTGGAGTGACTTCACTGGCAAGCATCTCAGTCTACCTGAAGTTAGAGATCAAACCTTTAGAAAGAATAGATATTGGAAAAAAAGAAAAAAAAAAAAAAAGCTCAAGAATTTAATTTGAAGTACTCAAATAATGTACAATATTGTCACATTAATATCTGATTTTCTTTTGACCAATTTTTGCTGCAAATATATTTTTACTGTTTACCATTTGCAATCACAGAAACACTTCTGATTAGCCTGATCACAGACAGCATCACCGTATGAGATTGTTTACCCTCAACACTGAGCATTAAGAAACATCCAAGCCAAAGGAGACAGCTATATTTTGCTTCATTATGCTGCAATGTATGACTTTGTGTCATACTCATCTTTCTTTGCTTTTCCTTAAGTTCTATCTTTGTTCTGGTTAAACTTCTATTCAAATAATAGAATTTCTCTTCTATTCAAATGAAATCACTACACTGGTAAAATTTCTGTCCATGCACAAGAAGTGAGAGAGTTGCTACTTTTTTGTTTTGGGCTGAGCCCCACCAAGATCACCTCTGACTTCCCACTTTTTTTATCCTCCTTAATTCAAGGCCTTGGGACCCACCATCAAGAAGTGACATGGTGCTAAAGTTATCTTTACTTTTCCCACTCTCAAGTGTCTCAACTCTAGACTTTCTGCAGGAAGAGAGCTGACTGTACACCTAAACCTTTTGCAATCAAAAACCTTTAAATTCTCAGGTTGCAATGCAAGATGTAACCAAAAGTATGTGTTCTGTTACCTTCTGTTAAAACCAGCTGGGCCAGTGCTCTTTATCTCTTCCATGACCCATCCCTCATAACTCCTGGGGGTATCTTCTGTTAATGGGCCATTGAGTTTCACTGCATGACTGATAAAATTACATCATCCCATTGCCAGATGCTCCACCCAGGGGAAGGAGCCAACCATCCCTACCTGGATATAATCTGAGACTTGGAACACCACAGCAGCCTTTCTCCACTGGATTCCCAGAGCAAGACAGGACCCATCTACACCAGCACTGGACCTTCAGAGGAAAACTACACCCTTCTACAGGATCACTGCTTCAACAGAACCACATCAGTCACTGCAGGACTGCAGCCACCATTTAATTGGACAGCTACCAGCACCCTGACCAACAGGGTGTCAGGTTGTATTCTCACTCTGTCGGTGGTGTGGGGGTTTTTTGTGATTGTTTTTTTGTGGGGGTTTTGGCTGGTTGGTTGGTTGGCTTTTTGTTTGTTTTTACTACTGCATTTCTGCATTTTTATTTTAATTTTCCTAGTAAAGAACTGTTATTCCTTTTCCCATATCTTTGCCTGAGAGATCCTTGATTCCCAGATTATAATAATTCGGAGTGGCAGGGGGGTGTTACATTTTTCCATTTCAAGGGAGGTTCCTGACTTCCTTAGCAGACACCTGTCTTTTCAAGCCAAGACGATTGCCAATCAGTTAAACACTTGAACCTCAAACAAAAAGCTCAAGATGAGTTTAATGGAAGCTTGCTAAGAGTGTTTATGGTCAAATACATCTAAAGATTTAATTTCACCCACCAGTGGTACATGGCACTACAGTTCTCATCAAAGTTCTCTTTGAAATTTCACAGGACGTAGATCCTAAGTCAACATTTCCTAGGAAGACAATGCTGTGACACAACTCCACCATTTTCAGAAAGCTTGGTTGAGAGCTTGTTCTTAACTACATCCTTTCATGTTTTTCCCTTGCCTCTAGACAGCTGCCAATGGCTTGGAATTCAGAATTTGGGGATGACTAGGTAATGGCAATAATACCATCTATCCCACTGATGATGTCACAGGTAATATTTCTTATTGCAATGGTAGAATATGCCAAAAGAAATCTGTCACAGATAACTGCGTTGTTCCTAGTTTCAGCTTGGCTGTGCAGCCATCTCCAGTGTAGGAAAATTCTCCTCCCGACAGATAAAGTAACTGCAGAACCATTGAGTTTCTCTCCATGAATGCAATTACTGAAGTAAACCATTCTGCTTGAAAAATGAAGCTGGTATTAGCATCAATGATGATGCTAGAAGGCTGACGTAGCCTCTGCATGATGTTCCAACAGACCATGTACCTCAGAGAAGGGCATACATCCAAAACACCATGAGATTTAAAAATGTTCACACTTGTCCAAGAAATTACTATGTCAAATATGCCCTAGAAAGCTGACTAGCAGTTGGAAATTACAAGTATCACTATTCAACACGCTACTAGCTTTAAAATTTCTGCAGACAGAAATGAATTTTTCTACTCTACCAGGGATGGAAAACACATACAAAACTCCCCAAATGCACAGAACTTGGTGGAAACCCTAAATCGCCAAACAGAGAGAGGTTGCTTTTTTGAACTCCACTAATGTAAAAACACAAGACAAGAGAAATGTAACATCAAGTACTTCGTAATTAAAGCAAACCAATCAAGTTTTAATGTTAACCTACAAAATGAAGCACGACGGACAACAAATGACACACTAGAAAACCATTAAAATGGCTGGATTTCCTGAAACCCCAAGCACTACAAGAGTTCTATTAAGTAAATCTGCTATTTACATTTTCTTTGTTATTGGTTTGCAAAGACTCTCTGGAAGAAATACACACTTTGGTGCTAACAGTAAGGGGTATGAGAGACAACTGTGATGTTCCTGTACCCAGAAAGCTTACAATCAAAACTAGGTGATGATTTAATTTTAACACTATTTAGCAACTGTCTAATCATTAGAATTGAATTAATTTTTACAGAACTGTTTTCCATTAGATTCTTCAGACAGGCCTATCTTTGAACCTAGCCCTACACACTTAGGATGCAAGTGAGACGGCCAGACAGGAAAGCCAAACACGCTGCCTGCACCCTCACCCAAAGAGATTACCTGGCATACAGCCCTGCTGTGAACAGACCCAGAGGTGTTACCAACCAGGCTGACCTGAGGATTTGTGTACCCACCCTGAACCCCAGGTGCCCCATGTACTCACAGGAAAGCTGTCCCAATGCCTAAAGTGACAGGCAGACATCTTCTTTTGAGTATCACTGCAATAGGTATTATTGCCATACAGTGGTCCCATCACAGACAGCCATAGACAACCCAATCCAAACCTCTGTCAGCAAGAGAGATCGCAGAAACGCTCCTTAGGGCGCCTCAGGCAGTATTAGTACAGTTCATCCAGCTGCTCGCTTATCCAACATCAACTCAAGAGCTGTGGGGGCGGTAACTCTGGCAGAGGAAAGGCAGCAAATCGCTGGGGGAGAGCTGCATCTTCAGCCAGCACAGCTGCTTGCAAAATGAGTTATCTTGCTACACTCCTAGCCCCGAGGGGCCCAGTGCCTGCTGACACACAGAGACCAGCGATCACAGCCACTTCTATACAGCAGACCACCGGCTAAAGCACTTGCCTAGGCAGTGAGAACATTCACTTTTCTCCTGGACCTAAAGGGATCCAAAAAAACCATTGCCTACCTCTTGGGAAGTTGCTGCAGCTAAGCCTATTGAGGCCTATACCCATTGTATAGCTGGGGATACATTGATTATGTTTACAATAACCAACTGAAACAAACACAGATTTTCTTTAACCCTGCCTGGGATATCAAATTAGAGAACAGCAGCACTGAAGTTACTGCTTCTGCTATGTACTCCCAACTCAGCTGCACATGGACTCAGGCTGACTGCAGGGCGACTCCTGAGTTACTAACTCACGGCCAACACTTGGGCACATAGTGATTTGTGTGTCTGAAAAGACATGCTAAGAATATACTGGCTTTCAGCCTGGGGGAGTTGTGTGGAGACCTCATTGCAACCTTCCAGTACCTGAAGTGAGCCTACGTGGAAGCCAGGGAAGGAATTTTTATCAGGAGCTCTAGTGATACGACAAGGAGTAATGGGTTCAAACTGAAAAGAGGGGAATTTTGACTTAGATATATGAAACTGATTCTTTACTGTAAGGTTGTCAGAAACTGAAACAAGCTGCTTAGGGCAGACATGGATGTCCCATCCACGGCCGTGTTCAAGGCCAGGTTGGATGTGGCATTGAGTGCCCTGGTCAAGTGGGAGATGTGCCTGCCCATAGCAGGAGGGGCTGGAACTGGTTGATCTTTAAGGTGCCTTCCAAACGCTTTAACACTTCGTGATGTTGACCTGTGAACAAGCTGTGAACCGCCACCGCTCAGAGCTGGTTACGACGCCGGGCGAAAGAGGGAGGCAGAGCCAGCATCACCTGCTGCCCGAGCGCAGCGCGGCCCTCACAGAGGAGCGATCTGCCTGCCCGGGGGCGCGGGGGCTGTCTGCACGCAGCCCAGAGCCCCTCAAGGCAGCGAGGCTGCCGGGGCCTGCAGCTCCCGAGGGAAGCGGCACCCGGAGCGCCAGCGCGCGCCCGCCACTGGCAGCGGCCGCCGGAAAGTTATTTATAGCTTGGCCCGGATACGCGCTGACGTCACGGAGCGCACCGCCCCCGTGCGTCAGCGTAAGGCGCACGTAATGGGAACGTGACACACGCACGGCGCGCAGGAGCTATTTATAGTCGGGAGAAGGCGGAGAGGGGAAAGGGAAAAAAAAATTAAAAAAAAAAAAAAAAAAAAAAAAGGAAAGAAGGGAGAGGAAAGGAAAGGGCCGTTTGTTCGCCGTCCGCACGCGCTGGTGGGGGGAGGGCATGGGCGCCGTCAGGTGACAGGGCCGGGAGCGGGGGGAACCGCGCGTGACGGGGGCGGGGAGGCGGCGGGCGAGGGCTGGCGGCGCGCGCGGGGGGATTCCCCCTCCTCCCTCTCCCCCCCCCCCACCCCGGCGGGGAAACCCCCCCATGGAAAATAAAAAGTGTCAAAGTGGCGGTGCTCGGGTTTCCGGGAAGCGGAGCCGCCCGGGTCTGGCGGTGCCGCTCCGGAGCCGCTGCTCCTCCCGCCGCCTGCGTGGGACGAGCAGCCCCACGGCAGCTTCCAAACGCCTTCCTCCCACCGCCTCGTCCCAGCGTGGCGGCAGCGGGGCTCCCCCGCGGCGCTAGCCAGCCCCTGTGGGAAGGGAGCCGAGCAGATCCGTGCCGGGGATGTGGCGCTCCCCGGAGCTACAGCGGCTCTCGGTGTCCCTCCCCGTCCCCTTCCCGGCTCCCGAAAGCTGCAAAGGGGCTTTTCGTTTTCCCCGCTCCGACAACAGACCCGAAAGGGATCTGGAGTTCGTCTCTTATTAGGAGAGCCTGCGGGAGCTGGACCTGTTTAGCCTGGAGAAGACTGAAGAGGGGCTCTCATTAATGCATGTAAATATCTCCTGGGCGGGTGCCAAGAGCGTGGGGCCGGACTTTTCAGCGGTGCCCCTCAACAGGATATGAAGCAATGGCCGTAAACTAAATCACAAGAAGTTTCACACCAACATGAGGAACAACTTCTTTACATTAGGGGTGGCAGAGCACTGGAACAGGCTGCCCGGGGAGATCGTGGAGCCTCCTTCTCTGGAGACACTCCAAACACACCTGGACGCGTTCCAGCGTAGCCTCCTCTAGGTGACCCTGCCTTGGCAGGGGCTTCGGACTAGATAATCTCCAGCGGTCCCTTCCAGCCCGGGGGCGCCCCGGGTGTCCCGGGAAGCGGTGCGGGGACACCTGTTGGCACCGCCGCCGCCGTCACGCGCCGCTCAGCCGGGCGCGCGCGTCACGGGACCGGGCGCGCGTGCCACCGCTGTCACCTGCCCGCGGCCCGCGGGGGACAGGGCGGCCCACAGGGAGAGCCCCGAGGAAACGGGGAAGTGGAAGGTCCCCGTCCCCACCTCCACGAGGCGCCCCCCTCGGTAAACGGTGGGAAAAAGGGGTTAAAGCAAATAGTCCCAGCTGGCGTCCCGCTCTGCCTGGGAACAACCGCTTAACTTAATCCTGGCTGGGTTCCACCCCACGGCATGGCAATGGCAGCGAGCTCTTCGGGGAGGTGGGGAAGCGGCAGCAGCACCGCCGGCGAAGGTTTAAAAACATACCCGAAAGCAGCGCGTGAGCAGAAACGAGGGATTAAAGGGAGTTTAGCGGAGCTTTGCTGGTGTGACACAAATCCTGCAGGTAACGTGGAGCCCCCCTAGACATGTTTGTAATACGGCAAAGCGATTAAAGAGCCAATTGGACAGCTAGAAAGAAAGGAATCGTGAAATGGCACAATTTTAAATAAAAGTCTATTTATGAACCACAAGATCATCAAGGTTGGAAACAACCTCCGAGATCATCCATCCAGATCGTCCAACCTTCAGCCGAGGACTTTCTCGGGCATCAAGAGATACGTGCATATAGACAGAGGAAGATCCATTATTGCCTGGGTTGAAAAAAAGTAAATAGTCAAGGAGTTTGTTGGTGAGACAATCTGGTAACGAGGTTGATGATGCTATTGGAGATGGGAAAGAGGAAATCCAAAGGCTTCCAGTGTTAGTAAGGACCCAACTGGAGGTTTCATGTGCTTCTCATTATTTAAATACTGTGCTAGGAACTGTATAATGAATGATAAAATTGTAAAGCTCAGTGATGTTACCTCTCGGTTGAAAGCATGATGATATGGCTTAATGTAAGAGCATCAACCTGGAAAATAAAGGGAATTGCCTAAACTCTTATGGGTAGAAATACTGAAAATTTAACTTACTACTTCATCAGCAACAAAAACAATAAAACAGGGAAATATAATAGGAAAAGATATCTAATTTAGAACAGATGGCAGGAAGCTTTTTTCCCCTTGCATGGAACCACAACTGTACAGAATGATCAGTGGGGAATTTTGGTAGGGTGAAAACACCACAGTTATTCTCGCACTCAGCACTTGAAAGCTTTGGTGAAGGAAAGAGAAAATGGGAATGAAAGTTGCTTTTTAAATCACCCAGAACTTCTAATTAGTTTCTATTGCCAATTTTAACTGCAACATGAGAAAGCTTTTGCCTCATCATCCACAACAAATTTCTTATAAAAATAACATATCCTAGTAAAAAATAGGAGACTGTTCAAACATTAATTCTCTTGCTGTGTAACATTCTGCTCTTTTCCTTAAGGCAGATTATTGAGATCAGCCCAAACTATGCAGGACAAAGTCTGTGCAAAGACATTTGCTGGCCTTCTTGCTTTGGAAAATGCAAAGGTCCTTTTATCAGAGAAACACAGAATCACAGAATGGTTTGGGTTGAATGGAAGGGACCTTAAAGATCATCTAGTTTCAACCCCCCTGCCATGGTCAGGGACACCTTCCACTAGATCAGGTTGATCAGGGCCTTGTCCAACCCAGCTTTGAACACTGCTCAGGAACAATGCATCTGTGCAGCAGTGAGCACCTCCACTGATTTTCAGTTCCACTTGGTGCTTCCTGTTTGCCTTTGTGAGGCTCAAACACCCAGAAGAGGATATCTTAAGCAAGCTGAAGACAAGTCATGTAATTTCCTCACTGCCATGCTCCCCCTCATCTTCATCATTGAGACTCATGGGTTTTCTGTAACTGGATCTCTTCCCTAAGTGCTCCAGAAGCAGCGATGACTGCTCTCTAAAACTACTTAGATGGATTTGACTTTCACTTCTTGTTGCAATGCTTCAAATTTTTTGCTATTTGAACCACATCACCATCTCATACAGCACTCCACCCGTAAGGTTTTGTGTACTTTTTTGGTAACACACACTGATGTTTAGCTTGTTTCTGAGGAGGGCTTACACTAAGTTAAGGACTTTTCAGTTTCTCACATCAACCCACTAGTGAGTGGACTGGGCGTGCAGAAGTTGTGAGGGGACACAGGCAGGACAGCTGATCCCACATGACCCAAGGGACATCCCATAGCATATGGCACCATGCTGAGTAAAAAGCTGAGGGAAAGTTTGGAAGTAGGCTGGGCATTGGTCAGCAGGTTTGGGTTTGCACTGTGCATCATGTGTTTTGTATATTCTAACTGGTGGTGGTAGTGTTAGTAGTAGGAATAAGACCTTCCCTTCGATTTCTGTTGTATGTTTCACTGTCTTTATGCCAACCCATTAATTTTATTTTTTTTTTCCCCAATTCTCTCCTCCATCCCACTGTGGGATGGCCCCATGTGGGGGGCATGTGAGAAAGTGACTGTGTGGTGCTTAGCTACCCACCAGGTTAAACCACAACATATAAGCAGCACACCTGCACTCGGTGCACTTTGCTCCTTTTGTTCTTAAGTTTGTTTTGGCACTCCTCATTCCCACTGTCTCCAGAGGGCTGCACAGAGGAGCACACATAACACCGCTCCAGGCATGGCATTCCCAGCACACCATGGCCTGTAGCAGCCCCGACTTGCCAGTTTCATTCAAGTTTGGATTTCAAGATGATTTTCACTACCCCAAAGACTGGACTCTGAGCTCATCACCCTACTCCTGGAGCCGGGGCTGTAAGTTCAGGTGCATACACCATGATTTGGTCTTTCATATATAGTGCAGGGGGGTGGAAATGGAACTGATTTCATCTGCTCATTCTAGCAGCGTATTTCAGCTGATTCAGAGATGCCAGAAGGTTTAGACACGATTGAAGAAAGCGGATGCTTAAACTCTCTTAACCTGTGACGTGATACTAGTGCCCACTTCTGATCTTTAAGATATGATAAGCTTGAAAGAAATAGTGCAGATCTTCTCAGGTAAATGATTCATTTCTTTATATAAGAGAAAAAAAGGAATTACTGCCATTGAGGGGTTTGAGGCCTTGTGCATTAGTAAGAAATAAACAATAATAGTAATCAGTTTTCATTTCTGTGCCTTTATTTCCTAAACACTCTGTTGTAATTTTACAGATGGGGAAACAGAGCAGGCAGAGGTAAATGAAATTGTGCAAAGGCACAAGCCAGAAAAGAGATGAAGCAAAAAGCAAACCTGGATAGGCAGTTGCCCTGGCAGCTGGGATCTCTCTCTTCTCTCCTCAAACCCCTCATCCTACCACAGGTGAAGAACTGCTACCACTTGGGTCTTGGGAATGGGCAGTTCAGGTAACACAGTAGTGAGAGGACAGGGAAACAGACAGGGAAACAGACAGGGAAACAGACAGGGAAACAGACAGGGAAACAGTAGGAAACAGAGAAAATGCAGTCCAAGAAGAGGTAAAAGAGATAGTAAATGAAATGCAATGCTCAATAACATAGGAAGATCCATAGGTTTGGAAATCATTAGGAGCAAAACAAACAGGGTAGCCAGAAAGACAATGTAATAAAAAGCAGGTGAAATTTAGAAGGTCCTTGAAAAAGTAAGTTAAGTAACAAGTTGTTGCTTTTGAAGAGCTATCCTTTATCAACACGAATTGGAAGTCTGCCAAAAAGGCAGTGCCTGCTGAGTGAGCCTAAATGATTAACTGATATAAACTATTTTTTTTTTTTTTCAGTGATAGAGTTGCATTTGTTTAGTACTTCACATGGTAAGTAAAGAGATTCCTTCTTAGGGATAAAGATTGACAATCCAGTCAAGAATTAAATGTAGAAATGAAGGGCTCAAAAGGAAGCCATAAAAATAACTTTTAAAATAATAATTATAATTGTTATAATTTTATTAATTATGAGATAGAGGGGGGAAATATTCAATTTTGGGGGTTCTAAACCAGTCCCATGGCCTTGATACTTTATTAAAATCCATATCTCTGTAATAAAAATTAAAGTCTGTTAGAACTTTGCCTAGGATAAGATGTGCTTGAGCCTTTTTCTTTTCTTCCCCACTCTCTCATTTTTCTTTAAGTGAGCACAATCAAGTAATATTGTCCTTTTGAAAGTATCAAGGCAAATGCAAAATGTAGTTCTTCTGTATCCATTATAAATCCAGTTTAAATCTGCTTCATTATTACATAATTAATGTACTTAATTTAAGATCCCTCTGAATACTCCTTCATCTCCTTATTTAATAATCTGCTGTGCTTGCATGTCTGAACCTTGTCTGGTCCCAGCTTCTCCCATTCCTAATCAGCTCTTACGTTGGCAGTAGGACTTATACTCTCAACAGCCCCTCTACTTAATGTGATCACAGTTCAGTCTGTGGGCTTGTCTAAAAGGCAGTCGTTCCATTTGTTAATATGTGACCTCCTTTACTTTTAATTTTTTTTCCCCACAACCAAGGAAGAATCGTCTATTGTCTTCCAAGCCAGGCAAAGTGAACAGGCTGAGTCAGTCCAGGAATATTCAAGCCTCCCCATCTGTGGTATTGCAGAATTCCAGGGCAATTCCACCAGTTGGTGGAGCTTCTGTCTGGGAAAACAGAGCTATTGTGAACAAAGCATACTGTACATATTTCTAACATTCATAAAAGACTGGGTTTGAATCATTTGAATCTTTCTCAAAATTTCTTCCTTTGGGGCAAAAATTTCCAATGCATGGCCACGATCCAATTATAGTCATTTGGAAAATCTGAGCATAAGCCATGCAACCATGTCATTAACTAGTTGTGAAAAGAAAAGATAAATGTTTGACTGTAAGAGTATGACAGCAAGCTGGATTATATTGGGACTTCATTTACTCAAGACTAGGAGTCGGTTTTAGCAGGGCATGGCCTGCCAAATACACCACCAAAGACTAAGACAGGCCTTCCCCTCTTCTTCATCATGACCTCTCTGTGACAAAGACTCCTTTCAAGCAAAGGGGGTGGAATGAGCTCCTCTTTCAGTTTGGAAACAGAGCAGTGATAAACTGGGTGTCCTAACAACCTTCTGTGGCATGCTGCCTCTCATCTAGAAATGTGCTGGCCTAATGTTTTAAAGCAGCTGTGAGACAGAGCTGCTGTTCTAGGCTATCAAACTCTGCTAAGTGTCATTCTGACCAAGATGTTTTCAAGACTTTAGTCACTTTGATCAGCACAGAAGATGTTACATTTATTTTCTGAACAACAGAATACCTCTGAAGGACAGGATTCTGACTCACACCTAAATCCAACAACATTTTAGATGAAATTAAAAACTGACAAGTCTTTTCTAATGCCCCATGCGTACAAATTCAAAAATACAGATTAATCATCTAACCCTTCACATGCATGCAGGCTGAGGAAAGGGTACGAAACAGACCAACTTCAACACGATGATAAGGGCTGCATCCCAAATCCCACCTCTCTGGAGCAAGGAGATGTACCTTAGGACAGCAGGAAGTCTTACCTATGTCCTACCTCACCTATGAGATTTTTCAAAGACACAGCTGGAAGGAGAGAGGTGCTACTTTCTGTTGACTGTAGATCTGACAATTACAGCACTCCCTGTGATTCAGCTCATTTCTTATCTTAAGAAGACTTCAAATCTTAAGAAGACACTGACCTTTATCTGAAATAATGGCCTCATCACCAGTTTATTGGTTGTCTAGGAAGGTATGGAGGAGAAAAGGAACCTTAACATAGAAATCATGCTCAGTCAGGCAAGAAAGTTCTCTTAAGGCCATGGCAGTATTTTTATACTGTAGGTCTGTAATATAAAATAACACAAGCCATCCTTGGAGCAGGAATGGATAGGATAGGCAGATCTCCTCCATCCTAGCAGACAGCCTGAAGCGCTAGACTACAGAGCTTGCACACAAACCTGAAAGTGCTTTCACCACTTCAAACAGGTGGTTGAGATACCACCCAGAATGATGTAGGGGTTACAGCAATCTCCTGGGAGATGGGGAATGTAGGTTGAGTTTCCCCATTCCCACCCTTACCTCCCTGCCCCACACAAACTAGGTGAATCTGAATGTCTTGCTTTCTGTGCAAGTGCTGAAACTACTGAGTTATTGTGCAATTTAGGTGCACCAACCGACTCCTCTTTGGGGTTTCCCTAGAATCTGGCATTTAGGCAAATGAACGGTTGTTTTCTACATCCTGGAGGAAGATAGGAAATTTTATTTTAAAAAATGCCAGTAGATACTCTTTGCATAGGAGGTTAGAGTAGATGCCATTTCTATGGTATTACTGAATCTATCATAGAATGCCCTGGGTTGGAATGGATCCTAAAGATCATCTAGTTCCAACCCCCATCATAGGCAGGAAACCTTCCACTAGATGAGCTTGCTCAAAGCCCCATCCAGACTAGTCTTAAAGACCTCCATGGATGGGGAATTCATAGCATCTCTGGGCAACCCATTCCAGTGCCTCAGCATGCTCACAGTAAAGAATTTATTCCTAATATCAAATCTAAACCTGCCCTCCTTCAGCTTAAGGCCATTCCCCCTAGTCTTGCCACTGTCTGATTTAGACAATTCTGGATAGATCTGGCAGCCAGTCAGGATTCCAGAAGTTTGATTTGGGTATCTTAACCCTAAAAACAATGACATTTCATGGCCTTGGCCCCAGAAATCTGCAGCCTAAAGATGGCTCTGGTCTTGGGGAAGCCAAGCAAATTCTGACGAGTTGCCATCACATTATTTGGCCATAAATGCAAATGCATGGCTGGGCACTGGAAGTGAACCCCTCAGCCTCTCCACACTGTCTGCTCCCAGAGTAACCTTCAGTCTCCCCAATTCTAGCAGCACCCAGCAAACAACCCTCAACAACCTTCCCCCCCTTCCTGGAACTTTATTTCACCCAAGGCCTCCTTTATACTGCTGCAGGCTTCCTCCCGTTGTTGCAGTGCCTGGTTTTATTATTCCAAGTTATCCAATAAGCCCTGGGAATAACATCCTTCTGGCCCTCACTCCTGCACCGCCGCCTCCAGCGAATCAAGCTGTGTACACACCAGTTAGACAATTTGCCTACTGTTGTTCCTGTCCCCTTATCTCTCCCCCCGCCTCGCTGTTTATACTTAATGGACTGGGAGTTCCTTGCACGAAGAACTTCCTTTTCGCCTCATGGGAAGCACGCAGCGTATAGTGAGTGACCTCTCATGTCATAAATAACTGCAGGACAGCAGACCGTGCTCTCCCTAGAGGGAACCGCTGGCTTGGGTCGGTGGGTGAGCAAGTGCCCGGCTCCCTGCACAACACCCATATCTGCCCAAAGCACACAGCACACTCAATGCCACTTTCTAATCATTTTCTCCAAACATCCCATTTCCTGTTCTTTAAATAGCACCTCAAAGATTATTTTAAAGGCTTTCAAAACACTCTTGCCGCCGGTTTTGGGTTTGGAGTGGGTTTTGTTGGTTGGGGTTTTTTTTTAGCCTTCTTGCATGACGATATTTTCACGTCGTGGGAGACAGGAACAGCTCGAGGAAGCTGCGAAGTTGCACGGAGTACCCGGGGGAGGAAAGGCGGGGGGGGCAACACGGTTTCTAGGACAGTCCACCTGGCACCGACGTTTTGTTCTAGCACACACTTTCAGTGCGGAGCTGCAAGTTTCGGGATGACTCTGGAACTTTATACCCCTCTCGGGGGTAACCCGCTGGGAGCGGGGCGAGGGGCCCGGAGGGCGGCAGCGCTCCGCGGAGTCCCTTTCCCAGCAGAGGGGCCCGAGATGCAAAGGAGAAATGACACCATGGAAAGCGGAGTATTTTTATCGGGGCCAGTGCCCGGGGTGAGGGGTGGGCGGAAAGTGCCACCCTCTCTCTGTCTCTCCTCCCTTGTCCTCAGCCGCCCACGCCGGCAGCGGCATCAAAGGGAATCTCCCTTGTCGCGCCGTGTCAGCACCGGGGATGAGCGCACCGGCCCGTCATGGCATTTTCGCTTCTCCCGGCGCTTACTCAACAGGCGGGAGGGGAGGGAGGGCTGCTTTGAAGGGGGGGCGGGGGGAGGACTCCCAACCAGCGCCGCTTCTGCCATGAGGTCACCGCGGCGCTATGCGCTGTGCCCGCCGCCGCCCCTGCTCCGCTCCGTTGCGTCAGGCAGGGGGTATCCCCGCCGCGGCCGACCGAGCGGGGCATCCCCGCCGCGGAAACACCCGGCGCTGCCACGCGTGTCCCTCGCCGGCGGGGCGGGGGGGTGATCCTGCCTGCACCCTCTCCGCCGCCTCCGCACCACCACCCCCTTCTCGCAGCGGGCGCTCGGCCGTCGCTCGGGAATGTCAGCAATGGTTCGCCGGGGGGCCGTGAAGGGATGGCATGCGATGCGACGGGGAGGGAAGGCAGCGCACTGCACCGAGGCGGCCACGCGGAGGGGAACTCCAGCCACAGCCACCAGGAGACTTTTTTTTTTTTTTTTTTTTTTTTTTTTTTTTTTTAAGAGGGAGCCGGGTATGGCACCCCCTGCCAGCGTCCGGCTGCGGCTTTCCCCCCCGGGGAGGCTGCCCGGAGGATGGGTGTGCGCGCCGGGGTCCCCGTGCGCTGGCCCGCACTCCACCCCCTGCGCAGAGGAAGCCGGGCGGGGGCGTGGCCCCACGACAATGGGACTCGCCGGCGCTATAAATACCCGCCCGCATCTATATTTGGTTTGGCCGGATCACAACCGGGGGGGGGACGGGACGGGGGTGTCCCAAAAATAGCCCCGCGCGCCCGCCCGCCGCCGCTCAATGGGCTCCGGCCCCGCCCCCTCCCTCGCGCGCGATCCCGAGCGCCTCGCGCGGGGCCCGGCGGGGCTAAATTTAGCAACGCCGCTTGCGTCAATGACGCGGCCGCCGTGCGTCAGCCCCGCCGCGCCCCGCCCCTCGGAACGGGGCCCGCCGCGTCCTGTGCGTGGATTGGCCGCGGCGGCGGCACGAGGGCGGTGACGTGGGGGCGCGGGCTGGCCCCCGCCGGGGGCCGGCGGCGTCCGGAGGGGAAGCGCGGCCGCGCGGGGAGCCCGGCGGGTTCCCCCGCGGGGGGAGCGGGGTCTGGCAGCGCCGCGGCCCCGGAGGGAGGGAGGGAGGGAAGGAGGGAGGGAGCGAGGGACGCCCCGGCGCCCGGGGGAAGACGGCGCGCACCGCCTCGGGAAGGGGATTCCGGGCTCGGACGTGGTCGCTGCGCCGCCGGTCCGCGGCGTCCGCCGAGTCCTGCACCAGCCCCGGCTTTGCCTCCCGGGGAGGGAGCACGCTCCGCGGCGGTGCCGGCGGCGGGATGGTGGAGCGAGCGGCAAAGCGAAAGTGCCGGCGCTGCCGCCGATCCCTCCTCTTCGGGGCGGCAGGCGCCTCGTCCGCCCAGGCTCCCGTTCGTCGGGAGAACTCGCTCGGCGGAGTCCCTCTGTGCGAGGCACAAGCGCAGCACCGGCCGTCACGGCTGCGGTGGCAGTCGCGAACATCCCGGCTGCCGGCGGTGGATGTAAACACGGCGGCGGGCGGCCGCTGCCAGTGGAGACAGCGGGGACGTCGTCCACCGCCAGGCCGGTGCCCCAGGCAGACACACGGACACCGAAAGACATTGGGACACAGGCAGTCACAAAGCAGGCGGCAGCCCGGACGATTCTCGGCGCCGCTCGCACTAGTGCCCGCTCTGTGAGCGGCACCTTCCGCAACCTGCTCCTTGCTCCTGCGCACTGGAAAGTTTCGAAAGAAAAGAAAAAGAGAGTGAAAAAAAGAAAAATGAGAAAAAAAGAAAAAAAAAAAAAAGATGTGAAAGAAAAGAAAATAATAGGGAAAATTTTTAAAAGGCAAAAAGAAAAAGCATTTTGAAAAAAAAGAAAAATAAAGTGAAAGAATCCTTTATTAGTTCATCCTGAAAGTTCCACTAAGTAACCAAGCAGAGCTCTTTTCATTTGAGCCACTTCAGTAAAGATACACTAATTTTGTTACTATCACTATCTCAATAATAATAATAATTACTATTATTATTATTATTATTATTATCATGCTTGGGAACGACTCGGCAGGCTGCGGCGGGCAGGCGGCCCCGAGGCGGCCGGCCGGCCGTGCCGTCCCGCTGCCGGTGGCTCAGCACGGCTCTGCCGGAGCTCCGCAGCGCTCGGCTGTGCGCGGCTGTGCACGGCTCGGCGCGGCGCGGTGCGGCGGGAGCGCGGCGCACACACTGGGGCGGGGGGGGGGGTCAGTAGCGTCAGGCTCCCATGGCGTCACTATTGACGTTTCGCATTCCAGCCGCTCTATGGAGAGGCCGCTAGGGCTCCTCTCACATAAATGACGTTCAGAGAGAGGGAGCGGGAGAGCAGCGCAGAGAGGCGCCTCCGTCCCCTCTCTCCGGCGCAGGCACACGCGCACCCCGGGGCACTCGCACCGGGACGCGGGCACAGGTCCCGGCCCGGCTCCCGCCGCACACACACAAAGACACATCGCGGCGGCACGGCCGCTCGGCATCCCTCGCCCGCCCGCCTGCTCACTCCCTCCCTTCGCCCGGGGACGGGCTCCTGGCTCCTCAGGCTTTTTCAATCCTTTTCCATGCCTCGGGATAACGCACCCTCTGGACCTGCAGCTACCCGGAGTCTGAGGGATTTTGTGTCTCGGGTCCTGCCGCTGGACAGCGCCTACACACGCCTTTAAGGAAGCGGGCACCTACAAACTAGATGTAAAGACGGAACCTCCACAGCAACCGAGTACGTATGCGAGTGAACGGGAGCGGCTGAGGGAGAGGGACGGCGCGGCATGTCCCCACTCCGTGAAAGTTACGCCGCCGGGTAGAGATGCTGGGGAGATGCCGGCGGCGAGCGATGCGGCTCAGCCGATGCGCTGCCGTGCCGGGCTCTCGCTGAAACTTTTCCCTCACCTTCCCCCCCCTCCTCCCCCATCCTCCCCACGGATGCTCAATTGCCGCTCGTCTTCCGAGCCTCCCAGCCTGCCGTCTCGGCAACTCCTGCCGTACGCGGGGCACTGCTGCCCCTCGCAAACGGGAGGGCTGTGGTTGAGAGGAGCGGGAGCCGAAGCCGGTGGTACTAAGGTATTTCTGCTAGTTGTTGTCATGGAAATGATGCTGCCGGCGGCGGCGGGGAGTTTACAGCGCCGGTGATGAATGGCAGCAATTTGTCTCCTTCCTTTAGCCGCGCTTGGGAAATAGGTGGTTCTGTTTGCACAAGTTCAGCTGTCTAATAGGGACGGCGGGGCAGGTTGAGCTCATCTCACTTTGGGAGACAGCAGCCCCCACTCGGCAGCCCAAAGAGCTCGCCCAAGAGGTAATTGCTGGAATGTGACATATTGTATTGAAATGAGACGGGATGTTTGCACGGCACGTCTGCCCGGCATCTGCTCCTCGGAAATGTGCACTTTTCCCTTCGGAGGTCAGAAGTGGTAACGAGGGGCCGCGGTGCCCCGGCACGGGCGGCACCGTGCGGGGAGGCTGGGCTGCGCCGCCGCTGCCCCGCTCCCTGCCCCCGCGGCGCCTCTCGCCTTTGCCTTCTCGCTTTAATAGCTGCGAAAGAAGTTTCAGTCTTGGAAAGAGGCGAGAAAGCGCGGGCGTTGGGTTGTGATATTATGTAGAGGGACAATTATCGGGACAGCACTGTCGCGATAGCCTGTCCCGGGCGGAGATGCCGCTCACCTTAGCGCGGCTAGTTGAGAACGCTGTTACTTAACTTGCAATTTTTGGATAATGTGGAATCCGTGCGAGGATATTTCTCAGGGAAAGGGCGTAAGACACTGTTTTATGTAGGGGGATTGGTGTGCTGGGATAGGATTTTTTTTTTCTCCAGGAAAAAAAAAGTTTGGGAATGAATCGCTAACTTTTATCCAAGCCGCTTCACTCGATTACATTCTTCGCCCTATTTTTCTCTCCTCCGTGGAGACCGTTGTATGCTGGAGTCAAGCCCCGGTTAAAAACAATGGACTAAACCAGACCAGACGGTTTCTTCGGAGGTGAATCTCACGCGATCTCGTGGATATTTGCTGGAGTGACCGTGCGGCTCGGGGCGATCCGTCCCACACCCTCCCCCCCAAAAAAAATCGCCAGCTAACCGGCGGTGGAAATCCAGCACGAAACTTTTTAGTTGAATGGAGCTTCCCCCTCCGCAGTCCCTCCCGGGTAAATGAAGGTTTCGAAACTCGCCTGAAGAAGTCACAATCACAATGGAGTATTTCACGGTTTCCTCCTCGTATTACAGGGTGGGGAGGGGTGTCACTCGGGGCTGAATGTAAAGTGCACGGAGGAAGAAAAGAGCTCTGACAAGGGTAGTTATTTCCTCCTAATTTACAGCCCTTACGGCCCTGCGCTCCTGGCTCGGGCGGCGGCAGCCCGGAGGGGTGCTGCGTGGTTAAAAGCGCAGCGAGTGTCTCTAGGTAACCAGCGGCTCGGGGGAGGGGGGGGGGCGCAGAAAGGAGCCCTAGGGCGCTCCGCACCGAGCGGGAAACCGCTTCGCAGGAGCTCGTGAGGAAAGAAAACCTCGGGAGAGAAAGGAATGAGCTGACAGGCACTTAACACCCCGGGAGCTGGCGGGGCTTCAAAGGCGAGGGGCGCGGGTCAGGCAAAAGAAAGACAAGGAGAGGGAGAAAGAGTCGCCGGGGAGCGGCTTCCGTGGGCAGGGGCCGGCGCGGCCGCGCATCCCCCGCGCTGCCGCAGAGCCCGGCTGGCAGCGCCCAGAGGGTCCGGGGGAGGCTGCGCTCCCTCCCCCGCGCCGGCAATGATGGGCCCGGAGACACCGCAAAGGGCTAGCCGGGCCGGCAGGACACCACTCAAGTCTGGCCGGTACCTTGCGTAGAAACTCCCAGCCTGCTTTTCCCCGGTCTCTGCATCACAAAAAGAGAAAGTTCTCACGGGGAAGTGGACGCTCGGGGATGCTGTCCCGCTTGTTGTAGTCACCCCGCTCGGGGTTCTCCTCTTGCCTTCCCCAAGCTCCTCTTTCGGAAACCAAACCGGCGGCTCCGTTGTCTCAGCCGGTGCTCTCTTGCCTTTTGTGTGAGGAGGGAGCGGGAGCCGGCAGGAATGCGCTCCCCGGCCGGCTCTCCCTTCCCACCCGCGGGGCGAGGCGGGGAATTGCCGTGCGAGCGCGGGGGACGGTCCCCCCGCTTCCCCATGAGCGCCGCGCCGGGGGGAGGCGGGGGGCTCCCCTCTGCCCTCCGGGCACCGCCGCCCCTGACTGTGCCTTGTCTCCCGCCGCCGGCGGACAGAGCCCGGGTCGGAAGAGCGCCCCCCGCCCAGGCCAGGCCCCGGGCCCGCCTCCGCAGAGAGGTCCCAGCCGGCACCCACCCCGCCGCCGCCGCAGCCCGCCGCCGCCTCCGTCCGCACCTCCAGCCCCACCATTCAGCGCGCAAGATACCCACCAGGTAAGCTGCCGCCCCTGGAGAAGGGCAGGAGGAGGAGTAGAGGGGTGCGGGAGCTCCTGGCGGGGCCCCTACTCTTCCCAAATCCCTTCGGCATCATCGGCGTCCGACGTCCCGGGGAGTTTAAATCCCAAAAGGATCAGAGAAGCGCATGCCTTTCGCAGCGCTTTTGGCGGTGCCGTGCCTAGGCACACGGGGCTGCGAGCCCCTCGCCAAAGACGTGCCAGATTTAAGGGGAAGCTGGTTGGGGGTGCTAGTGTCCCTGTGAGGAGCCCAGCTTGCCTGGTGTTAAACTGGGCATCTTTTACCTCAAGTTCTCGCAAAGAAAGCAGAACACCATGGTAATTGCTCCTAATGTCCCTGCCCTGGATGCTTTTACCCATTCATTTGGGTTTTGATGACAGCTTGCTCTTCAATGCACCTCCTGTGGGGCTTTTTCTTCCCTTGTTTTAATATTATTGGATAAAGAAAAAAATCCCCAAGTTATTTACTTTGCCAGGGGAATTAATACCGGTGCCCTAAGTGGAAAAGTAGGGGTTAGACTTAGACAAGTGCGTTGGCAAAAGGCGAGGGAGGAGGAGTCCCACAGAGCCAGGAGAGACCAGACCTTTAGGTTAGGGATATTTTTTCAGTCCTCCGGTCAGAGTTATTTTAGACTTCTGTTTTTCTACTCCGCTTCGCACAGAATTCAGTGGCATAACTCTGTTATGCTCAGAAAAATGCAGAAAAGGGGCATAATGATCTGTTCCCTTGAACTCCTGCTCATTTTCTGAGCTAGCAAAAAAGCCTTTTTCCTTCACAGAGCTGTGTATCAACACGTCCACTTGTGACATTAGCTGTGAACTCACTCTGTTGTGTTCCTCCGTCAGTTCTCAGTGGAGGTGTGTGGAAAGAATTTCTTTCCTTTTTTATTTGATTAAGCATTGATCACTGTGTTTTAAGAGCCAGCCCTTAAACTAACAAATGATAGTGATACGATTTGCCAGGAAATGTGTGTGCGTGGAATGGCATGGACAGAAATTGACAGGGGAAAAAAAGAGAACAGTAGAATAATACATAAATAACATTGGGAGGCAAGGCTTGGGGGAGGGCTGTCCTGCCTTCTGCTTCAAGCTTTTGGGTTTAAGGCAAGGAAGTTCTTAATTTCAGGAAACAGCACTAATATTTTTCTCAGATTTTAGTGTTTTCTCGAGAAGAAGAAAGATGTGAATGGTTTGTGACAGAGTGATAATTCAAATTTGGTGCTTAGTTTAAGTATGTTTATCTGCAAAGCAGGCAGGACAGAATTAAAAGTTGATTTAAAACAAATTATTTGGATTCCTGCATGCCAGGAGTGAATATTTTTAAATTGTAAGTGAAAAGAGTTCTTAAAATGTTGAGGAAAACCTCGTTATTGTCAAGGCATGTTTGTTGGGTTTTTTTTAACATAAATTATTTCTCAAGTGCTTCTGGAATATAAATTACCATGATTAAGAAGAGATGAACTACACTTAATTTAGGTATACATTTAATCCTTATTTACTTTTCTCTTTATGATAAAATTTTTACTAATTGATGCATTTTATTCTTCTGCTGTAGAACCAAAATACACCACACACTTTTAGTTTGAGTTGCAAATATTGGTCTAGAACCTCACAGTGTTTAGTCAGGCAAACCTCAGTGAATTGCAGAATTGGGTCTCTTATTTCTTGTGACCAGCAAATTACATGGCAGACTAGTAGGAAATGTAAAAGAAAATAACAATCAGATCTTCTTAGCCAAGCACTGTGTTGCTTCAACCATCCCAGCTATCAGTGAACCGCATTAAGTTTTATGACTAATGAATAAAACCAACTGTGTTACTGGCCTCAACTTCGCTTTCCCATGAAAACAGAAATACCACATACCTTTTATCCTACATTTTTGCTAATTGAAGGAGTTGTTGTACCTTCCACTTTTTAAAGGAGAACATTCTGCCAGAGATAAGCCTTAAAACTAACAATGAAACAGCAACTTTAAATTATTAGCAACCTTAAATTATTAGCTGACCAAAAGTATTCTTCAAAGGTCCAGAGCTGATTAAGCAAAATTGATGTTTGCAAGTCCTGAGTAGGAAACCTTGTGATTTGAGTAATTCCTCTGACATGCACGGCAGATGCTGGTTTTTTTTAAAATAACTACAATTTTTATTATTATGCATTTGATAATCTCTTTACCCTTCATGAAAATTTTACAGCATGATTGCATGCATATAGAGATAGATTTAGAGTCATAAACTGTTCTCATTCTGCTTATCTAATTCTCATTGACACCTATGTATATTAAGCAGCAGATGTAGGGCAGCTTGAGATGGATTCTTCTCTCACTGACACTGGTATAAATGTGAGTTTCTCCCTTAACTAGATGAGAGGAGGCTCCATGGCACCGAACGCTTAGTCGGTCCCTGACGAATATTTCTTGTTGAAAGGAAAAGGCTCGAGGCTAATTTAAATGTCTGGATGGGAGCTGGGTGCCTATCTGAGCTCTGGGAAAGCTTCTAGGAAATAAGTTTGGGAGGCCCCTGGCCACGGCCTGGTGCACTGGGCCTGTTGTTAACGTGCCCCTTTGCCCTCGCAGATATGCCCTGTGTGCAAGCGCAGTATAGTCCTTCACCGCCCGGTTCGAATTATGCATCCCAGACCTACGCCTATGGCTCGGAGTACAGCTCAGACATCATGAACCCTGACTATGCCAAGCTGACCATGGACCTGAGCAGTACTGAAATCACTGCCACTGCCACCACGTCCCTTCCCAGCTTCAGCACCTTCATGGAGGGTTACTCTGGCAGCTATGAGCTCAAGCCTTCCTGCCTCTACCAAATGCAAACTGCCTCCTCTGGCCAGAGGCCCCTCATAAAGATGGAAGACACCCGGCTGTCCCCATACCAGCCCTCACTGCCCCCATCCACAGATGAGGGCATGCCCAGCACTTCCATGTACTTCAAGCAATCTCCACCCTCCACGCCCACCACACCCGGCTTCCCTGCTCACCAGGGCCTGTGGGACGAGCCCCCGCTGCAGCCCACGCAGACCTGCCTGCCTCCCGGCCACCTGATGGACGCCACCCCCATGAAGACCGTGCCTCCGCGCTTCCCTCTCTTCCACTTCAAGCACTCGCCTCCGCACACGCCGTCCGCGGCCGCCCACATGTGCTACGACCCTGCCTCCCTGAGCCTGCCCCTGGGCTCCGACAGGCCCGCCGCCAGCCAGGCTCCCATGGAGGGCCATTCCTACGGGCTTCACCTGGCCAAAAGACCAGCCACCTTAGCCTTCTCACCACTCGGCCTCAACGCAGCCACCTCCGGCCTGATGGGGGAGAGCAGCGGGAGCGGCAGCAGTGGCCTCCCGTCTCCGCCCAGCAGGAGCTCTTCGTCTGGGGAAGGCACCTGCGCTGTCTGTGGAGATAATGCCGCCTGCCAGCACTACGGGGTGCGGACATGTGAGGGCTGCAAGGGCTTTTTCAAGGTGAGAGCTCCGCGCTTCCCTTCCCTCCCTGCTTGCTCCCACCTCCCTGCCCTCTGTCCCCACATGTCCCTGGTCCTGACCTCGGCCTTCAGGGACATCGTGTGTTAAAACTCAGGGTCCCCCCGGCAGGGTGAGAGGGAGACCCAAAGTTTTTGAAGAAGGTCAAGGAGAGCCTTCTGTAGGATGAGAGGATCAGGCAGTCTCTGCTGGGAAGAGGCTATGGCAGTGACCTGGGGGAACCATATCTGCGGTCTGCCAGCATTCCTCAATGGGACATAGCTCTCCTCAGTTTAAGCTATGGACTGCATTTATTCTGTAGGGAAACTCATTGGAGTACATTCAGCCTGGGTTTTACTCAGTCACCAATTCCAATTATACTGTGAAAAAAATCCCTGAAATCGTAAAGTCCACTTAGTATTTTAGGTGGTGGCAGCGGTGCCGTTTGTTGTCCAGGGGCGGTCGGTGTGAGCAGGAATTCAGGGTGGTCAGCACCAGGAAGAAACTGGTTTCACTCATGGGACAAACCCAAGTACTTCTTGTTGCTTTTGGTTGCTGCCTTGTCATTACCCTTCAACTCAGGAGCCCGGGGAGTCCTTACCAGGGGAAAGCTGCCTGCAGAGCAGTGACTAAGCACTGCACAGGGTCCTGGTGCCTGCTCTGCAATGAGGGCAGCTTTGCAGCTGAATAGCAACACAAATAAATTGCACACAGCAGTTTCTCAGTGGAAGCTCTGTGCTTATATTTTCAAGAGCTGAATATACTCTTTTTTTATCTTAGGTTTGGGTGCTTTGTATTTTCCTTTCAGCAAACTGAGTTGAGATTCCAGTATTAATTTCAGAAATAGCTTGTTTAAGGGAAAACCTTGCAATTGACTTTTGGTAGGATGGTTTTGGGCAGCAAGTTTAAGATTTGAAATGTTTGGGGTTGATTTTGTGTATTTCTTCTTTCTAAGATAGCAGTTATGCCTCTGTTCTGGTAAAGGATACAATGGGAACAAAAACAGTCCCTAAATATTTGGGGGGAGGGCTTACAACATTATTTTATTGTAGGTGGAGCTATTAATAATAATAATCCTTTGACCATATGACAACATACATATATCCTATAAAACTAATTTGTTATTTAGATATAACTAGAAAAGGGACACAAATAACATGGAAAAAGCAACTCTTATTATCCCAAACCTGCCCCTGTGGAAATCAATAGCATGTCCTTGAGTTGTAACTCATTCTGCAAAATTAAACTGTTTTCAGCTCCAAATCACAATGAACAATATTTGCTTTATCTCTTACATTTAGTACATTGAGGCTGTTATTTTATAACAAACACAAATTACGGAATAAAATTTATCCATTAATTTAATTGCAGTGAAAGATTTAATATTGAATGTTGAGTTGATAAATTTGTTCCTGGTGTTTTTTCTAGTAATACTTTCTTGGATATTATTTATTGATGTATCTTTCATTTTAAGCATGGCAGCATGGTAGCTTTTTGCATTAATATTTCTTACATTCTTTCAAAGCTTACCTTTCAAAGCTTTTCTTTCAAAGTTTTTACAAATTTTGATTTTATTTTTTTCAACATGACTTTAGAGTTATTTAAATTTACATAACTATGTCATCATTCTGTCTTTTTTCCTCAGGTCAGGTTAACTTTCAGAGAGTATTTAGCAAAACATATTTTGTAGGGGTTTCTGGTATTTTTATTTTTCTCTCTGATGATTTTAATGGCTAACCAAACCAGTTATTGTGGTATCTGACTAACAATAGTGATAGCAAGAGAAATACATTGCAGATAATTTTGATTTTATTTTAATAAGGTCAGCAATAATCAAGGGAATGAACCAAGTAGAAAATTGTTCCCAAAGGGATATTAAAAGCGGAGATAATCTAATCCCCAAAGGTAGATGTGATGACCTGGTAATTTCAGATATGATTTTATCATTCAAAGTTGCCTGTCTCCAGAGACTTGCTTCAGAACAATCCTAGATGATTTTCATTGTCAGCAGCTAGCACTAATAAAATTGTTTTTCCTGCAGGCTAGTGTGTTAGGAAATTAATTTTATCTAATTATATGAATTGCACTGTCACTTTTCATGTTGTAATTAAAACGCATTTTGTCAGGTTCTAAGTTGCTCAAGAAACAATCAGTTTACTATTTTTGTGTTGCATTTTCGCAGAGAACAGTTCAGAAAAATGCAAAATATGTTTGTCTGGCAAATAAAAACTGCCCAGTGGACAAGAGACGTCGTAACAGATGCCAATACTGCCGGTTCCAGAAGTGTCTCAGTGTCGGCATGGTTAAAGAAGGTAAGGACTGTGGCTATTTATGACCCCAGAAAACTAAAATATTATGTTTAATGAATCTGTGTCTCTGTGTGTGTGTGAACATGGATGTCTCTACAATAAATTTGTCAGTGATGAGATTCATAATTTACCCCAAAATATGTGCATATATGTAATAATGTATTGATTTTGTGCTTTTCACCCCAATTATCATATTTAGACTATAGACCCCAGAGTTCAAGAGCAGCAAGGTCACAAGAGGATAATTTGACAGTGGCCAAAATGTCTCCTTTATTAACTTTGAACATTGCTCAATAATGCTGTTGGCTTCCCCTTGTTAGCTCACTGGGGGCTGCACTGGATCGTGTGCATTTTAACATAGGATCTCCTTTCATTCCCATAAGCCGATTGTAAATTTGCAATTAATTTAAATGGAAACAGGATCAACTCATTAGTCCAAATTCTGCAAATATTTAAGCATGTGAGTAATATTGTGCGAGCAGCCCCACTGCAAATACTGACATGGATAATATAACCTATATTGTGTGACCGTATTTTTTCAAATGCTTCAAGAAAGCTAAAATTACTTTGAATGAATGCCTCTGCCATTTAACAGGGACACTGGTGGTAGAAACACTAAAATCTATGTTTCACATTCAGCTTTTTTTCAGCACTGGAGTGTCACGGGCACACGTACACGGGCACACTGACGTGCTGCAAACAAAGCATGGACACAAGGAACACAGCTGGGCTCTCACTAAGCAGCTACATTGCTGCTTATGATCATAGGTCTGACACAGTTCTGGTGCCATTTGTGCTCCTTTGCAATGAAAGAGCGTGTGCTGAAACTGGAAAATGCTCTTGTTTTTGCTGGTCTGGCCCCTGTAAGGAAAGCAGGGTGTTCATTCTGATGAACATTATTTGCTAGTACCTTCACAACTGATTCCCTTGGGATTTTTTTCACCTAGTTGTCCGTACCGACAGCCTGAAAGGGAGAAGAGGTCGGCTGCCTTCCAAACCAAAGAGCCCCTTACAGCAAGAACCCTCTCAGCCCTCCCCGCCCTCTCCTCCCATCAGCATGATGAATGCCCTCGTTCGAGCTTTAACCGACTCCACGCCCAGGGAGCTGGACTATTCAAGAGTATGTCTCACTTTTCTTTCCCTATTTGCTTTCCGCACAGAAATGATTTGCAAGCTGCATTTCTCCTGACCAGTTGGTTTGCCAAAATGAAATTAAGTGTGAAATTTGGATGAGTGTAGAAATCTGTCCAGCCCGCTGTTGTCTTTTCGTGATAGGTGGACAATGAGAGGAGAGTGCAGTAGATATTAGTGTTTGTAACTATTCATTGTGAGGATCTCAATCACAAAATAATCTAATAATCTGCAGTACATTCAGTGGCTGAGTGAAAGCAAAAATGCATAGATAAATAGAGCACTCTTCTTGCAAAAAGGCTGTGACAAAACACAATCAATTATGATGTCATTGATTAACCAGGAGCAAGTACTTGAATGTCTAATATCTTAACTTCTATTTCCCGAAGGCTAAAATTTAACAGCATTTCCCTAATATTCAGATAGAAGGGTTGCAGAGTGTGACAGTGGATGAATAGGACAATTCCTGTTGAAATCAATAGGAATTTTGCCATTATTTTAATGGGAACAGGGTTGGCTTTGGATACCCCTACATAAATATTCCTTCAGTAAAACTCACATTTTTAAAACAAGCCTTTAAAAATTAAAAATCTGAAAAATAAGCAAAGCTTTACTAAATGTAATTTATTTTTGTAACCTTGTTCTTTAATGTATCATAGTCACAATATAAATATTCATGGAATATTCTAAAAGCTGAAAAAAAATGTTCTGTAGTTATCAAAATATACCATTGAAATGGCTTGTTAAATACAATTCTTAGGCAAGTTGATACAGGATAAGAAAATAATACAGCTATGGAAAAACAAGATAAAATTCTTCCCCCTTAAAGAAATATGATTAAATTTGAGATTGTAGAAAATAGAAACTGTACTCAGACAATAACTCCATTGGCCATTTATCACTTGTTGCTAAGTAATATTTAATCCTAAAGCATATTTACTGCAATTACATAAAAATTAAGTTATGCTATTTTAAACTATACTTATATATATAATTTAGCAATTTAAAGCATGCTGTAACATATTTTCTTCAAACTAATCTGTAAGTATTAAATCATATAATTTTTCAAGTTATTATCAAGAATCTAGCTGTTCAGTGTATGACAACCTATTATGGGGAGAATGCATTAGCAGTATCTGCATGTACCTTAACTTACCCAGAATGTCTCAGGGATCATTCTGTAAATACCAAGGTGTGTGACGAGCCGTGCTCTTTGACAGAAATCTTCTGGGTTCCACAGAATTACAGGAGTCCAGAGGCCATAGTTTGTATTTATTTATTGATATAAAGTTCTTTTGCATTTACAGAAAACTGAACAAAAATTATGTACTTTTATGTGATTTTTTTTCTTTGTCCTACAGTAATTATTTCTCTTTTAATGAAAACAACCCACAGATTTAGTTGTTGAGCAATTCTGTTGGACATTACAGGGAGCATATGATTGACAGTAAATTAATTTACTCTTGGTAGCTAAAAGATTAAGTATGATTATCTGTTAGAACATATTAATATCTAAGTTTTTCTTTACACTAAAATATATAATAATCTGTTATGCCTAGCGGTACTGAAATGATAAAAATATTCTACAATAAATTAGTAGATTCTTATGTTTTTCATAGACCGTTATACTTATTTTGAAAAGTTAGAAGAGGTCAGAAACAAATGCTGTGTAAAGAGCAAGATTAACTGAATTTAATGAATTTATTGAAACATGCCATAAACACACTGCAATACTGAAATATTCCTATGAAGAATAATCGTGTACCTGTAAAGACTAACTTACGGCATGTTCAGCTAGGCTGTGACCTTGCTGTGCACCACAAATGGGCAGATCTGGAAACCTGGCTTTGGAGTTATCCCTGACACTTCTGCAGATACGACCTTAAAGTTTAGCATGGTCTTAATGTTTACAAGCTGTAATATCTTGACCGTCTTAAAAATACTGATAGGAGTTTCGGAGAAAGGTGTGTATCCCTTCCCTCCAGAAAGCCCTGCAGACACACACACACAGAACAACCCAGGAAAAAAAACAAAGCAAAAAATAAATTACATAAGCTACAAACTTTACACCAAAACATTGGAAACAGTTCTGTTCAGAACATGGCTGCTTTTCATCTCAGCGCTGGTTTTAACTTACCAGTCCACAGCAGTGGTATATTTAGGTACTTGGTTTCAAAAGGCAATTGCCAAGGGCCGTAGTCTGGTCTCACACCTGTTTACTGGTACAAGTCCGAGTTTATACTTTTAAGGAAGTGAGATGAGAAACAGACCCAATATCTTGCCATTCTTATTCATGCAGACTAGGCACCAACATGAATAGAAATGTTGTCTTTTCAGAGGGGGAGTGCAGCATTTAGGCAATCATCCCCCCACCCCCCTTCCTGGGCCACAAAATTAAGCACATATCGTGGCTTTTGGAAAAATGACTGTAGGCTTTCGTCTGTGCAGAGAAGTTATTGTTAGGCTTTTGCAGCTATAGCTGTCAATGAGCAACTGATGAAAGCAGGCAAAGGGCAGAGCTAAGTTGTGCTATCAGGCTCCCCAACCTCAGGCTTTCCAAATGTCTTCAGATATAACATACAAGTTAATGTTGCTTGCACAAGCAACCCCCTCTTTAAGTAACAGTCATATTTAATTTAATTCCCAAAGGAGCTCCAAGGAAGAGAGGGGGGCAGAGCTTTGTTGTTTGTCTTTCTCCCCATTTGGCTCCAGTTTACATAGGGCAGGTTTAGAAGTGCAGATCAGAGGAAGCCCTTCCGTCCTGTGGCCTCCTGACCGAGGGCAGGATTGCCAGCTGTCTTGCTCACAAATTAGGTCAAATATCACTTCTTCTCCATGAAAAAATCGTGGAAAAAACCCGTAATTGTGGTTCATGAAACAGAAACATACATATTGTTTATTGTTACTTGTATCCTCCTAAGTCTGTTACAAGTAAATAATATTTTATTTTGACAACTCTTTTTAAGTTCTAATACTTTATAGCGAGCAGCTGAAAATTATACAATTCCATATAATCTTTTACCTTTCTTCTAAAATTGCTCTCGTTAGATAGACTATGTTAAAAAATACAGGTTATATTTTTTTTTGATGCATTTAATTTGATTCAGTGCCCAGCATGGGGTATACCACACTGTAGCATTCACAGTTACACGACATAATGCAGCATTCAGCTTCATTAGAAAATGTTTAAACTCTACCTTACTTTTGCCAAAGGAATGTTTTATAAATATTGGGAACAAATTAACACCTTGCATAATTATGCTGTTGTGATGAGTTATATTTAGAATGAACTCATTCAGAATGGGTAGTATATTTTTTCTTTTCCTTCTTTACTGCTCAAAGGATCAAGAACATGTCTTGGCTGAGCAATACCTGTCATGAGGCAGGAGTTTCCATCAGCCTGTTTAGTTTCCCCGTGCAGTAAGAAAGAGTCATAGGTCAGCCCCTGTGTAGCAAAGCATATCTCCCAGAGCCAGAATGCACACTTGTGGCTTACTCTGCAGCTTCACTTAGGGAGGGTCCAGAACATGCATGGTCTCTGAAAAAGCAAATTGTCTTTTTCTACCCATCAATTACTTGTATGCATCTTGCTGCAGTCCGGTGCCAGGAGTAGTTGGTTCCTGATGCTTGAGCATCCTCAACTGCTCCATTCAAGTGGGGGTCTGAACACAAAGATGATGCAGCATACAGATTTCTTTACTGCTGCTTCCCACCTTCTTTGTATTGTGACCTCTACCTGCCTCAGTGTCACAGGATCCTTCGGAGCAGCTGAGGCAAAATTTTTCTCCATATGAACTTTATAAGAAGGATTGCACATGTGTCACCAGCTGAATAGGGATGTGAGCTGGAACTTACTGTGATAAACTCATGCAGTTAGTGTTGGGTAAGCAGAACAGAGTCACTAAGAGCTAGTACCAGGACGCAGATACAGACAGAGGTTTCTAGGATTGCTGTGGTTCTCCCATCAGTCAGCAACTCTGACATTTTGTCCTTCATCCCTTACCTGCCAACAGCAACCAGCTCCAGCTATGAGAGGCGGAGCGCAGGACAGCTACCTGAGAAGTTCTGCTTGCTGCCCCATCTCTCTGTCCTGCACAGAGGTGACTTTTGGGTTGCAGTTAGCAACTTGGGTAATATCTGCAGCCCACGTTTGTAATATGGTCCTCCCAGGCTGCCAGATCACTGTTAGTGATGGGGAAAGAGTTTTTTTCTGCTTCCACTCTGGCTTGGAGAGTTGCTAGAGTGGCCTTTGGGCAGATGGATTCAAGCCTAAATGCATGTGGGAAATTGTTTCCAAAAGGTATGCATGCTTCTTTTAGCCAGGGAGACTACTTCAGCCTTTCTTTGGCTGAACTCATAAGAGATTTCGTGGGTATGAAGTCTCTCCCAGAAATAACCCATCCCTGTCTGATGATGAGGATGTTACTACAATAAATGCCACATTATTCAGTACCTGCTCAGAAAGCCAGCAGCACTTTCCAAGCACAGAATTGAACTAAGCCACAAAAGCTCCTGTTGTATTTTCTGCCAAGAGAGAGAGAGAGCAGTGTCAAAGGAGTGACAGGGATCCACTGGTGATGAAGTAGGAGATAGTGGGGAGGGAGCTGTCAGAGGGTCACAGGGAAGCTGAGCAAGCTGAGACTGTCAAATGGCTGCCTGGAAGAGTTATGACCACATAAGCAGGATAATAGGTTCTGCTGAACCTCAAATGCTTCAATTTGAAGGATAAGAGGTGATATGGGGCAGCTGGTTTACTTTGAACCAATTCTGTATTCAAATGAAGCAATGCTGCATGTGTCAGATAAAATGTGATTTATCTTATGTGTCTCTATCACTGTCAGATAAAATGCACTTTGTGAGGTTTTTGGAAGAAATCTGCATTTATGACATACTCAGACAAATTCATCAATGGGAAAAGTGTTTCATTGTAGTAAGCTAAATAATGTTCTTCTTCTAGTGTGATGCAAATTATCCTACCCACCAGGTTTCTATTTCTGTTTACTAATAGCATATAGATACTTGTAAAATGTGATATTGTATTTTAGTTATAAATTTGAAATTACTTCTATACATATGGAAATATTTTTGTAATATCTATCTGAATAACAAAATGCCCATAGGTAACCAAATAAGTAGGTAGATGTAGACCTATTTTTTTATGTCTTTGTAAATAATACTAGCTTTGCCACAGAAGGAAATGTTGTTGGGCAAGTAATGCTGTATGTTTCACAGAATGCCCTTAAATGCATATAACCTTGCTTTCTGTGGCTTTCATTTTAGTACTGTTCCACTGATCAGGCTGCTGCAGGCACAGATGCAGAACATGTACAACAGTTCTATAATCTTCTGACTGCCTCCATTGACATAACTAGAGGCTGGGCAGAAAAAATCCCAGGATTTACTGACCTCCCAAAAGAAGATCAGACATTACTCATAGAATCAGCTTTTTTGGAGCTGTTTGTACTAAGACTCTCCATCAGGTAACTATTTATTTAATTTCCTCTTAAGATGATGTGAAAAATCATCTATCTGAATATTTTTAAGGAGTAAATATGGCGCTATCTTTGAACATTGTCATTTGTACCAAAAAAAAAGCACAAAAAATCAGCAATGTCTGCATACAAAGGTTATAATGTTTAATTTGTTTTATACTGCAGGAAAAATCAAGACGGTAATTTAAAAAGAGATCATAGGTGTCACTTATGTGCTTCTTTTACTTGATCTGCCCCATCTTTTTCCTACATAATAATCAAAATTGATCCTCAGGTACTATTTGACCAAGCCTTCTTCATACTCTTAAGTATGAAATTTAGAAACACACCTCAAGTATTAAAGTTTTTTTGTTTTCCCTTTGTCATCTCCCTTTTAAAATATTTAAAATCTTGTTCAGATTGGTTTTCTTTTTAGTGCCAAGTCATTTAATAGAGTGAGAAGCTGTTTGTCAGTCTAGAACTAGTTAAGGCACTTTACCAAATCCACTTTCAGGAACTGGCAAAATTGCAGACTGGTGATTTCAGCTATGCCATTGTTTATTTTGTTTGAAAACAACCTTTGCATGTGTTTTTTAACAAAATTATTGGTAATGGAGAGGGAAAAAGAGGAGAGTTTGGCTGTAATTTCCCTCTTGCTGACAGGTTTTCATATAAAAGAGTTTATGCAGTTATGTGTATTGTCCTGCATTACTGCACATGTTCTCCATTGTTTTTTGCTTGCCAATTTTTACAATCTGATAAAAGCAGATGATACTAAGTATATGCTGAGAGTTGCAGAACCTATCTTTTTATTAGTTTTGTACGTCAAAATACACTCACTTAGTATTCCTTTGGTTCAAACATACAGTATTTAATGCAAAATGTCTTCTCTGTTTATGCCTTTGGGCAGGACCAAAATCTTAACTAATTAGACAGTCTACACCACATGCTACAGCTAACCTCAGGCTTATAACTCTACCAAGTAAGCAATCACAGAAGCTTGTTTGTTGTACTTTGGCCCCAAGGGAGAAACATATTGTCAAACGTGAATGCCCACATATGTCTCAGGATAATATGCCTTGGATTTTAAATGACAGACGCTTCAATACTGGTTATGCATTTTTCTGTAAAGTAGAAGACGCATTTGTAATTTTTTCAATTGTTTTTATTTGAGGTCTGATACTGCTGAGGATAAGTTTGTATTCTGCAATGGACTCGTGCTTCATAGACTTCAGTGCCTTCGTGGATTTGGGGAGTGGCTCGACTCTATTAAAGACTTTTCCTTAAACTTAAAGAGCCTTAACCTTGATATCCCAGCCTTAGCAAGTCTATCAGCTCTAACTATGATTACAGGTAAGTGCTCCTTTGCTAACAGAAAGCTTCATACTCTAGTGCTGTGCTTTATTGTAGATTCAAGAAGTTTCAGTTAATTTAGCTATATTCAGGGTGAAGAAATTATGATTTTTAAGCACTAACATGCCCATCCTGAAATTGTGGATTAACATTAGGCTATCAGACACCCCTCTGATAAATGTAAACTCTTTCTTTGCAACTTCATTGTTTTCTTGGAGTCTCTAAAAAGAAAACTGCTTCCAAGCAAATGGTGTAGTTCCTACAAAAATATTCAAGACACTTGCTGAAGTCCCAGAAAATATTAATGAAATTACCAGAGCTAGGTCTTCTGTGTAGGAATAGTAATATCAAGGCAGCTTGAGACCTAGAAGCCATGCAGCTAGCATAGCTCATCTCTCAGCAAGATAGCTAGACCAGAAAGAGTGCTCCATGAGGGCAGGCAGGCTTTTTGGTATAGCCAGGCTAGCCTAGGTATTCCATGTACTGCTTTTCTGAGAGAGGAAAATCAGAGAATAATGAGAAAAAAGTCACATTCCGCAGTTGTACAAAAGCTTTTGGGTGTGCATGTGACCATATGACCCTTTCTGCCTGCTGGGGTGAACAGCAGGAAACTAATGTCAGAATCTGCCAAATCTGTCCAGTAAGTACAAAACAGAGGAACATAACCTTTTAAAGTGTAATTTCTGCATTCCCGAAACAATAAAGCCACTGCATACCTTGGACATCTTGCAATAGAAGAGTCATGGCTGATGGCAGCAGAAGGGGTTGGGAGAAAGGGTGGCTGACAACCACTCAGCAGAATTTGGAGCAGAAGTCATCTCCACAAAGAGCCTCACACTCATACCAGAAAAACTGGGAGTTTAACAGTGCAACTGTGCCATCAGTGTGACAGGGCTTCAGTGTGCCCTGAGCTGAATCTTCCCAGGGATGCATATAAGCTCCACTGGGATAGATATTGATTTCCTTCTGCTTTTCAGTCATCCACTACTTTGCAAGCAGTGGCCTCAACAATACCAGCTGTAGTCTTCATTTTACCCAGGATGAGATGATGTCAGGGCAACCCTGAGATAAAACACTCAATGACAGATATAAAATTGGCCAATTCCTGCTGGCATTTGTGGGACCAAGATTTTGGTTTCAGAGTTTGCACGGTATTCTGCCTTCCTGCATTTTGGTGAAGGGTTAATGTATGTATGTAGCTCTTTGTTTCTTAGGTATTTTCAGTTTCTTTATTAATTTCTGTTGATTTCTTCTGCAGTTGGAAAGGGTACTTTAAGGTCCAAATTCTGGTTTCTTTGATAAAACATTTAGGACCGGAATAACTAATTGGAGCTGCTTTACTCTGTATAAAAAATTCCTGAAATGAGTGGTATGTTAAAGTCAGAAAGAACATTCCTAATTCACTTTTTTTCTCTCCTGCATATATACATCCACTGGCATATGTTCATGCATACTTACATATATGTGCTATAAACACCTACATATATGTGTATGTGTAAGCATAATTATATACATACATAATGTTTTTATGTATGTATATGCATTTAGAGATCTCTAAATCAAGGACAGGTGCTGTCCCTCGCTCTATATATTTACATACAGGCATATATGCTCATGTATATAGCATGAATGATTTAGATTATTTACTATATATGAGATATGTCTTTTTTAGTTAGCAATAGGTAGTTCTTGATTATCCTCCTAGAGACCAAGAGTATGGAGATTGATGAACAGGATTCCCAGCAAGCTAAGTGAATGTAGCAAAAGCAAATGTATAGGAGGAAAACTTACTCCCCTTGCAAAACCACGTTCTGTTTTAACACGGTAATTTATTCAGTTAAGCACTGCTTGCATGCCCTTTCATGAGGAGTCAAAGTTGTCCAGTGACTGGCTCAGTTCACCCTAGGATAATTAGAAATAGGTTTCAGTTGGATATAACCCACATTTCTTCTTTTCCTTGATCACAGCACTTCCAGGAGTTTGCTATATTGTGCTGGTCTTCCCAAAAGTTTCTAAACAAATGGAAGCAATAGTTGCCTTTAAAAAGAGACCATTTCCCCACATACAAGCTTTAAGATTTTTCTCTGTTTGTCAAGAAGCTCTTGATTTTCTCTCCTGTGTGAGATGGTGTTTAAAAATAATGTTGTTTTCTGCTTATTCTTTTATTTCATGAGGCTGGTATATCTCTGTTGATTTGGTCTAAGGACAGGATGTATTTTCATGTGATCTAAATTAGACCAAAGCTCTAGTGACTTAATAGTCACAGGTTTCAGATGTCCAAGGGCAGTTAGCTAACTCAGGGACTCAGCCAGAAATTTGGTAACCTGAAAAAAGGTAGCATTGTATAATGATGAACAATATTAAAATTATTATTAAAGTAAGTATTAATATTACTATTAATAGTAAAGTAAGAGGAAATCAGGTGATTCTAGCTAGTGTATTGAAACTTTTTATTCAGGAAAACCTTGAGATTTGGCTCTGATGTGGCATCCCACAAGAAATGGCTTCTCGTCTCCTCCCTGCAGTTTGAGTATGACAGGCCACGTGTTGGTTTTCCACTAGTCACACCAAAAGAGAAAAAATAACAAAGAGAAAATTTGGAAAAACGAAACCTGAAGAAGTGTGAAATGTTGAACATTTTTAAACATTGTTTTGAGGCTTGGCTTAGATTTAGATGGGTGGTTTAGTTGCTATTCTTTATCTCCAGGGAAAGCACCCTTTTCTGCTGTAATGGACTGTTGGAAGCAATGGGTAGTTGGCAAACTGCTTCAAGCCCTTTCTGTGAGTCAGACCAAGGAAGAGCAGCCTTTCCCAGGAACACAGGATATCCAATTATTGAGTACCGCTGTCTTTTGTCTTAAGACAACTTGAAATATTTCACAGGCCACAGAATGGCTGATGTGTCTGGTGATTTGTGGACAAGCTGATGGTCAGAGGGACACCCAAGGCCCTATCTCTGGTCTGATTTCAACAGGAAGGGAATCTGACCATGGCTCTCTCATGTTCCAGGTGGATATTCGTGCCATTAGGCTTTAAAATAAGAAGGAGTGGGAAAGCTTTCTTTTGTGAATCTAGTTGTTTGCCTTTAATAACAACACTGCAAAACCAGAATGCTGCCTTGAACAAAATTTTCTTGATTATCACACAAATTGCTTATGATTTGATGGCTTAACCAAAAAAGAGGAAAAGAAAACAGCCCTGTGATCTAGTAGTCATAGCCTGCTTTAATGCTGTACAGCATCTTAGGTAGCATCGAATTCAAAGAAGAATTTCTTCTGGCAATAATGACTTGTTCACTCTTCTTGATTTCATGAGTGCTGTTCTTAGCCCAAACAAAGATGGGCTCTTAGAAAGCAAAACCTCTTGTATACTACTACTTTTGACATTTTTGCTGAGGGAGAAGAGTAAGACGAGTCACTACTCTCACATGTTCTGTCTGTGCTCTTCAAGAGTGACAGGGAGAGCTAACATCTGTCTCCCAGTGAAGGAAGAGGGAATAAATGTAAAGTTTGGTGTCGGAGACTAAAAGACATTTCACTGGTCCCTGTGTCCTAAGATATACTGAAGGTTGTTCCTTAATTTTGGGACGTCAAATTGTCTCCCCAGTAGTTCCAGTGACTTTCAGTTAACCCTACTGACTTGTTTGGAGCCACAAAGCTCCTTGTCCTGTCCCAGCCACAGCTGCAGGTGACAGCATAGGATGCATGGTTATAGGCATGTAGGGTCATTTGTTCTTTTCAGTGTAGTTCACTACATTGCTTGCTATGAGTAAAACTAAAGGTATGTACAATATTTTGCATTATATATTCCATTAGAAAGTCCATATATTTTTGCTTTTTCTATCTATTTTATGTGTCCTGGAAATCTGTGGAATGTTGTCTAGAAAGAAAATCATTATGTCAGATTGCTGATTAATTTTCAGGTCCTCTCAGATAAAACATCAGCTTAAAAGAGCACCCAGAATGAAAGAAGCGGCATCTGGTTTACTGTGGAGGCTTGCAAACAGTTAACTTAGAACTCTGTTGTGCCAAAACACATCTTTTTACTGTAAGGTGCTCCTTTAGGATCTTCCTCTCTCTGTCTCTCTTCTCTTTTTTTACTTCCTTTAGTTGGTTTAGAAAGGCTGGACACAACTTCCTCCACAACATATGAGTATTGCTCTAAGCATCACCCAGAAGAAAGTAGGTAGGAAACAATGCATGACACCTCACATGACTATGAAAGTAAAAGAACTAGGTCTGTCATGTTCTTCTCCTTTGGATCACTTATTCTGTTGATATGTAGCCTCTAATGAGCTAAAGAAGAGTGCCAGCATGGAAAGGAGGTGCTTGATCTTGGGTCAAGTTCTGTTGTTAATTCCACGTGGACGATTTCTATGAGTTTAGTGTGTTTACGGATCACAAGTGTCCCTGCACAGTCACTCTGTGATGGATTGGGTGGTGTTGAAGATGAAGCTTTGCAGAGTAGACTAGATACTAACTCAGCCTATGCTTGAAAATGTTTCCTAAACTTCCAAATGACCATTTGTTAGGTTTGTTTTAACAGTGTGAAAATAGAAAGACTGAGAGTCCAGTGCAGAGCATCTCAAAGGCACATTCTAATTTAGCCTCAAATTTCTGCCTGCTCTAGAACTGCTGGTATTTTCTCTCTCTCTCATTCTCCTCATTGATTAGGTTTCCCTCTTGGCCCTTTCCTTTCTCTATCCACATCAAACCATTATAATTTTGCCTACTTGACACTCTCAGTGGGATGCTGCTGAGTACAGAGCATGCTAGCCCTCATTCAGCCAAGCTCTTTCAGCATATGGTTTATTTTAAGTGTGTTACAGACCAGCCTAGAACCACTGTATATATTGGGCTTATTCATACTCCTAATGCTTTGTTAGACTGGCACCAGACCGCTGAAGAATATTGTGAGGTTTCAATTAATTAGGAGTTTGTGTTTGTCTTCCTGCTGTTGGGCTTTCTGTTCCAGTTTACAAACACAATTTTTAGCACCATCAGTCATACCAAGAAACAGTAATGAGACCAGTCTGGCTAAAAAGAGTATGACTGCTGCAGTTCCTTCTGTACGTGCGTTTGTCCAACCTCCCAACAGAATCGAGACTTACCTACTCTTCAGCAGCAGATATCCTTCAGTCCTCTTCTCAGGATATCCTCTGGAGTGGGTGCTTCATGTGCTGGGTCTACATACAAGCAGGTGGCAGACTGGAGGAGTGTAGGAGAGCTAGTTATAAAAAATATACCCTCCAGATTGCATTGTCTGCCTTCCCCCCACCACTTAGCTGAGGGAAATACTGTCAGTGTCAAAGTAAAGTACTCACTCCTCCTTTTTCACTCCCACCTCTTTGTTGAGGCAAGAACTCCTTGCTTCTACAGCAACCAGCAGTCTCCGTGTTACATTGTGGTTTTCTTAAAAGAGGGAACAAACTGTGGTGTTCTGTGTGGCCACTCATCTCACCTGACTTTAGGTGCCTTGCACAGCTGATGGAGAATATAGGGCACCTCCAGAAGATGATTCATTCACCCCAAATTGTAATAATCTTCTAAAAATGCCTATCCTTACACTGATGTTAGGAGGGGTTTGACAGATCTGTGCACCAAGGCTGGGGGTCCCTTGTGAAGTGTCTGAGAGTTAGGCAGGATAAATATGGGCCAGACTGCAAGAGGAAAGGAGACTCTTGGATCTGCCAAATTGCAATGTTCCCGTGTGAGTGCATGAGAAAGCTGTAGGCAACTGAGTTTTGTGCTTATTTTTGTTATAGAAGGGGAAGAGGAATGTGAAGGGGGAAGAGAAAATCACATAACTACATTGAAACCAAGATAATCAAGAGGCCTATTTTAAGTCTGCAGTGTTCATCCGTTGCATTTCTGGACACCTCAGAATTAATTGAGACTAAAAGGATACCCTGTGACACAGAGTGCAGAGCCCAGGGTCTTTGAGCTACTTGTGCTCTCTGAGAGGCATTTTCTATAAAGGTAGTGCTCAGTCTGCCTGACCCTGGCATGATCTACCTCAGGTCAGAGGTTAGGGAAAGAGGGATATGCACAGCTGGGGATGGATTTCTTTGCTTTCTTCCTGTTGAGTTTTTGCTGATCAGTGTAATGATAGCACAAAACCACATTCAGATTCCCGAGAAAAGGAAAAAGGTGCAAAAAACATGCTGTGTTCCGTTTACTAGGATGAGCTAAGTTTGCAGAGATTTTGAGGCAAGACTTTTGATGAGTCATTTTTGACAGCATCTCTGCCATAAATCACCAATTTTCTCGCAAAAATCAATGATATCCTAAAGCACAGTCCTGGTTTGTTACAGGCTGAGAAATTCTATATTCACTTTACATGTGCCTTTGTCATTATGAGAAAATCTGACTACAGTAATATTTACACATCTCCTCAATCAGTTAGAGAAAATCTATTTTGACCAGCTGTACTTCTTGGGATAAATCTTGGCCTTATCATTCCCATGTGGATAAGAATATCCTGTGGAAGACAGTGAATTATTAGTGGCCCTTGGCTTCAGTGCCACTGCACACCCTTACCACAGGGGCTTTGTGCTGCTCCCTCTAGGCTGTATAAGAAAGACTGTGGGTCTTACTCTGTGCAAACAGAACTGGGCATGTGAAAAAGGCAAGAAAATGTGTTTTTTGTTATTTGAACCCTGTTAAATCTAAATCTTTGAGCAAATTAGGCCTTAGATGCCTAAAGTCTACTAAGGAGAGGAGCCTATTCTTAGATGAGTGTGTTTTTCAGAAAGTAGTTGTGTTCTGACACCAGATACTGCAGTGGCAGTGCCAGTGCATGTGGTGTCCTTCCCTAGCAGAAGGGTTTCCACATAGATGGCTTTGATTTCCTATGGATGCCTTAGGAATTTAAGACTGAAACCCCTAGAGGCAGTCCCAGGGACAAGGAATTGACCCTTATGGAGATTTGCAAGTAGAGAAGGCCATTTTATGGCAATTCACTCAGGGGAGAACAAATTTGGTTTATCAGGGACTGCTTTAATATTGTAGCACTGGAGTTTAAGGACAGAGTATCTCTTAGTTATGAATTTCCACCATTTTTTTATGTAAAGTAAGGCTACTAATATGATAATCTTTGCATACATAGTGTTTTACCTACATTTCATGGCTATTCACAAAAGACATGATTTTTTCATGAAACCTTCTGAACTTGTCAGTGGGAGACAAGCCATTTAGTTCTGGCTGGGAATGCTAACAAAGTAGTTGCTGCGTGCTCCAGAGACAGAGATAATTTTCCATACTCTGCAGCAAGCTACACACCTACTGAGGCAGTGGTTTGAAAATGTGCTCTGCTAATTTGTAGTCAAGTTTTGGATCCATTCTAGTATCCCAGCTCCCTACATCTATAAAAATATCTTAACTTACACAGCTAGAAAACAAAACAGATTAAAAGATGGGAACTCTTCAAAGATTGCAAGATTAATTTAATGTCCTGCAGATTTTCTCAGTAGGCTAGTTAAGAAAGACAAAAAAAAAAAGCCCTACAGCTTTTCCAACCTGTATAAAATATTTATCTGCCAAGATTTTTAATGGCAGAATCTGCCTAAGTATTTACTCTCAGTGACCTGTATAGCTAAGGCTTACATAATTACACTATACACCATTTACTGGAAAGGCTTTAAATATTCATTGACTTCTCATGTTTTAATGTAAACAAGGCACTTAGAATACCTAGGGTTTTTAATTCCTGCAAGGTGAAAACGATGTCTGAAGCAGATGTCACTGGGTTGGATAAGTGTTGCTTTCAAACAACAGGGCAGATTGATGGTACTTAAATGATAGAGCACAGTAGCTTCTGGGCAGATATGTCCATGTCTGCACATCTCTGATTCTGATCCCAAACCAGTATTATTCAGGAGCTAACTCTGCCTAAGTAAATACAGTTGAAAAAAAAACCTGTAAAATGGGTGAATATCAGTGGAACACCAGACCTTTGCATTTCTGACTGCCCTCATTGAATCCCATCTGTTTTATTGGTTTGTAAAGAGTATCTAAGCCAAAACAGGTAGTGAGCAAGGAGTTTATATACACAGGCCTGGGCAAGGCATTACTGCACCTGGTGCAGGCATTACTCCTGCTTCTAGAAGTAAAGAGAACTGTACTCTTTGCACTGTTCTTTAAGGGACAAACAGATGACATGTCTATTGCTGGCTCCTCCTGCCACGGAAGAACAAGGCTTGCGGACAATGGGCACCATGTGGCTTCTGGCTGCCAGGGATGGGTGAGAGAAGGGAAGGAGATTACTTTAAAAGCATCCAACACAAGAACTGCCACAATTTCTCCTTATCCACTGCTGTCATTGTTTTATATATCTAATTGATTTAATATAACCTGCACTTTCTTTGATTACCATATCTGGCACAATTCTGTTTCATGTGTAAATTATTACAACTTTGCTGTGAAGCCATTTCTTACTTACCTGTGTAAAAAGTCAGAGACAAATTAATACATCACAAATTTGAGATTTTTTGTTCTGAATTTTTTTTTTGTTCTGTTATTTTAGCTCATCCACTAAGCCTTGATAGCAAACAACACAGAATCCTCTCCCCTGTAAAAAGCCTGCTTTTAATGAATCACAAATCTGATTCATTCTACTTATGCATAAAGCACTGTGAATGCATTTAACGTCGTTGTAGTATTTTAGAAAGATATTTGAAGGGGAACAAACCCCAGTTCCCCTTCCTTTTAGGAGTGCTGAGGTTTTTGTGATGGATAACATAGCAGCTGTTCAGGCATTGCTCACTCAAAGCAAAATAGTTAACTTCCAGGCTTCTTTTATCTTAGAGCTATTAAAGATGAATAAACTAAAAAGCAGCAGCTGATCAAAATAACAAAGGGTAGTAAGGTGCCTTTAGTTTCTTATAAGAGTGTCTGCAAATTCCTGGTGGAATTCTAGGCTGGGCGCTGATGGAGCTAGCTAAGGATATTGATCACCACTTGAATTCACTGAATAAATAATGGTTGCCATAGTTATTGAGCATTCACAACTGGTGGGGAAGCACAGAATTGTCCAAAACACCTCCTGTGATAGTTTTGCTGGCAAATCACCCAATTAATTCTGTCTCATATCATGAAAATTATGTCAGATACGCAGGATGCTTGGATTCCTTGTACCAGAATTTCAGTCATAACTGAGCATCTCTGTCGCCTATTTTAGTAGATAAAGAGAAAAGGGCACTTATTTTGTGTGGCAAAAAGGTTAACTGACACCATGTAACCCCAGCTGTTCTGAGAAATCTACACTTTCAGAGCACTTTTTGCTCTGAGTTCCAGAGTATGCACCTGGGTTATACCTAAGAAAACGCATTCTCTCTATTTGCGGTAGGGATGCTGATGTAGTTTTTCCTCTGGCTTTGCAGAACGACATGGATTAAAAGAACCAAAGAAAGTGGAAGAGCTATGCAACAAGATCACAAGCAGTTTGAAAGATCACTTAACTTTCAGTTGCCAAAACAAAGGACAACCGCTCGAGTCTGCAGAGCCGAAGGTACTGGGTGTTCTGGCTGACTTGCGTTCTCTCTGCACACTGGGACTGCAGCGCATCTTTTACCTGAAACTGGAAGATTTGGTGCCAGCCCCTTCCATCATCGACAGGCTGTTTCTGGACACCTTACCCTTCTGAGTCAAACCACCCTCCTGAGAGGCAAACGCCCACCAGAGCAGGCAAACGGATCGTGACTTATAGCTAACATTTCTGCCCTCACTTAACAGAAAAGCCGCTCCGAGTCTAACATGAGGTCTTTTCTGGCGCTTTGTCCTTACAACCTGAGGCCTGAAACTTACTGGCTTACTGGTTTGGGGTTGTGTTCTTTGTTTTCTTTTGTGTGATTTGGGTTTTTTAAATGGCTAATATGGCACTTTTGGACAATGCTATCCCAGCAGCAGTAAAAGGTTAACATGACTGTTTTAAATCTGTTGTTTAACACCTCATGGTCTATGAGGAGTGAAATTGTAGAAGCTGTGTTTGAAAGAACAGCAAATTGTTGTTTGCCAGGGTAGTATGTGTTTTGTGAGGATACCTTTAGCATACTTCCTGCATCAAGGGCACATACATCAGCACAATCTAAACAAAAATTCACTTTTTTAGCAAGTACATTCAATTAAACATTTCATACAAATCAAATATAGCAAAATGACAATGGCTGTTAGCTCCCATGTTCAAGTGCAATTTTTTCAAGTGCTGTCTTACTAAGTCTCGTTTATTAACTAATTTATTTTACTAGGAAAACAAACAAAAGAAATCAAGGGAGAAAATTACATGCACTAACTTACCTGACAGAGTTTTCCAAACTTGATTCCATGTAGCGTGACTTATTGACAAATGTATGTGGAAGACACGGGAGCAATTGTGGCTCAGTTGTTCCTTAGCTAAGGAAACCCGAGTAAGTAGTGACTGGAGCATACAGGGTCAGTATCAGGGATAGTTCAGTTCTAGACTTCTAACACAAGCGACTCGTTAGTAAACAGACAGAAGATGGTTTTCAAGAACAAGCAAGTCTTGTAAAATAGTATGAATGTAAGTGCTAGGAAGGATATAGTGGGCTGCGTTTAAACATTCCGTGTTCGTACTCCTTTTTGTATGTTTATACTGTTGATGCCATATTAATATGAGATAATTTGTTGCATAGTGTCTTTATTTGTATAAATGTTTGTATGCATGGTATATTGTAATGGCTTTGCCTGTATTTATTGCAATGACTGCCAGCTCATGGGAACCCTGTTACACATGATAACTAAATGGGGTGTTCACACTGACTCAGATACACCAGTTGGAAAACTATATACATATATATAATGTGTATGTATATATATGTATATACCTATATTTGTGTGCGTGTGTGTGTGTGCGCGCGTGTCTTTTTATTAACCATTTGTATATAAAATATCTGTCAAATCACAAGCAGAGTTGTTTTACAGTTTATTTGCAGTGACTTCTAAGGCAGTACTGTTTAGCACTTTGATATTAAAATCTTGCTCATGTTTTGCTAAATTCAAATAATATTTAAAAAGTTCAGTTCTAAAAAACTTTATATGCACTGTATTAAGTCAAAATTTTGTTGGTCATTTTGCTAAAAAAATTTTTGAATGTCAACCTGATGTCACTGTATCTTTTGTTAGCTTTAAACATTCTAGCTTTTGTCTTTTTTTAAACTATGCTGTTTATATGGAAATTAAATTATACAATCAAACAGATGCCAAATGAATTGCCTAATTGCTGCAAAGGATAACCCAGATATCGAGTCACTGTATGGTTTTCAAAAAGTAATCTGGTATTTTATCACTTACTATGTTTGGATGTGCTTTTATGAAAAAATTATTCTTATATCAAGATTTATAGTAGTGTCAATAGGGAAACAGACTTCTAATCACTATAGTTAATATTTCTGGTTTACCTGCAGATAATATTTGGAAAAGTATTGCTTTTTGTATTGACTTTTAAGCTTATGTGCAAACATAATAGCATAATTAAATATCAGAGAAGCTAATGTTTCTTGTAGGTTGCTGTAACAAGCCTGACCAGCAAGACAAATATATTTTGACTGAATTTGCTTTTGTATATACTAAATATATATATATATACACATATATATATATCTACACTCACACACATGTGCGCATACAAAAACATACTGACATTAAATCCAAAAAAAGAACGTTTGCTTTTGTCTCCTTGTGTAAGACACAAGGTCCCTTGAGAAATTACTTTTATCTGTGGACAAATCCTGCCAGGTGCTGAGCACCAGCCAGACAAGGGCTTGCAGGAGCTTTTTGCGAGCGGGCCCTTATCAAGGATTTTCAAGCAAATCAGCATAGTACAGTAAAATTGCTTTTTTGTTGAGCAAGGTTTATTTATTAAGTGGAATGTGAGTGGGAGGAAGCAGGTTGAGAGCCCCGTGTGAGATTTCACGTAGTCTGTGTCCTCCAGTCTTCCATAGATAGTCTTAGCTGTGATACTCTCCCAAATCCCATCATCTGTGGAATTGTCCTTCATGTCAACTTCAATACACTGATTCATCCTAGAGTACAACCGGTGACCTGTCACAGTGGTAAAAGAAAGAGTTAATGCAGAAAAAAATCTACTACTATTCTTAGAGCTCTCTCAGTGTGAACATGCCTTTGTCTAGGCAGAATTCAGGAATATATCAGGTGTTAAGGGAGAGTGCCTTGATTTTATTTCAGACAACCGTGTCTCAAGAGTTTCTTCACTCAGCTAACCACAGTACTTTTTTTTCTTTTTTATTTCTTCTTGGTTTTTTTGTTGTTTTTTTTTTTTTGGTGGTGTTAACCTGTGGGTTGAAAGAAATGCTCATGTACATATACAATGTAAATTAAAATTATTAAATTGAATAACATTTTTTTCAGAGGCCCCATGTGTGTTGAATAAGTATGCTTAATTCTGTTAAAATCTGATGTGAATTTTTTATCATTTATAAAACATTAAAAAAATTGTCTACTTGAGTCTTAAAAGTGGAAAAATTGGTGAAGCATGCTTAAGAACACTGGCAATTTAATGGCTAATCTTTTGATTAAAATAGCTTTTATATAAATACATGCCTGCAGTATCTGGTTATGCAATCTCAATCAGATATTGAGAGCTGGACCATGGTTGTCCCAGAGGTTGAACCACATAACGACCAGAGCAGAGAGACTATTCACCCCTCACAGTATTTCTTCTCTATGACAAAAAGGGATTATAGTTAATACAGAGCTGATGAGGCTGCAGAGAAGGGAGTGGATGGCTACAGGGCTCACAGCATCTATGTCTGGCCAGAAAGAGGACAGATCTCCCATCCCAAATTCAGCCCCTTTGCGTCAGTAAATCCTGCTAAGGCATCGCTCCAGCAGGCACCTGCATCATTTTCTTCAAATGTGCATCCAACTCCTTTCCTTACCGTGCCGTTGCTTTGCAGGAGGGATCACTTATCCCCTGCCAGACTGTTTGGCTACAAATGCATTTCCAACAAATGCAGTTTTGAGAGGCATCTGCCACTATTCCAGGCATCGCCATGAGTACTGATGGCTCTGGCGCACCTTTACAAGGGCTGTTCTGCAGGAGCTGCTCGGCTGGAGGTTACATCAAATGATGTGCTGGGCTGCAGGATTGGCAGCCCCTTCCTTGGAAATATGACAAAATGGTTGCACTAACTCTTCCAAATTATTTTCTGTTTGGTTTTTTTTTTTTCCCTATGCCATATTTTTAAAATTTAAACTACAAATCTTAAGATTGTTAATGGTAATGACAATGAGTTTTGCATATTAGCCCCATTGTTGAGCAAAACATGCAGACCTTGAGGTCAAGCTATGCCAGGGTCTGAACTTTCACCCTAGAAGGCAAAGTTCGTTTATCCTTACTGAACTTACAAGTATCTCAGTTTGTAATTATTTTAGGGCCTCATGTACTTAGACATGAGAACAGGTCTGTGTCCTGATCTAACCTGCACTTGTGTCTTTATGTGTGCCTTGTGTGCTTATACCCCTAAACCACATCAGCAGCAGAGGCCTTGTTAAGTGATGTGATACCCAGTGGTTGATTTTGGCAGTGGAAGTTTGAGCTGAGTGAGGAATATAACAGCAGGTTCCTCTAGTAGCAACCACCCTCGGACAAGAGACTATCACAAAGGCACCCAAAAATGAAGGACTTTGACTAGAGGTGGGTCAAATATCTTTCTACAGCTTTCCTACTTTTACTTTTCACATTCAGGTTCATTTGCCCAATATACAAAGCTAAAATTTCTGTTATGCTGTAGAGAGGAGACAGAGAGAGGGGTTTAACTGTATAAAATTTAGCATGGTTCTGGAAAAATTGGCAACACCCTCTGTGGACACTGAAACATGTCTTTTGATTAATTATTTGTATTATAGCAACACCTAGAGGCCACAGCAGAGATCAGGACCCCATTTTGCTACCTACTCTAATTAGCACCTCCAGTACCCACCCAGGAGAAGCTCCAGTCTGAATAAACAAAATAAAAAGAAACAGGAGAATGCCAACCCAAGGGCATATAGCGTCTCAGTCACAGAGTTGGGCATAAAACATTCTGTTTGCTGAGCTAGTGTCCAGTGAATACTCTTATCTAGTTTTCCTTTTTTTCCCATTAGGCTGCCACTGTAATGAATTGTAAAAACATGATAAAAACATTGACAAATTCAAAATAACCCAAGTGTTCAAACTGACCTTTCTTAACCTGCTTATGAAGTCATCCATGAGACTATCAAAATCCTGGTCAACCTCATGTTTTGTCAACCAAACTAGATAGTATTTAGAAAAGAAATACTTATCTGTCCTTTATTAAATTAATGATGCCAACCATTAGGAATATTGCAAGATATGGATTAAACAATAATTAATAATGGACAAAAAGGATTAACTTTTAAAAATGCCAAACTATTGATGTAGTAATTGAATAAATGGGGTGCCAGCTAATCAAATTCTTAGCAGTAGAGGACATATTTGAGAATTGTATTCCAGACCTGCGTTTGTAAGTATTACCAATGTGGTGATTTGTCAAATAAAAACAAAAGAAACTTGTTTATCAAATGGAAACACTTATAGCAAATTTTACTCTGTTTTCTCTTTTAGCATTAGTCACCTTTATGTTTATATGGAATGTTCTGGCTGCATTTGATTACAGGAGTTTAAATACTTGAAATTGTGATGTGGCTGTGAAAGTCAAATGAGATAAAGATTCTGACCTAACCCCACAAAACCAAGGATTTTCTTTATAAAGAAGCATGGACTTCCATCTTATGCTGATTTTGGTTAGGATAGAGTTAATTTTCATCACAGTAGCTGGTATGGGGCTGTGTTTTGGATTTGTGCTGGAAGCAGTGTTGGTAACAAAGGGATGTTTTCGTTACTTTTGAGCAGAGCTTACACAGTGCCAAGGCTCTTTTTGTTCCCCACCCTGCCAGCAATAAAAGCTTGGGGTACACAAGAAGTTGGGAGGGGACACAGCCAAGACAGTTGTCTCCAACTGATCCAAGGGATTTTCCATAGCATGCACATGCTTAGCAACAAAAATCAGGGGAAGAAGAAGGCAGGTGGGGACATTCAGAGCGGTGGCATTTGTCTTCCCAAGCCCCAAGCAAGACAGAGGCCTTCTCTCCTGGGAATGGCTGAACACCTGCATGCCCATGGGAAGGGATGAATGAATTCCTTGTTTTGCTTTGCTTGCATGTGCAGATTTTGCTTTCTCTATTTACCTGTCTCTATCCCAACCCAAGAGTTTTCTCCCTTTTACTCTTCTGTCTCCCAGCCCACCAGTGGGGAGTGAGCAAGTGGTTGTGTGGGGCTGAGTTGCCTGCTGGGGTTAAACCACAGCACAGATGAAAATGATGTTCTGTATATGGCAAGATCCTTATGTGTGTATAGTGGAACTACTCAAGTAGTACAAGGTTCTTAAGTCATGCCAAAGACAAGACCATGGGGAAAAAAAGGCATTTTTCCCCATTTGTTTAATATTTTCATAGAATCATCGAAATATTTAGGTTGTAAAAGACCTCTAAGATCATTGAGTCCAACAGTTAACCTAGCACAGCTAAGTCCATGAAAAAGCCATGTCCCCAGGTGCCACATCTACATGCCTTTTAAATACCCCAGAGATGGTGACTCCATCACTTTTCTGGACAGCCCATTTGAGTGCTTGACAATCCTTTCAGTGAATAATTTTTTCCTAATATGCAAGTGAATAAAATTCCAGTGAATAAAATTTCCTAATATCTAATGCCTTCCCTGGCACCTTCCAAGAGGAGGCCACTTCCTCTTGTCCTGTCACTTGTTACCAAGGGGAAGTGACTGATCCCCACCTGGCTACACCCTCCTTTTAGGCACTTGTAGAGAGTGATAAGGTCACCCCTGAGCCTCCTTTTCTCCCCAGACAGTCCCAGCTCCCTCAGCCACTGCATGAAGCACTTCCCAGCCACACCCTTCACCAGCTCCACTGCCCTCCTCTGGACTCGCTCCAGGACCTCAATGTCATTTTTGTTCTGAGGAACCCAAAAGAGAACTTGGGATTTGAGGTGCAGCCTCACCAGTGCCAAGCACACAGGGATGATCTCTCCTCCAGTCCTGCTGGCCCCACTATTCCTGATCAGGGCCAGGAAGCCACTGACCTCCTTGGCCACCTGGGCACATGCTGGCTCATGTTCAGGCACTGTCAATCAGCACCCCCAGGTCCTTTTCCACCAGCAGCTCTCCAGCCACTCTGCCCCCAGCCTGCAGCTCTGCCTGGGCTTGTTGGGACCCAGGGGCAGGACCTGGCACTTGTTGAGGCCATCAATCCAATCTGTCCAGATCCCTCTGCAGAGCCTTTCTGTAGATGAATATTCCCACCTGGTAGATAGATATTCCCACCCAACCTGATGAGAATCTGCAGACTTATGGAGGGTGCACTTGATCTCCTCATCCAGATCATTGATACAAATATTAAACAGAACTGGCCCCAGTATTGAGGCCTGGGGAGCACCACTTGTGACCAGCCATCAGCTGGATGTTATTCACCACTACTCTCTGGGTCTGGCCATACAGACAGCTTTTTATCCAGCAAAGAATATGCCCGTCCAAGACATGGGAAGCCAGTTTCATCAGGAGAATGTTGTGGGAAGTGGTGTCAAAGTTGTAACTGAAGTTTAGGTAGACAGCATCCACAGCCTTTCTTTAATCCACTAAGTGAGTCACCTTGTCATAGAAGATCGAGTTGGTCAAGCGGGACATGTCTTTCATAAACCCATGTTCTCTGGACCTGATTCCATAGTTGTCCTGCACATACCACTTGCTGGCACTCAGGACTACCTGCTCCATTTTAAATTGTTTACCAGTTTTTCTAAAAGGAACAGAGAAGAACCTGGGGCTTATTCAGGTGGAATTTTATCCCAAATAAACAAATAAATAAATAAACATGCTAAGTGGCATTTAAAGAAAGAAATTATTGTAAGTAGCTGAAATAGCTCAAATAACCCAAAGTCTTTAACTTGCTAAATAATGTATTAAAAAAATCTCATCATGACAACTTCCACAGTGGTCTGTGATAAAACATGACCGTAGAATGAAAGTGAATTAGAAAAATTTGTGATACTGGGGAAACTTTCAAATATAGCAGGCAGAAAACAGAAATTAATTTACCTTTCATGGGTTCTTATTATTTATCTTGCTGTGTTTCCTAATTAATTGACGATATTGATGTTTACATAGGGATTTGCTCCTTTCCAACTTTGCTTGATCCTGTGAAGAAGTCAGAATGCTGCATTTGTAGTATCACATTTATTGCCATAGCAACAGTCAGGGATTTCACAAACACTAATTAGGGTTGGCAACCTGGAATGTTTTCAGTGTGGTCCCAAATAATTTTCCCTCTTTTATTCCTTTCTCATTATACCTTACTTTAACGATTGACTTCTTCAGTCTGTGTACAGGTTTTTTCCTGCATGACCTCAGGATTCAATTAATACCTCCTCTGATTTCCAGCCACTTTTCTTATGCGCTCTCACACACTCAGTTAAGAAGCAACTGCAGTTCTACCTGCATTTGTGTTAAGCCCCATCTCTTCCATGTCAAATTAGCCCAAGTTTCAGTACAACCAGCTGGCTTCTACACCAGCATGTGCAAAAGTAGTAAGGAAATGTATGGAGGCTTAGCTGTATCTTCCAAGATACTTTTAAAGGTAGATGCTAAATCTTGCTCAAGGCGGACTACAAACCTTCTGTTCACAGAAGTCTAAGTTTTGTGAACATCCAAAAAATCATATTAACTATTTTAATTCAGGCATGTCAAAAGCATTTATGGACACTTATTATGTAATAGTATAGAGAGCTGTGCCCACATGAGCCTCAGAAGTTTAACAAGGCCAAGTGCAGACTCTTGTGCCTGGGTCGATCTCAAACATGGATTCAGGCTGGGTGATCAGCCAACAGAGAGCAGCCCTGTGGAGAAGGACCCAGCAGGACTGGCAGATGAAAAACTGATTATGAACCTTCAGTGTGTGCTCACAGGCCAGAAAGACAATTGTACCCTGGGACTCATCAAAAGAAAAATGGCCAGCAGGTTAAGAGAGGTGATCCTTCCACTCCCCTCTAGTGGGACCACAATGGAATACTGTGTTCAGGTTAGAGCCCCCAGTAAAAGAAGGACATAGCCCTGCTCAAGTGCATCCAGAAAAGGCCCAGAAAGAAGACTGGAGGCTGGAACACTTCCCCATGAGTACTGAATGAGAGAATTGGGGCTTTTCACAAGGAAGAGAGTAGGCCTCAGACCTTGTTGTGGCCTTCCAGTACTTTAGGGAGGCCTAGAGAAAAGATGGGGAGGGACTCCTTATCAGGAAGTGCAGTGATAGGACAAGGGACAATGGTTTTAAACTGATAGAGGGTAAATTTATGTTAGACAGTAGGAAGCAATTCCTTATTCTGAAGTTTGTGTGACACTGGAACAGGTTCCCCAGAGAAGCCATGGATATCCCATCCCTATTTAAGGCCAGGTTGGATGGGACATTGAGCAATTTGGTCTAGTGGAAGGTATCTCTGCTCCTTGCAGGGGGTTTTGAACTGATGATCTTTAAGGTCCCTTCCAACCCCAACCATTCTATGGCTCTATGACTAATCACATATTATGGTTATCTAGTTGAGTTAGTGCCCAAAAGTCTTATCTCAAAAGTCTTATAAAGCCCTATGTTGGTAGTGAACTTTTGAGCCTCTCAAAAAGCAAAATGTATTCATTTGTTAACAAAGGGAGAAGGTAAATTTGTGATGGCATCACCAGCAAGAGGGGAGGTTTTATTTCATTGTGCATGCTCAGAGTGAGAAAGAGAAGTGTCTACCATTCAAAGTGAAAGATCCCCATTCTGCAGCTCACTGGAGGACAAGTCCCAGCTAGTCGTCAAACTGGCTTCCCAATAAAAAGTACATCCAAACAAAAGGAGAGAAAATCTAATTTGGAAAGGAATACGATAAATCAAATTGGTTAAAGTATTTTTATACTCAAAGACACTACAAATTACTTGATAGAGAAAAATGATGGATCCACCTGAATCATTCTTTGTTACAGATGAAATCATATCATTTGTTCCTAATACAGAAAGGATTTTGTACATGATTAATGGAAAATGAGTATGTGAAGAATAAATTCTGAGTCTGACTGCCATCTTCTTTCCCTATGTGATGGGGAGGTAAAAAACCTTTAAACTCTGGGAAAATGTCTCTCATAAGGTATGAAGGAATTGAGAGTCAGTCTTGATGGTAAACCACTGAATCTTTTTAGGAGATCATTGTTGAAACCAGGGAAGAATACTTCTTAGTTCTTCCTATATTTTATAAGGCGATCTTATTGAAATAAACAGGATGATGTGTTAAAAAAAAATAAATTTAGATTGGACATTCAAGTCAAGAGTGAACCATTAGAAGAATGGTATTCCCACAGACACTGAGAAAGCTGACATTAACATTTAAAGAAAGTCTTTAATGGAAAAAAAGCCTGTTGCCTCAGAAGTTTATGTTTGCCTTCCTGTTTTTTGAGGAAAGACTAGACTGTGCCAGCTTGCCCAGTTTTTGACAATGTCTCCTGCCACAGTTCACTGCAAAGATCAGTTTTAAAACCTAGTCCTAATGCTTTTGAGAAATTTGAACCCAGAGCCCTTCAGCCTTTGGGACCTTATTTTCATGACTTAACTTTGTTCCCCCTATCCTTAATTTCGAAGGGCATGATCGAACTCATGACAGGGCTTTCTGCAAGCTTTGTGAACTGGGCCACAGTCAAGAATTTCCACACTGAGTAATTTTATTACATGAAGTTTCCTGCCTGCTGTACAGAGCAATATTCAGCACAAACATCTGCTTTTTGTCTGATTGCTAAAGGAAACTCTGGTAGACTGCTGCCCCTTTGAAATTAAGGAGTTGGGGAACAAATTTAAATCATGAAAATAAAATGCCAAAGCTGGAGGGCTCTGGGTTCAAATTTTACAGAAGCAACGACACTCTGTTTTAAAGTGATCTCTTGAGGCAAACACAGTGGAAAGTATTTCCATCCACTGGGCAAGCTGGCACATTTCAGTCTTTTGGAAAGAGAATCAGGATGCATTGCATGTTCAGCTGCAGAATTACACCCACTTTGAACCTAGGTTATAGGTTTCAGTGAAAGACTTTTCAAGGTAAGTTAACAAGGATGGCTGAACCCAAGAAACTAAAAATATAGATAAATGCAGGTAATATATAAATTAAAATATATGTCATGAACTTAACTGAAATCTTCAAATTCTCTAATGAAACAAGACACCTTTTTAAAAAAGCTTGTTTTACTCCAGGCCTCCAAATCAGCCTCTCTTCCCAGCAGACGGAGTTGTTAATGCAACAATAAAGGGCTTCAGAATCATGCTACTGGACTCTCAGGGGCAGGAAAATCCACAAAATCCAATAAATATGGTGGAAAATACTATTTGGTGTTGGCATTTTCCACTTTTCTATACTGCATTACTCTTGCAGCTCAAGTAAATGCCTGGTTCTGTCTGGGCTACTGTATCATTTAAGTTGCAGCATTGCAGATGTGACCAGCACACGGCAGAACAACTGTCAGCAGCAGGGACACCAACACACCACATTCACACCTTCCTTCTGCAGCGCCTTCCTTTCCTTGGGCCAGAGCAGGGACCATGTGAATGGGAGAAGAAAGAGGAAGAAACTCATCTGCCTTAAAACTAACCTGGATTTCCCAGGCTGGGATCTTGTCTGTGCTCCTTCTGCCCAGTTCTGGGGTCCCTGGTGTAAGAAGGACTTGGACCTGTAGGAGAGGGTTTAGAGGAGAGCCATGAGAATAATCAAAGGGATGGAGCATCTCTCCTATGAAGAGAGGCTGAGAGGCTGGAGTTGCTCAGCCTGGAGAACAGAAGGGTCCACAGAGACCTGGTTGTAGACTTTCAATGTAGAAAGAAGGCTTCCCACCCCTGGCAGTGTTCAAGGCCAGGCTGGATGTGAATTTGAGAAACCTGGTCCAGTGGAAGGTGCTCCTGCCCATTATAGGAATGTGGGACTGGATCCATTCAACTAAAAAGGTCCCATCCAACCCAAAGACATTCTGTGATTCTGTGATTCCTGTCCCTTCCTTACAGGTCTGCAGTGATATTAATAAACAATTATTTACCCATTTGTTGTCAGGATACTTTGGCTGAAGTTTTAGATCTGCTGCATACACATAGCATCAAATAGAAGCAATAATAGACATGGGTACTTTTTGGACTCTTAATGCCATACATTATTTGCACAGGAGTAGCCTGCAGAACTCCCAGTTGAAATAAGGGGCCCATTATGCCAAGTTCTCTTCACTTACATAATTGGAGAGATCCACAGACACCTCCAGGTCAAAAGACATTTACAATAAATGAAAAGAGACAGAGGAAAATAATATTATAGTTGCTGTATGGAGAGAAGTTTTATGGACAGAGGCTTTCGGAAATTGGTTCTGTCACGTGGCAACTTTGAGAAAGTTAAGAAGTGAATCCAGATCCTACCATACACTAGCCCATTGCTTTAAAAAACAAAAATCCTTCCTCTCTCATGCCATGAGTCAGCACACTTTTCCAAAGCGGTGCTTTTGAACTAGCAATCGTCAAATTGCTTGGGGAGATTCTAACTTGACATATTTAGTACGTTCTTCCCACATTCCTCACAGAAGCCCACAGATGTCAGCTTCGATCAGACTCAGCCAGGACTGCAAAACCCATCAGGTTTGCAGGGCTAGAAGGCATGTTAAGATGGCCTAAAAAGTAAATCCTCCCAAAACTAATGTGTTTTCTGCACTTAGAGAGAGAGAGAGAGACATGAAGCTGCAATGAACAGTCTGCCCTAAAACAAGAGTCTAGTTGGCTCAATATTGGTTTTAAACCTATACATTTCTCGACCATAGGAACTCTTTGGAAGTGGACTACTGATTTAAATCTCAAATTATAGTCCCCCCAATATTGTGAAGAGCTCACAGAGCTCTGAGATTGTCACCATAAAGTCAGTGGAGTCCAAACCAGTCACAGAAACCCGCATGTCATAATATATAAAGCAAAGAATGTCACTGTAACTGCCTGTATATTTATTACAATCAGACTAGGTTGTGGAAAAAAAAATAAAATATTGTATAATGGGTTTGTTTTCAATACTGATTAGTAGAAGGGTGATTTATGACTGGACCATTTTAAAGATTCAGTAGGGAGGGAAGAGGGAGAAAGAAAGTTTAAATCAAAACCTGTATATTCTCAGAAAGCTGCAGATGAGCCACCATTGCAGAAGGTTTTAATTCTGTGGATTAAGACTATATAAGGAGTCATGATAGTTCCAAGGGAAGGTCCATCTATCCCAGCATCTGACAGTGGCCAGGACAAGCCAGGGCTGTGCAAGCTGATCATGACTTAAGGATCACTGAAACCTAACAGAGTATTTACTCATCAAGTGCTGGTCTAAACAAAAGTTTAGACTTTTGCTTTTGTGAGCCACTATCACTAAAAAACCTTTGAGCATGCACCCCCAATATGCACATATTTATGTATAAACTACATACATACATTTATTTATTTATTTATAAACTACATACCTATAGTGGTGAAGTTCTGTATTTTTTCCTGCATCCCACTGGACCATTGCCTTCATAGGCATCTTGTAGCCAGTACAGACACCTTAAGATGGTAAAGGCCTGCCTATTTGGCTACCTGTAATCACAATCCTCTCTCATCTGCTTCATGCACACTGAATTAGATACCACTCAGAAAAAGAAAGGGACAGTTTGTCCAAGCTTAAGAAACCCTGTTGGTTTAACATGCTAGGAACATCAATTTAATGTGGGAAATATTAATAGGAACTGGAAATTGTTCAAGAACATTCTACTGGGTAATTTAAAAAAAAAAAGAAAAAAGATGCAAATTTGAAGGAAGAAAAGAATTCATGCTGTGAAAGAAAAAAAATTGTGAAATATAGAAGATGCAGAAGTCCTAGTCAAATATTAGCAATAAAAATATAGAGAATGCAGAAAAAGGATAATTAACTGTGAATTTAAAAGCATGTACCCTGCTAAAAACAGCTATATCATAAAAACCAATGGGCAACATAGTTAGAAGGAACATTCAAGAAACAGAGTAAAAAATTTCTGCACCAAATATTGGTCCTTTGCTAGAAACAGGTATTACATTTTGCTAGAAACAGCTATTACAAATTTGAACAGCAGCTCAGAAAAGACAGATGTGTTCATCACTATTTCTCTTCTGATTTCAGAAGGAAGCAGGAGGATAAATCTGCCCAATAAAACACTGTAGATGGTCCAGAAAACCTGGCATCTAGAATGAATAAAAATATGATGCAGAGTCAGCTGCAATTACAGATGTACAAATCAAACAGCTTAGAGGGAAACACAGCATGGAAAACAGGAAAAACCTCAAAGACCTCTGAATTCCCAATATATTCCAATTATTTTAAAAGAGCAGAGAGATAATACAGGAAAATATAGGTGTGTTATTCAGATGCTGAACCTGGACACATAATGAGAAATTTCATTTAGAAGCCCATAACATAGAATTGAACACTTCAGGTGCATTTAACAATAATCAATATGATTACATGGAATGCAGGTCTTGTAAAACAAACCTTCTTTGTTTTATCTTCTACTACTTTATTTTGGTTCACAGCTAATGCTCTGGTTGACAGTGACAACTGTCCTCATATGCTGTATTCACATGCCTTTACTTCAAATCATTTATCCATGGATTTTAGACATCACATTATATGGAACTAAAAGGAGGTAACTCTGGAATTGTTTTCCAATCCATCTATTAGTGAATTATTTTGTCATTGCTACAGTTTCCACTGATTAAATTTGCATAATAATTCATATGTCCCATCATGGAGCATAAAAACTGCAATGCAATTGAAGTCACAAATTATACATCACAAGCAGCAAGTAGTCACAATTAACAGCTCACAAGCATGGACAATATTTTCCTTCTAAATCTTCAGGTGAGGTCTTTGAAAAATTAATGGATCCTGAGGAATGAAGATCAGTTAGTCAATGGCTGATTAGTGAATAACAAAAAAAGTCTATATAGTTCATCCAGTCCTAGTAACAGCCATGCTGACACTGCATCACTGACACAGCCAGTTACTCTATTTTTAGGAAACAGCAGAGAAATCTCATCACACACCACCTTAACAAAGGTTCTGTGCTAACAGACAAGACCTGATTTTCCTGCTGGTACAACCTGCTGTCTCTATTAGTTTTTACAGGGCTATTCCAGTTTCATCATCTCCAAATCTAGCGTTAAGGAATCACATTGATAGCCACAATAGCAATAAAATATTATGGATTGCCTGTTTTCTGAAGGACACACAGGTATATTAGTTTTTAATAGGTTTAATGAGCTTTGTGTACAGCTTTTGTATACAGTTATGCACCTTATTGTACATATTTATATTTCAATTTCTGTGCTGTTTCCCCCTTATTGCTCCAAGTTTTCTCTTCTTTTTTTCCCATAACGTTCTCTTTGGCGATTTTTACCTGTGTGTTTGTTTGTTTTTCCAGTGGTTTCCCATCTAGCTGAGCCCTCAATATTTTGCTTTATTTCACTGCCAGTGGTCTGTAGTGGTCAGTACACACTGACATTTCTCTCCCCTGGGGTGGTGTCATGATAGCCTGCATCCCGTATCATGACAAGTTTCCCTTCATGTCTGACACCTGCACCTCAGACACACATAACTTTTTAACTTGCTGCTCTAATGTCTCCCGTATCCAACTGTGGCAATCAATCCAGTCTTCCTCCTTGTTCTGTGTCTGGGGGAGGTCTGTGGATCAGCCATGGGTTCTGTGAGGACCAGCTTCAGAATGTGCTTCAGAAGCACTTGGTAGGAACTGCATTAGCTGTACTCCATTTTGAGCCCATGAAGACCCAGCTGTCCAGTCTCCATGTAAGCCTTGCTATTTTTAGTTTGGTGCCTCCTACATTTTACCTCTTGCAGATTTTCTGACATTTTATTTTATTTCCTCAGTGAAAACATATGGCAAACAGATGCCTAAGCAGGGCCCCAGGCACCCATCTCTTTTTCTAGACTTTTCAGAATATCTGGGAAAATTCTGAGGTTTACCCTGATACACATCACACTTGCAATTTATTTCAAGCGCTACCTTTTCAGTGACAGGCATCCTAAATACCATCAGTTTTGGAGATATGTCATTTTAAAATCAAATTTCTGTCTCTATTTTCTTTTTCCAGAGGCAATGTTGAAAGCATAAATAAACTAACCATTAGGTTTCAAAATGGTGGTAGTTTGTTATCAGTCAGGGGAAGCAAGGATGATCTAAAGAGCTTATTTCTCCTTCTAACATGCACATCTCAAAATTTAGAGTAATTTCTCTACAAATATCAGTTTACCAGTCCCTCCCTAAACTTCAAGTAATGTTTTCCACACAATGGCTTGACCACATCCCTGTCTGAGGTAAAATGGAAATGATCTGAAGACTTGAAAATGCTAAATCTAGCTCTGGCTAAAAATTGCTGGTACCCTCTGAGGCTGGGATTTAGCTGTTTTGCATAGATTATGGGTGTACTAAGCTTGGGCAGCAGCCTTCCACTTGCTGTGGCCGAGGCATCCATGGGAGAGAGACATAGAACCAGGAAAATGGGCAAGCCTTCAGTAGAGTAATCCATCTCTGTCATGAACTTTTTCCCCTGGTACTTCTCCCTTTCCCATGCCTCACCCTCTGTTATACTATCCTAGGGCAATGCATTTAAAATTAATATTTCAATATGTTGAAATTATATCTGAATTTTAATGGTGTATGTATATTCTGGAGAAAGTTTATTTTGGTAAGGGGGCTATACACGGATATCAGCATTCTTAAGATTGCTTTGTAATTAATAGCTCACATGGGACCTGGAAGCCAAGAAATAGCATATCTGTTTTCCCTCTGCTGTGTCTCCTTCCCAGGATTCATTCATTCCAGAAACATGGACTACTCAGTGCAGAATTCATGATGCAACCCTGTTGAGAAGAGAGTTCTGAGAGCCAAACCTGTGGAAAGTGGCAGCTCTACCCTTAAAACTGGATCTATCTCCCAAACATGAAGATACCCAAGGTGTGTCAAGATTTGCTCCAGATATCAGGCATCAGGATGTAGATTTATTCACAAAGTGCAAATGTTTCATTTGGAAGCTGCTTAAATGAACAGCCTCTTGAATTTAGTGTCACACTTCATTTTCCTTTCTCATTATTAATGCTGCTTTTTTTTTCACAAAGGATGGGAATGTTGCAATGCACTGTTCTCTGTATTGATATGCAGCAATCAAATAATGCTGAATTAGATGATTTTAACATTTCTAAGACATTCAGTGGAAGCTGATACAAAGGCTGGATGAAATTGCTCTAAAAGGCACAGCACACAGAAAGACTATAAGCTCTGAGGCCATAGGGTCTTTCAGAAGGGGTTTGCTGGAATCATGTTTCATATTTTATATCAAAATCACACAGGTGAAAAAAAACCAAAACCAACACAACTTAATCAATGCCACCCTGATTGTAGTATGTAATGTTTCTTTTTCTTCTAGATAATCTATATCAACCTAAATGTTCCTGATGAATGAAGGACCCCTTTTTGTTGCCAAAGGAAGGGTTGGAGAAAATAATGGAACAGCAGCCACCACAGGTAATTCCCAAGGGATGCTAACTTTTTCTATATCAACACATAATGTCCCTTGCAGATAAATTTTTGCTGGTTTTACCAAGGAAGCGCTAAAGAACACAGAGAATTTCATCGCACCAGGTCACAAATGGGGAAGCTTGAAAGAAGCAAAGCTCTGTAGTCCTCCCAAAAGATGACTTTTGAGTAATCAGGGAGCATCTTATTCCCAAACTCTAGCTGGTTAGCTGCTTAGTTGTAGTTGCTGGTTAGTTGGGCAACAGGGACAGCAGCTGCCCTGACAGGAGCTGAGACCTCCCAGCCAGCAGGACTGACAGGTGCTTTTGAACTGTCCATCCTTTTGCATGGGAATGGGGCAGAAGACTCTTACGTGCAACCTCAGACATCTCTGCAGGCCTCCTGTTCTGTGCCTGGTGCCTCCCTGGTGCAGACTGTTGGACCATTTCCACAGCACTCTCTTGATAACGCGCTTCTTAATTTGCCTCAGCGTTCCTCGTCGTCATTTCACTATTAATTACCAAATGTGTGTGAGCAAAGCATTTGGTAGTCTGTCTTTTGTAGCTGCACAGGGCAGCTGCAGAGCAAAGGTGCTGGACTCCAGTGGGTGCAGGAGAACCCGGTGCCGCCCCGTCAGCGAGCACCCACTCTGCTGGCAGTGCTTTCAGCCGGTGCCAGCTTCTGTTCCATCGCTTCCTACAGCACCGCAGGGGCCATAGGAGAAATCTGACTGCAAAATAATGTGATTTCTGCTTTAATTAAATGAAACACTTGTATTCCTTTTGGAAAGGTACAGACATTTCTCCTCCCCACCCCCAGAATCACAGTTTTCAAAGGAAACCGATTGCCATCACATGCATTAAAAATGGTATTTAACAGTGGCTTTATCAAATGTACTGAAATATCTACGTTATGTGCATAGATGTAACATGTTTCACTTTCTCTATCTGATCCAAAAGCTTCTTATTTTCTATCCACCCACTCAGGCACACAGTTATTCATTAGGTACAAAAATGAACTGCACACCTTAAATATATTCAGATTATTGTAAAACTGCCTCCACCTTGCTACCAGAATTGCCAAGGTAAAAATATATATCTCTTTTTCAAAAGATAGATGGTGATAATATAGAAATGTTTCTACTTCCATAGCACCTATACTAATAAAAGGAGTCAACTCTATTTAAAAATAAATTCACACTTGAACAGTTGCTGTACTCTATACATGTATTTCACACACTCAGAAAAAAATTGTTAAAAAAGTTATGTAGCTGTAGTCAAGCATTTAGAAGTTAGGAAATAAGAGTAAAGAAGAATCTTCAGTGCCTTAAGAAACTTTTTTCTCTCCTGTATAAGCATTATGATATAGTCCACAATTACAGAAAAATATGCTTTTTCGCCATAGGAATCCATCTTGGTTAAACCCAAGAACATCTTTTTCTCTTCAAATTGTTTTACTTCAGCCACCTGTGCCATGGACATCTATAATATTATTTCATATCCCCTCTAGCCAGGTTTTCTAGGCAAACAAAACTAATGCTGTGATTTGTCCCTCAGAGCCCACTGAGTGATACCAAATACAATGGGAAAGTGGAGATTTTAAAGAAGAAAATCCTTTCCAAGTTTCAGGACAATCAGGGGAAAGCAAAAGCCCTATCAATGCCTGCATCAAAGTAAAGGCTGAAGGTGAACCCTGATCTGCTGCTGGAATTCAGGTTGCACAGCCCTGAGGTCCTGCACCTCAGGACACCTGCCCTCACCTGGGCCACCCACATCCCTGCTGCACCTCTCACTTGGCCTCTCTTTTCTAAGCATCTGCTTATTGTTAAAATCTCATTTTTTAAAAAAATCTTAGCATTTTTTGACCCCAAAAATGCTCCAAGTGTGTTACCTTATAGCCTGGCATGATGGGGATTACACTACAACCAGATTTACATCCAGAAATCTGGTTTCACACTTCTCTTCTTTCCCTTGGCCTCAGCCTTTTGCTTTTGTCTGACTAATCATCTTTTTGCTCTATAGTTCTCCCTCACCTTGCACACTCAGTTTGTCATCAAAACTCCCCCTCTGAGCTGAATGTTTGAGCTGTGCTATTTAGGTTTGCAGCCCGGAAGTTTGAGGTAAAAATTCTACACACAAGGCGTGTCAGGGAAATTTCGGTATTCAGTGATAAAATTCCCCCTCTTTCTAGTCACCTTTCAGTCAATGTTTCCTACAACTGCCCAGTCTCTCGAAACCTTCAGTGTAACTAAGAGGGAGCTGAGTCACAGACCACAGCAACAATGCCTATGTTAGAGAAAAAAAATAAAAGTAGATATAAAAAATCATCACATTACCTTGAAGGTTCATCAGCCATCTCTGCCAAACCCAGATCATGGACAACATATTGTAATTTTGCTAAAGACTGTCAATAGAGATGTCTGCACATTGGCAGGAAATTGATTGATTCCCACTGTTCTTTTTATTCAGACTATGCTTCCATTTTCTCTTATAAGACAGAAGTGTAGCAGTAGATGGTGGAAAACCTCTGGTACATTCACGGATGCCGTGCAATACATATATACACATTATCACATTGATTTTCCTGTATGTGCCTTTACTGTCACTCCTCATTGCTGCAAATGATTAAATGAAGTAGCAGGCAGGGAAAAACTACAAAAGCTTTCTGTTTTGCACTATCTGTAACAGCAGCTAACCTGCTTGTGTCCATGAATATCCAACTCATCTTCTAGGAGTTACCATTTCCCCATTTTTTAAAGGTCCCAGTGTTAATTGTCTCATACAGAGCAATCACCTTCATTTTCTCTCTCTCTCCCTCTTGCTTTTTAAAGTCCTGATTTGATGATTCAGTTTGTATCCACATGCACTTAGTGACAAATAACACCCTGCCTTAGCAGAAAATGTCTATTGAAGGGTTGCTGAGGGACTGGACATCAATCTAGGGAAGAAACACTACAAAAACTACAGAGCCCACCTGCAGTGTGAAGCAAGATAAAAAAACCCAACCCAACCTAAATTCTAAAGTACGCATCTATGCTGTGTAATCATGATATTTTGCGTGAGTTCCAATATGCCAACACTGAAATAGGATATTTTTTATTCTTAAATGAGTCAAATACTGGTGACTGAAATTAATGGCAAGATTCCCACTTACTGTGATAAAATGTGACCATTATGTGAGAAATTTAAATTGAAAAATATGAGTTTTAAAGCATAATATCTGCATTCTTCATGCCTCATGCTAATGAAATGATATATTGTTAGAGTCAAAGAGTTTTATATAGTTTGAATTTCTGTTGTTTCCAGTTTGTTTTATAACATACAAACCCACAAAAGAATAAAACAACTGGATAAAATAAATACATTTCTATAATTACATCTATCTAACATTTGACAATATAATTTTAACTTTTCATATCATTTTCTTCTGAAATGTCACTATATCTTGCAGCTTGCCTGTTCTTTGGAAGTTGCTTCAACAACTGAGTGGATAGAACAAAACTACAGAAGACTCCATCCTGCTAAGAGTGGCGGTGAAAATGTATCTTTGACACCTCTTCCTGTCCTTACAATATTGTCCTTGTTTTGTATTGTTATGAATGCTTTTAGCACTGCTGTAGTGCTTCCAGGTCTGTGGTAGTACAGTATAGACCCAGGGCATTGGGACAGTGGAAAAGAAGGAAAAGCTGCTGGGATGAATCATCCATAGGGTAACAGAGCTGGAGAAGGAACAAGAAGGACAGAGAGAAGAGGGTGGCAATGTAAAGAACAAGGCTATTAATAACAAGAAACACATGTAGGGTGTGGGTTGGAAGATGGCAGATCCCAACATTCCAATCAGCAAGCTCATCCTACTGCTCCCTGAAAACCTCCTTCCTTATCCAAAGGATGCAGAGCCAAACTACCATCCCACTTATGTTCTCTCTTTGCAGAACTACCTGTGAAGACAGGCTTCCACAGGAAACACAAGTCACTTCACTGCTCCTCCACTTGTATCTGCACGCAGCTTTTTTCCTAGGAGCAACCACTGGTAGAGAGCTGGGTGTTGCATGAAGAGCATCAATTGGTGGGACAGCTTTTCATGATCCATTCTTGCAATGCTGGAAATAAAGTCATAGAGGACAGAGGGTTACAGTGAGGGAGTTCACAAAAGACTAACTTGTTCTCCTGAAATATATTTTGAAGGTACTCCTGAAATGGCAGAAATGTATGCATTAACATAAATCTTACAGAGTAATTGGAGCCTAAAGCAGTCTACAGGAATCTTGTTTATTACGTCTGAACATCAAGTTCTGCTGTGAGTCCATTCACCTGAGACCAAGGTTCAACTAGTCCCAGGAAATTTCTTTAGTGATCAGGCCTGAAACAGTCCTGAGAATCACAAGGCACTTTTAAATTCCCAGCAAATTTTCACCTGATTCACTAAAGAGCTAATAATCATTTTTAGGAGAGCCAAATTCTAATTTGACAAAGCCCTGAGTCACAATCCCAAACCAGAAGTTTAACCCACACAGCATTAGGTGTGTTGTTTAGGATGTAGGTGTGTGTGTTAGAAACACACCAGTGCAAAATTTTAATGCTCACTCTAGCTTAGTTCTTGAACTACTTTCCTCCCATATGTCCTCTAGACTTCCCAGACAAACAAATTGAATCTGAACTCATTCCTACCTTCACTGTAGTCCTTTTGCCTTGCAGATCAGGTGTCCTCTGCTCTCATCCAGGAACTGCATCGCTTTCTGGTCTGCTTCTTGCAGCCCCCGTACCTAGAACACCCTCCACATCAAGTTTGTCCTGGTCTTACCTCTAATTTTTCTAATACTAAAAGTGGAAGTGTTGGCAGATTCCCCATTTGCTTCCAAGGCCTAATGCTGAGGAGTGAAGGGGACTGGTGGAGAGACCCTGATTATTTTTCACAAGAGAAATCAAGAAGAACAGTGGTGATCTCCTGAGGCACTGGATCCTCTCTCCCTCCAAATTTTTGGTGAATTGCTTCGGAAAATGATGGCAATGATTACTGTTAAGCCATAGTTCTGTTGTAGACAAAGCAAGAGAGTAATAAGTAATGAGTAATAAGTAATTATTGGACAAGTCAGTAATAAGTACAGCAGTGGAGCAGTAATATTTACAATAAAATCCTAAGATAATCAGAGTCACATTAAAAGTTACAATTGAGAGGACCAGCTAAGAAACCCAAGAAACTACCTGCAAAAGAAAGATAACTAGCACTTGGCTAGACAACAATAGAAGTGTTGTCTTGGTTTATTTTGAAACCTGGGGCTCATAAAAGCTATTTTGAGTTGATCACCTCCATTCAGTTCACTTTGGGACTGCTGTCCAGCTCAGACATGACCCTCAGCAGGAAGCAGTCAGATAGACTGAAAATAAGATCCAATCATGTTCCTCAAACTGTGCAATCAATGTGCAATGTTGCCAACACAACAATTGGAGTTGCTTTGTTTTCCCAGTGTTTTACTTGTCTGCAGCTAATGTAGAAGACAACCATTCATAAATGATTGAAATCCATCCTGTGGACAGTATTTGCCACCAGATTTAAAACTGCTAATATAACTCACTCTCTGTACCACCCCAGCGTTAGGCTAATGCCCCTCTTAAGCTTCTCTGAAACTCAGAGCTTTTGCACACAAAGAAATTATCTACATTCACAGTGCCCACAGAGCTTTAATCCAATCTGCTATTTCCAAGATATGAAATGAAGCCATTTTAGTCACAATTTAGGGTTTAATTCAAACTGTAATTATACTATCTTTTAAATAGAATTGAACACATTTAACGAAAAATGGTCTTTATTACATGTTTATGTTTTCCCTTTTAGTATTACAGAAAACTGCAGCAGGGAGAAAACAATATTATCATGGCTCATCTAAATACTAAACAAAGATGTAAATATTCAGTATGATGTGCAGGGAATTAGTAGTAGCTTTAGACTAATGGGGCAGAGAATAGACTAATACTGCTAATTTTCCACATAGCTAGCTGAACATTTATCCCAAAGTACTTATCAAGAAAACCAAATTTTCAACCACATTTTAAAGTAATATAGGCTTCAGAGGCTTTCTTTCTCTGAGACAAAACTTTAAAGTAGATTTGTCTCTAAAAGACTGAACTTCAGGTCTTCGTACTCTTACTGCCATATTAAAGGAAAATAGAATAAGATTCAAAGATTATTTATAAAAATACTTCTTACTATGGAATCAAGTCTCTTTGCATATCTGTTTGTGCAGTTGTTTCAGTCTCTACTGTTACAGAAGTTGAGCACTTCACAGTTTTAGTGCACACATGGCACTGCATAAGAAGTAATGTAAACATCTACCTGGCTTCACAACTGAGTTGATACCCTTCAGCTTTGTATCTTTGATGCTAGATAATCGATTTTCTTTTTCAGTAAGTGCTGATGAGCACCTGTGCACTAAAACTGTCTATCAGGGAAGAAAGAAACAAGTTTGAAATGTGAACTTAAGCCATTTGTCTTATGCCAGCATCTCCCTTTATGGCATAGATACATCTATGACCTACAAGGAAGCAGGAGACAGTGAAGGAGTTAATTTTGGCTACCTTCTCATTTTGTGTCTTTCAGAGAAAAGGGTCTGACTTCTGCTAGAAGCAAATTAAGCTTTTCAATATAATAACAGCAAGCATCACTGTAAAGATCCAGGTCATGAGGGGTTCCTTTGTTGCAAAGAATTTGATGATTCTGGAAAACGTGTAAGACAGAAATAATCAAAGCAGCCAAAGAGGTCTCTCATTTGAGAAAGAATATTTTATGACCTATTTTTATCTTGCTAAGATAATTTCTCAGTTACATTTAAAATTGTATACCACTTGCCATGTATTAGAAATGACAGATACTTTCTAGCAATAGATTCTGAACTATATCTCAGCCATTCTTTCTCTTCACTTCTGACTCACCCTGACTTTCCTGTGAGCGGAAGTATTCCTCTGTAAATTGCTTTATTCATTATGTTGCCTTCAATAATTTTCAGTGCAACTGTGTGGCCCATTCCTAAGGCAAGGAGACAACCACTTTGTTGGCCATTACCATTCAAAGTAAGGGTTTGAGGTATGAAAGAAGACTTGCAGTAAAACTTCTCAGACATGGTTTAAAAAAAAAAAAATAGAGACAGATACATCAAATGGTAGGAGTTGTTAATAGAGTAATAGGCAACAAAATAGAAAATACAATTATAAAATTATAACCTTGCATAAACATGTATTTGCCCAGAAAATGAATCCTGTGTGCAGCTCTGGGGGAAAGGGAAAGGAAAGGGCACAGAGAAGAATGACAAGGATGATTGATCAAAGTTATTGAGTACCTTGATCACAAGGAGCATCTGAGACTCAGAAAAGGCAATGCAGAGCAGAAATGAGGTCATTGGAGCAATGAGTAGCAAGAAGAAGTTGGACAGCAATGAACTGTCAGAAGAATCAGCTTCTTTATACAGACAGCAGCAGACCTGTGAAAATCTTTGCCAAAGGACCTTTCTGCCCCAAAGAGCCTTTCTTTCTAGGGGAGATTGCCTGAGCATTTGGAAGAGAGATCCACTAAGATTACTGATTACCCAAACCAATTCTGGTTCAGGAAGCCCCGCCCAGAAAAAAGGCGAAGGCTGGGAGAATAAGAAAGAGGAACTAGCACACATGCTTTCTTACTCTGACCTCACCGTGCACTTGCGGCCACTGCTGGAGACAGTCCAAGGCTCTGCGGCACACAAGGCCTTTGAATCAGCAGTGTGATTAATAGGTCATTGTACTGACAGGTAAATTCCTCATCAATGTGATGTCAACTCAATGGCCTTAAACTGTAGGAAGGTTGATTTCAATTAGGTATTAGGAAGACATTCTTTTCTGTGAGGATCAGAGAAACTGTCAATGCCCCATCCCTGGAAGTGTTCAAGACCATATTAGGTGGAGGTCTAAGAAACCTGCTGTAGTGAAAGGTTCCCTGCACCCTTATTTATTCACCTCTCAGAACAAGGAACCTCTTTGGCTGAGCTGAACAAGGTTTTTCTGGTTATCCCATAAGGGGAGAGAGAAAAGGCAAAGACAACTCTACAAATCTTAAAAGCAAACATGTAACATCAAGTCAGTGGAAAAGGACCCTAAATGAACTTAAGTACTCTAATTTTTATTTTTTTTTCTCAAATTCCTTGAAGGTTTTATTGAACAGGCAGTTCATGAGCTGCTCATGTTAGAGAAACAGAATCAGAAGCACATTCCTAACTAAGCAAGAAAAATTAAAAATGGCTTTAAAAAAGATTTTAATATAAATTGATTATGAATGTAAGATGATGCTATTACACCTCTGGTTCTGCAATTACATGACATCCTGAATCCTTCCTTCGTGGCTGAATGGTTTTAAAAAAGGAATGTTTTCTGGTAAATATCACAGATGAACTGGATGGATGAATGAATGTTTGTTCAGTTGATTTGTCATTTTTTGTTTTTTATCCCTGAATATAGTTAGTATTTTTTTTTTTCTTTTGACTCAGGAAGCATTGGAACCTCGACAAAGAATGAAATCCTCACCATGCTGATTTTAATGGAAATGTTGCCATTGTCTTGATTGGCACTAAGATTTGATAGAGAATTTCTAAGGTCTTAAATGAAAACCCCAAGGAAAAGGACCAACTTCCTTTAGTTGGGAAAACTGCTTTGTTTGGAAACTCCTGGGGTTTTTTTTAATTAGAGTAACATGTCAGGATTTAGCTTAAGGTGATTCCAAGCTGAGTGAGCTCAACCCTCTTCTGAAACAAATGTGCTTAGGTGACCCAACAAACAAAACTGGGAATATCTCATAAACCATTGCTACAGCACATGCTGAAAGCTGATCAGTAGTTCTGAATAGGAGAAATCTTCTTCTGTGGGAACAAAAAGACATTGGGAAGAAAAGAGCAAACATGGATTTTAATGAAATTCTAGTCCTGGATAAGTTCCCAGGTATGGCCACAACCCCAGCAGTACAATTTTAATGTTTTACCTCCTTTGGTTATGCCAGCAGCAGATACCTAAGGCACCCCAGGCAAAGTGCCACAGGTGCATATTCCCTAAGTGCCTGCAACACGAGCTCCCACCAGCTAGTGATGCTTGTTTCACCCTGCTCTTGTCTGAAGGGAGATCCTGCTGCAGACCAGATGTTGTAGACAGTCTCTGTACCCACCATCCTCTCTGTACAGGCTTTCCTGTACGACCTTTGCAGGGCCACATCAGTGGCAGGTACTATAAACCATTCCTGCATCAAGGTCACACTGTGAGACCTGTGAATATGCTGGAAAAGACACAAATAACCAGTGCAACAAGTAAGGAAGTGCTTCTACCAAAATAGAATCTGCTTTGCCCTCATTTCTTTCTCTCCTACTTTTACTGCAGTATTACTGCTACCGTAAATATAATGTACAATAAACCTTTTCCATTTCACTCCCATTTGAGAGCCCTACTTTCTGCAACACTATACAAATGATCCTCAACCAAATCTGAGATGGTTTTGCCACAAAGTAGACAGAAAGAACTTTGGATCAGAATTCTAGCATCTGTCAAAAATAATAGCACAACTTTTGCCAGCGAGAGGAAGGAGTTTGCCCCCAAATTAACCCCCAGTACTTTGCTTACATCAAGAATATGGTTTTATAAAACACTGCCACATATTCCAGAGAATGTCCCTCAGTCAAGAATTATGGAAAGAGCTTGATTTTTTTCCACGGATGTATGTTAAAAGGAGATCTCATTTCAAAGAAGCTTGTGCTCCTGAAAGACTGTGAGAGAGAGCAGTGTTCACTGTAACGCTGTTTTCCATGACACAGTGGAAACTTTATGAGTGGTTCTTGCCAGCACAAGCCTTTGGACAGTGAAATCAGTGTCTCTGTAGTAATAATGCATTGAAAAAGGCAACAGAATTTTGAAACGCTCTACTGGAAAAAGATACATCTTTGGGAACATAATGTAAGCATCTTGGAAGTTCTGTGTCTATTAAGCAACACTCACTGAAATATCCTCAGCATGAGTTATCTGAGAGTCTGTGTGTAAAGAAAGATTGCTGGGAATAGAGCTAAGCATGTTAAATTAATTGCACATTCTGAAACCATGTATCTGAAAACTATGAATGATCTCATGTGGAAAAAGAAACTGCTGCAAGCTCTTCCTTAGTCAGATGTATAGCAAAGTTCTGTGCCTTTCTAGGACTCTCCATCATTTTCTCCTACATGTTTACTGGTAATACAGAACAGTTTGATAACTATATAGGGATGTACACAGTCATCAGCTCTGTAAGAGGCCACTCAGAAGCGATCACTGACTTGCAATAAAAGTCTTAGTCTGTTTGTAATTCAGGAAGTCTAACTCAGTCTAAGCTTTTTTTTTTTCTTTCTTTTTTTCTTTTTTTTTTTTTTCCTGAGATATCTTTTGCCATCAGAGGTAGTATTTTCCCAGACCTGAAGGTGGAACTCTTGTTCCTTTGATGATCTTTACATGAGTGACATAGCATTCTGCATTGTCAGTTTTAGCTTGAGGAGATTTGGACTTCTCTGAAGGCACTGCTGGGTTGTCTGGAAAACCACATTAGCCATTGTAGAAGAACTGGATAGTCAGGCACAAACATTGTGTTCACAATGAAACGTGCCAGGAGTTCCTCAGATGTTGTCTGTTAGAACTCACACACACACACACAAAAAAATCTTTCTTTTTGGAAATATTGTGATCCTGTTCCTTCCTTTGCAGTTATACAAGTAGATTTCTTTTTTTCTGGAATCATCAAGTGTAAGGAAAGGATTGGCTGATTGGTTGTGCCACCTCCATATTGTACCAATATATTCTGCTGTTTATGCTTGAGCTACATTGTATCTTTGAAAAAAACTCCATGTTTTTACTGACAATTTTGCATTGTTCCAAAAGAGTTTCACAGACAATTTGATCCTATAGCAAATTAAGATGCATCACATTTCTTGTCTCATTTTTATTCTAGTTTTGCTTCCAGAGTTTTGTAATTTTCTGAAAACCAACACTTCTCAAACATCTCTAAGTACTACTTAAACAAGTGCTATTATGCTTATGACAAAAGTACCTCCTCACCTGCATTGGATTATATTTTTTAAATATCTCAAGTTAACACACATCTTCCACACCTTTCATAATTTTCTTGTGGACTCTTTTCAGTGTTTAACATCCCTTTAAAGTGATAATGTTCAAACTGAATGCATTATTTTGATAATGATTTAATCAGTACTATAGAAAGGGGAAATATCCATTCCAGTTGTATTTGATGTTCCTCTGGTTTTCTTCAGAGTACTAGCTATCAAAAACTTTGTTCTGAGACCTCACGTTTAGCTGATTATGTCCAGGTCCCCTTTAGCACTGTCTCACGCCAGTCATTCTCCCAGATTCCAGGTGTGCCCTTTAAGGCTTTATTTTGAATGCATGACCTCCAATTTGACTGGCTTCAGAGGAGTATTTTTGCAGAAGAGCTTACAAAGCAAATTAAAATGAATTTATCTAAGCAAATTGCTCTTATCTCTATTTATAAGAGCAAACTAGTATTTTTTTATTTTTGTCTCAGTGATCTATAATAGCACCAGGCCAAGAAAGACACCAATACAACCTAATGACAAATCTTCACTTAGAATAACTCCTCTCAAGAACTGTCACCTGAATCACTTATTATGATCTTATTATCACTTATTATGAGGAAAGGCTGAGGGAACTGGGCCTATTCAGCCTTGAAAAGAGACAACCTTGATGGGACCTCATCAATTTCTACAAGTATCTGCAGGGAGGGTGTCAAGAGGATGGAGCCTGGCTCTGCTTGGTGGTGCCAAGCAACGGGACAGGAGGCGACAGGAAGAAATTGATGCCACCTGAACACAAAGAAAAACTTATTTTCTGTGCTGGTGACCGAGTGCTGGAACAGATTGCTCAGAGATGTTGTGGAGTCTCCCTCACTGGAGATACTCAAGAACCATCTGGATGCAATCCTGTGCCATGTGCTGTAGGACAACCCTGCTTGAGCAGGGAGGTTTTACCCAATGACCCACTGTGGTCCCTCCTAAAGTGACCCATTCTGTAATTCTGTGATTCTGTGAACTATACAGAATTTGCACTCCTCATTGTATTTATGAGAACAGCATACTGCTTCACATCAGATGGAAGCTATTACTTCAACATTACCACCTTTATCTACCAAAGTTAAATTCAAACACATTTAATCAAATACTTTTCATAAAAACATGTTGACTTGTATTTAATTATTGACATTTAATGACTGTATCCAAGGTCAGCACTTCTGTGATTCTGCTCCTAATCTGGGTCAAACTGTGAAACTGTTAGACTGTGTCATCCTCCTTAACCTTTTAAAAATATATGTTCAATGTCAGCTTTTTTTTTTTAGTACCCTGGCATTCCCCAGTATTCCACTGCCATTCCAGAAATTGTGCTGTGAACAACAGAACTAATGAAGCCATGGGATTCTGATAATTTTGATTCTTCAGCCCTTAAATAGGCTTAATTATAACTAAAATTTATTCTCCATTAGCCCTCTGAAAATCCTATCAAGCAGCCTGGAACTATGTCTGCATAAACTAGATGGCTAATATATCACTGGCTGTTACTACAAGAATGTGTAAGAGCTGAGCTTTTTGCTTACTGTTCCTTCACTGAGGAAACAAATTTAGGTTTATATCCTCAGTGACATATCAATTTCCACAAAACTTACAGGACCATAATGACTTCCTCCAAATTAGATTGGAACTGGCCAAAAAGTCATGGAACAACAGATGAACAGATAACATAAATCTTGTTTAGAACATCACAATCAACATACATTCATATTTGTTACTCTGAAGATCTTTCTTTACTTTGTTTTATTAATGTTTAGCTAAAAAATGGTCTAATATTGACGTAATGTAGTCACTCTACAGATATTACCAGGTAGCCAGACAGTTTTACACTTCTATTCAGTTGTGATAAATTGATCAGAAGCGATGCCAGGCTGCCTTCAGAGGTTCTCCTCCACCTGTCCCACATGTGAGGGAACACCTACAGAAAGCAGATGCTCTGCCAGCCAGGGGGATGTGGTGTCGGGGTAGGATCCAATAATCAGTGTGTCAGGCACTAACAGGTTACACTTGTTAATTTTCAAAACTTATTAGTGGAATGGCCTGAAGTTGTGTCAGGGGAGGTTTATCGTTAAAAGGTTCTTCACCCAGAGGGTGGCCGGGCACTGGAACAGGCTCCGCAGGTCCCAGCACCAAGGCTGACAGAGTTTAAGGAGTGTCTGCACATCGCTCTCGGGCACACCGTGCGCTCCTGGGGATGGTCCTGTGCAGGGCCGGGAGCTGGACTCCACGATCCTTGTGGGTCCCTTCTAGCTGAGAACACTTTATGATTCTATGAAAAGCTCTTAAAATTTTGTCGGGAATCTTTAGGTCTCTTTTAGAAGAGTAAATTTCACTTTTACCTCCCGATAAGCCCTTATCTCAGACTCCCGGTACCCTCTCCGTGGCGAGGACAGCTTCTCCGCCTCCTTCTCTTCCTCCTCCTCCTCCTCTCCGTCCCCTTCCCGCCTCCGACCGGTGGTTCCCGAAGGGCTACGAGCACGTGGAGGATGGCCCGGGGGAAGCGGAGGGGCTGTGCGTGTGGCGGCGGGGGCTGGGCCGCGCCCCGCGGCGGAGGGGGAGCCCAGCGCCGGCTCCCGCCCAGCGTCCCGGAGCCGCCGCCGGCCGCGCTCGGCGCCTGTCACACGGCCGCCCCATGGTGAGCGGGTGAGGGACCGAGGGCGGGCGGGGGACGGAGGGAGCGGGGACCAGCGGGCAGCGGGGCCGGGGCGGCTCCGCTTTCGCTTTCGCTCGCTGTGCCAGCGAGGCGAAGGAAAGGGAAGGGCCGGGCCGGGGCCTGGCGGGCGCACGGTGAGTCCTGGGCTGGGCCGCTGCGGACCGGGCCGGTGGGAGCCGCAGCGCGAAGCGAGCGCCGGGTTCCCCCCGCCACTCCCGGTTCCGGGCCCTCGGCGAGGCCGCGGCGGCCGCCGCTCCCCCCGGCCTGGCCCGGGCCCGGGGCCGGCGGCAGAGCCGCGGGGGCTCGTCCCGCTGCCGGCCCTGCCCGGCCGAGGGGCTGGGGGTGCCCAGCCGGGGATGCCCCCAGCAGCGGCTGGGCCCGAGGTCCCCCCGCGGTCAGGCTGTGGGGCGCTGATCGGGACAGAACTTGTCACACCAGCTTGGATTGTCTTACTTATTTACTTGTTTATTTACGTATTCTTTGCAGTGTGACAAATCGTTAAGCACTGGCATTGCCCAAGCTTTTAAAACTGTAAGTCAGGAAAAAAGAACTAGTTTTGTCCGCTTGAAGTTCTTATATAAGACTTAAAGCCTATCTTTATTTTTTATGCTTCTGCTCTCTTCACGTTTGCCTTGCCTTTCCAGGGCATGGTACAGGCAGGGTAGGCCTCTGGAAACCTGTTGGTCTCGACCTGCACCAGGGGAGGTTTAGGTTGGACATCAAGAAGAATTTCTTCACAAAAAGGTTAATTAGACATTGGAATGGGCTTTTCAGGAAGGTGGTGGATTCACTGTCCCAGGGGGTGTTTGAGGAAAGACTGGCTGTGGTACTCAGTGCCATGGTCTAGTTGAGAGGGTTGTGTTGATAGGCTGGAGTTGATCCCAGAGGTCATTTCCAACCTGATTTTGTGTTTCTGGGGCGAGACCAGAGGTGCAGCTCAGGTAATGCTGAGAATTCAGTATTAGGGCTCTGATTGCAGGTTGAACTGTTGTGGCCTCTTGTGGCAGGCATCAGCCCATTGCAAACTTGCTCCACCGGTTCATCTTTGTGTAAAAGGTGTTCACCTTCCTGTAGTCATTAGGTATTTTCTGCCCTCCTGCAACTGGCTTAAACATATAAATCCAAGACAAAGTGCCTGTTGTCTGGTCTGATTTCTCAAAATGCAGTCATGTGCCCTTGGCTTGCCTGGATCAAGTTTGTGTTGCCACAGGTGACCCACAAGAGCAGAGATATACTGGGAGCCACAGCCTGACACGTACAGCTGGTCATTCTGGGTGTGCTGTGGGAGATCCCACACGTGTGACTGTTTATCCCACTAAGCAGTTTCATGTTACTTTGTGAACACACTGGGGCTGGTGACTGTGCCTTATTTCAGCCTAACAAAGTTATTTTCTTTTGAGTCATTTTACAGACAAAAAGAAAAAGATGTAATTTAGTCCCGAAGCGCAGTTTGGCTGTAGCCTACCACAGGAATGTGTTCCTAACTACAGGCCTCAGCCAAGTGAGCAATAGTGTCACTGCAATTTTGGGGTCAGTACCACTCTAGGAAATGTTTCAGGTCACCCTAGGGAGAAAGCTCTTGTATGTCCTTATATTCTAATTAATTTTGTTTACAGGGAAAAATATTTTGGCCTTTTAACCCTTATCAACAAGGCATTTATGCTAGAGGTACTTTTTCTAGTGGCAGTGGTTGTCTAAAGTGTTGTGAGTGAGTTAAAATCAGTGAATTACATTGTGTTTCCCTGGGCAAGCAGAGCTCCTGAGGTTTGCTGTGCATTGTTGTACTGGGTTTCAATGGAGAACACTAGCAGTTTAGCAAAAGTTCATGAGTGTTAACAAACAAAAGTTCATGAGTGTTAACCATCTTGAGGTGTGTTAGCATTTTCTGAAATTCATAATAAGTATGTTACCATACCTGGGAAGAATTTTACTTCTGGTTGGCTGCAACTATGTGACTTGAGCTGCTACAGGCTGCTTTGTATATATCTTTTTTATTTACTTAGTTGGCTGAAACTTATTCTGCATCTCGGTCTGGATCACTTCTGGATTAGTGTTATTTCAGTCACTGATACTCAGATCCAAGGGCAGAGGCAAATCACCTTCCTAAGGAGCTGAAGTTGAGTGTAGTGTTTTCACTTGCCTGAGGAGAGGGGTTCATAGGCCAGACAGGGCTGCTACTGAGAGGATAGAGATAGAGATCTTGATAGGATGGAGATACGGGCAGACAGAAACCTCACAAATTCCAGCAGAGGAAATAAGAAAGCCATGCACCTAGAGCAGGTTGGGAAGACTTGATGGAGAGCAGCCTTGCAGAAAAGGACCTGAGTGTTGTGATGGACTACATGCTGGTTAGAGGGCTGGAGCACGTGATATTCTAGGAGAATGAGGTGGGTTTGTTCAGCCTTAAGAGAAGGTGAAGGAAGGGGAGATCCTGCTGTTGCAGGTAGAAGCTGTAGAGGCAGGCTGCTCTTGGAGGTGCACAACAGTGGGATGAGGAGTAGTGGACACAAGCTGGTTTAGCTACAAGGAAGGTCTTTGTGGTCGTGGTTTTGTTTTGTTTGTTTGATTTTAGCCTGGACAACAGTCAAACACTAAGGAGGGGTCTAGTGTGTGTGGAGTGTCCATCCATGAAGGTGTTAGAACTTGAGTGGACAAGGACCTGGGAAATGACATCTCAGTCAGCTTGTACTGCCTGGCATGTGAAAATCTCTGCCAACCTAAACTGGCCTGTTACTCTGTGATTGCTGCAAGAACAGGCATTACTTCAGAAATGAGTTGTTAAAGTTATGCTTAGGAGAACACAAGTCAAATAAAGTATGCAGGGTTTCCTTGAAATTGCATCAGAAACAAGCAGAAATGCATAATGTTAATTTTATTTGTTTAATGTTAATATTATATGAATGTAAAAAAAAGATGTAAGACATTGCATTGATAATTTATGGCTTAGAATTTTTGGTGCAGAAGCTACTATACTATATGAGAGAAAATTAAGCAGGAAATCTAATGACAATGTAAGGAGTTTTTATATTTTTATCTTAGGTTTTCAAACTTGCTGCATAGTGAATTTTAGGCAGCAGTGTCTTTAAGAGATCGGTAGACACTGTCATGGAAGTTCCTGTCTGGAAATTCTTAATGAGAAGAAAATGACTACCTGGAGCCCTGCATGTAGCCAAATCTTCAAAATTGAGAATTCAGATAATCTACCCAAGGCACATAGCCATTGTTTATATTAACTCTGCTTTCACAGTGCTCCAGATTGTAAGTCATCTAAACTATTCGTTTTGACTTTCATCAATCGCCAGATGCCATGAAAGGTTAAGGACAAAGTTATGGTGAATTTAGCTTAGTCTCTGCTGTATTTCTTCTAAGACAGAATTGGCTGTGTGTTTCTCTGAGTTCATGTTGTGTTACACTTTTGAAGAATTTGTGCCAACACTTCTTCAAGATGATTCAGTATTAAGGAAATGCATGACATGGCCATTTAATATCTTCAGGGAACCAATTTTTAATTAATTCTAGCTCATAAACTCATGGATTAGTGTGTAAGCTGCCAGGAAATGAAATGTGTGTTTGAAGAGGAAGTACTGCAGTTTGGAGTATGGTGCTTCTTATCTTTTGGACATTATAAAAAAAAGAAATCAGTTCTAGACTCAGAATGGAGTTCAACTGTGATATATTAGTGCCTCTTTCAAAAGTTAGGGACTGTAGTGACCAAGGTATAATAGAATATATTTTTTATCATATTGCATTTAAACTGCTGTTTTTAGAATGGTGAAGAGAGTGAATCAATACAAAAGCATAAAGTCATTTTTGCATCCTCAGAAGTGTGAGGTCACCCATCCATTGTGTATTTATTTGAAGGTTATTATTTAATACCTTGGGTTAGAAGGGGATTTGTAAGACTGCTTGATAGACTGTCTGTATAATTTGAAGTGGGGGTGATTTTGCAAAGACTGCAAAGTCAGTTGATGAAATAATTTCCTTTAGAGGTTCTGAAAAAAGAAAAGATGTGTCATTGAAACCTTAAAGATTGACTTCCCTTAACTTGGTCTGTGCTCAGTAAACATTCAGCTTTGCACAGTTTTCAATTTCTTTGTTGAGTGGGATAGATAAAGGAGGAGAGTCTCCTGTTAGCATTCTGTTCTTCTGAAAAATGCAGCATTGTTTTATTTGCAACCATCTTCCTTCCTATACCAGAGGTGCTTTCCCTTTCTTGCTGGAAGATGCTCCCCACTTGGCTCCTTTGAGTTTGGAGCAGATTTGTACATGTGCTCTCTGCAGCCTGCATGAGAGGGCTGGGGCTGAGCACTGAGCAGTTCAGTCAGAGACCCAGTTCCATCAGCTGGTGTCTGTCCTCATGTTCTCTCTGCCTGCTGGAATCACAGATCTCAGAAAAACATCAACACCCTCCCTCTGCATTTTCACACCATAGGTAGATGTGAGAAAAGTGATGTCTAATTTCACTGTTGATAATATGTTTGTCTGTTTGAAAAACAGGAGTGTTTTTTAACCTGTTACATTCTGCCATGCCTCACCTGTAGCAGGAGAATTATGCTGGGTTCATTCCTTTAAATCAGTTTAGTTACTGAAAGAGGAAAATCAGAGAAAGCTTTCTGATACAGTAGCTGATGTACTTCAGGTACTTCCGTATGACCAAGTTAGCACGTCTTTCTGCTGACACTTGTGAAAAAGCTTACTCATATGTGTCTTCTTTCCCCTTGTGTGCATTCAGCATAATGGAATTCCTTTATGTTACTCCTATGCTCTGTAGATAAATGCTATTACATACAATACTACACATCTCTCTTTTAGAGAAGTGAAACTCAAAAATGATGTTTTACACTATGCAGGGAACAGAAATCAGGCTGCTTATGTACCTACTGGTCCTGCAAATATTTCAGCAGCCTGTTTGTATCCCTTGCTAGGTGATGCCTTAGTAGGCATTGTCAGCAGGGAACATACACAATTTGCAGTGCAAATCTTTATTCAGAAGCTCTTAATATTTCCAGGAAATGGAATTCCAAAATTAGTTTTATTCTGGTGTATTTTCAGGACACTTTCTACAAATTTTATGATTCTGAATGTGAATTGGAAAAATGTGAACTCTGATCAATCAAACATCTAACTGGAAGGTTTTTTCAAACCTTTTCATGTATCATTATGCTGCAAAGCATGTTTGCCTCTGCCTTAATTACTTAGCTGTTTTTCATCTTCTTGTTAGTGTTAAGCTTTATGAAAAATGATCCCCAAAGCCTTCAAATAAGTAGAGATAATACATTTAAATGCAAACGTCCAGATATTAAGTATTAATGCTGTTTAATTATGGGTTTGGGGGATATGTGATCATTAGTGAGACTGATTTATCTTCTTTTGATTTCTATAAAAGTGATTGAAGTTTACCTTGTTTAACTTTTTTTGGGTTTTTAGGGGTTTTTACCTTCGTGAAGGTATATTGGACAACTGTTGACTTGAAAGCTGCTTTTAGGATGTCCGAAGATGAGGAAAAAGTTAAACTCCGCCGAATCGAACCTGCAATTCAGAAATTCATTAAAGTGGCAATTCCAACAGATTTGGAAAGGTTAAGAAAACACCAAATAAATATTGAGAAGGTTAGTGTTCACTTTTTACTAATGTAGTTCTTTTTGCAGTGTAGAAGCAGTCACACTGAAAGATTATGTAGAATTTTCAATGAGAAGTTGATGACAAAATGCTTTGATTCAAATTTGTCTGAAGATGAAAGTTCTGTATTTATAATTGTGTGCACAAAGGCCTTTACATTTGTAGTAAACACCAATGTTAATGGTAGTTTGGTTGAAATACTTATATGATAATTTGCATTTTACATCTTTTACGTGCATTTTAGCCATAATGAATGTGTTACAGTACTTTTGTGAGCTGTCATGATGATTTTCTCTTCAATAGTTTTTGTAAAATTAACTTTCAGCCATGTAAACCAAACATCCCTAGAGGTAAAAGGATAATTTTATAGAATCTGATCCTGTTTATTTTACAGGCTACTTTTAAGCAAAAATCACTAATTATGTCCAATTGCTTAGAGCAGCAGCATTATTTACTTATGATGAAGCCAATATCTCTAACCTCATTTCATGAATATTGATTTAAACCTTAGGATCCAGAGATAGTCCAAACAATTAATCTCCTAAATCACTGTTTGAAGAAACTATAAAATCAATATATAATGAAATTTGACCTTGAATACACCTTTTCAAGGAAGTGGCTACCATAAATTCATCATCATTGCTTCTCAACTATGTATGAGAGTCAAACTTTCTGTATGACAGTTTCGAAAGACTTAAAAGCTATAGCCTTGAGAAATAAGTTTTCTGTACTTTTCTTTCTTTCCATGCTTTCCCCATGAAAATTCTTGTTTTCTAAAGCACATTCCATGGATTGGATGGTGTTTCATTCCAAGAGGGAGTAAAATGCATGTGTATCCAGAAGAGGTATAGCTGTCTATAGATCTCTATTAGATAACAGCGATTTACTTGGTAGGACAGGAAGGTGGAGATTTTGTTTGGCTCACTGTCCTAAGCTTTGTTGGTGATATGCAACAATCCTTTGAAAAAAGAAAAAGGGCTTTAAGACACTTTTTCTCTCTTGCTTTCAGTTTTAATTTCATTTCTTGTGACTGTGCCAAAGGATGTTGTGTGAAACACTTTTTACCTTTGGCTGGGGAACCATTGTTATGGTGGGAAGGGATGTTAAGGTGACATAAAACAAGAAATGAGGGTATCTGAGTCTTCCTGCAGTCTTATCCAAGTGTGGACATTTGTGTAAGACATTTATTGAAGAGCTTTTAGCAGGAGATATTATGACAAACTTTTTGAGTTCTCTCCATGTCCACTGGATACTTTCAAGGAGAGACAGAAGAGATCCAAAGCAGAAGCATGAAAGTTTCTTTCTAAAGAGGGCTCTCAAGAGAGTGGACACAGAGCAAAAGAGATTGAGTGTCTAAGAGTAACCTAATGTTTTATATTTCTGTTGTGGAATACAAACTATTTGGCTACAGCACAATTGTGATTAAATATCACAGAAATATGGAACTATAGAGTGGTTTGGGTTGGAAAAGAAGCTTTAAAGATCGTCTAGTCCAACCCTCCTGCCATGGGGTGGGAACACATTTCATTACATCAGGTTGCTCAAAGCCCCATCCAAACTAGGTGTCCAGGACTGGGGCATCCACAACTTCTCTGGGCAACCTGTTCTAGTTCCTCACTGCCCCCATTATAAAAAAAAATTTCTTATATCCATTCTCCTCTTACCCTCTAAATGTTTAAAAGCATTGTCCCTTTTGCTGTTGCTACAGGCCTTAGTAAAAAGTCTCCATCTTTCTCCTAAGCCTACATTTTTTATGGAAAGGCTGCAATAGGAGCAGATTCTCAAGAACCTTCTCTTCTCCAAGCTGAGCAATCCCAACTTTCTCAGCCTTTCTTCACAGGAGAGCTGTTCCAGCCCTTGGACCATTTTTGTGGCCCTCCTCTGGACCTGACATAACAGGTTAGGATTCCATAGATGTTTTTACTTCATGGACCTCCCTTAGTTTTACACATATTTGTTCAGGATAAATTATTGAATGTTAAGGGGTTGGAATGGACCTTAGAGATCATCTAGTGCCAACCCCTCTGCCAAGGGCAGGAACACCTTCCACTAGGTTCAAGGCCTTACTCGAACTGGCTTTGAACACTGCCAGGGATGGGGCATCCAGTACTTCCCCAGGCAACCTGTTCCAGTATCTCACCACCCTCACAGTAAAAAATTCCTTCCTAATCTCTAACCTGAATTTCCCCCTTTGCAATTTGTACCCATTGCTCCTTGTCCTGTCACTACAGCTCCTCATAAAGATTCATTCTCTGGCTTCCTGGTAGACCCCTTCAGATACTGGAAGGTTGCAATGAAGTCTCCATGCAACCTTCTCTTCTCCAGGCTGAACAGCCCCAATTTCCACAATAAATGATGTCAATACCATCTCTTCTCAAGCTTTACTATCCTTGAGGCCCCCAGGGTGACATTGTCCAGGAGTATGGTCTACTTTGTGTTGCATGGCAAAGAGAAATCAACAAGGAGGAATTCTCTGACCACATGAATGTAGGTGTATTAAGTCATTGCATTCTTTGGGCTCATCATGAGCATATTCTGAATTTAGAAGCAAAGTAATAGAACAATATATTAAGCAGATGAATGTGCTGAACATCTCTAATAGAAATTATGAAGAGCAGTAAAGGTTTCCTGAGGAATTTTTCTTCACTGGATAACAGGATTTTTTTATTATTATTTGGACAATGCATTACAGTCGGCTGAAATCAAATAGGTGATTTTTCCCTAAACCCCATTTGTTAAAATCTCAGAAATTCTTGTTTCAGTAATCTTTCAGGGGTTACTAAATTGGAATGTCTACTGCAGATACAGGATTTTTCATCCATTTTATTTTAAAGAACACTGGCAATAATTTTAATGGCATTGCAATTTATTCAGAGGTTGTTATTGTCCTAGAAGAATTATGTTAATCTGCGTTTGTTGAACACTAAACCTTTTATCTTCTATAGCACTACAAAGTCCTAACATGAAATAACTTTTTGCTCTGAAAATAAGTAGTTACCTTCGATTTCTCCTTGTATTTTAGGAAGCTGAGTAACTTGTGATCCTTATTGCTGTGGCACCTAAAATTATGAAAATAGTTATGGAAAGATAGAGGCTGTAGGTAAAGTTCTTTATTGGTAACAAAACTTATTAGGAAATTGAGGAATTAAACTTTAAATAAAAATACCTTACAAGTCATGGTAAGTGTTTTGCCTTGTTATCTAAGCAATTAAACAAATATTCTAATATTGTGTAATATTGTAAATACATTTTTTGATAGTTTCTGCACACATTCCAGGAATCACAGCTTCTACTTTTATTATTTTACTACTCTTTTTCATGCTAAAGTCTCTATATTGTTGTCAACTGTCTGTAGCAGGGACTGACTTATTTTAATGATGAAAAGGTTGATATGTGATGATACGCTGTTCTTCTGCCAAACTTTCTGCTAGTGTAATAGTTAGTCTAGTCTCTGTCCTGTTGGAAGTACTGTGTGGATAGTTTCCCACTGAAGTTAGTGGAGCCTCATGGAGGTGCCAGATCTGGCCTGATAGTTCTTGTAGCTGTTTGTAACTATATAGAAATGTTCAGTGTAAATGTAGACAGCAGCATTGTGTAATGAATGCCATTTTCCATGTCAATAGTATCATATACCTCATTTTCCTATGCAACCAGTACTGTTTATCCACTATTCCCCTCCTTTGTCCTTCTTCTACCATTTGTTCTACTGCCCACCAAGTGATTTATGCCACAGCAGTGTCAGGATGCAATATGACTTGGGTGTTAAAAACTGATGCTGAAACCCTGGTTGTCTGTAATGCAATAAAATACATTGTACAAAGTTTTTCACAAAATACATTGTTATTTACCTCTCTAATTCTGCAGTGGAATTGTTTGACTCAACTTCTTTACTTTCAGTTTTGGAAAATTAAAGTGATCATTTACCAAAGGTGGTTTTTTTCCTGCATAGCCAGTTGGTAAATAACAGCAATTCTAAGGAGCCTTTTTCCTTTCTTTTAGTATCAGAGATGCAGGCTCTGGGACAGATTGCACGAAGAGCACATCAATGCAGGACGAACAGTTCAGGTAAGGATGTAAAAATGGCTGTGCTGCTGATGGGACTGAATTACAGGCATAGCTCTGGTTACCTCAGGGATGGATCTTCAGAGAGGCATACATTTGACAGGTGGGTTTGACAAACAAGCACACAGTTTTGCCTTCATTTAAGTTAGGGATTTCCTAATTGTGTCCTATGAGGCAAATACAGTCAGGCAAAATATAAATACAGGCAAATACAAAATACAGAAATTTTTCCATATTCTTGAAGAAGCAAAAGTTTGGATGCTGTGATCTTTTGCAAAGTATCCTCTTACATTATTAAATTGGAAGGCAGCTCTTTCAGTAAGGGATACTGCTAATTTTAAAGCGTGATTTTAGACGTAGAGAACATCTGGACTACTTTGGTGTGCACATCTGTTGTTAGGTACATGATATCATCGGGGGAGGAAATACCAGCACATTTGTCAGCATGGGCATCATCTGTGACTTCATCCATAGTCATCCATAACTTGGCACACAGGGAATCATACACTGCTTCTAAAAATACCTATGTCTTAGGTGAAAACGATGCAGAAACTAAGCCAAACATCAGCTAAGTAGCACACAGGCGAAGTAGATTGTCAGTACAGAAGAACACAAAGACCACATCTGAAGCACAAAGTTTGCTGAGGCACATACAGCATCTGGTGGCTGTAACAGCTGCACTGCTGGTATTCTAGGGACAGACATGTGCTGGCCAGGAGAGGCATCTTGTGTTGGTTACATAGATGTTGTTCAGAGGAGGGACTTGTCTTTGCTACTGTGAGTGACCTACACTGCACGTGGACAAGCAGGATTTGCCAGCACAGGTGGCACAGTCCTAAACCATTGCTCACAGTTCTAATACTGTGAATTCCTGTGTTTGTTTCAGTGTCTTATTGACTCTTGTGGGAAATTAGACTAAAAATGAAAAAAAACCAAACAAGACAAAACCAGCTCACCTCAGAAAGAAGAACTTAATCCTGATTGAACAACATAATTAGATGGCAGGCAGAACTGGAATTATGTGTCTTTTTTGAGGAATGGAAGGTGCTAGTGAACTTTTTGTTTAGTGTAGATGACATGAAATGACACATGAAATCCAGTTGATATTCTTGCTCATTGGAGGTTTGAGTGTGTATTTTGATTTTTCACCAAGTACTTTTGAAATTTTAATACAAGTTCATTCTTCATATACAAGGAGGTTTTCAAAGGTGGAAGTTCTGTTAAAACAATGGCATTTTAACAGGTGTGGTGTAGTAAGCATGTTTGCTTATGTCTGTTCTCTAATCTGTTTTCACATGTGAGTTGTGGAGAGGCTTCTCTTGTAACTTTCAATTGCCAGTAAAATTTCTTTAGTGAGACAAAAATCTATCAATAATTAGAGAAAAAATAGTTGTGTTGAAGATGTTATTTTTAGATATTTTAAGTGCTTTAATAAGAAAACAGCTTATTTGTCTGTAGAAGCATTTATATTTGTCTTGAATCTAAGGCTTGCTGTTTTCACTTTCAGTCAAAGTAAATTTTCTTAGGTTTTATTTAATGCTTATTGCTTCTAGCTCTGGATATAGATCTAGATGCATTAAAGTGGTTCACATTCTGATACCCAGAGAGCAAAGTATCTGGGTCTGTGCAAGAAGAGCAGACTGGCTCTTTGTTTTAATTAAATAGTTAGGAGTCTGGAGTACTTGATAATAAATTATATGACATGTAGAATGTGTTTGCTGTAAGCTGTTTAAATGTTTACCGATGGACTTGTGATCTGTTTGTTTGCAAAGAAATCAGATTAATTATTGTGATACCAAATGTTCTCTGCAGCACACACTTTGCTCTCAAAATTAGATGTTGTAAAAATACATTAGGAATCCCTAAGTCAATATTGACCCAAGGCATCCGCCACAGGTTTTAGACAAATATATGCACAGCCATTCTACATTTAATCCATGTGCACATAATTAGCCATTTTTCTGAATTTTCAGTTTACCCAGAATAATTACTTCTGTTGTAATTTTGATGATGGTCAAAATTATAATAGAAGTATAGGTGAGAGTAAATCTGTTGCTCTACTTTCAAGTGATTGGGTGTCACATAAAAAACTTCCATAAGGGAAGGTGAAGAAAATAGATAAATCTTTGCACAGGGCAGGAAGAGACCCTTTTCAAAAATACTGAGAAAATGGCTCTTGTATATCGTGTATTAGTTTTTCTGAACATGCTCTTGTATATTTTAATTTTTAGGGACAGTCTGTGGACTTCTTAAAACGTTAGGGCCTGAATGAATTTTCAGTTTTCTAGGCTTTGTCCACATGCCAACTGTAGTCACACAATTAGTTAATTATTGCAAGGTTTAAGCTAATTTCAATGAAATACCAGTATTTTGTTGTAACATCTAAGGACTTCCCTTCTGATCATTTTGGTGGTGAGAGGAAGGGAAATGCTGCAGTTACTAGAGGGGAAATAAGATACTAAACCAAAGAAAAAAGGAAAAATGCAGTAGATGAACAGTCAGACTTTAGTCTGTATTCAGCCCACAAAAAGAGACTCTGTTCTGCAAAACATGTTTAGGCTTACATAATCTCTCCACTGTGTTACTCTGGCCTGGAAAGTTGCTTGAAAAATGTTAATCCATATTTTCTTTTTCACTTTTATGGTTTCTATTTTAGCTGAAAATGGTTTACAAGTTAAGGGTTTCTGATCAGCTCTTTATTGCACAAATCTTCAAAGTTCAGTTATATGGCTCAGGTCTTCTGTAGCATTTCTAAAATGATCCTCAGATTAGGTCCCCCTCTGGCATACGGTGTAGATATGCTGTGAGGACATAAGGATTAGTGTAGAAAACTTTATTTCTGCAGGAGATTCTTTGTGGTATCAGTGAAGGATCGTGTAAAATCAGCTCATTATTGCAGCCTGCGGCCATCTACACAGTAAAGATATCCTTAAACTCAGAGTTCCATTGACCTAGGCCAAAAATTTTGTAAGACTTGAGGGACACAGAGTAAAAGTGAACTGATTGTGTGGTAGTGATCCAAAAAAGCCAGATAACTTAGTGGGAGATATATAATCAGGAGAGCAGTCACTTCAGTCAGCAGTAGGATCCGAAGTAGAATAATCCATCCAGTTTGGGCACCACAGTTCTGAGGAAGGCATGAAGTGAATAGGGAGAGACCAGTGAATGCAGTCAGAAATTGAGAAAACAGTTGTAATAATTGACTCTTGTAAAGATCAGCAAATTTGTTACTTTGCCAAAGAGCACCTGACAGTGTCATGCTGTCTGTCTGCAAAGATGGAGAGGATGGTTGCAAAGAGGACAGGGGCTTGTCTTTCCCTGTTTTGAACAAAGAGGATTAGAAATACCTGGTTTAAACTGAGGCCAAAGAGATTTCTGTAAGACGTAAGGAGATGCTATAGCATTCTGAATTCTGGCAGTGAGGTATGAAGGAGGTTGTAGCTCTTCATGAAGAAGTCCTTTTAAGACCAGATTAGATAAACAACTGATAGAAATAATATAGGGACAGCAAATCCTGAATTGAAGGGATAACTTCCCAAGGTTTTCACCAGTTCTATTTTCCTACAGTTTTTGTGAGAAGGCCACTTTAAAGAAAAATTGTAGTTTGATTTTGGAAGTTAATGGACCAAAACTGCAATTATTATAAAGAAAAATTCTGTGTGTTTTGGACTGAACTTGCAGAGTTAGAAACTCAGGAGTTCCCACAAATGAAAAGAGAATTTAGAATTACCTTCCTCGCTAAGCTTGGTTTTAAAAGTGCAAACAGTTGGGATGAGAGTGATACACTTTTATGCTCTACCTAGAAATTAAACTCAGTGCCATTATAATTATTATGATAAGAAGTCACAGTCATTTGCATATCCATAACATTTATGATGTCACACCCTGGTGAGCTCCTGGGATGTGTCTCCTCACAGCAGGGCTGAACTTGCTTGCTAGGCTGAATCCATTCACTCTTTGTTTAATTCATAGTAAGTGGAACAAGACTCCTCTCTTCAAATCCGTAAAGGAAGAGCTACTAAAATTAAATTCTACTAAATAAGAAAATATCAGTATCTGATTTCTCTGTCTTCTTGCTCAGAAATATTTCTCTTTGACCAGCAAGGTAATAATGAACAGTGAAAATGAGGATCAGTGAGTAGTTCATACCTCTTGAAACTTCTAATCAGGATCTGTGTAAACTCCCATCAGCCAGTTGTGTTTTGTTGGTCACTGCACAAACTTGTAATGGTACAGATCCCAAGCAGAACTACATTTTAACTCAATTTCAATGGCAAAATTCTCTTTTTTCTTCAAAAAGAAGCTACTGTGGAACCATTTTTATCTCACCCCAAACTCACAGTTGTCACTATTCCACAAGTTTTTGTTTGACATGTCTGGGTTGTTTGGGGTTTTTTTGGGGGTTTTTTTGTCTTCATTGTGGCCAAAGACAGGATAATAATAATTTCTTTTTTTCGTGAAATAAAACAGCATGATCAATCTCAGTCATTGCATACAGTTCTAAGAAATTAGATGGTTGAGTGTTGTGTTTAGATAGTCCCACTTTGTTTCTTAGATGAAATTCCAAGACTATAAACCAAGAGTTTTGGCACATGGTACACTGTGACAGGGGTGACATTCTCCTTTTTTCAGTACTTAGGGGCAGACCTTGGGGGGAAGATACCAGGAGCGTGAGGTAGACTGAGACTAGAAATGTTTGATGAAAATTACTGGCTACCTTGTTTCTAACTCAGCTCAGTGTCTTCCAGTGTTGTTTTTTTCTTTTTGTATCTCCCTTTTTTTAATTGTCAATCAGTGGTTTTACCTGAGGTTAGTCTTGAATAATGCAGCCTAATTTGGCTAATGGTACTCTTAATTTAAGCATACAATATAATCTAATCTTAGTAATTTGATACATGATTTTAACAAATCAATAGTTCTTTCTTGGAAGCTTGTGCAGTGTTACTTCACCACGTTGTTGAATTATTTCCTTCCTTCTTCTCTAATTATATTTTCTACTATTTTTTTCATAAATATTAAAAACAATTAATTCCACTAGTGTATATAAATCAAATTTTAGTTCCATCTAGTTCTTGCTTTTCCAGATGGCCAGTTTTACCTTTCTAAGGCATTACCTGTACCTGGTTTGTATTCTGGAAGAAAAACTTTCTGTTTCTAACCATTCTCTTGTTCTGTTGTAAGAAGAATATTCAAAACAATTGGTAAATAATGCGACAAAGAATTTATTGTATCACTGTAAAGTAATGCAGAGAATATACTTTTATTACAGTTTATTTATTTATTTTTAATAATTAGATAAAAACTGTCCTAAAACAATAAGTGGTGTAATTTAAACTGTAAATTTCTTCTTTTCATTTCTGGTATGAGAAAATTTGTGTGCCTTTTTAATGCCCAGGCGATGAAAAAGCCCTTTATTTTTAATTCAGAAAGAAATATACCTCATGAGAAATGCCTGCACATATACTCTTCTTGCTGGTTGTGAACAGTTTATATCTTTTCAGAAGTCTTGTAACTAAAGAAATATTAATATATTTTATTAAATTTGGTATTCCAGTCAAACAAATATATTTGTCCTTCATCTGAAGAAAAAAAAAATCAAAAGAAAAAAGTAATTTTTCTCCTTTGTCCCTGAAGTTGTCTTGGGGTAGTAGGGGATTATGAATTACTATATCCTGAGGTCCTGTGATGATCACAGTCACTACTTATTATAAAAAAAAGGAAATTTTGAGAAGTAGTCACTTACCTTACTTGGATATTATTGGAATTTGTGTAAATATTTTGGAAGAGACCTAAATTGACCAGAGAAACATAAATAACTTCAGCAATTACATAGTGAATTAATTAGTTAAATACTTTAATTGAAATCCAAAATTAAACTGTCTTGAAGAAGTGGATAAAATACAGAACTGACAGCCAGAAAAATGAAAGTATTGATGGTGATGGCTTCAAAAATGTTTCTCCCTTGCTCCTTACAATAGGTGCTTCCCAGGCACTGGAAGTGTCTGATGTGCTCACACAGTAAGCTACAAAATAATTTTAATACTCTTTGCAGCAACTCCGTGCCAATATGAGAGAGATGGAGAAACTCTGTTTGCGAGTCCGGCAGGAAGACATCCCAGTTCTGCAGAAAATGATAAATCCCATTAAAGAGGAAGCTTCAGCTGCCACTAAAGACTTCCTGCAGCTGCATTCTGAATCTGCAGAAGAACTTAAAAGGCAACTCAAAGGACAGGAGGATGCCTCTTTAACCAGATCTGCAACTCTAGGACAAGGTAGTAGAATTTAATTTCTGTGTTTATTGTGTCTCTGTCATTATATCCAGTATGTAATTTCTCTGACCAGATATAAATGAAGTAAAGAAATGAGATTTCAGTTGAAGAGTACTGTTAATGAAAAAGTAGATTTTTTTTTCCCTACACTACACTTTTGTCTTGACCTGTTGACTGAATTTTGATAAGCAGAAAATGCTTAAATAACTTAAAAAATTAAATATCTAGGCCTTTCATGACAAAGATCCTGTAGCCTTGAATCTTGAAATTGTGGACTGTTCATAGGAAGCAGAATACTTACATTCATGTTTCAAAGTAGCTTGGCTTCTTTTATCTACCCTGCAAATCAGTCGATCATGTGCAAGTAATCATTTTGGCCATTTTCACTGAATTAGTGGAGAAATACCAGATTTTTATATGACAGACAGTGTAATACAGTATTGCTGAAATATATGGAAAAGAGGAGCAAGTCCCTAGGTAAAGAATATCTCTTCCTGTAGCATTTTAACTTGGTAACTGACAGAAAGGAGTATAAATCCATTTAAATAAAATATTTTGATAACACACTGTCACATGCTAGAAGTCAGATATGTTTGCTTCCCTTTTCTCCTTTCTGTATAAAATGTTTCAATCTTTGTTCTACCACTCTGTCTTCAAGAGAAGTCTCTATTATGCCCTGGTGCTGGCTGGTGCTCTCTCCTGATGATTTGGGAGAAGGTTGGTTACATCAGGATTAAACCTATACACATATCTGTAATTAGTTTGAGCGCTACAGTAGCAGTATTACTTAAAATGATTTGAGCATTTCATGTGTCTTAAAATCGAAAGAGCATTCTTAGTCAGTAGCCTTGTAGGAGAACATGCTGTCAGATTTGATTTTATGGCTGTTCTTGTTGCTGGATGCAGAACTACAAGAACTCTTTCAAGTGTGATTAACAAGCCAGTGAGCCTCGTGGCGGAGCAGGGAGAAAAGGAGATTTGACAATTGGGCTTGCTTTCAAGAATGTCATGTGTTGTGGAGTCAGAAAACCTTGTGGACATGAAGATGTATCAAATATAGTCATAGAACTGTTTGGGTTAGAAGGGACCCTTTGATAATTGTCTAGAACCAAGCTTCCTGCCACAGAGAGGGACACTTCCAACAGACCAGGCTGCTCAGTGCCCCATCCAACCTGGCCTTCAACTCTTACAGTGATGGGGGCATCCACAGCTTCTCTGGGCAGTCTGTGCCAGTGCCTCACCACCCCCATTGTAAAAAACTTTGCTCTTCTTACAAGGCCAACAGAATAGGCTGAATTGGCTTCTGACATAAAAAATCTTGACCTCTTCAACACCTTCAACATGTTGTAGTTGGTTGTTCAGTAACTTGTTCTAATATCTTTGTGAATTTCAAAGTCTCTTCTCTTGCAGTCCTCTGGGACCACCTTACTCAAGTTCTCCAAAATGTGTTTGAAATTTCAGAGGCTGTTTCTTAAAAATGCTCTAGAGTGAATTTCATCAAACCTTTGCACCCTAAATAGGCCAAGCTCATCTAAATATTTTTAACCTGTTCTCCTTATGTTTCAGCCTCTCTTTCTTTTTTATTTAAATTAATTGCATTAAATGCAGACTTAAAGCTTTTATTTGGCAATGGAGTTCCATGTCCTTCATTGTCCTCTAACTTCAAAAACACTCACAGAAACTCCCTTGCTATCATTTATGCCTCTTAGTAGTTGCAATGTATTTATGTCGTGGTCTTCCTGATATTTGCTTTCCATGCTTACGTTTTTCTTTGTACTTATATTGTGTGTCAAATACTTGACATCCAGGGCACTGAAGAGCTCTTGCTGAAGCCATAAACATCTTCCTCTGCATCAGGACAATTTGATGTCATCTTCAGTGCAGCCTGCTTTTTAGTGTCTGCCAGCAATTCTGTAGTCCTTTACCTTTTAGGAACTTTTTCCACATAATTTCTATTAATCATTTTACCCAATTTGTTGACATTTCTTTTGTGGAGAGCTCATTGTCTTCAATGATTCCCTTCATATATATTAGCCATTACTTTAAGTCTTTGTGAGCTCTTCTCTGTTAGAATCAGAACTAAATTTAAGATACCTCTTATGCTGGTGCAGTTGTTCTCAGTACATTCCAATATTTCATTGGAAAGACTTTGTCCTAGCTTACTGCTTCTCTTTTTTACACACATAGGTGGCAAATGGGAACTAGGGTTTAATTTCAAAGAACAGGACTGCTTCTCTAATCTGGGATACCTTTGAAGTATGGGGGACATTGAGTATAACACCACTTCAAAAAGACAAATAAATTGATTAGAAAGATGGGGATGAGAAGAACACAAAAATATTACTGGAATGACAGGCATCTGCAAGTCTGCTCAGGAATGTGGAAATAATTCACCCCATTTAAAGTGAAACAGACAGGCAGACAACTAAATACAATTAAACAGATTTTTTTTTTTTCAAGTTTGCCTGCCTGTGCAAGCAGCCCTGTTGAATTGCTAACCCAGACACAGTATATTGCCTATTCTTTTGTGCTTAGAGGCTGCAGTCCTGACAGCAAATCTCGGCTGTTGATCTTAATCAAAGGAGGTTCAATACGTGCCTATTCTAAGTAGCACATGTTGCTTCCCATCTCACAGAGAAGGAAGGAGTTTACAAATTCAAATCTCCCATTTAGAAGGCATGTCAGTGATATGATACAGTCCCTTCTCCCATTCACCATCCTCAACTGAGGGCCAATAGAAGTGGAATTTAATTGCATATTAAACAAATATTAACAAAAGGTGAGACTCCACTCTTAAAATTACTAAAATCTTTTAAGCTACATATTGAATCTTCCAGAGCATTAGATTTTTATCTCGAGTGTAATGAGGTGTAAAGCTCCTCTGTGAAATCTGCAGAGGTGTTTTGTATTCTTGTATTTCTGTGGAGATGCTGTATAAATGAACTAGTGGAGTCACTTCCATTCTCAATTCTATTAAAATTGGTTAGACTTGATAAAAAGTAGTGAATATAAATTTCTTACTCATACTTTCAGCCCAAATGTGACCACCTTGTACCCTTCCTGTTCTTTACCTTAGTTTTTTAAAGCGTAGAATTTTTGTGAGGAATTTTTTCTCACTGATTTTTATTACAAAGTTATTACAAAATGATAACATGTAAATCTACTTACAGTTTTAATTTCTCTGGAATGTGTGTCATGCAAAACTTTGGTATCATTTATATACTTTCAAGGATGTGCTTTTCTAGAGTAGATTTTTATTTTTATTTCCTAAAGCATAGATTGTTAGGAACAGACCAGAGCAAGATCTTGGGAGGAGGCAGTTTTGCTTAGTGAGATTTTTATTTTGCTTTTGAATTATGAGTACTTAAAGTTTAACCAACTTAGCATGCATGTGGCTGATTAGGGAAGAGTACATCTTTGTGGGCAGAAGAAACTTGATTTTGAAGTACGTTTGTGTAGGATTGAAATAAAACAAAAACCCCAAAATCTGTGATAGATGTCAGAGTATGTGGCAGAACAATTTTCTCAAAAAATGCACACATTTGGATATATAATTAATTATACTGAAAAAGGGAAAGGAATATTTTAGAACACAGTATACAACCTTAATTAATCTGAGCTTATTAATCAAAAATATGTTCTGCAAGAACAGGTGATGATCGTAGAACATGGAATGCCTTCCATGTCTGGATTCTTAAAGGAAAAGGGGTAGAAATAATTAGAAAGAAAAGCCAGCTGAAATTAAGCCCCCAAATTGCTTACTGCATTCTTGTTACTCTGCTTACTTATATAAAATATCAACTTCATTCATGTTGACTTCTACAGAGCTTAGAAGTAGGAAGATTGGGTCCTTAATCTATTTTTAGATAATGGGATAAAAATGTTGAGAAATGGACAAGTGTTATGAAAATGTATCATTTTTATTTTATCTTAAATTAATTCCATTAATAAGCATGCACTATTTCTTATTTTTTTATGAATATGATTATGTTTATTTGTTTTCCATTGGTCATATCTGTTGTTGTAACAGTTGTATAATATTATTATCGTACCTTGGCACAATCATTGTGTCTAAAGATTTTAATACAGTATTTACAGACTTCCCCATAATAAGCTTTCTCTTGGGACTGCCTTCCCAAGGAAGGAGACACCAGTGTCCAACTGAAGGAGTGATTTCCCTTCAGAAGCTGAAGTTGTTTGAATTGAGGTGATCTTTGCACTGTGTTTACAGACACACCTTCTCCAGTCTGCCTTCAGACTCCCAAGCTCTTCCTCAGTCCTTGTATTGACAAGCCAAACTTGTTGTTTATCTTTATTGCCACTCAATTTGTTGTCCACAATTACAGGCACTGTGACACTGTGACATCTGCAGTGACTCCAGAGTGGGCTCTGGCTGGAGGAGGTGTGTGTGTGCCTGTTTATTGTATCTGTGCTCCTTGGTGCCACCTCACTGTCTGTCATTCCCCTTTTTAACACAAAACTTTGTCCTAATATCTTCTGCATTCAGTCCAGGTGAATTTAGGGAGGAACACACTTGAGAGGATCTCGTCTACAGCACTGAGCTGCAAATGTCTGCCATCCTCAGTACCACGTACCCAACTGATCCAGCGTGGAATGCTGGGTACCACATTACTTGGATTTCACTGCTTTTGCTTTGAAAGCTTTTTCCTCCAGTTTCTTTTAGTTCCCAATAGCTGAAAATCAAACCAGTAGCATGATAATCAATCGTAAGATGAATAACTATCTGTTCAGTTTTGGGAGCACAGCGTTTTTATTTGTCATCCGTAAATGCAAAGTTTTTGTCCCAAGCTCAGTTTTCTCAGCCTGGTCAATACAAAATGAATTAAATGACCTTGAATGCAGGAGTATAATTTAGTATCATTTCAGGACTGGTTGTGAAAATGTGCTGGTAGAAATGAATCTATTTCTTTGTCAATAACATCCTTTTAAGAAACTGTGTAGTACTGTAAGGCTTCTCCCTGTAGGATCATTTTTGGGGCAGTTGCTTGGCTTGAATTAGGTTAAGTATTGGGTTACCCTTGAGAGACTTCAAGAGTGAGAAAGTCGGCACAATGCCTGCATCCTGGTTCAGTGCATTTATTTACAAACATCATGTTTGTCATTCAGAAACTTTATGTAACACGGAAGCGAAGGATGGCTCCCAAAGTTTGATCCAGATCTACTCCCACCTTCCGGAAATACCTCAGGAAGAAAATGCAGCTGAGTCCTGGGAAAGTTTAGAAGGGGTATGTTGGAACTCCCTCCTTGCCATATTGGTGCTCTTGGTTTTAGCAGCTATCACAGAATAACATTTGTTTTTTATTTGCAGGACTTGATTGAGCTCAGCCAGTTGGTGACTGAGTTTTCTCTTTTAGTCTGTGTAAGTATTAATTCTGCCTTCTGTCCTACAGAGTATCCTACAAAAACAGGCTGAATGGGTCACTTCTAGGTGGGGACAAAAAAAGCTGAGGATGCATCTCTCCTGTGATTCAGGCTCTGCCAAGGTGACACTTTGAGGAGGCAGCAGTCTCCTCTTTCAGCACCAGTGCTGGGAGCTGCTCACAAGTTCTTGTCACTGGAGCAGCTATGGTGTTCCAGCCAGTGCACATGGCCACGAGCTGAACCTTAGCAGAAACTCTGCAGCATTGATTGCAGACTTCTACCCAGGTCCTGTTTGTTTATACAATTTCTAATTGTAATGGTGGTGACAGCTTTCACTGCACAGGGTGTAGTACCTGTTTGTCAGGTACTTTTTCTCACTCAATCAGGAGTGCTAGAAAAATCCTCACCTTTATCATGCCCTTCCTCTGCTCTCACTACATTGCCAAAATGTCGGTTCCCAGTGTTTAGTTCTTCCCATGCCACAGGGAATTTAAATGCACAATTCTCATCTCCTAGGAGAGTTCTTTAATCTCCTTGCTATTGGGTTAGTAGGGATAAATAACCTAGCTTTTAATTTTTCTGCTGAGTAGTTGCTGCTTCATCTATACAAAAAAACTCAAGTAAGAACCATTAGACCAGAGAGCAACTTCAGCAATGTTCATTCAGTATTCTAAAGGTTAAAGGAAGAGGTCTTGTTCCCAGGACTTCCTGGATTTTGCACTTAACCATAATTAGATGTAATAGCAACCATCTAAGGTGGGTGGACTGCATTGTAGATGAATACCAGAGCTGGTGCACTCAGCAGTTTCTGAATTAGAAAGAGGCAAAAAGTTCAGAATGCCCTTTAGTTTAAGCTGAACATCAGCCATCTCATTATTCTGTGACATAAAACAGCCTGCTCACTGCTGAGATTAGAATAAGAACAAACAAACCCACAGACCCCTTTATCTTCTGCTCCAGTGTTCCTGGGGAGAGACTGCAGGGGAACCTGACTGCATTTGGAGAAAGGATAGAATGTTTTTGTAAAATCAAACAGTAAAATACAGAGCAACATCAAGTATATTTTCCATGCTCTTACTATTTCTGTAGTCATTGTTCTAGAATGTAATAATTAAACACTTCTTCTTAGATTTCTTGAATCTAGAATATTTCTTCTTAGATTTTAGCTTTGTATATTGGAGTTAGTACTGATCTTATAAATGCCCTTTATGGAATTTTTTTTTAAATGTGAGACTCAGCAGGAAACAAAACAGGCCAGTTTGGATTATTTTTCTTTTTGGAATGCAAATTCCTCTATCCATAGAAAAGATTTAGAAATCATTTGTTTTGTTTTCTCTAACTGCACATTGGACATTGTCTAATATCCACCCCATATTATTACTTAATAGTTTAGATTTTTTTAAAGTAAGTCTGTATTTTCAGCAGAGTTTATCAGATGCTAATCATGGAGCACCACTAAGGCTGCCGGGTGCAGATGAAAGCTGCTGTGGGGCCCTGATTACAGGCATTAAAATGGTGTGTATTGGCTCACTGCTGCTTCCCAGCAGGTTCCCTCACTCATAATTCCTTTGCATCTAGTCCCAGCAGGAGAAGATTGACAGGATTGAAGACCATGTCAACAGTGCTGCTGCGAATGTTGAAGAGGGAACCAAAAACTTGGGGAAGGTAGGATCTGCTCCTGCTGGTGAATCAATGGTGCTCTGCCTGCCAGCCACCCTCTGTATTAACCCCATTGATCTGCCTTCTTTAATGCTGAGGGAACCAGCAATTAAGGAAATAAGGAAGAAATGACCCACAGGTAGCAGGGAAAAGAAAAAAAAATCAATTTCTCTTGTAATTTTCTATTGCATCCAGGCTGCTAGAAAATACAATTATTTTATTGGGGGGGGGGGTGGGCCTTTTTAAACACTATTCTGATGGTTACTTTGGTTTACCTGCAAAGACAGGTGCAGTCAGTGACTGGCTCATAAGAATCACATAAACAAGAGGCAGATGATAACTTGTCATTTCCATCCTGTTCCATGTCAGTTGCTAAATAAACCCCAAAGCTGGAGTCAGGCCTATCACTGAAAGTCTGAGCATTTTCTAAGTTTCTGATTTGATTTAATGATGGCGACCAGGTAAAACCCAGTGTGCACAGCAGCCAGAACCACGTGAAAGGACCTGGTTCACAACTGCATACACAAGACAGCTGATTTTGAATTGGTTTTAGTATGTCCTGTTGTACTTTTTAAAATACTAATTTGTAAAGTTTATTTATCACTGAGCATTCAAGTCATTGCCAAGAGCAGTGAGGGGAAAATGCACATCGCCACAGGCAAGTATTCTAATTTTTTTTTTTTTTTTGCTTTACAGGCTGCAAAATACAAGCTGGCAGCTCTGCCTGTAGCAGGTGCAGTCATTGGTGGAGTGGTGGGGGGTCCTATTGGTCTCCTTGCAGGCTTCAAAGTAGCAGGAATTGCAGCTGCACTTGGTGGTGGGATTTTGGGCTTCACAGGTGGAAAATTGATACAAAGAAAAAAACAAAAAATGATTGAGCAGGTCTCTTCCAGCTGTCCAGAGCTTTCTCACCAAAGTGCCAAAAAATCCAGCTGAAGTACAGATTCACTGTGGCCAGGAACAACAGTGTAGTAGCTGAGCTAGTGACAGACTTGCAGCCTTATGCTTTATATACAAGGCTGAGTTGTGTGAATTTCGGTAACAGTTCTGTTCCTTGGGTGAGCTGAAACAGTCTTGTCAGAATTTCTCTTTTCAGACATGGTGACATCAGTCCTTTGAAATTTTTGTGGATAACTTTTAATTACATAATTCTTAGGTAAGCTATATTCACAGCTGTAATAATGAGTGACAGGTGCTTCATGCCAAATTTGCACAAAGTGTCTTGCAGACAACGCAAAGAGATACTTGGAAAATCCTAGTGCTTGCCCATGAATGCCATGAGAAGCTGGAGCTTTTACTGTAGTGCTCCAAAGAAAAAGAAATAAATGCCATCATTCTTTCATGTTCATAGTATTTTAAATTTACTTTCATTTATCTGGATTCCCAAACTCTTCCTGTGATTCCCCAGGATATGACTGACTATGCCTGTTTAGGCATATAAAAGGAAGCACATGCACAGAGAAGCATGTGCTGTCGTAAGAGAAAGTGGAAAAAAGTTATGTATATATCACATCTGCCTCCATCAGCTATATCAGATCAGCACTGGAACCAGCTTCTCCCCTCAAGATTTTGGGACATGCTGTGGAGCCTGTATGGTGTGAGATGGCAGTGCTTTTGCTTGTTTTTTATAGTGGACAACTGTTACCCTCCTTAAGAAGCCTTTTGCTTCTGGAACTTCCATTGTTAAATGCAGAAGTGTTAATGTGTTGTTCTTTTCATATAATTGTACAGTTGTCACATAATCTACTGTTCCAAACCTAGTCCTACCTCCACCCTTTCAGGACACTTCCCACACTACTGCTGCTACTGTTTGGGGGAACAGAAATTGAGGTTGGGAAGCTGCTTTTTAAAGTTTTTAAATTGGTCAGTTCATCCTGAGCTCTGCTTGAGTTGTTTTCTCAGGTGCACAGTGAAGTCAGCATTGAGATGAGGCTCCCTAGCAGGGAACATGGTCCAGGAAAGTGTACTATAGAAAGAGCTCCCTTTCAATAACCAGTACTTTGATATCATCACTGGAAATCATTGTCTGCTAATGACAGATGATGGGGTTCTGTGCCTAGAGTCATTGTAAGCAACTGTTAGTTACAGCACAAATAACTTCTTCTAAGCAGTGCTTCCTTATTACTTTTAAAATACTGAAATTGCTATCAGCCAGAGCATTATGTCTATTTTAAGTAGGTCTGAGATTCAGGGAAACAATGTGTGCAAGAATAGTTTTCACAAGTAATTGCAGACATTGTCAAAACTGCATGTGTTGAAGCCTCGGTGCCTGCACTGGTAAAATCAGCTGGAGTGCAAAACATGACCTGAGTAGTTCAGCTCATTTGCTCCTGACAGGCAAAAAGCCCTTTCCTTTCAGTGCATCTACTTCAGCTGTAAACACAGTTAATAAGCTTGTAACTTCATAGTAAGACTGTTCATTCCTTTGATATTTATTTTCTACATTTAAAGGAAGACACTGAGAAAAAAAAGCATTCTTAATCAGAAACTGGTTGATTCGTATAATTTTCAAACACGCTGCTTTCCTGCTGTATGCTGTGAAACCTCATGCATTTAAATGACAACAGCCACATCAGCGATGTTGTGGACTCCATCCTCTCCCCCCCAAACTGGAATAATGCCAGGACAATCTAAATTCATAAGACTGAATGCCTGCCCCGGCTTATACGAATTCAGCTTGATGTATGAAATGTCTACCACAAAAACTATTCTTCCCCCTTGCGTCTTTATGGAAGCAATTTGAAATCATTGTGTACACACTAGATGTGGGAGACTGTTATTTAAGCTATGATATTTTTTAAAAGGTGGGTTATTTACATATGTGAAGAAACATCAGCATGTGAGTAACCAAACTAGCAATTAAATTGCTAGGCATGTTACTGAGAAGAATTGTAAGATATAAATAATTCTTTCAGACCAAATAAAAATTTTTGCCTATGAGATTGGTTGGAGCATTTACTGAGAACACCAGGGTTTATTTCCTTTTGGCATCTAAAAGATTTATCCCTCCCAAATTTTTTATTATTAAAATAATTGCACTACCAAGATAAAAGAATTTTGTAATGAGTTCCGAAACATATACTTCAGCTATTGAAATATTTACATTGACTGAAATGAATACAAGTTCCTAAAATGTCACAAGCATCCAGTAACTCGTACACACATGGTAGCTCAGAAATGGACTTGAGTTCAATGGAAAAGAGTTTAGGATGGATTTGTTTCCTAAGGAGATAGCGCTAATATTTTTGACAACTTCTCCTGGAAGAGCCATGAGAAGTGTTAAAGGGAGTGGGAAGTTAAGCACCAAATGGTTAAAGATGCAGATGATCAGAGTGGAAGGGCTCAATTTGAAACACAACTTGGATTTTGACAAGGACTTGGCTCTCTCGAGGCAAATTCTCTGTATCACCAGGTAAAAGCTCAAGTGTCCCTCAGCAGCAGAATGGGTAAGCCCAGGTCAGCTTTAGCTGTTCAACCTCCTGCCTGCAAAGAGAAAAGGCACTCGAGCACTGGTGCAGCTGGATCAGTGGTCATCAAGTACTCAGGAGAATCAGATCCAGCTCCAATAAATACACACCAAAATTACTTGTGCATATGACTGTCATAAAACTGTTAAATATCACTGTCAGCCTAATGCTGGGATGCCAAAGCTCTGGGAGCAAATCCTTACCCTCAAAACCAAATTTGGATTAAGGAATGACAGAGGAGGTTTATCTCTTTCACTTTCTATCTGAAAGCACCAGCCACTGGACTGCTGGGTGGATGAGAACCATCTCTCTTAAGAAAGAGAAGTTTAGACATCTTCCACCAAACAGCAATTATAAATCCCATTCCTCCAAGAATCCTAAGGAAAAATAGGAACCTCAGAGGAGTAAGGTAAGTACTTGGAGGTATGATGTAAGAATTGACTAAAATTTCAGGTGCCAGAACTCCTCCAGAAATTGTGTAACAGAACCTGCAGATAAGAAGTGTCAGCCTTAAAACCACACCCTGCTCACATCTTTTGATGCCAGCTGGAAGGCAGTATGACTCAGCTGCCAAAAATGCTTGATTCCTGATGAGATGGGGAATGGGACAGGAGAAGGAAGACCCGGCTTTCAAGCATTTAATGTGCACTCCAAAATGCAGATTCACAAAACCAACAAAAAAGTATAGCTGTAAATAAAGCTTTGCAATACTGTTTTAGCTCCCAACTCAGCAGCTGCTTAGTCTGCTGTAGCTTAGTGTAGTACCAGCAACTCTGTCCTCAGAAAAGCTCCCTAGGAATCTGCTGTGCCTGGTGCTGCAGGTCCCAGCTGCATGGACCACATAAGTCCTCTGTCAATAACTGAGCCAGTGGCATCGAGCTGAGAGGCAAAAATGGTCCTGAGCAGTGACTGCACAGGGTGGGGCATTTTCCTAAGTAAACCCAAACCCAGTGTTTCACCTGTCCAGGGAACAAACTTGCTTCCAAGGACAGTGAACCCTGGGGCCTAAGTCACAGACCTGCAGTCTGTGCAGTAAGTGCACTGTACAGATCCAGTCCTGTTTCATCTCCAGCAATGCAGAACCAATCAACAGATACTCTGCTATCTCACAGTCTCTGTATGTTAACCTCATGAACCCAGCAGCTTGAAGGTTCATTGAGAAAAGCCCCTAACAGAAAGCCCACAAGGAAAGTGCTAATTCCTTCTTCACAGCAGAATTCAAAGACTACACAATAAGTAAGGCACAAGCCAGGTGAAAAGAGTAAAATTTATAATGGTGGTTTGAACAGTATCTGCCCAGGAAGGCAGGGACACTGAAGGGAAAAAAAACCCCAAAATACCCAGAGACTAATGGTAATGTACATAAAGGTATAAATTTAGGACTGACAAACTCAGATGCCAGTCTTGTCCTCTCTAATTTTGAAAGGTTTTTAACATTCCTGTCTTTTTACCACAACCATGTGGACAGCATAACAATCTTGGTTCCAGGAAACTGGAGCAGGTCAGTACAGCCCCTTCATTCAAAATACAGCCATTATCATCAGAACTTTTCCTCTCCTCACTTGGTATTTTAATATTTGGGATTGGTTAACTGCTTAGACATCTATAGCCAGTAAAGCACCACACGAGATTCTGTAAAACTTTAATTTATTCCCCTCCCAAGTATCCAGAATAGAAGACCCTTTTAAGTTGGAGAAAAATGTGACAAAGAAATAGATTACCAGAATAGCTGTTCACAGAAGAAGAAAAAGCACATACTACCAAGGTTACACAGAAAACAACCCAAAAGTCCTATTTAATGGGATAGTGCAAGTTAACAGCATGTCTCTGGCAAGGATACCTTCATTTGGATTATAAAAGTTTTACAGAGTTAGATCAAGAGTCTGGATGGGTCTCTGACATTTTACTATAGCATTAAGAATGTACTGTTTGAAAGATGCTGTACAGAATGACCCACCAAACAAATGTATTTACAAGCCTGGGGAGAAAAAAATTATTTTTCAGTTTATTCAAAATAAAAATACACATAGAATTATGAAAATATAGGTTTACTATTTCCACCACACGTAAGTCAATGCTGCTGTCTGAAAGGCTTGCAAGATTATTTCAAGTTTTTTTAAAGTTCATCTTTTTCCCTCAATAAGGTGTACCTATGTTCACTGGGTGCCAGTTTCTGGAATGAGCTCTCTGGTGGGCTGCTTGCTAAATCCTGAATTGGCTGAAAAACAGAACAAAGAGTAAAACTGTTTGTTAGACTAATAACCACTCATCTCCATTAAATAAATTTCTAGCATTATGGGAGTGCACAAATGTCCTGCATTCTCACAAATTTAGTTCGGGGTTTTTTTGGAAGGCATGTTCCAAGTCCCAAGTAGAGGGAACACAGACACAGACGCAAACACACATTAATTAAGCAACTCCAGTTAAGGATATTCCTTTTGTTGTAACATCTCAAGGGCAACAGCCATCACATGAGTTTCTGTACGAGTCACACAGAAGTATTTCAAATGTACCCCACTGTGTATTTGCCTGAATCTACCACTTGCTTTGGAGGTATTCTAGTTTTATGTGCATTTGTTTTATCAGATATACCAGGACAGAAGTGACATCATTACAAAAGTATTTTAGAATTACTTTTCCATGGAAATGAAAACACCCCATACAAAAATGCATGCAATTCAATGGGCATAGGTGACCCACGACAAGAGCCTCCAGTTTAGTTAAGGCCAGTACTTATTTCCACTGCCTCCACATATTCCACAAGATGGCAGGATGCCATACAGAGATGGGAACATAAAGATCCCAGGTTTTGTGTGCATTTTTCAAGGCAGAAATGAGGCAAGAGCAAGCCTGCAGCTCTGGGTCCTGTGCCAACAGGCAGGCAGCAGGATCCAGGCGCTCCACAGGCTTCCTCCTTCTCTGGCCAAGCCTCCTCTGGGCAAGTGCCTGGCCTATGCCGCAGTCTCCAGCCCTTATTTCAGCCCCTCCTCCTGATGACCTGAATTCTGGTTGCTCAATGAATTTCTGAGAAACACAGGGAACTACGAGTCAAATGAATTACTGCTGAGACAATTCAGCCACGTGTTTTCACAGCCAGTCATAACAACATTCAAAAGCAGTTACTCTCCTGGCCAAGGCAAGCCCTCCAGGGCTTTCACACTTTCAAATCTTTTGAGCAGGGCAACAGGAGGCTGCACTCAATTGATTTAGAGCAGTGCCATCCTTACCACATCCCACAGATGAGCAGGAAAAGGAGGCTATAGCTATAAATAGTTTCTGTCCCTCAGCCATGGAATGGCCCAAGGCTCCCCAACACAAGGGCACCAGGGCCCTTTGAGCCTTGGATAATACAATGCAAGCCTTGAAAGAAGTGTTTGAAAATGGTTCTTTTTCTTTGGAAAGTGCCCAAAGTAGTGAAAATGTTCCCTGACAGTTAAAAAAGTTTGCACTTTTCAGCAGGACCCCAACCATGTGAGCTGAGTATCAAGAAGATAGAAGGCTGACTGAGACACCATTACAAGACTGGGATGAGCAGAGGGAATTGGGGCTGGTCATGTCCCTTCTTTTCTGACACTGAGATGCTTCTTTTGTCTGAAGAAGGATCTAGTAGTGGTGTTTCTGAAGAGATCCCAGAAGTGTATTCCAGGCATGTAATTACACAACATGACAAGCTTTGAGCAGAACCATGAGGAAATCAAACTGACAAGTGCAGCCTGTGAGCACTGCTAATGCTGTTTGTCAACCGCATTAACAAAAGCAGTAAAGCCTGTTACTGCTCACCCATTCTTTCTTGATGCTCTAGTAATTTGCCTCCTGCTCACATTGGTAAATATATGAAGCATTCAATCAATTGTTGTTTCCCCTTAGAAGCACCCTCTAGTAGTGTGTTGTGTGGGAAATAATGCATCTATGATGTATTATCAGTTTTTGCACAGAAGTCACAAGAGAACCTAGAAGCAGCTCTATGAAGTCAGAACAATCATCCAAGCCCAAGATCTCCTGTTTCAGTGGAAAAAATAAATATTCTTATGCTCTTCCCTTATTCAAGGCAAATAGGTACCATACTAACCCTAATGCCTACTACCCCTAATACTCCCTGCCTTTACCCAAAGAAGGTTGAAGAACCAAGCAAAGGTGGTAATGTTATGTTCTGTTAACAGATTTTCAAAAGACAGAAGTTAAAAGAACAAATATACTAGAAAGTACAGCTCTGACAAGGAGTAAAAAAAAGGTCTTAACTAAACGGCCAAATGAAATGTATTTGTTGTAACCTTACCTGACCAGGTGCTACATCAGTTGGATCAGGGCCATGATGAAACTCTCTATGCAATTTTCCAGAATGCAAGTCTAGTACAAATTGCTTCAGTTTACCTGGAATTCTGGAACAAATTCAATAGAAACATCCACATGTTTATTACAAGTTAAGTCCAAACACAGAAGATTTAAAGTGCACTGCTTAGAGTAGCTAACTTCTGTTTATCTAGCACACTATGCCTACTTTTAGGTGATTAATGGAGGACAGGGAGCCACATGGTTTGCTAAGGTATCCCACCAGCTTCTTTTTCTTTCCACTGTCTCTTGAGAACACAGCAAGTATTTCATCTTTTCAATAACTCCCACAGAGCTGTACCAGCCAATAACTTCATTGTGAACTCCCTTCAGCTCCCCACTAACCATAATGTAAGAGGGAACAGCAGGTTCCAAATGCACAGTTTACAGATACAAATGACACTTGGGGAGCAGTATTGACAAAACATCTTTGAAAGGCTCTCTACTGCCTCGGCAACTGCACACATACCACAGATAAGCACTAAGAGGATATCAATGTAAATCTAATCTGAGATCATCTACTGTCACCCACAGCAAACATACTAAACTACAGCATCGAGTTTTATTTGTGAAATGTCAGGCTGACTAAAAATTTCAAAGTGAAGAGTTTATCTAGTAAGTATTAGAGATGAGATAAAAAAATCTATAGTGTGAGGACTACACAAAAAATCTAAATGTAATGTGTGAATGGACACAGGTTTTTGTAGGGAGTCTTTCATCAAACTAATTATTACATTTAGGAAAGAGGAAGAAAGTGTGGTCAGACAATCTATCAGCAATATTTAAGATCATCAGAAAACTATGGATAAAATGCAGCAATACTGATTCAGAGGGTATCATTACAGCAGTGTCTGTAACCAATCAGTATTACACTAGTAATTTCAGGGGCCTCTTCCCAGCCCAGAAGAGATCATGGATTATTACCAATGGAGAAAAAGGGGTTCATTCCAGCCTGGTTATAGGAACAGCAGACTTACTACTCCCTGCTTTTCCTCGGGCTCCTGCCCTGTTCTAGATCAAGCACATTGCTGGAGACATTCTCTTCTCCTAATGCAGCAAGGGCACTTGGTGCCTGCAGCCTTGTGTAGCTCAGCCTGTTCTTGCTAAGAAGCTACACCCATCTGTTACAGGTTGTAGGACACTCCCTGTCCTGGGAGTCCTGGAACAGCATGGTGAATAGGGCCAGGTGGCCAACAGACAAGGATAAAATAGGGATGGTCTCATTTACCTGCCAAGTGCCTATTCTCCAAAAAGACAATGAACTCCCTAAAGAGCAAGGATATCTTTTAGAGGGCCAGCTCTGAAAGTGCCAAATCCAAACCCTACTTGCTGGTGGCAGCACTGAGGTTACAAAGAGACAGCCTGGGGCCAGTTTGTAAAAGAGTCCAGGAGGTTACTGAAGTGGTAGATGAAAGTCTCAGAATTAAGATATTACTTATTAAAAAATAAAACCACCACACAAAACCACCCAAGAAACAACAGAAACAACCAAACCAAGCATCCAAACCACATATACACAATATCTTCCCAGGAGCTCCAAGCTCTTCTTGTTCCCAAACTGTGTTTTGCTATTTCTGTGTATCAGCTCAACCTCCTAGAGTAAGGTTGAGTAATTATTTATCATTAGACAACTGTCTACAATCCTGACATCTCTCTTTCAGCTTCATTTGTAAGTGACAACTGGTACACATCAAGCAAGTAGCTCTCATTATTCTGACAGTGTTTCACAGAAACTGAACATTTAAGAAACATAACATCAAAGTCTAAACTAAACATCTCTACTACCTCTGTACGAGATGTTAATTTGTTTTAGGGCTGTTTAAAAAGTGACAATAAAAAGAGTGGTTTTAAAATGCAAATATCCTGCTATTTTTTTGCTTGGGTGTGAGGTGAATACAATTTTCCAAAGAAAGAGGAACACAGGGAGAAAAATAGTCACTTATCAAGAATTTCAACATACATAGCTTCAAGTATTTGAAAAGCACTATTCAAGATACATCAAACAGAGACAACATTTTATAGATAAGCCTGTGGAGAATTATAGACAGAAGCTAAGTTTGAACTCTCCTCCCAGATGTCAGTATCTCAGGTAGAAAATTGTCTCCTGGAATAGCAGAATCAGACATTATATTACATTCACATTGCACACTAAGTCTGAGCTTTGAATCCTTGGTTTTGACAAAAATGAAACACCCAGCCTAGACATCTAACCAGGAGTTAGCAGGCGGTGTATCTGCAGTTGCCTCCTATGAGACAGGACCTGGAGTTTTAATACCAAACCAAAAGATAAAGACAGAGTGCTTGTTTCAGGCTGAAAGCCCCTGAAGGGAACATTTAAACATCTTCATTCCTTGACCAAGCCATGCAAGACAGAACATCTGCTTCCAAGGCAGTGTTCCATAAAGAGTCAGGCTGAGGTAATGAGGGTTACCACAACAGTATTTCATCTAAGCACCCTGGTACTTTGCTGTCACGTATTTTATCCAGATAAACATGCTGGTGATTGGCCATTTTCCAAGTTGCACATGGAAAATTTCACAAACCCACACAACCACTTCTTTGCCAGCTTTCCAGGTGTAGACTAATGCATGAAGGCTAGAATTACACTGCAGGAAAAACCAAACCAGCAGGCTGGGATTTATTACATGCTGCATTTTACAGCAATCCCTGAATAACACAGTACTTCACATTACATGTAGTAGTTTTAATCTTTTAAAGTTGACATGTCTAGATCACTACTAAAAACATCATGCCAGGCTCCAAATGCCTAATCATGATGGAAAATAGGAAAACTGTAGAAGACCAGCATCTAAGAACTTCATACGAGATTCCTTTCTTGCATAAAGTGATACAACTCCACTTAAACAATGACTTCATGCCAGCTCATCCTGCTTTAAGGCTCTGACACTAAATTACACAGAGGCAGCCTTACCTATCCCAGATTTACTCATCTTCCCACCACAGTACTGATTAAAGTATAAGCCTTTTCATTTGTTCTTCTCAAAATGCACCAAGAAAAATACTTACGACAAGTCACTGAAGTCTGGAAAGACATACATGTGCCTGAAGCTATCAATAGCAATGACAGGGCAGTCTGCTGGAGTCTTCTGAATGTGGAGGAGTGGATGCCTGAATTTGTCACAGTCAGCATGGAGGAAGTTTATTGTACCTTAACATTGCGAGCAGACAAAAGCCCATGTTAGGATTTTTTTATTATTATTGTCTTGAAACCCATTTGAAACTATTTTCCTAAGTATTACAAAGCTGAAAATATTAGATACATACAACATGCAAAACCTGAAAATAGGTCTAAATAAACAAAACCACCAAAATAACAGGTTTTCTTAAAGTGTTTTTTTTTCCCATATTACAAACTGAAGCTTTGTTTACTTCCCTCTCAAAACACATTAAATCATTTAGACAAGAAGGATTTCTGAAAGTTACTTACTAATAAATTGTGCATCTATTTTAATAATTTCCAGAGGAGTTGGTCCTCACTGTCAAAAATGCATCAAGCCCTTCAGTCTCAAGAGCTTGAAAGCTACAATTCTCTATGGCCTTTTCTTCCACTCCACTGAGTTGTCTGAAAAAAATTATACCAGTAAAACCAAGAATAGTGGGAACTATTACCAACCTTTTTCACCTATTAACTGCCGTGCAACCTCCTGTTGGAATTTCTCTAAACTCTCCAAGTCATCTTTCATGTGGAAAAGTATGAGAAAAGGAAGACCTTCTTCTGTCAGTTCCTGCACAGAAAACAAAGGACAAACTTATTTCTTCCATTTCTTAAGGGCACCAAATTAAGAGATTACAACAATTTTCAAATTCGGTGAGATCTCTACTTTAAAAACAGATGAAAGAGCAAGACTAATGATGTTAACTGCTGACCCTTCCTCTGAGATACAGAGTGACACAGTTAACCATGTTTCCTTGCTCTTATCATAAACAACAGATAAAGGATGAGAGCAAGTCATTATCAGCATTTTGGGAAGGGATACACTTTCACTGGAATACTTGTGCTAAAGAAATAACCTGATTCTGAGGAAACACAGCAGCTCCAGAGAAACCACAATAAGGCCTGAGCACCATGGTGTTAAATGCTACAAAAGGCTGAGGGTATATTCTAGAATCCAGTTCTAGCTTATTCATATAGTAAATTAGTGCTTTCTTAGCATAACACAAGTGCCTTTGAATAACTCTACCCCCTCCTCACCAAAACAGAGAAAAGCAGAAGCTAATGACACAGCCAGAGCTGTTACGATGAAGAACTGCTCTCCTGCCAGTAACTCTGACCTGACTGGTCATCCTTTGTTGGACAGCAAACTTTAGTTCCTCATATATGCTCATTTTTGTTCTTGCAGCCTAATGCCTTTTAAAGATCTCTGCCCACAGACAATTACAGGATTGCCTTGAATAATTTATTCAGGATTTTTCTTTTATTCAAACACAAACAAAACACAAGCAACATGCACTTGCTTGCTCCAAAAGTAATTTTTGTCGGCTCAACTCACTACAGCCTGATTGAAGAAATAATTATGTATCGTCTAAGAAATGCCTACAGCTGCCCATCTTTCATTTCCACAACTGGTAAAACAAGCAAGTGCTGCTATTGTTTTGATTCTAACCTGCATCAGCATAAAAACTATGCTTTTTGAGAAAGATAGTAGTGGCTTGTTCTACTACCAAATTGAAGCATTTCTTCAGATATCTTCAATTTGCAGTAAGTTGAAGGAAATGTTTTCCTTATCAGTAGGCAGCCAGTTACACAGGGTACATGAAATGGCACTTGTTCTCCCTTCAACAAAGTCCATCAGGTAAGATGAAGCATAGTCTTTTAAACAGAAGACTGCAGAGATCCTCATCATTTCAGTGCTCTTGAAATCCAAACTTCCCAATCCACCCCTAAAACAACTAATCATATTTGCTCATTCTCATTTTTACACACACAGACTCAGCTGGGTCTCAGCCTTTCTCCTACTACAGGATGGGAAAAAGTCTGTTTTGTACCACTACAATTATGGCTCCACTTCCCCACTCACTTCAGCAAGTACATTTCCAGAGAGAGAACTCCTAAACAGGGTATTCTGGCTCTAAGATCTTCCCTTGCTTGCAAGCAGCTGGAATGACAACCTCAGCAAGTTACACTCACAAGATCAATTCATCTGCAAACAGGCTGTAAGAACAGCTGGCATGAAGCTTGCTAATTTTAGTCCTCCTACAAGGTACCTCCCTTTATTTCCTGTGCCATTCCAGCTTTCATATCATGTCTCAGGACAAGTGGAAGCTCCCTCAAAAGCTGCTGTGTTGTTTGGCACTAAGAAAATCAAAAGACTTTCCACTAGATCTCAGCTTCCCATATCACTTCTGTGAGCTTTTGAGAAAATTCTTAGTGGTTCAGCACCACCATTAAGACCACACAGGTTCACTGCATTTATTTAACACAGAACTACAGAGCCTGGTTATAGGTGAGACAGGGATTTCTTCTGAATGATATCCTGATCCCAACAGCCTTTGCCAGTCAAGCACAGGAACTGTTTTGAATGGGCAGTCTCCTCGAGCAGAAGACCCTGCTTCAGAGCTCAATTACTGTGTGTTTAAAGTGTATTCTGATGCCATCAATACAGTTTAACAATCACAACACTTCATATTTTTATATTGTAATATTGAGCCATATACACAATAAGAGACCATTTAAATAGTTGTACAATCTCAGCATGTAGAAATATCTCAATTTTGGCATGTTTAAATTTGTTTGGGTACCAGCAACACTGAAATTTTTAAACAAACTTTGCCAGGCAAAATATCACATTGCAATTGTAACTATCTGCCTAAGCAAACAGGAATCAAGGGTTAAAGGAACAACCAGAGAAACCACAACAAAATGTGGTACAAGCTGACAGAGATGAACCTTGGCTTCCAAGGCTCAGAATCCTGTTTCACCATGGGAAAAGTACACTGAAAATCTACCACATGTGGCATCTTTCACATATTGAGTCACAAATGAAGAATTAAGATTTGTTAACTATCAGAACTTTCCAATAAAAGCTGGCAGGACTGACTAGAAAACAGTCCATAAAAATGGCTTAAGTAAAACCACCCTGTCCCTCTCTCTGACATGAAAGCTGAAGTGCTACATGTGCTCAGAACAGCAGATTCAGGATAAAAAGAATTAAGTGTGCAAACTGAATGAATCACATTACTGATTCTCTGGCTTCTCATCCAGTATGGACAATGTAGTGAAATTTGAGACAATCCTTGGCAGATTTTTTAACAGATTCTGTATCTAAGTAGAAATGCTCCTTTTGAGATGCTACAAACTTTATAACTTTTCAAGGACTTTTTTCCTGTTATTTTAAGAATAAAATAAAACATGGAGTTGGAAATGGACAAAAGAAGACCAAGTTACAAAAGAAAACAAAAAAGTCTTAAAAGAAATAATGAGATGTTTAAAAACAATCTCCCAAATTCCACCTGACAAATTACACCCAAAAGAAGAAAAGCATGAGAAACAACTCATGAACCTAAAAAGATTAAGGTACCAGTGCTTTAACACAGATTGAAAATAAAAATCCCACATAGTTTTCATTACCATTCCCAGAAGATTAAATGGTCGGCCACCATTTAATGTGCTTATTTATCAGATGATGCCTTGGAAGTGTTTAATACAGTAATATTTTTCTACCACTCACATTAACCTCAATGGGAGGGAGCTGGGGGTGTTTATCTGGGAGAAAAGGAAGCTCAGGGGGGACTTTATTGATCTCTACAACTGCCTGAAAGGAGGGTGCATCCTTGTGGGGGTTGGCCTCTTCTCCTAGGTGACAAGTGAGGGAAATGGAAAAACAGAAACTTCCACAGATGCTGAAGGGTTCAATCTGCAGCCTTGGAAAGAGCTTGGGTTAATGTAATGATAAAGGTACACAAACATTAAGTAGAAAAATTATAAACTTATGGTCCTATAATTGTAAGTTAGAATATGCCTTGAGTAAGTAAGAAATTATATAAGGTAAAATAGTGAGAGGTTTGAGCTGTAATAATGTGACTTATAGGATAGGCTAAGGATCTAGAAGCCACAACAGAGGTGTGTGTGGTTACATGACCTATCAGCTTATTGGCTGAAAGACAGATGCACTGCAGCAGAATTAGGAAAAGGTGATGGGTTATTAAGTGGAAACAGGTTTCACTCTGTCTACTGGATCAAAATGTTATTATATTGCTGTGTGAAGAAGAAACCCATGACTACCTTAAGCTATGGCTGACTTGTTGCTTCTCTCCAAATCTCAGGCCTTTGAGACTGGTATCTTATCTGGCTTACTTAAGCAATAAATCATCTTAAATAGCACTGTGGTCCCATCCCTCATTTTTCATCTCAACAACAGAAGAGGAAATGGCCGCAAGTTGCAGCAGGATAGGTTTAGACTGGACATTTGGTAAAAAATCTTCACTGAAAGGATTGTGAAGCACTGGAACAGGCTACTCAGGCAAGTGGTAGAATCACCATCCCTGTAAAATGCTCAAAAAGCCATGTGGATGTGGGATCTCGTGACAAAGTTTAGTGTTGAACACAGTAGTTCTGGGTTAATCGCTGGACTCAATAATCTTAGAGGTCTTTCCCAACCTTAATAGCTCTGTAATTATAACTTCTTACTTTGGTAGTGTATGAAACTACTACATATCTGCCTCCAGTGAATTTCAAGAGTAACCAAAAAGCTACTAAAGAATGAAAAGGCATTATCTGACAGCCATTTTCTGCCTAAAACAAAACACACAAAGTTCTTTGATGTGGATTAGGGATCTTGAACGAGACATTTTTGTTTTAAGAAAGAAACCCCAAATGTAGAATAGTAGAAAAAGTCTTACCTCCCCATTTTCAAATGTGATTTCTCGAACTAATGGTACACATTTATCTTGTGTCCATGCATAAATCAAATCAAAATTAGTTAGTGAGCCTAAATACACCATATCTGGAGCATTTTCCTGTTGAAAAGAAAAATACAGTAGGATGAGAAACAGCAAAAATTAAATTGCTACCTACAAAGATTACCTACACAACATAAAATTACAATATTCATATAAATATTGAAAATGAATCTTATACCAACATTCAACCATGTGCCTGGAAGATTTCTATTAACTATGTGATAAAAGTACAAATAGAAAATATATACTACATATAATAATTTATGCAGTCAACTCCATTGTATAAGACAATTTATAAATAATGGGAGATACTTTGTTTCCAAATTCAAGTAAGGGCTATTTAGATTTCTGCTTTCTGCTAGTCTGAGAAATAATATCTCCAGACCTAAACTAAATGCAGATATTGAGCTGCTTCATGCTGATAGTTACAAAGGCTCATCAAAACCTGCTCCTAACACCCTACAGGACTTGAAACTGGTATTTTACATTTGCTTTGCCAAAGAGATATGAATAAATAATAATTTTCCTTTATTTGCTAGTAGTTTTAACTTGTAATTCAGTGCTAGCATCCTTTAATTACAATTTTGGTTAACATGAAGCGAAGCATGATTTCGCAAGCTGTGGCCATGATTAAGTACACCTTAATTCAGAAATGCCATATAAAACAGGTAACTTAATAAATTCTGTTGTTGGAAAAAAAAAAAGGCTTTGAAATTCCCTTCCTCCTCAGGTCCATTTGCATCTATTTCCTCTTTTGTAAACAGCTCATTTCATACAGTAAACTTGAGAAAGGTATAGATTTTTAGATAGTATATCTCTATAAAGCAATTCTTGCTGATTTTCTTCTGTACTGAATTTTTCTTCCAGTAAAACTATGTTTATGAGAGTTTGTTAACCTGTAGTTAATTTTTTTTTTAAGTAACAGAAGAGCTCTTAACCCTTGTAGACTAAGGCTTACAAGATAGTCAAGTAATAGTCAGAATAATACACAGTAATTGTTACTTGCCTTGAAAAACATGAAGCGTACCAGCTTCACAGATTTTAAAAAGTTCTATAGAATACACAGTATCTCTACACATGATGTGTTGACTGTGTTTCTCAGAAAAAAAAAGATTAATTTTTTTGACATGGATATTTCAAATGATAAGTTTAGGTTCTGCACATTAACTGTTAAGATGCAAGACTGATCTTTTTCTGAGACTGACTCAGAAACACTAATTCCTATGATCCTATTCCTCACACTATTTAGTGATGAAATAAAACATCTGAGATGCAGTAACATACTGAATGATCTGAATACAGTCTCCATTTATTTGTATTCACATATAATCACAACAATCAAAACAAAATACATAGTTACACTTACCCCTGGTGGCTTGTAGATTACATTGTCTCCGCTAAATCTCTCTGCTTTTGAAATAGCCCTACAACAAACCAACCAGTAAGCATGTCTTGGTACAGACAAATAAAAATAAAATAACTGAGATACCAGAATTTATATTTCAATTTGCTATCTTTTCCTTACTTATTATTTTCCCCTTTCACAATCTCTGAATTTAAATCCTTCATTTTTAAAGTAAACTGTAAAGTGACTTCATAGAAACTTGGCCTGCTGGATAAGACGGTATTAAAGGAGTCAGCAAGATGCATCCCTAAGATCAGATGTCTGGACTAAAGGCATCAAAGTGACAAGTGATAAATGCCAGGACAATTTTAGGTATAGCCCATCAGAGAATTTAAAAAAAAAAGTCTTGAAGAAGCAAGGAGAAAGGCGGATTCTTGTTTGCATTTACTCTTCCTGTTCCACTGTTTACACTAAGAATTTACATCTCCTCTACCCTGACAGAGAAGGGCTTTGAGGTGCTCTATAGGCACGAGCAATGAGAAAACGGATGGCAACTGAGCCCCACTGTTCATTTTACCCTCAGAACACATCTAGAGAGATGACACAGCATACAGTTTCTGCCCACTGATGATACAGCATGTGTGTACTCTAAGACATTCAGTTCCTCCTTGGTATTCAGCTTACTACCTCACCTTGGTAAGTTCCTCTCTTGCCTTTAGAATATTTTACCCCAAATCACAGCAGAGTGCCCTGAAAGCTGCTAGTTTGTACCCCAAAATTATCATCTCTTATTCAAGCAAGTTGGAACAGTTATGCATCCAATGGAGTAGACAGAAAAGAAAGAGAAGTCAAATTATCTGAATTTATCTCATTGCAAGATGAGCTACATCATCCAGTAGTCTGAACCATTTAGAGTGTAAAGAAAAATACAGTCGTCATAAGGCTTAACTCAAAGTACCTATGTTTTATTGTTTTCTTTTGATCTAATTATCTTTTTCTTATCACCTACAAAAGGTGCCTTGCAGAATTATGTTACTTACACCAGTAACATACCACCAGTATTTGCATCGGTTTAGAGATGTGTATTTTAAAATGCTTTTTTGTATTCGCAACATGACTCTCCCCAAAATGAGGCTTCCTAGTGACAATCATTACCGAGGTAAACCACTTGCATTCCAAATAAGCCTTCATGGTATAAGAAAGTGAAGCCATAGAAGCCACCTGCCCAATCACTGCTTGCTAAACTGATGATAATCTATAATGAAATATATGCTCTAGGGTAACCCTGTGGTAGAACCCAAAATGTCCTCTTCTGTGTTCTTCCACTCCAATAGCTGCAGCTATGACTGATTTTTTTCTTTCAGATAACTCAGATAAAGTGGGGACATGATGTGATAATCCCAAATGCCTGAAGATACACCTTTTTAAATCAACTACTAAAATGGAAACACTTCAGTTGGCATTTAGTCTTTTTTTGAAACACTAATGTACAAGGTGAATCTCTGGAAAGCACACAAACCCCCACCCTCACCTGCCGTATTTCCATGCTAATGTAAAATTAAAACAGTTCCTAGATTTATCACTTTCTTACAAGAATTACTTACAATTCATCATAGACTTTTAAGATAAAAGTATTTTTGTCTTTTTTTTTTCCCATTCAACATTCTCTTCCATGTTTACAAACATTATGGATTCATTCCTCTCTAGTTCCAAAATCCACCTCTAACAATCTCTTCATCACATTCCTCATCTATCTCCTACTGCTTAAAAGTCTTCTTTCAATAATCTTGTTCTGTGGTCACTTCAGATCTTAACAGAACTTTAAGGATCAATTGATTTAAGAACAGTTTTAACCATCAAAATCATCCTCAACTAAGTACTATTAACGGAGTTTTTAAATAAGCTATTACAGCTACCTAAAGCCAGAATAATTTTGGCATAATGGGACAGTTCTGCCTTTACAGAAGCTAGTCAAGCAACTATTTTTCTCCTGTCAAATTGATTGTTTTATTTTAGCTTAAGAGAAATTTGAACATAATCACTCATGTAACATCCCCAAAACATGCAGCCATTGAACCCTGTCCATAGCAAAACCAAAAGTCCTTTCCAGGGGCTGTTAGGATGCTCAGTCAGAAGAGTTCAACTGATCAATGCCAGCTCCCCATGAAGAATTTTGCTATATATATAATCTGAATAAAAAACACTGATCTGTAGTCAGCATCTCCCTTGGAAGTCTTTTCACATACAATTTTTTAGGAAGCTGAAGAGCCTCAGCTACTGAGAGATGAAAACATTTAACTCCCAAGGTTGCTGTTGGGAAGGCTGCACTTTAAAACACTAACAGCTCCAGGCTAGAAAGGAAATGGGTGTCTGGAGATAAGAATAATGATAAACCTGCTGTGCAATCTGTATTTACACAGGCACGTTAGGAATAATCAAACTCTGATCCATTCCACTACATCTGCATATTGCTTATATCCGAAAAAAACCAAAAATAAAACCCCTATAGTACCTGCTTCAAGAACAGTGTCCAACAACCATGTGCTAACACTGAGTGGTGGGAAACTACTTCTCATTATATGCAATTGACAAACAGCAAACCAAAGATGAAGAGAATAAAAAAAACCAGGAGAGTGAATGTCAAAAGTAGTGCTATTTACTAATATTTTTAAGTTACTTCTGAAAAGATTGAGAAGTTGAATGAGGGCCAAAAAAATAATTTTAAATTCTAAAAGCAACTCAGACTGGCTGTGCTGAGAACAAGGATGGATGCACCCATCAGAAAACACTTGAGATACTGGCAGTCACCAGGGATAAGACTGACAGACCGAGAGACCACAGATTTACAAGTCATGGCCAGGGCTGCTTACACAGTCACAGCATTACCTAGCTGGGGACCAAAGGAACAGAAAGCCACGTGCACTCCTGCATTTTGCAAACAATTCCCCCTACCCCCAAACTATTTTTAGAGACATATTGGAAGAGGCATCAGTGACTGACAACAGGTTTTGTTCAAACAGATGAAACATTTTCTACCTTGACACATCCTCTCAGTTTCTCTGCTAATCTCCAGTACATCCAATTAAAAAAAAACCCCGAGGCAACTCTGTGCAGCATAAAATATAGGATAACCCATGAAAACTCCTGATTTTGCAACTGTGGGTAGACTGGAAACCACTATAATCATATTAATGCCCAATCATTTCAAATTGGGCAGTGCTGGCACATTAAACTGCAGAATGCATCTTGATTTGTATTTTGATACTTAAAAAGTGAATTACTCCCAATCTGTTCTTCTTCCACTGAATATTTTGAAATATCACTGAAAATCTGTGCAAGGAGAAATCTGAATTCCTGTAGGTTTTTCTTCTAGACTTACACTGTGTAGCTCACCAATGCAATTTTCTTTCTAAGCTATTACACTGTGCAGTGACATAAAACTTTCATGAAAAAGACCCAGGCACAGAAATTAGGTATTTTGGAACAAAGTTTGTTCCCCTAACACCAAGAGGAAATAAGTAAGCAACTGCATTCCTTAGAGAAAAGGAAAAAAAAAAAACCCCAAAACAAACAAACAAATAACCCCTACACAAAAAAAACCAACCAAACAAAAAAAAAACCCAAAACAAACAAACAAAAACAAACAACAAAAAACCCTCTCCTTCTAATAACACAGGTTTTTGGGACACAAATGTTTACCATTCCCCCACCCAAACCTCCTCAAGTACATTTAAACTATACTGACAAAGAATGGTAAAAAAAAAAAGAAAAAGGAAGCAAAAAATGAAAGTTTAATTTCACAGCAAACATTTAGGTTAGGAAGAGTTTTCTCCTTCTATCCCCTCAGTGTATTTAATAAAGAAGTCTATCTAATTAAATTATATAGACTGCATAATAATAAAGTCATAAAATCAAGACATTTCAAAACTTACCCAAAGGCAGAGAGGAACACACAATCATCATGCAAAATATTCGCTACTCTTTCAAAGGTTCTGTAATTATCAGAGTCCTTTTGCTCAAAGTACCCGATAATATTTCTTCTGCTGCGCTGTAAAAACAAAGGTTAAATTATAACTTGCATCAAATTATCAAAAACTGTCATTACTTCCCACAGATATTAAATACAGAGATGCCATTCATTCAACAGCCAGTAAATGCAGAAATTATTTCTTTTCTGCCTTTTCAATATTCAGAAGAATCTTTGAGAGCATTTTTTTGGTGAGGAATATTACATATAACATGATTCTTTTCAAATTTTTAAAAGCAAGATAAATAACTAAGTAGTGGAGTGAATGCTGCTCAAAATGACTACACTGGACTAATTTGTAATGCTGCAAATGATCCAGTTTGCCACTCAGTTTAAAAAAACCCACAAGTTACTGAACACTCCACAGTTCAACATTGAAAAAAAAAAAAATCCAGAGAAGGAATAGAATTGAAACACTTACATCAAGAGAACTGATTTCTTCCAAATCTTGGACCTCCCGAATAGGGTTACTTTTTTGCTGCCTGATGTAATCTGCTATTGCTGTCACAGATCTCTGGCCCCTGTATTCCCTCTTCATCATCATGCCATTCCGGAAGAGTTTCAGAGTTGGATATTTGCTTATCCTGTACCTCTGAGCTATATCAGCTAAAAAGAAATTTTAAAAAGTGAAAGCAAAGCCATACAAATACAGACATAACATTTACAGAACGTGGCTTCTTAAGCACATATATATATATATATATAGGTATGTGGAATCTCTGAACCAGCAACTCTACATCTTTAAACAACACAAAGACAAAACAAAAAAACCTCCAAAAAACAAAACAAACAAACAAACCTACCAAAACCCTTCACACCTATATTCATCCCATGTACTCATCTTCATAAAGAAAAAATTGCCAAAATCTGCACTAAGCAAAGACTCAACTTGGTCATGTACACTCATTTAGCACACTTCCTACAAACGACTAGGAAGACAAATAAGAGCATAGCAAGAATCTTCAAAGCTTGCCAATCTCAGTAAATAATTCTACTTGAGAAAGTGTCAATAAAATAAATCACCTCTTATTACTTTTTAAACTTGTCATTTTCATCTCAATTGCAATGCTGGAAATATAACTGTCATGTCTAAAATGTTTGAGAACGTAAACCCTGTGCAAAGTATTTTTTGAAGGCTGTGAAGGCCAGAATACTGCTCTTACAGTCCTGAGATGTTCAGGTTTTGAACAAAACCTTAATTCCGGGTTTCTAAACTAAGGCAAACTCTTTGCTCAACTAGTCTCATCATTCCCTTAAAGACGGGTCTTCACTCACATTTGTACATGCAGTCGTTTTCTTCTAGACTTGGACCACACAGAGCTTCACACAACAAAGTAACATGTATTGGTATTATCTAGGAGAAGAGCACTAGCTCTTTTCATCTTTATGTAACAGGTCAGCTATTTATTTATTCACAAGACTTACAAATGTAGAAGAATAAACCCTGGAAGAGGCTTTACAGGAAAATTAGAAGAGCAGCAAAGAAGAAAGTTAAGCAGAAGCAATACAGTCCAGTTTCCCCACACATGTGCATCCTGTGCCCCTTAACTTCAACCACTACTAAGGCACTAATGTGGTTCTTTACTGCACCCCACCAGAGTTTTTAACATGCCCTTTTGTCCCTCTTCCACCTTGCTAATTCACAGGGACACGGCAAATTGCAATAGGAATTGCAGCTGGTTCCCAGCCATGCATTGATGGGGAAGCTTACACATAACCAGCAAGTGACTCACGGCACACTGAGCAGGTTCCAGCTGCCTTGAGTTTTTACAACCACCTTTGCTATGGTGTAGAAATCAGGTTTGTGCATCTCTAATATTCAGCAACTGCTTTAATCAAAGTTTTAAATTATTTAATAGCTTTGAATGCTCTTCCCCTTTCAGATGTGGCTGAAGTTCAGCAAAGAACTTCACAATTTTATGAGGAGGAACTGAAGAAATGAGGCAGCCAGATATACTTTGGGTTCTTAGGAAAGGAAGAATAAAAACAAGTAATAGAAACAAAGTATATAATGTCAGATAGATTTCCACAAGCACTTCCCTTTGGCTTTTGCTTTGCTTTATTATTCCCTCCTGTTCACTCCTTCCCTGGAAATAAATCTAGAAAAAAATAAAATCTCACAGACCCTGTGAAAACTGTTCTATCTCCTTTTACAGAGTGGGACGTGATTTACCTATACCTCTGGACCTAAACTCAACTCAATGCCCCACAAATATGCCCACCTTCCCCAAAGTATTTAATCATTTGAGGAGACTCATTCCAGTCAACCACACGCAATTCCCATTCTTTCCTCTCTCAAGGAAAGACAGAGGTGGTGAATTCAGCAGACTGATTATTTGGAGACAGAGAAGTTTCATTCAGTAGACAGAGAGAGGAAGGCATTGCAAGTGTGGCCTGTACACATGTCCTTACTTTTCATGGACTCCTTACAACTCACAGGGTACCCTTCAGGTGACCAGGATTAGCTCATGGTAGGAAGGCAACCAAATGGGGTCCATGAGCATATGTGGCATAGTACTGAATGATGTGAGAACAAATCCACTCTGACAAAAACATCCCTTTGTGGATGCTAAATCTGAACCAGAGTGCCTGTAGTTATTGCAGGCCACATAGCTCTCAGGCCTGACTGAAACTAGCCTGAGAAATTCATGAGAAGGAATTAAAACAATTCTCAGAGATACTAAACAGCCTTGCAGGTGTTGTTTTGCAGCCTGTTGTTTCTCCTTGCAGGAGAGAGTCAAGGGGGGCAAAGTGCCCCTGACCAATGATAGTGATGTAGCACTTTGTTAACCAATAAGAGTTTCCTTTCTGTACTTTCCACGTATCTGTCTATAAGACAGAGCTGAAGCAATAAACTAAGAATTCTCCTGTTGTGACTCCCTTGAGAGTCCATTGTCGTTCCTTAAAGCCGTTCCCAATCGGAGCGACATCCCTTTTCAGTTATATATTTACCAGAAAGCAGATTTGCTTTCCATCTTACACTTACTAATTTTTAAAGATAATGCAGAAGCCTGAATTCCATGCTGCCTGGAGAACTCTCATTGAAACCATCAGCAATTTCAACTGCTGCTACAACAATACCAATCCTACTTGCAGCTTTAGTTACTGAAAACAGTCTCTGTACCAGTTGCAAAACTTAAATGAGTCTGAGAACTGAAAACAAAATGTGCATAGCAAATAATAAGAACCAGGTCTACTCCACAAAAATGTTCTCTAACATCTCTCAAGCAAACTTCCAAGCTTCACCACCTCAGCCCAGCTCCTAAAAAGCTTTGCATCACTATAAAATAGCACAGAATTCAGCCTATCAATTTTGACTAAGAGGGCTTGACTTGTTTCCTAAATATCCCAGAAGTGCGTTTCTTAATGCACTAATTGCAGTTAAAATTAAGATAAAACATTTTATGTCCTCAGTGAAGAGTACTTTTACTTCAAATTAATACAAATTTCTTCAGGGAGGATGCCAATATATTCAACATTAATGAACATTAGATTAATAATGTTTTCTTTCCTCAAACTCTACCATGTTTTAGTAAAAGAACCTAAGAGCTGCTTGCAAGAAGGTGGCAAGTACAGCAGGGAAGGAATCACTTTATATTTGCCTGGTAGAAGACAAACAACATCTGCAAGGCAGGCATTTGCTGCCCTTCTCCCTGCTGATAGAAGGATCTTTTGTCTGACAGTACATGAGTTGATCCTACCTTGACCAGGGTCTGATAAGGACAAGGAGCAATGTGTCAAGGTTTCACAGAAACACATTGAGATTAACAACTCCTCCTGTTACAGAACTGCATGGCAAGAGAACACCAAAGCCCACACTCTGGACTTTTCCCTCACATTATTTCCACAGCTATAGGAGGATGCAAGGGTTGAAGAATGGGCGTTCAGAGGGTCATGCAGGTTCTCCAAGATGGAGATTGCACTACCTAAGGATGTGAATCTTCATCAAGGGCTGAAGTTGTGTAAAAAAATTAATGGTAATAAATGCCCACTGTCAAAGCTGAATTCAAACATTATTTTGTAAGTCAGTACTTGCATGATCTTTACAAATTACATTGAGATTCCATGAATGCTGGTATTTGAACTAACACAGAGAAATGACACTCCTACAGAAGTAAGTATTTGAAAACCATCTTTTTACAAAACCTAAAATGCAAGTACATGAAAAATTGTTTGAATCAATTCAGAAGTCAAACAGAGTAAACCTTAAATGCTTCATTAAGCCCTGGCATTTGATACAGGTAGAGTTAGCATAAGCAGTGCAACTACAAAATTATATTCCTTTTAAAATTGGAAATACACAATGCAAATACATGGAATATTGTTTGAGCTCATTCACAGATTGCATTAGTTATAGTAAATCCTAAATTAAATTTAAAAATATTTCCTGACATTCCCACTGGCCGTTTTCTGATGAAAAGAGGTATTTGAAACAGATGAGGGCAACCTACTTAAAAAAAAAAGTTTCCCAACTACAACTTTATGACTTTTTATTTTCCTCAGATATGAAGGTATCTAAAAGGAATAAACCTTGTGTTTGTATTTTGCTGAATTAATCATTAAATCACAAATCTAGTGTTTTTGCTACCAGTATAGTCTCACATTAGTTATGATAGAAATCTACCAAAAGACTTGATCATCTTTTCTTACACACATCAGAAACTTGAGCACAGCAATGACTGTTGGATTCAGGTGATTCTCTCCATTTTGCACATTTACCTGTTGACATCCAACCATTTCCAAACTGCCAGGACTTTTTTCCACTATTTGTTCTGCCAACTCCAACAGGAATATCTTAATAATATCTTAGTAGCCCAGTTCTCTTCAGAGAGGCACTGCATTGATTGATACTTCTCCTGAGCAAAGCTCTGTCTTACAACAGGGAAGACACAGAAGCTCTTGTTTTGAAGCAAACTTTTATGTGAAACCTGACATTTACACTCATGTTTTCTAAGACAGTCTCCCACATCACCTTCTGAGCAAGATCCTCTAAGAAAGCAGGCTTTGTAAGCTATCATTTGTGATACATATCTTTATCAAATCTCTTGTACTACCAGCCATTTCTCCATTGTCAGAGCATCATGTGCTCCTCTATTCAAAGGAATGCTTTTGGGGTGCATCAGGCTTTTCTCAGTGTGTACACATATTACCCAAGTTACAGCTTCAAGCAAGCATACAGCCAATGACTCGTTTCCCAGAATGCTTCAGACTCCACCATTCTAGGTTAACACCACAATACACTATCCGAAGTTCAGTGCCACCAAGAATCTCAATTCCATTGCCACCAAGTTGTAATTAAATGTACAATGAATAATGTGTTGAAAACTGAACCAAGACCCACTATATTGAAGTAGGCTCTCACCCACAATGTGGCTAAGAAGGTCCTTCCCAGTGAAGGACCAGCAATATTTACATAGGTTACTATTAACTCAGTACACTGTTCTTATTTTTCAGTGTGTAATTCATAGTGTGAATTTCATAATTCACACTATGACTAAACAAATATTTAGATTTTTAGTCTACAGGACTGGTTCTCAAAAAATATGTCCAGTAGGATTTCAACAATACTGATAATTATCCTAAATGCCTACCTCATCATATAAGGCACCACCTGAAGAACTCACATGCTGAACAGAGGACTTTAACAGCCTGAAAAGTTATCTGAAAGAAAATCAAAGTTTCAAAACTCAAACCCTGTAAAAATAATTTCTGAAAATACTCAGTGCCCCTTTTTCTAGAGGGGGGTGGTATCTTCACATTGTCTGAGGAAGAGCTAGCACAAACCCAAGATATTGCATTTCCTAACTTTGGTGTTACATGATGGTTGTAGGAGTTGCACAGCTACATATAGAAAGAGCTTGAATTTTCTGGATCTAACACTAATCTTTGTGTGTCAAATCATCTTGAGTCTTCCTTACCCTTCTGCAATATCTTCCATCTCAAAAATAACAAATTCTTTCAGCTGTATATTTGAAGCTGGAATACATGAGTATTCTGCTTGCTCACTTGAGATCAGTCAACATCTTCTGAAATCCCTCAGGCTACTCACCAGGGTGCACTACAGATGACAAAGTAAATCTGACTTTGATAGGTACTTTTTACTTTCATAATACACCATAAATTCTCCCCAGTTAAACTACTTCTCTTGTGACACTTGCAAGAAATCATAAGCCCTGGAGGAATACTCAGAAGAAGCAGAATTAGAGAGAAACTTGGGAAACCATCTAAACTGGGCATCCTACTCCAATGATTGTGATACTGGTGATCTGTATGACGGACCGAAACAAGTAGAGGGAAAGCAATCAATATTCTGTAACAAACTCAGGTAACAGCAATTTTAAACCACCTTCTGCTGCAAAGGAGCATGCACAACAGCCATGCTTGCTCTAAGCAGGGCCTCATAAGTAGGCATCCCATAACCCTCTCTGACAGACTAATAAAATATCTCTCCTGAGCAGTGCCATCAACAACCTCTCCAATTCACTTATACTTTTTGTTTTATCTAATGATAACTCTCTCAGTCTGATTTTTTTTCCCAAGCAAAGCGACAAGAATGCAATGAAATCTTCATGCTTGTCTAGAGTCTCATTTTGAGTTCCTTTATGAACTTCCAAATTTGTTATCACTGAGTTATTTTGCTTACCAAAGGCACAGTAGCAACACAATCTCATCTCTGCAGACTAACATTAGCAACATGAGCACACATTGCAGAAACAAACAGACAGAGAGAGAGAGCAGCAGCTCACAAAACTGACGGAAAATACCATTCCCAGACACATTTTGAATGGAAGAATAACAGTTCCCTAAACAGTCTGTTCAGCAAAGTATCTCCTTACATACCCTCAGTGAGAAATTGATCTATGTTTGGAGGCACAAAAATCTATTCAAAATAGCTACTGTTTTTTATTTAACTCAGAAACCAAAGGAAATCATGGTGCAGTAGAATCAAACCCCCAATATATATACTTCAATTACAATAATTCTGTACCAGAGCTTGTAATGTTGAATTTAGAGAAACTGTCCAAAATATAAACTCTCCCCAAGAGAAATGAGTTCCATATTGCAATATTCACTCACAGAGAAGCACAGGAAATCTATTGTACCAAGTGAGTTTCCAACACTGCTGCTTAGCACAAATGATTAAAAAAACCCTGAAACACAAGCAAGAAAGAAAACACCAAAAAAACCCCAAACAAACAAAAAAACCCAAACCATGAAATAAAACCTTCCTAATAATTTCTATGCAGTATAATCTTCCGTAAGTTTATATGGAAGATCACTTTTACTAGGTATTATATTTAGATGAGAGACATCTAATATTTAAGATAGGTGAAAAATATCAAAACCATCAAAGATTTTAACAAGACATAATGCAGCAGAACTCAGATATTTTTAAGTTATAAAAGGATGTGGTCTTGGAAAAGCAAAGAGACCTGCTTCAAATACCTCCTTCAGATTTACCTGTAGTAAACACACCAGCTTAAACACAGCCTGGTGACTTTACCTATACATTTCAGGTATAATTATCTCCCATAATATTATAAACTAGTGTAAAATATAAGACATACAGAGGCTTAATATAGTGTTAATATCTATATTTTATATTTTATCACATAAGATACTATCACTTTTCATGAAAACATCTTTATATTGGCTATAAGAGCAGACAGAGAGATGGTTTTGTAATTAGGCATCAAACATTTGGCAGTACATCAATAATTCTCTTTAATTTGCTTTACCCTCAGAAGCTGGTGTGAGCTGTTGGGCCCTGCAGTGTGCTTCAATAATAGTGCATTAAATAGAAAGTATCTATGCCTGAATGACCATTCTGAAAGCTGTTTTTGAGTGGCCAGAAATCAGCTATTTGGATTCCCTACAGAGTCTTGGCCTCAAAAAGAACCAGATAATTTGTAATGCAAATAATTCACCAACTCTAGAACACCATTCTAATAGCAAATTACTAGACGTATAAAATCTACAGGCATAACAAACCACCAAAATATTGACATAAAACCTCTAGTGTTGCTAAAATATGTAAACACATACAAAAATATAAAGCTTGAGAAAAAAACCCCAAACTACCAACAATCTTGACACTAGCATTCAGCAAAATACTACAGCAGGCCCAACCTTGACAATATAGTAATATCCACTTTCTTACTAAAAAGCTGGTATTGCACATGTTAAAATACCTAAAACTTTAGTACATGCCCAGTAACTGTGTGCCATGAAATGCACTGCTGTTTAAAACCCAGCAAATAAATACTAGAAACTAGGAATGACATACACAATTTTGTTATTTCAATTCAAAAAGGCAATTGCCTGTCATTAAAGGATTTTATTTTTAATTCTCACATTTTACATCTTCTGCAATAGCAGTCATGCTCCTCTTAAATATTTCTGTCCTTAAAGTAAGGACAGAAATAGTAAATACAGAGAACTAATGGTATTACAGAAATAAAAAGAAAAAACTGCAACCCCTGGCTGCCTCCTACTACTTAGCCCACTACAAGTACTCCCAGGAGAAGGATGACAATCCCTTCTGTAGCATCTCCTCCTCTTAACTCTCTGTAACAAGTGCCAATTACCTTAATTCAAAGAGCACATGAGAGGATTAAGCAACAAACTTTTAAAGTGTTTCAAACACTTGGTGGGGAGCAAAAAAATGTTTTCTTAACTGTAACTGCTAAGACAAGAGCATCTCATAGCTAAACACCAGGCATCCAGCAGCCCAGACTCCCTGAGTTATTCAAGCTACTGAAGTAGAATGAAAGTAAGGATTTCAGCAGTTAATTTAAATCTTAACAATAAAACACAACAACACAGGCTGATTTTACTATGGTCCTTAGTGAGACCTTTCTATGAAGTTCTGTTGTTGTTATCTTGATAAGATGAGCCAACTTCCAGTGATGCTTGCTCTTACAAAGAAACAGTTTTGTAAAGCCCAAATAGTATAATCAATATTGATAAAACTGAATTTCTACTGTTAATACTGTTTGGGAATCACAAGCCACTGTAAAGAAATTATTCCTAGAAATGCTGTTCTCCAAGAAGCATGAAACAACACAGCTGATCCAATAGTGTAATAAAAATCCTAATACCATCCATTTGCCTTTCAATGTGCAGCAGATGTTCCTCACATTTTACTTATTAAGGGATTTAAAAAGAACTTAAGGGATTAGTTCCAGCATAAAATAAGATTTTGCATATCATTTTCACGTATGTCTGGGCATGGGGAAAACCCAAATAGGCAACTGTTTGCTGGTATGTGTAACAACAGCAGAGCAAAGCTCTGATCCCTGCCTGGCTGTGTGAAAGGAAGCTTACAGCCCCACCTTGACTTCAAGGTGGAAGGAAGATCTGATCAGAACATATTCTTCATGATAACAGTGGTAGGTTACCCCTTCCTCTTCTTGGTTGTGAAGACTTGCATCATTTGTTGCACTAGTGCTTCTCTGACACCTCAATGAGCCAATTCAATTTATAATCACAGCCTTTTTTGCCTCATTAAATGAGATAGGCTGAACTGATAAAAAAAAAAGTATGTTGATGGATTCAATGAGAAAGAAACATTGGAAATTGCCCTGACAAATTTGGAAGAAGAGGTTTGCTGATGTAATGAAAGCAACCCTTGACTAATTGATGGGCGAACTACAGCTACACTTTGCACAGCTATTTAGTGTATTTTTCAATACAATTACTAACTTGGTACCAAAACAGCACAGAAAAAACTAAATCAGGATTTACTTACAATGCTGATCACAGTCTACTCTAGCAAACACCACTTGATTCTTATCTGGATATTCTTCTTTGATTACATTAGAAGCTTCCTCAAAAATAGGATGCAGCATTTGGCTGAAGCGGCACCTGTAAATAGAACACAAAATCATGACTCCAAAATATCACTTTGAAATACTTCAATTGATGACTACTGGAACATTTCAATCTTTGAAGGAAAAAGAAAAAAAAAAAAGAAAAGAAAGAAAAGCCATTGGAAAAATCACATTTACCTGTAATCATCCAACTGACTGGATAAAAATCAGTTCAAAAGAAAATTGAATAAATCAGGTGTGGAAAAAAAAGTAACTAGGAAAGAATACACAGTTCAAGATATGCTCCCCTGCTTTATCTCTCTAGGAAGCACCATTAATCAATTATAAGCCTTTAGGAAATATATTCTATTCAGAAAGTATATTGTTCAGTTTTTTCTACCTGAATTACCCATGGAAAGTGATTTTAAAAATGTAGAAAAAGAAGTTCCTTAGACTGCTGAGACTGAAATATTCACCAACACCTTCAAGAAATATCACATGTAATTTTCTACGGGCCAACAGTACAAGTTGCAAGTATTTTGTGTTATATTATTGCTCAGTTTTGGCAGAATTTGAGCAGACTGCTTGTACAGCAGTAAGAACAAAGAGAACCCTAAGGGTCCCTTCTCCCAGTAATGTCAGATTTTGAAGCAAATTCTCTCTTTTTGCCCACAGAGAAGACAGTAGGATTGTAAAGATGCTTCAGTGGCTTTAGGAAGTTTAGGGTAACAGTAGTGCACAAGCCCATTACTAATATGTCAATAAGATTATTTTATATTCTGATCTTCCAAACATATGACAGATTTTTAAAGTGGAGATGCATAATGGCACTGTAGAAATTGTGAGAATGAGACTTCAAGAAGGAGACTTGCAATAAAAACCAGCCTGCACTGAAACCCACCTTAAACTTAACAGTGACAGCCTGGGGATGCAGTTATGTCTGCAACAGCAAACATGTAAGTGAAGAGCAAGACTTGCTCTCAAAATGCCAAGACAGCTGAAGTCCATCTTCTGAAAAAACCTGACTCTGGGCAGCCCAGCTGTATGCTACACATTTATGTAGCATGTGTATGTTACCATGTATACATATGCTACAAATGGCTTGTATACAAAGCTACAATGGCTTCTTGTCCCTCATTCTTCTCCACCCTTAAAACAGAGAACTTTCATGACCAAAACTGATCTGTTCTCACTCAAAAGTCAGTTTACATCACAGACTGGCAGTGTGCTATGTTGAGGGGTTATTGCTGCATGCCTAAAAGTAATGATCATAATTAAGATTGTAATGTTTAAAACTACAGCCTATAATAATGTGAAGCAGACATAGACAGAAGGAGAAGCAATCAAGACATAAACCCAGGAAAGAACTAGTTTGAAAGCAACAGACTACTGTATTTTCAATTAGAAAACTATAGCCAAACATGACAGTTTTCAAAAGACAGAAGTTAAAACATAAAAAAAACCCAAAAAAACAACCAACTTGAATAACTTACCAATCAGCATAAAAATTAACTAAAGCAACATCTGCATTGTCTGAGAAGAAAGAAAAAGAAAAAGCCCAATGTCACATTGTGAGGCAAACTTCTCAGTTCTTTCATCTGAGATTATAAAAGTATGCACAAAAAAACTACAAAAGCAAGTATTTCTAGATAATTCAGCATAGAGCTTAGTCTGATTGCTAGAAAACTGATGGGGTAAATCTTAGCTGAAATATAATCTGTAATAAATGGGAAAGAGATGAAAGAGGCCTTCAGTCAAGTGTTCTATTGACTTTACTGATATACAAGACAAAAAAAACGTAAATACTTAAAGCATTAAGACACACAGGAAGTAATTAAGTGACACATGCAGTAAAAATTATTTCTGGATTTAAAATTAAGGCACTCACATCCAGAAATTGAACTTTAGTAGCTCTTAAGCACTAGCTCTATTATTCATAACAGTTAAAAGCTGAAATCCCACAACTATTAGGGGCAGAAGACTGATGAACAGGCAGCCTATTTGTGCAACTTGCTCTGGTTTATCCTTACTTGTCTAATTTAACCTGGATACTATGGCAAAAGGTAGAAATTTTCAGTCACCAAAAATAGAAAAATGCTAAGGAACACTAAAAAAATGCAGTACTATAGGGATACATTTAATGAGGTAATGAAATAACATTCTTATGCATTCCTTTTCCACATATTTTTTTTTTAAAAAATCAAAAAAGGATAAATCTCCTGCTCAAAAATAAAGTATGATCTTTACAGAATATAATAACCAACCATGCTTTAAATTGATTTTTGGCAGTGCTACTGGCCTAGACACTGCAAAAAAATTAAGTACATAATCAAACTACAGAGTATCAGCCACAGCTTTATAAAGCAGAAATGCTGACAAGCAGAAAATTGACAAAGTTACAGAGCAGTTACATGTGAAGATAAGGATGCTGAAAGCCTGGAAAAGACAACATGCTGATAAAGACAACTCTTGAGTAGGCTGGAGAGCACCACAGTTTGGTTACAATTATGGCATTAAGATTTTCATTATCAGCAAGGGATGCAAGTGGTGAATAGGTAAATAACAAGGTTACCTCCAACACATGAAGTATTTCTTGAAAGTAATGGGATGAATTTTAAAAGCATTTACACTTAGCATATATTCCCTTTTGTGAATTACACTGTATAAAATAATTTTATGTTGTCCACCGTAGAAAAGGTATTTACAAACAGCTCTCATATCACAAAGCAATCCCATAACATAAGGCATATTCTAGTCCGGAAGCCTTAATAAAGGGATTTTTTCCCTTGAATATATTTGAAACAATGTAACAACTTTTTCCTGCAAAGATACAGACAAACTGTGTAGTTGTCAGGGAGAAAGGTTTCAGACAAGAAACAATATCTGTTTAATTTAAAGATTTCCATTCTATAAGCCACCAGAATCAGGACAGTGCTTAACCTGAGGAAAGAAAGAGCTGAACAAGCAAGATACTTAAGGTCCATTACCATGGGTTTCACTTGCTGCTGTTTTTAGGGGGGAACTTTTAAAATGCCCTCTAGACTGGTTTTGGTTATGTAATCAAGCATTCCCTTCTGCAAACAAGGTAACAGTTATTTTTTTTTAAGATGCTTCAAATTCTTATTGCAATACATTAGTTCAGACAGCTAATTTAAACCACAGGCATCTAATATTTCTAAGCTGATTGCAATTCATATATTTAAAGCTAGGGTATGAATATTCATTTAATATCACTACAATATTCACACGGATAAGTAATTGCAGACATACAGAGAAAAAAATTATTCTAAGTACTCACTTAAAATGTCATCTATATTTCCACTATCTAGACTTGTTATTTCACTTCTTGCTGGATTAAAAAGCCAAGACACCTAAAAAGAGAAAGCAAACCAGGTAAGGTATGTTTCAGCAGTAAAGTGTGTGATTTTTAAGTGTTGCAGCTCAAAAGCTGGAGAAGAACAGTAAAAGAACTGTAATTCAGTCAATGCATTTTAGATGACAGCAGTACCACAAATATACAAACTACAGATATAACACCCTTTCACATTTAAAGCAAAATTAGTTCTTTTAATACAATTCTCTAGTATGTAGCCAGAAATGTTACAGGTAAATTTTGCACCTTTAAGAGTCACTTACAGTCATGACTTCACTCAGGAGAAAAAAATGAAACCCCATTTCAGCAACCTCACACAGGCCAGAAGCATGTGGGCATGGAGGTTTTACCCAGAGACAAGTAATTCCTTCTGTCACTTACAGGACTTATCTGGCTAAAAAGTTTCTCATTAAGTAAAGCCTCAATTGCCTGCATTTTTATTGCTGTTTTAGGAAACAATTTAAATACATCTAACTCAACTCACTATAGTCTTTTATCTCTTTCTGTATTTCCACTTGACACTGCTTCAGTCCCAGCATGCAATAGGCTCATCAGACTATAAAAACCAAGACAACACATCAGCCAAATCATTCAATTCCAAAGCAACATTTATATCACTCTTAATGCAACTCTCATAGTGATACACAGTTTTATGGAAGGACACTCTCATTTTCAGTGCAACTGGCCCATATATTTTTTTCTAAAATGCAGTGGAAGAAATAGGTAGAGTTCTATCCCAGGTGAGAGAGGCATCAGTGAATTACAATTTATTTTTGCTTTTTTTTTTGGGAGAGACAAGTGTGCAAATAAAAAATTTTGAGTAGGGTAATACAGATTCTTGTCTGGGACATGAATATTTCCATCCTGAGCAAGCCAGTCAGAAAGTCATTGCTTCTCTGAGCACAGTCAGGGCTTGGACCAGATGCTCTGCTGTGATGCCTTCACATTTTTAATTGAAGTATGGTTCCTCAGCTGACAGAGGTAACAGGAAAGGAAAAGGAAGGTTTTTGGAAGAGAACTGACAGGAATGCAAAGGTCAAGGAGTTGGGGAGAGACCAGAGATTCACAGAGACAGTCCGCACTGAGATCTGTCAGGACACAATATTCATGCTACTGATGTTTCTAGAGACTTATTTACTCCTTGAGGTGTAAAGAAAATCTGCCTATGGCTCAAGAGGCATCAAGAAAAAACACAGCTAAAAGCATAAAGATCATATAAATAAAGCCATATTGAGCAGCTATATAGCAGGAACCAGTGATACAATGTACTCTGCATTTATGGAAGAGCCTGAGATCTATCCTGAACTCATAGTAGGACCATGACTACAAAGAACAAGCCTCCAGGATATATCTGCCTTGGACATTATTTACAATTTATCAAAAGACTCATATAATGTCACACACAAAATTTCCTAACATTTATTACAAGTGTATATGAAATATTTGATTGAAAAAACCCACCAAACTGGATCCCTGCTTTCTTTAAGATCAGCTTCAAAAATGGTGGGAAACTACAACAGTGAGACACTGTCAATGGCTCTGAAACAATCACTGTAAATTTCATACAGCTGACATTTGCAGCAATCATTTTCAATTCTTTCTGATTTGTGGATCATTAATCAGAAAGATTAGTAATGTGGATCACTAATCACTTCCCAGCAAAGATACTGATCCTTTTGCATTTCCCATATGGAGTCCCTTGGGTAGCATGTAACTCTGACACTACAGGCTGAAAACACATCAGCTGTTGGAATATGAAATATGTACCAGTGCTTCTCTCTTGGTAGTTGAACAAGACACTATTCTTAAATGCAAATCTAAGATTTATGGTGGAGTTTGAACAGTCTTACTGTGGCACTTCAACTGCTGGAGACAAATGTCTGAACTGTGGCGCTAAGACGACTGTAGAGAAATAAACCTAATGGCTGAGCTGCGCAGTCCAGAGATTAAACAGGCAGTGTAACAACACAATCGGCAAAAAAAATTACCGGATTAAGCAAGCTATGCAATGCACAAGTTACAGCAGGCTAGTGTTCAGGGAGCTCCTCTGCAGATGCTGTCACTGCTGACTACCGAGTAGCAAGAAAGTAGGACTCTACCTTTGGAGTGAGAAGCTACCTGTATGGACCTGGATCCCCACTGGCCAAATTTTCCCCAGAGAAGTAACAGCTGATGGCAACCACTAGTGCAGACACCTCCCCATCACCCCTTAGGTGATGCATGGGATGACAGCTTCCATGGTCTTGCTGGGGGGAGGTTCTGTTAGTAGAAGTTATGTTTGTAGTGAGTAATGGGTCAGGTCAGCGTGTGCTGGCACAGGTTTTGTTTGTACACACACGTGCTGCTTTGTTGCAAATGTTAGGTTTGACCTAACGTGTACAATTGAAGCAGTAGCTACAATTAACAATAATAGTTGGAACATTGCTCTAGACAATAATGGATAGGATATTTCAACAATAATTGTCTTGGCCATCATCTGATCCTTCTGCAGGTGACTTTGCAGATTCAGTGTTCTAAAGGCTTCAGCTGCCATGCAAGGCCTCAAGAGCCTCTGATCACCCTGAAGACCACAGAGTTACTTATTTGTAATCTTGGACAAGGTTTGTTTACAGAGAAAAATCCACACAAGCTTCTAGAAAGCAGGAACTTTTCATCTGCTGCACACAAGCTCTGCATCACCATTCACACTTGAAAAGAGCTTCCACAGTAGGTCTTGGTGTAACAGTTTTCACAGGAGCTCAGCAGTAGTAGTTCATGTTGTCTAAACAAACCGAATGGGTAAGATAACAATTTGTTAAACCCTCTTGGCTTTTACTGATTTAACTTTCCAGCAGCAAGACAAATCTTATCTAATAGGATAAATTACACATAAATTAAACATAACATAGATAAACATATTATTTGCAGTTGAGAAATAAGCTCTGTTACTTAAGCAGATATATTTCAATGGATCAGGAACTGTAGTCATATTTGTAGATTGCTACAATACACTTAAAATACATTTAACTTGCAATGCAAATATTCAACTGCACCATGAAAACACAGGACTTACTAACCAATAACATCCTCTTCTAGATTGTGCTATATGCAGAAAAAAGAAAGCTAATACTTCTTTATAGCACAAATAAATTTTGTGGTTGCTTTCTTAACTCTTACTGTGGAAATGTGCAAGCTGTGTGTACTAAGACATTAACACCAAAACAAATATTCCAAACATCTTCATGTACTGAAGGTGAAAAACAAATTAACCATCTATCCCATTGTCCCTTTACACTACAGAAATGGAAAAATACTGACACTAAAAATACCTTTCCCCAAAAGTTGCACAAAACCTGAGATAATTGAAATACTTTTTTCACTAGAAGTATGAAAATTTCTGTTTTGTCAAATATATTCATAATCATGTTCTCAAACATTTTATACTGACTAAATAATTGTGGGTGCCAAAATTCTAATAATAAGTAGACAGACTCAGGGAAAAAAAATCATTCCTTGAAGAAATGTCAATAAATATGCAAGACTCACTCCAGCTGAAGTGTCCATTAAGGTATAATGCCTGTAAGGAAGAAAACACCTCCTTTTGACCCAGTAATCTTGCTGTCCCATGGGATGCAAGAGGCTTTATGATATTAGTATTAATATTTATCATGAAGGAATACAAATTTGTATTTAAATTTCTAAGAAGGCACACTGTTTTGAGAATATTTTCTGACCTTTATTGAGGCTTGTGGCTGATACCCATGAAGAGAAAACAAGATATTTTTGAGGAAGTAATTTCTGAATATCAGCTATACATTTTAGAACAGATATTGAACATAAGTTCTGAAAAACATACTGGCTAAGAAAAGCATTCAGATTTCACTTTTAAATGCAAACTTTACATTCCACTGGCTCATAGTAGGACATGTGGATGATAGTTCATATCTATAACTGAAGTAAAAAAAATAAATTTCAAACTGGCATCACAAGATATCTACAAACTCATTGAAGAAAGCATCTTGAAAAAATAATTCAACAGGAAAAAAAATTGGCTACTTAAGCACATCTGAAAACAACTCAGGTTTCTGCACTTACATTGGACTAAATTAAGTATTTTTTACATTTCTATTTTTTAAATGTTCAAACTGAAAATCTGAAGGTAAAAATAAGTACCTATGAAATAAAAAGATTTTTAAAAATAGAGTAGAATATGAGAAATACTTGAATGAAGCTGCTCAAGTTAGATTCAGATGTTTATAATCTACCCACAATAATTTAACACTACAGAAAAATGACAAAACAAATGTAGACTGAAACAAGTGAATGCAGAAAGCTTTACACACTTATAGAATACATTGCTGGGGGGAAAAAATCAGGAACTGAACAGTGTGTTCACAAAGATAAAATTTAGCTCATAGGTGGGGAGGGAAGAAGAGGAAATGACATACATTTTCACTCTTCTGATCCTGACAAATAAAGCAGGAACATCATGGCTCAGGTTCCTGGGAGTTTCTGAAGATAACAGAGGTCATGCTTTACTGGAAAGTTTAATTAGTACAGAAATCTTAGCATTTCTGATCAAGTTTTGGTCCTCATTCGAAGTTATCCAATAGCTTAGGGAGCCAGTAGCAGTTCTGAGGAGTAACTACAAATCAGCTGAGATTTATTCTGATTGTTTCCAATGAAAGACATCAAAGAACTGTTCAAAAGCCACTATTATCCTCCCAAACACACCATGCAATGCCACACAAGTATCCTTACACAAAACAAAATGCCTGGACAGAACCTATTCAACTCATACCCAACAGTGAATCTCTACTAGGTTTCACATCACTTTTCCAAAGAGGAATTAAAAGCACTTACAGTTTTGACTCACCTTCTGCTGACAGTATTGCTATTCAATTGTCATTTCACACATCCAATTAACAAGCCTGCTCGTCCATTCAAGACATTTAGGTCAACTTTTTATAAACATTTTACCAGTACCAGTTAGTGTTCTTAGTTCTTTAATTGCTAACTGGAAAGGAGAGAAAGACCTATTGGTTTAAAAGTATTTCCTTTTCAAGTTTATTATACTTAACATTCCACTTTCTTGCAGAAGATTTTAACAGTTTAAATGTGCATAACCTTAAAATTGCAAGAAAAGGAAACAAGAACTCAGATCTGTTGCATTCTAGTTCTTTGTGCCTTTATTTTTTAATGCACATAATGAAACAGAGGTTCTCATTTCTGAAGCAAACTATCTGTAGAATATAGAAAATGTATTCATGGAGCATTATGATTTCTAATTAGTATTACACCTGCAAGGCAATCAACAAGAGCAGCCTTCATTTTCACTTGCTAAACTTTTCATTTACCTTTTCCTCCTGCTGGGAACTCCTAAAGGCACACAACTAAACCATCTTTCTCCTCTAACACAAAATCATTTTACATTTGGCAACCAAGTCTAGCCCACACCTAATCCAGATTGACATGCTGAAGTTACTACCTGAAGTCCAAGCCCCCCAGGACCCTGCTGCTGACTCTTAGTCCCCGAGTACCTCTTTTTTTATGCATGCTGCTGATCTGCTGCTGCTGTGAGGTCTGCATTAAACTCCTGGACAGCAGGAAGCAGACGGGTTTACAGCCTGCTGTAGGATGATACAAATTGAAAGCAATCCCAGAAGACAGCAATGCCAAAGCTGGCAAGACATTGTAAGAGCCCCTGAATTTTGGCTTCAGAACCATCAATCAGGAACATCTTGCTGGCGGCATTCCCAGAAGCCCCGTAATGAACCACAAAGTTCAGAGCAGAGAGAGGTAACAGTAAATAGAGAATGCTGAGGGGAAATAAAAAAAGAACATTATTCACCCTCTCAGTGAGAGCAGTTCAACTTTCAGTTGTCACCACTTGATTCCAGACTGTGCCCAAACATTTTCATAACTTAGACTGACTGCTGCCATCCCTGATGAATATGCAGGGTTTTAATTGGTAAAGTAAGCAGCTTTCATTATAAGACTATGAGACAAAGATCTGTTAGTTCAAAGCATTAACTAACGATCCCTTCTCAATTATATTCAAGTTTTCAGAGCAATTTTTAAATGGGTAACAAAAAGTAATTTTCTTATAAGTTTTCACTTAAAAGCCATACCTTAAATTTAGTCCAGAAAATTAAAATGCTCAAAATAAGCTGCTTAAAAAAGATTTAAAGATTGCAGTTACGAATTCTCAGAAGAACAGAGAAAAAAATCTAACTAAACAGAAATATGGGTAATATATAATTAGAAAAGTAAACTTACTTCTTCAACCTTAATAAACAGTTCACTTTCATGCTGTTTTAGCCAAACAGTGCTGTAACTATGCAGAGCTAAGTAGAGACTACCACATTAAAAAGAAATAATGAAATTTTCTGTCCTCCACATATCTTGTTGTATATTCCCATTTTAAGTATGTGGAAAGAATATTTGGTGTAAGTACATATCTTATTAATACAAAAAAAACTTATTTTCAAATGAAAATACTGGAAACAGAAGAATTCACAATTCATAACGCTATCCTTGAAAATCCAAATTATATTGATTTGACACACTAAATTAGGAAAAAGAACTCGCAGCTAATGGTTCCTAAAACTGAACTTCACACATAAGCAAAGGACTTGCAGGATTGTCCCATTTGACAGGGAATGGTTCACAGCTGCAGAGATCTCTTAATGGCCTGATACCACAGAACCAAGGATTTCCAGAAAAATGGATCAGTTGACCTCTCAATAGTTTGTAAACAATCATTAGAGGACACAAGATGTTCATTCAAAAAGTCCATTGCAGAGATGAGAATTAAACATCATTATCACAACATGCTGTCCAATGTATTGCATTTTTTTCCACAAAGCTATTAGTAGCAGAATTATGCACCCAAACACAATTCTAAAGCTTAAGTCTTTGGGCACAAACCTATGGATCATGGTCTTTTATAGAAATGTTTAAGCAAGGGCTCAAAAAAATGACATGAGGCGTGTCAAAAAAAATGTCACAGAGATAAGACCTGTAATATATTTCCAGTTGAATTATTTGTAACATTCAGTTATTTCTCTTGGCCTTTAGGGAAAAGAGTAATCTCCATTCAGGGTTATGATCCACTGGTTTCCTTACCTTATACATCCACATACAGAGAATGTAGCCCATATACCTTCAAAAGATGTAAACAGATGTCTGAACATCTGCATTAATTTGTGAATAATGTTCAGAGCGCCCCACATGTTCACAGATAGGAATCTACCTTAAAGCCTGTTTCACAGATTTAAAGCTACGAATTAAGCTCCCCAGGAAACTACTGAAAACTCTGAATCTTTAGATATTTTATTTACCAAGCTGCTTCTCGTAAACAAGCAGCCAGAATTCCCCTCAAAAAGAAAGGTCACACTTGTGCAGCTTTTTAGGAAAAAACACCTCATGTTCCGATAACTCTTTCTTTTCCCTTTTGCCAACTGCTCTGATTATTTGGCAACAACACAAGGATACACTTTCAAGAAGGAGTAACACACATAAAATAAAAATGCAATCTCCAAAATGATTAGCACAAATTAAGCAGCTGTTGCTGTGTATGAAAGCCAGCACCCTCAAGGTCCTCAACTTTTTTAAGCATGATCCAGCAATATGAAATAAAGGGCAGCTCAGTCTTGTCAAGACTTTGGTAAGGCTGGCAGAGCAGAGTAGTTTGCTGCCCCTTTTCGCTAAGTCAAGGAAAAAGGCCCTGCTCTCTATTTTGGCCACTGCTATCAAATGTAAAACCCACTACCAAAAAATTTGTTGGAGACAGTTTAGATGTTAAAGACTGTGTACTTTTAACCCCATTCCTCATTACGGAAAGCAAAACACTGCTCCTGTTATTCATTATAATCTACAAGCCTTCCTGTGCCCTTTATTGTAGTTTTTACACTGGGCCATCACAGAACAAGAAACTAGCTTTTATTTTTCTTAAATAATACAAATGTATTTATGTTTTGTTCATTCCTGGACAGACTGTGAAAAGGTACATTAAAATGAAACAAAGATTTTTATGTCTTTCTGTGGGAGGATTGACCATGGAATTCAGACACCCTCCTTTAAAGCATAATCTTAGAGGAAGAAACCAAAAGTAGATGTAGCTTTTCCATAAGAAACCATATTTCTTATGTCACATGAATAATGGCTACCTTTTAATAATTTGAAGGATTTAACATATTAGTGGATAACTGTATTTTCTATCCTTGCTGCCTATACACATTCTACTGCTATAAAAATAAACACAATTTCTATTTTGACAAACTTTACTACATATTGCCTTTATTCTTCAATAAGACAAATCCAACTTTTTTTAAAGTGAAATTATGAACTCCAACACCTACTTGCTTCTGGCTGCTTAGCTTTTTATTAATTGCACAATGTAGTTGTAATACTGAATACATTTTTTACCCTTCTTCTCCAAAACATCAGGCTCTCCAGATCTTTTCCTTATCATGAAAGGTGGGAACTTTAGGCCAAGACAAACCTGTTCAGTTTTATCTTTCAGCTGGAACTTGTTTTAAGAGTGGGTATGAATTACTGTAACCAACTGCTCAAATGCCAATATAAGGACTACCATAAACACACAGCAACTGGCCCTCCATAGGAAAAATACTCACACTGGACTGACACTGCTCTAAATCATGCAGCTGAGGCACTGGGTTAAGAGGGGGAAAAAAAAGGTTGTAAAAGCAACAAATAGACAAAATAAATACTTAAATGAAAAATACAGCTGGGTCATTCTCCTCACCTGGTCCATCCAAAGGGATGCAAAACATACTTGTTTAACTTGCACTCTAAAGAGAATATAAGGGAAGACAAGTGGACAAGCCAGTCTCTGATAACACTGTATAAATTGTACCATTTACCTTAATGCAGCTGCTTGTTTGTACCTCTGAATAACAAAATCCTTTTGAAAGCACAGAATCACAGCCACCATGAATCAGCTCATCCTTATTTGATGCTGAAGGTTATGATGGTTAGAACTAAACAACAGAGCAGAGCGGTAAATATATGGATGATTCTGTGGCAATTAGCAGCTCAAGTTAAATTCTGACCCTCTGCCACTTTTACTATTACATAGTCATGTTTAGCTCTGCAATCTCCACCACAATGAACCCACATGTAACTACGCCAATTACTAAGCTCAGATCTAGAGCTTTCAGCACTAATAACTTCCAGTATCACTATGACTCTCCTTGTGCTACAGGTTTTGTTTTTCCCTCATCATGACTAAGATGCCACTTTTCCACAAATTACCTCCTAATACTGAAGCAAGAGGCTAAGGATTTGTTTTTACAGCTATCAAAAGACAACTACAGTAACTTGTGATTTAGCCATTCGTGGTGTATGAAGAGTTTGCCCATACACTGAAACTACCAAGATTCAGCCCAGCTGCGTTGCTCCTCCTCCTTTTTCTGAGAAATCAAAATGATCAACACCTCTAAAATTCAAAATTACAAGCTTTCTAAAATACAATGGCATTCCCTTAACACTCTGAACTCCAGAATAAATCCACTTAAAACATAATCAAAACTTACATTACTTTGGTAATTTCATTTTCTTCATTCCAGGTATAATTGTGATGCACACTCCACAAACTTCCACTCTACACATGCAAACTGCTAATCATAGCATATTAAAGCTCTTGGGACATCCATTAGCTTGTCTCTAGCAAGCAATTTTTAGGGAGCATTTATTATTTGCTACCTTAAAATGACATACGAGTGGTATATGATAATGGATAAGATCTTTCCAAATAAGTGGTGGGTCTGTGTAATAGAAATACTATTCCACAGCTGCATTCTAATTTACAAGTTGGCATTGGAAAAATCTCCCAATTCAAATGAGGAGGTAAAAAAGAAACCAAAAAAACCCCTTTTTTACAAATTAATCCATTGGCTCTCTTCTAGGGAAGAACACTGATTAAAGCAATGCTACCTCCTGAACCTGAAGAGAAAAAATCACCTTTGGGACCACAGCTGCAGGTACCTTGAAGGATGAGAGGCTAATTTCAGACTATGAGACCTATTTTCTTTCTACCCTAAACAGCTGCTAAGGTCCTGCACATATGCAGTCAATTTATCCTGTATAACTCTGGACAGCAGAAGAATAAATAATGCAGAGGACAAGACACATGCCACAGATATTTTGAAATGCACAAAAGAAAATCATACAGAGGTTGGTCTACTTCTCTTCAAGGAATATTAAACCTGCCAGCTTCAAGCGGACTACCACAAAAACATCCAAGCAAGTATTCCAGACTGGTCCTAAAAATAGTATGAACATACTAACATGGTGCAGTCCTTGAACTGGGAGCAAGTTTTGGACACCCTGGTTCTGCAGTCAACCAGCTTTATGTAGCTATCTTACTGCTCACAACATGGAAAGCTGCTGCAACCAAACTGTTACCAAAATCCTCAGCGAGGTATCACAGCTATTTACTGTCTTATTTAAAAATATTTATTATGTATATAACACCAATTATATGTAGACATTAGCATTGGTTTAGCAAATTCTGCCTGCCTATATTGACAGAAAAAAATTCTAAAAAGGCCTCTCCCCCTTCAATTATACCTTTTTAACCAAAGCAGATTTAAATGCCATTCCAAGGTAATTCCTGAGAGGCCTGAACACTTGCTGAGCTCCCTTCACTAATTAACGGATCATTAGTAGGAAAGAACCCCTAACTGTTCACCCCCTGCACCACATACTGTCTTAATTACCTTTGTGAAGGAACCAATTCGTCTTTCAGTTATTGTGTCCAAAATCCCAAGTGAATTGACTCAAAAGGGAGAAAGAAAAAAAAAAAAAGGAAAATGTTTTTCATATACACGTTTATGAAAATTCATAATTTTTATGACTGGCAAAGCATCTAGAAGCTAAGTGTTTCTAGCAAGAGTTAAGAAAGGGGATTTCAGTAAATTATGAGAGTCAGAAGTGATAGACTGACTAAAGGAACAAAAAGCTTTTCTTGGGATTACAAATATGGATACATCACTAAAAAAGCTTTCCCTTTGTGCAGCTTTTGAGAAAGTTAATTATATCATCACTTCATAATCACGACAGCTATGGGAAACAGAAAACACTATCACAGCTGTTGTTTGCTTTTTCCAGACCATTGGAACAGGCACCTATTCCTTGCCTTTCAAAATACTTCCTTGCAGAGTTCCTAATGAACAAGTTCTCTCTGTGTTTATGCCCAATTGCCACACGAATCCAGTTGGAGACAAAATATAAGCTTTACTGCCAGTTATTTTACAACAGAGATTAGACTGCTCTTCTCTCTTTTTCACAAATCTATGAAAATAAAACCCAAAAAGCCCTTGCAGACTTTCATATTTTTTTTGGATGCACCTCAACGAAACACACAAGAAACAGGCAAGAATCACAGATGCCAAACAAGACAGAAGACAGGCTGGCTGCAAAAAAACATGCCAACGAACCAGGTCATTTACCATACTTTATTTCTACATTTCTATGTTCTGCTCATGTTCCTGTTTCATGAACATCATTTAGGATACAAAGTTTCAGTAATTGAAAGAAATCGAAGCCACAGTGAAGCATCTTGCTTTGAAACAATGTAGTAAACCATATACCCGAAATGTCTCTGTGAATTAACATATCCTTCATTTTAGACCCAAAGTGAAGCAGCTGGGAGATTCCACCACACAAAATGTGGAAACCTACATATTCCAGCAGACAAGACTTTGGACCTCCTGTGTTTCATTTCATTGCCACTGCTAATGCAACTTTAACATTTATGACTGGGGCTCAACTAAATCCCATCTATAATCTACAATATTTATTTTTTACCTAGAAGTATGTACCTCACAGGACCATTGAATAAAGTGACAAGACCTGAAGGCACTTGGGTCTTAATTCAGTTCACTCATAAAACACAGCTCTGAAAGCCAAAAGAAACCCACAAGAGCCTGCTGACCTTCAAGGAGAATCCCTTCAGAGCTCAAAACCAATCCACTCTACTGGGCAGAAAGCTGGTATGGCAGAAGACTTGCACAGGTCAACAGAGAATTTCTGGATGAGTTAAAAAAAAACAAAACAAAACAAAACAAAAAAAAGAGGGAGCAGACAGAAGGTAGAGGTAAGAAAAATACTTGGTAGGAAGAGAGAAATACTGCTTGAGCTGGCAACAGTCCAAGCTCAGCTGGAGTTGAGAGAGGGATGTCAAAGAAGGCTGGCAACAAAAGGAAGAGAGGAAAAGTAAGAAAATTGTAGGCCTGCTGCTCAGCTAGCAGGGGACATAGAGACAAAGTACACAGAAAAGGCTTAGACACTAAATATTGTCTTCAGCCAATTTTATACCGGTGAGGTCTGAGCCCATAGCAGAGTTCCAGGGAAAAGAAACGTTACTCACATGAGTATAAGACCAAGTTAGAAAGCTCTTCAGCAACTGGGATGTACACAGAGCCACAGAACCAGACCAAATGTTTTCTCACTGGGTCACCAGGAGAATTATGGAACCAAATTTTCTTTCCAGAAGCCACATCCATCCAGCATATATTTGGAATAAGTCAATCAATCTGTTTTCTGTGGCAAGACATTTAGCTCTGTAAACAAGGAAAGAGTACTGGACATTGTTTGCCTTGACTTTAGCAAGCTTCTAACACAGCACCTCAAAGGATCCTTAGACCTAAATTATTGAGGCATGAATTGAATAAGTGAACTATAAAGTGAGTGACACAGCAGCTGAACTGCTGAGCTCAAAGGGCTGTAAACAAAGATACCACGTCCAAGTGGACTCTAAGGAAGTTACTCCAGACCAATACTGAGGATAAGATTTGTCTGTGGTAATGACCAGAAAGATGGAACAGAGCGCCTCCTCAGCAGTTCCCCAAGGACACAGGAACTGGGTGAAGTGCTTTAGAAGCTAGAGAGAATGTCTGCTATTCAGAGACACCTCAAATGGCTAGAGAAGTGGCTTGACAGAAACCTTCCAAAGTTCCACAAAGCCAAAGTCCTGTATCTCTGTTGGAATAACCCCATACAGGCTGAGAGCCAACCAGATGGAAAACAGCTTTGCAAAAAAGGTCTTGGGGAGCAAGTTGAACAGGAGTCAGCAGCATGACCTTGCAGCAGAGACAATCACACACTGGGCTGTGTTATCAAAAGTGCAGCCAGCAGACCACGGGAAGTGATTCTTTCCTTTCATCTGGCACTTGTGTGAGCACATGTAAAGGATTCTGTCCAGCTTTGGGACCGCGTGTACAAGACATTAACATACGGAAGTGAAGCCCAGCAGATGACTATGAAGGTGAGTAGTGACTGCAGATCAGAGTATACAAGGAAAGGCTGAGACAGCTGCATTTGTTCAACCTCAAAGAAAAACTATTACTGCTGCTACCAGCAACCTAATCAGAGGTTATAGAGAAGACAGAGCCAGACTCTTCCCAGAGATGCAGTGACAGGACACGAGACAATGTACACAATCCACACCTCCAGACAGACTTTTCAAAGAAAACCTGCAATAAAGTTTCCGTTCAACACCAAAACAGGTGACCAGACAAGTTGCAGAACCTCCATCCCTGGAGTTATGTGAGACAGCTGGAAAAAAACTGAGCAATTCCATCCAAGTTACTCTTGCACTGAGCAGGGAGTAATACCAGATGACTTTAAGAAGTCCTTTAAAATTTAAATGATCAAACTTCCAGTGGCAATCAAAAAACAGAACTCTACAGTTTGATCCTATCAGGTAAACACAGTGAGACTCCCAACACCCCCCTCCATGAAAGCTCTCTTGCTAAAGCCAGACATAGGTCAAGAAACAAGAGATGGAAGAAACATAGAACATTTACCATAATAAGAACAGATGAAAAGGAGATTTACTGCGTTCAGACAAAAAGGACATTTACTATGTTCAGCAGAAATCTTGTGCTGCACATATGATTACCAGTTATTTGCTGAAAGTATGCCCAGAGCACCTGCCTTTAGGTAACTATGCGGAATGTTCTGTCCTCGCTGCTTTCACCATTCCAGCCACTATGTAGTTTAAGGCACAGAGCACTGCACTTTGTATTTTGCTTAGTGCCACTGTAGAGGACAACATTTATCAGCCACCCAAAGTGCAGATCTTGAGGATCACTATCATTAAAAGGTCTATGTGCATGCATGTGAAGGAGCTTCCAGGTTTGGTTCACTCCTAGAAGAAGCTCCAAGTCACAAGTGCTTATCTGGAAGACAGTACTGGAATTCTGCACGTTTTAATGGCATGAATGGCTGGCTTCTAGCTATAAAGACTATTGTCAGGGTAGAAGTTTCTCAGTAGTAGCATATGTAAAAATAGGAAAAAATACGAAATTGCTTTTGAGTATGCCTTGTTGCTTTTTGTAAGGCACTTTTTCCAAAGCCTGATTAAATGTGGAAACCGTGCTACAGCTGGTTTGGAAAAACACAGCATCCTCAACCAGCAGTGAAAAAAACATTCTGACTAAGTGTTAAAGTATAGCAATAATTTTGCAGAATAACCCTTAACAATGTAAAAAGAAATACCTGAGAGACAGTGAATTTGAAAATAAAATTATTCAAACTTCTAAAATCTTATCTATGAACTTTTTGTAATTAGACTATACAAGCACTTGACATTACTAACAATTTTGGAAAAGAAAATTGCATGTGTTTCTACTGATGGTTAGGATGCTCCTGATGAAGGAACACATGTCAGGGAGAGAAGAAGGTAAAAGGTAGAATTCTCAAAAGGAAATTTTATCTCACTTCCTTTCCTAATTCTCTATAACACACTTCTCCTCCTCTACTTCTCCAGGAGCTTTCTCCAGCTTGGAGTTTTGGACGAAAATATTCCTTAGGCTCTGATCTCTGCAGCCTGTATTGCTTCTTCTTATGTCCCAAATGTTCCTGTGTTTCCTCCTCCAGACCATCCGAGAACTTACTCAATGAACAAGTTGTTGTTAATGCATCCAAACCCACTTAAAGCATTATTAATGCACTTGTTTTTGAATGTATCTCTAGACCCTCCTGAAGAGGTTTTGAAGAAGGCCTGGTATAAAATTTACAGCATATTTGTACACTTGCCTTATGCATAAGACAATTCCCTCCCCTCAAGCAAACAAAATATCTGGAAGCTATACAAGTAAGGCTTACAAAAGAGTCTGCAAGGTGAAAAATTGGTTCTCCTGAATAACAGCATACAATCCTTAAGTCTTTCAAATGAAACAGGTTTGATCTACACATACAGAACGTGGTAATTCTTCTTTCTTGAGAAAGCAATATTAGGACCAGTCTCTTGCTTAAGAAAGCTGTCCTGCCAAAAAACTACAAAAAACCCAACCAAACAAAAACCAAAGCTGATTATGGAGGTGAACAGTAAGGATATCACAAGAAAACCCAAGGAGTGAGTTGTCACAGCCACAACAACAGAATCTCTGAGATTTTATTGTCAATAACTCATTTATACATTTTCCAGCATTGTTTGAGTCTTCTGTTCCAAGAAACAGTTCAGTTTCTCCTCTCTTCACTCCTGAGCACCCCAAACAGGAAACTTGCCCATCCTATGGCATAGCACAAAGAATACAAGTTGTCTTCATAAGAATTCAAGACTTCCCTACTTCCTCTCTCCAAAACGGACTGTTCCTCAGTTGCCTACTATTTCCTTTTGGAAAAACACAGCATCCTCAACCAGCAGTGAAAAAAACATTCTGAGTTTTTTCTGAGAAATCATGGGCAGATGATGAACAACTCAGAAGTCCTATGCTACTCTTGAAGGGAACCCATTTCATTGTATAAAGCTCAGTGGTCTAAATTTTGCCTGTAATTACAATTTGTGACTCATGCTCACATTCAGAATATAGTATTTTGAGCATCAGTCTCAATTACAAAATTAGTTTTCTAATACAAATGCAGAGAGAGGCAAATGCACAGATATACACTCTAGGCATAAAATTTAGAGTTCAGCTTCTCTTTGGGCAACTCACTACACAATTAACACTAAGCTAAAAGACAATTTTTATTTAATTTTATTTTCATTACTTGGGTACTTGGTGTCATATTATCAAGACATGAAAGGCCGTGGCAGTAAAACAAGAAACAAAAATACTACCCTACAGTATTTTTTTCCAGTTAGGAGCTTCCCTTTTCATTTCCTCATTCCCTCAATGAAACATTCATTTCACATTCCCTCACTATCCGTTGGTGGTTTCCTCCAGCCACAGCTTTTGCTCAGGGGCACTGTGCACGAGCCTTCCAGGGAAGCACTGAGCAATACAAGTGCCTCTCAAACACATGCAGAAGAAGTAGGTGCAAGAGTGTCTTGTTCTAGAATCTTCTTTAAAGGCAAAGTATACCTGACTGCGAGTACAGGCAAACATATAGAATGATTGGATAGAGCAAAGCCAAAAAGCCACACCTTGCCTTAGGGGAGAATATGATGAGACACTCTTCCATCAGCATTTATTCCACTGTCTTGGATTCATCTTAAAGATCTGTCCTGCCCAGTATTAAGCAACATACCAACAAGGCAGAAACATCTCACTCTCCAAGGGCCCCCATGACATTACTACGCATCTCTTATTTCAGTCTTGCAAACTGCTGTACAAGACCCACCACAGCCTGTGCCATGCCCTGCTCACCCCGCCACTCAGCTCTGGAGGCAGAGGTTGTGCCAGCCTGTATCTCCCCTGTCCTCTCTCCAGTCTCCTTTCAGCTCCCAGCAGCCCAGTACAAGGGCAAAGAGTTGTGCTGAGACTGCAGGTATCCCCTTAGCACTGCAATCTCCCTCATGTCAACCCAAACTTCAGTGAGACCAGGGAAGAAGGATATTAGCATGAGACACAAAGCCCTTTACGACTGTAGTGATCTCCTACTGTCAAACTTTAGACAATAGAATTTCTTTTGATTTGACATTGTATCTTTTCTTCTTTTTTTCAGCAGATTAAATTCTCATCTGGAAAATAAATATGCTTATCCAAAAGTCTGGAAAAGAATTCCTGTTAACTTCATTGCTACTACTAAGCAAGACCAGCCTGATAAGCTGTTTTTGCAGCTACATATCAATGTGTAACACTAATAAATTCACTAATCCACAAAACATGCCATGCTCCAAAAGCCTGTTAGGTGGCACATCCTTCAGATGTGGAGCACGAGGCCAAGTCGCACTGCTGGTATTAAGTATTTGCGGCAGCTGACAAGAAAAAACAGTTACCAGAACTTCAAAGCTAATCTGATACACCTTATCAGAGACACTGAATAGCACAGGAAAATAAACAACGTACTTCTACAAAGTTTCTTCAGCCTTTCTAAAGAAAGAGGATCCCCTCACAGTCCTAGACTGCTCAGAACTTTTCCAAAACTCTAACAAATCTGCTAAAAGGAATGGTTCATTGGCATGATTCATGTAACTAGGCATCTTACAACACAGGGCCATGGCTGTTATGACACTAAATAATTACACAGATAACATTACACTTAATTGTATTTTTTTAAAAAACAACTTTAAACTGTATTCTTCTTAAAGTTTTATGTGTACAGTTCTTTCAAATCACATTAGAAATGGGTTTAAATGACCTATACACAAAGAAACAGCAGAAAAAATACAGACAAGTTGCAGATCATAGCTATTTCCTGCTGTTTTTCTTTTTTGTTGGCAAACATAGCTCTTATTGATGCATATTTAATTTGCATTGATCAACTGTGCTAAGAAGAAAGTAAAACTCACTAACTTGGGCCCACTTTTTCAAATTTGTAGTTGTCTATTTAATGGACACATTCCATGGTGTCTTTAAACAGTACACACACCTTGGTTTTGCTCATTAGTCTGTATTTAAAATAATAGTGAAAACCAATCTAGCATATTAGATATTGTTATTGTTAAATAAACAATATTGTTTTAATACACAGATGTGACTGCAAAGTATGAGGTTCCTCACTTCAGTCTCTCATATAGTGTTTTAGTATGTTATTGCTGCCTATATATAAACATTTCAAACCCTGTGTTTTTTCAAACCCTACTAATCACATGTGTTTTCTAACCCTGAAATGACAGCACGTTCATCTTACTTTAACCAGAGCTTACCCAGGTGGAAGTGCACATTTCAAAGGGATAATGAGTACTTGTTCTGTTCATTGCGGATGTGTCCTCACATTCCTAACCAGTTCCTCAATTCATTAGCAGCTGTATTACTCTGTGCTCCTCTCTGCACTTCTAGAGATCTATCCACCATTACCTCCAATTATTCTTTCATTTTCTGGCCCATTTTATTCTCCCAAATGTTTAAAATAGATTGATTAAAATCCTTAGTATCTTAAGAGAAAAATCTCCTTAAAATTTATCCACACCAAGTCCTCCTTATTTCTCCAAGTCATGTTACGAAAGGTGCAGAATCTGGCCCAATACATTTCTGGAAAAGTAAGAATCACCACACCAGCCTGTTTGTTTGTTGTTTTGTTTGTTTGTTTGTTTAAAAAAAAAAAAAAACAGGAAAAAAAAAACCAGAAAAAAAAGAACTATAGCACAGGCAACTTATCTCCACAAAACACACACATCAGTGATTGCATTTGTGTACTGGCAAAGCCGGAAGGTGGCTTAGGTCATGCATGTAATGCCAGCCTAAAAAAAAAATGCTGTAGTCTGACAACTAAAGATCACAGAATCAATGAGGCTGGAAAGGGCCTCTGAGACAATCGAGTTCAACCTATGACCCAACACCACCGTGTCAACTAGACCACTGCACTAAGTGCCACATCCTGTCATTTCCTGAACATCTCCAGGGACGGTGACTCCACCACCTCCGTGGGCAGCCCATTCTAGTGTCTAATCACCCTTGCTGTGGAGAAATTCCTCCTCACGTCCCACCTACACCTCCCCTGGTGCTGGCTGCCTGGCAGAAGAGGCCGCCCCCCACCTGCCACAGCCTCCTTTCAGGGGGCTGCAGAGGGGCCCCGTCAGGCCGTTCCCGCCGGCTCCGGCACCCGAGGAGCCGGGGCGAGGCCGCAGCGCCCGCCCGGCCACTGCCCCGGGCCCGGGCGCGGCCCCACCCCGTGCGCGCAGCCTATCGGCCTCGGCCACACCGCCGGGCCCCGCCGCCGGGGCCGCTCCCGACCTCCCGCCCTCCCTCCTTCCCGGCCGCGGGCACCTGCTGGGCGGGGGAGGGGAGCGAGAGCAGAACCCCGAGCGGGGCCCGCCGGCCACCCCAGCACCGCCCTGCCCGAGCCGGCGCGGGGAAGGGAAGGGCAGCAGGGAGCCGGCGGCTTTTACCAGGAGGAGCAGGAGGCAGCCAGGGTCAGGCAGGAGCGGGAAGATGGCGGGTCTCATGGTAGATCGGGCGCCCGGGAGCGGGGAGGGGAGAAGCGCGGCTCCCACTCTCCGCGGCGGCGGCTCCTCCACTTCCCCCCGTCGCCAGGAAACACCCGGGCAAGTTCCACCGCGGGGCCCCGCGCTCCGCCGCGCACGCCCGGGGCACGCCGGGAGCCGTAGTTCCGGGAAGGGGAGGGCAAGGAGGAGGAGAAAGAAGGGAGAAGGAAGGAAAGGAGAGAGAGAGGGAGGGAAGAGGAGTGGATCCCAGGGCGCACCGGGGCTGCCCGCGGGGCGGTGCCTGGAGGCGGTGGCGGCGCGATGAGAAGGGCGGGGTGGAGGTGAGTTACGGGGCGCAGCTGCAGCGTCGGGCAGGGGAGAAGGAGGGAAGGAAGGAGGGAGGGAAGGAAGGAAGGAGGGAAGGAAGGAAGGAAGGAGGGAAGGAAGGAGGGAAGGAGGGAGGGAGGGAGGGAGGGAGGGAGGGAGGCGGCTCTCGCGGTTTGGCTGAGGGAGGGTTAACCCTTCCCGCCTTGGTGGCGCGGGTGTCCTGGGACACCGCACCCTCTTCCGCTCCCTGCCAGCCCCCAGAGACTGTCCGCGTTTCCTTCGGATCCCGCCGTGTACCTTCAGCCGCCGGGACTGGGCACACGGGTTTGGCTGTAGGGAATATGAGAAGGGGGTATTTGGGCACTGTGCGCCTTGTGGTCTTCGTGTCCTCGGAGTTTGGAAGGAAACTTTCTGCTCGGAAGCCTGTGTGTGACGGGGCAGAGGGGAGGGTCGGGAAACTTTAGTTTGAGCGGGACGTCATCGCTGATGTTTATCCCTTGGCGCTTCAATAGATTTGCGCTTTCTGTCGCTTCCTCAGTTGTAAATGCTGAAAATGAAGAACACACAAAATTCAGGGCTTCGCCCTCTTCCAGTAAAACTTCGGACCTTGCAGAATACGTGCATGCTCTGAGACCTTGCAGAGCTGTCTCAAAAAGATCACAGAAAGCCGTGCTTTGCATTTGTCACATTTCCAGTATGTACCCGAGTGTAAGGAGGGAGACGGGGTGTAACACCATTTAAAAGAAAATCCTTTACATCAGCCTTTTCCAAGTCAAGACTGACTTGGTTTGAAAAAAAGCCTGACAAGCTCCGACTTTGTAAGACCTTGCAAAAATGTTGTGGCCTGTCAGTTTATGAGCTGCAAACACTCACACGCAAAGATGTACATACAAGTGATGTTTTTTTTATAGTTTGAAATTGAAACTTGGCTTTTATCAGTTCACCTATGACTACCTTAAGAACTTGTGCTCTTTGATCTGTAGAATGAACATCTTGTGCACTAACTCACATTTGAAAAATCTTTGATATTTTTTCAAAGCTTAGTCTTCACTTGGAAACTATCAATAAAATTTGATAGCACAGTTGTGCTATTATGTACAAATTTTCACAACCTCATGTTTTGCTGAATAGAAAAATGATGTAAATCTTGCTATCTGCATAATGCAAAGTAGACATATTGTAGTTTGGTTGGAATTTCACACACCTTGAAGAGGCCTTGGTGTCCATGTGAGTGTCCCTTCATTTTGTGACTTGTGAAGGCTCATATTTTACTATAAGTTAGCTTAAAGAAGCAAAGTGAATTATTTATTTGATTCCAGTAATATGGTGCATATAATAAATAATGCCAATTATGTAGCATTTTATAAGCAGATCTTTTTCTTATTTCTTGATTTTTATTGAAAATGTCTCATTGCTTTGTCAGTGAGGATTTTAAAGCAAGTCTTCCAGACTGCAGTTCATCTGTATTATATATTATATATATATGAGAAAAATACCTGAGGAATGTTAAAAAATTTTCCTTTTCTAGTCCCTCTTAATATTTCAGAACGTCTCTAATGCAGAATTAGCCCATTCAATGGAATCATGTCACTTTACTAAGAATTGCTGTAGAGATAATGGGTTGCTTCTCTCATCTGTATGATTATGAACAATTTATAAAGAAGTAACTGTTGCTTTCATCTAGAAACTATTAACATCTTTCATTATTAATTCTCTTCTGTATGCAGTCAGCTTTATGGAAAAATTATTGTCAGTGTTATTGGGATGTTGCTGGTTCTTCACTAAGTTCTTTGGTATTTGTTGAACTTTATGATACTGGCCCTGGATTTCTTATAATTTAGTTTATTTGTTGAGAGGTAAAATGTGAAGAAAATGGAGGAACTAAATAGTAAGATTCCCTGAGAAAATGCTTTTGAAGGTATTGGGATCCATCAGTGTGGGTCACTTCTTAAGCATCACCTCCTAAGGGCACAGGAGATGTCACTTCCAAAATGTCAGAAGTCAAGCACACGAGGTAGAAGGCTGGCTTGGCTGACCAGGGATCTTCTTTTGAAGCTAATAGAAAAAAGAATGTGTATGCCCAGTGGAAGTAGGGTCAGGTGACACATCAGTTGATGGAATCTTTTTGGATTTCAGTAAAGCTTTCAATACTGTCTCTCAGAGTATTCTCCTGGACAAAATGTCCAATACACAACTGGATAAACACAGCATGTGCTGTGTGAGCAACTAGCTCATGGGTCAGGCACAAAGGGTTACAGTGAATGGGGTGACATTAGACTGGGGACTTGTCGCTAGTTGGGCACTGCAGGGCTTCGTCCTCGACCCTGTGATTTTCACTATCTTTGTTATTGACTTGGATGTGCAGCTGGAAGGGATACTAAACAAGTTTGCAAATGGTACAAAATTTGGAGGAGCTGTTATCTCCCTCAAGGGAGAAGAGGCCCTGTAAGAGAGACCTCGACAAGTCAGGGGACTGGGCAATCACCAACTGTGTGAAGTTTAACAAGGCAAAGTGGTGGATTCTACACTTGGTTGTATGAAAAGACTGGGGAATGAGATGCTGGAAAGCAGTGCTGTGGAAAGGAAAGTTGACTGAAGTCAGCAGTGCCCTGGCAGCCAGGAGGGCCAGCCCTGTCCTGGGGGACATCAGGCACAGCATGGCCGGCCAGGTAAGGGAGAGGATTGTCCTGCTCTGCTCTGAACTGGGGCAGCCTCACCTCCAGTGCTGGGGGCAATTCTGTGTGACACAATATAACAAAGGTATTAATCCATCGGAAAGTGTCCAAAGGAGGGCAGTGAAGATGGGGAAGGGCCTCAAGGGGAAGCCACGTGAGGAGGAGCTGAGGTCACTTGGTGTGTTCAGCCTGGAAAGAGGACACTGTGGGGAGACCTCATTGAAGTTACAACTTCCTCATGAGGGGAAGAGGAGGGGCAGGCAATGATCTCTTCTCTGTGGTGCCCAGTGACAGGACCCAAGGGAATGACCTGAAGTTGTGTCAGGGGAGGTTTAGACAGGATATCAGGAAAAGGTTCTTCACCCAGAGGATATTTGAGCCCTGGAACAGGCTCCCCACTCATTGGTCACAGCACCATCCTGCCAGAGTTCAAGAAGTGTTTGTACACTGTTCTTGGGTACATGGTGTGATTCTTGGGCATGTCCAATGCAGGGCCAGGAGCTGGACTTCAGTGGTCCCAGTGTGTCCATTCCACTTCATGATATTCTGTCGTTCTGTACTGCAGAATTATAATAAGTTCATACTTCATAAGAAACTTAATTGGTTACAGAATTGAAGCATGCATGGCAGCATTCTGAAGAATAATCTGTTTGATTTATAGAGAAACACTTTATTGAATTTTGCAACTCTTTTGGACTGAAATTTGTGTTTAAGGCAATGAAACCACAATATATAGGTAGGTATTTCTTAATGCAGGCTATTTTTCTGGTGAATTTTGGCTAGAGGTAGATTTAATTCACAGATAAACCCCACATTTTTTTCTTTAATGTTTTTAACAGATGTTTATTCTCTTTAGATTGTTTAAATAATGTTAATGACTTAATATGAAAATAATTCTGTTTTATTAACATGGTTTTGGGTTTTTTCCTAGAACTGAATTTCTACCAAAAATGTTGGTGGCACAGATCTGACCTACAGTAATACCTTGAAAGAGTATGAATATTTCAGCAAACTGCCTCTTCAGTGGTTCCTCATTAGCATCTGAAGTGCATGCTGCTGCTGTTAATGGAGATAAGAGTACCCTCCAAAAGCTAATAGCAGGTAAATGTTTTCATTGTAGATGCATTTGGATTACTTCAGAACTGAAGCTTTTTGGGTTTGACTTACTGCTCTGATCTTTAATATATTTTTGATTTATTGATTATATGTGCTTCTAGAATAAATGTTGCCCTGAAAATATGACATTTTTTTTCTTACTTTTTATTACCTGTTTCCTTTGATTGGTACTTCTTTGTGAAGTAAAATAGAAAATTGGTAAGTTATAGAACCCCTTTCACAAAATTTGAAGTTCTGGAGAAGTGCTTTGTGCTGAAATACTTTGGCTGCAAATATTTATTTTTTTTAATTGCTTTTTTGGAAATTTGATAAACGTACTTTTACAGATAATTTATTACAGTTTCTGAAGTCTTGTCATTGTGTAGTATTTGTGAACAAAATGAGCCAGCCTTACTTTGATTCTGATAGAGTGGCAGTGTTTCTCAGGAGAAATTAAAGGTAGTGGGAAAGTCTAGTCCTATTGAATCTAAATTTAAAAAAGATAATTCCCATCCATTAAAAAGCTCAGGATTTTGCTTTCCCTTGCTCTCCAGGAGTGATACTACATTCCAGGTTAAGAGTTTTCAAAAGCAGTATATATTCTGTGTACCAAAAACAGTCTTGCATATATTTGGAAGGCTGCCATATGATAGGTGAAGACTTAGATTTTTCAGAGCTTCTGATTAAATGCAATTCCAGGTGATACTGAAGAAGTTCCATATGCTCAGCATTTTTTGAAAAATCCTATTCCCAGAGCTTAGCAAGGGTTGAAGGACTGTGAAATAGTAAGAGGCACCATCTGTATTTATGCCACTTACTGTCAGTTTTAATGTGTGTGAAGAATTTAATGTTAATAGCATGAAACCAGCAGTCAGGGTTCTTTATATATCTTCTGCTGACCTGTGTTGAAGGCAAGGTGAAGACCTGTGTGGATCTGTTGTCCAGGCTGTACAGAGAGCAGCAAGGGGCTCTTCTTTACAAGGTGTATCTAATTTTGTAAAAACATAACTAGAACCGATTTGACTCCAACAGGAACAGGTTTGAGGGAACGGATAGAAGGAGGGAACTTACAGAAGCTGCACTTGTTGAAGCAGTTATTTTTTGTTGGACCTTCAACTTTATTTTGTCATATGATGGTTCAAACATATAGTGTTTGCATTTAATGCTATCTGTTTGCTCTTTTTAAAAACATTTTATAAACAGCAGATGATACAGAGATACTTCTAGAAATCTGTGAGATTCAACTACAAAGTAGCTTTAAATACCTGGGTTTCTAAATAACCCTTTTGCCTGCATGTGGAGATGGAAAAAGGTCTTGGCTTTCAAATCCTGAAGAAGCAACAAAGAGTTTTTGCGAACTTCAGCGTGTTTTTGTTAATCTCAGCCAAAAGACATATTTTTGAAAACACTAAGGAAAAGGTATTTCTTGTTGCTGGTACATCTTTTCAAATATACCACAAAACAGCCATTAGAATCAGTTAAGGAAATTGCTCTTCTTTTAATGATGATTATGCAGTAACAAGATAAAGATGCTATTTTACTTCTGCATGGGAGAGAAAACTGCACAATCCTTGTAGCATTTGCTGTACTAGCAAAATTTGGCTTTTCTGCTTTGCCGTGTTTTTACAGGATATGACACAGACCTTACTTTTGCCAGAACTGGACCAAAAAGGAAAAAAAAGCAGAAAAACTTCACATATTGCCTAGCAGAAGAAGAATGCATTAGAGTAATATTTTTAGCTGTTTACCAGTAACTGTTGAAAGTATAACTTGATGCCAGAAGCAAACTGAGCGATCGGTGCTATTCACTGATTTTCTAATACAGCCAAGTTTTGCATATCTTGGATACGTAGCTAGTGGTGGATGCAGTGATGAAAAGTCTTGACTTTCTCCTCCTTTCAGGGAGGACCTTTTACCCCTAAATTCTTTATTACTTTCCTCTCCATACTTTACTTCTTCAGTTATTAACATAGGAAGGGCATAGATGCTAGCCAAATGGTCTCTTAGAGCAGCCCCTCAAACCTCTTTGGTGGTTTTTCCTTCTGCCATTTGTAGCTCGGGGGAGCTTGTGTGGCTGTATACAAACATACATGCTTTATTTGCATATAATTGGAGTATGGATGAATTTTAAAGGAACAGGTGTTTGAAATAATACAGCATGTTCTGGATGTTGTATTCTTTTTGACACCCTGTGCCAGAAAGAGGCACAGACAGAATCAAAGGTAAGTAGAAAATTTATTTAGAGAAAGGGGGCTTTGGAACAAAGTGTCTCTGTATGTTAACTGCTGCTAGTGCTTAATCACAGGACTTTCTAAAAGGCCTGTGGATTAAATACCATGAGGTACATGTCACGTATTACCAGTGTTGTAACAGAAGTGTGCTTACTGTTTACATTCCATGAGTTGTCCTGTACTGTATCATGTTGTTTTAGAGTTGTATGTTCTTGGGCTTTGGGAAATGCTCACAGTATTTTCTTTCCTGTGTTTTTACACAACACTGAATATGTCTTTAATTAACAATTCTTCAGCGTTAAAATCCGTCTGTATGATTTTGATCCTAGGGAAAAAAGTGAGCAAAAGTTAATTTTGTATTTGGAGGATCATTTTCCATTTTATACTTTGGGAAGAGGCATCTAATTGTTTTAATTGTTTAAAAGAACATAATAATGATTACAATAGTCATTTTACTGAAGTGTCTGTTCAGTCCAGCTCCTCATTCTAAAACCCTTATCATGCACTGCTTGCATCCTAATGCTTCTAAATCTCAGATGTGATGTTTCACTGTAAATTTTAACTAAACTATGGGTGACAAATATGCGGTTGTGTGCTATTGTTTGATCCTCCTCTCTATTTCTCTCTTGCCTGTTATACATTGTGGGAGGTAGAATAAATCTGAGGTGTTGCAGCAGGCAAGATTCTTTCAAGTGAGAAGAAATTTTCTATCCTTTAACAATTAGGGAGAATTCACACCCTCCTGCTGCCCTTTCTCCTTTTCTGGTTTGAAAAAATGCATAGAGATGTTAAGAGTCTGATAGGACTGCTTGCATAGAGTGTGAGGAAGTGATGAAGTACAGCTGTGAGAGTTAAATTTTGGACTTGGGACCTGGATTCTGTAGTGTTCATGATCTCTGTTGGCAATAAACTTATGGAGTGCATATTCTAGTGGTCTGAAGACTTTGTTTCTAAAAGGGGATTAACAAATTCCTTTATTAGGCAGGTATGTGAAGAGAATTTATTTTTGCCAAAGCACTTATTAGGTACGCTAATATGCGGACGTTTTGAAGGCTACCTGTGCTTTCTTGATTGCAGAAAATAGCAATTTGCTGCAGCTGTGAAGTTCACAAGATCTGTGGCTAGTGACTTTCATCTTCTTAATCTCCTCTTAGCAGCTGATGGTGATATAGAAGCTCAGCCTGAGTGCAAAGACACCCTTTTAGGGAAGAGCTCTTTTAGCCATTCTAAGGGCCTTACGGAGCCCTGGTAAACAGCAGGAGAAAACCTACTGCTAGCTAAAGATAGTTTCTTTACCTTAAAAAACAGTGCAGGAGTGTCAGGCAAATTACTGGCATCTAATTTTGAAGCTCTTGCTCCTTTTTCCCTCAGACTGTATGCAGTCATGGAAACTCCTTGTCATCAGCTACATCACTTTTTGGGAACTGAAAATGAAGATAGGTATCTGTTGCTATACTTAGTTATGTTGCACTTGAGCTTTAGGCCATTTTTGCTTGTTGTTAGTCTCTAAGTCATATATATACATGTGTATATATATCCCCTAACATTCTGTAACAGGGAATTGGAATTTGAGAGAAAGGTACTGGTTTTGGACACTGCCAATTTAAGAACCAATGTTATCTGAGCATAAACCCATGTGCTTGTGTCTTATTGGAAGAAATGAATGTTTATGTATCTCTTAATACATTTGAGTGTTCAAGTCCCATCGGCTTCAAGCAATTTAAGACACTGTTTAGGTTATGTTAGAACTTAGTAGTGAAATGTGGTTTAGTGATGTCTAAGTGACCACATTGAACTAATACTGGAAGAGCACATGACTGTACTTAGTTAATTAGAGAGTCTGGCCTGTTGGTTTGGAACAGTGACATGTTAAATCATGCTTGTTACCACAATAAATGCAGAGGAGCTGGCTAAACAGCAGTGTAAATGTTAGTGTTATAATGCAAAAAGGTGTTCAAAAGCCAGTCTGTTCCTGAGAAATCTAGATATAGGTCTGCAAGAAGTAGAAGACTTCTTGCAGGGTTTTTTGGGGGGTTGTTTGTTTGTTGTTTTGGTTTTCAGTAAATTGCTAGTGGCATAAAAATTAGTTAGAAAACCAGTGGGTTGCCAAGGTAAAGTGGCAGTCAGAGAAGACAAGGCCACAGGTGAAGAATAGAAATAATTTTACTATATCTGCGTCACAGAGGAGTTTGGAAACGTTCTTAAACTTTTTTCTTGCAGAGCAAAAAGATTTTTCTTAATGCAAATCACACTTTCAAGACAAAAAAAAAAAGTGTTACAGAATGAGTCATGTGATTGACATAGTATTCACTCTATAGTTTTAAAGGAACTAAAAATGTACTGAGTGAGTAAATGAGTTCTCTGACTAGCAGCATCCTACTTGACAGTGTTTTTTTTAAGTGGCTTGATTGGTAGGGAATTAATTTTAATTCTTGATATTCCCCTTGATTCATATTTAATCCACGTGATTCTTCTTCTGGGTGAATCAATAGAAATTATAATTAAGAATAAAATTACTGGATATGTAGATAAGTATAATATGCTGGGGGAGAGCAAAGACTTTGTGAAGAAGCAGCATGCCTCTGCTGGAGTGCTTTTGAAGCATCAACAGTCATGCAGACAAAGGAATAATTAAAAAGCAAAACTAACTTGCCTGTAAAATTCAGTGTTCCTTGGGTAATTGTAGATAAGTTAAAGGTGCTTGTCTTTATGTGGTGACATCATGGAAATATGAAACTTTATAGTGAAACTGCTTTGTTTGGAGGGTTTTTGGACTGTGAATAAGAATAAGAATGTTTTGACTTTTTTGAATAGGATCTCATATTACTGCCTTACTAACCTTATCAATTTAATAAAGCTTGAGAAGTATTTCAGTAGTTTCCATATGGTAAGGCACCCTGAAGTAAATAATGGTATTGATGTAATATTGACATTTATGCTTTTAAAATAAACATTACTGTGAGTAGGCTTCAAATTTTGTTTTAGTTACAGTGTTTTTATGTTTCAGGAGGTCTATTTGGTTTCTGTGCTATTGTTGATATTTTTGAAACTAATCTGTGCAGCCGAGATCCATATTACTTTTTGAAAATTATTTGTAGTTATGCCACTGCAGAATGTTACTGGTGATAGGTATATTTATGGAAATAATGTTTTCTGAATATACTTTTTTTTTGCAAATATATTTTGAAATATTCTGTAACTGTCAGTAAAAGTAGGATAAAATGTAATAACTCTGAGTTTATCACATGTTCCATTTTTTGTTCACACTAGATATATTATAATGACATACCTGCTGTTCATATTATAAGAAGATGACTTTTTTATTAAAAAGCACTTTTTTTTTTAGCTATATACTAATATACTTTACTGGTTTAAGTGGGCGCTTTGTTTTGGCTTTTAGGAAACTCTGAGCTGAAAGATAAAGAGGACCAGTTTGGAAGAACTCCACTTATGTACTGTGTGCTGGCTGACAGGCTGGACTGTGCAGAGGCATTGCTGAAGGCTGGAGCTGATGTTAACAGAGCTGATCGCAGCCGAAGAACTGCTCTCCATCTTGCTGCACAAAAGGTAATTACTTTATAAGTGCTTGCAAAGTAAGGGTTTTCACCACAGCTGTGAGGTGGGCTGAACCTGGCTGGACATCAGGCACCCACCAAAGCTACTCTATCACTCCCCTCCTCAGCTGGAAAGGGAAGAGAAAATATAACAAAAGGCTCATGGGCTGAGATAAGGGCAGGGAGAGATCCATCACCAGCTCCTGTCACAGGCAAAACAGAGTCGACTTAGGGAAATCAGTTTAATTTATTACCAGTCAAATCAGAGTAGCATAATGAGAAAGAAATGCAAACCTTAAGATCATTTTCCCCACACCCTTCTTTCTGGGCCTAATTTAACTCCTGAATTCTATACCTTAGCCTGCAGCCAGTGGTCATTTCATTATTGTCTGTTTTTCCTTCTACAATCTCAGTCTATTGTACTGTCCAGTTATATTGTCCCACTGAAAAAGTGCTAAAGGAAGTATTCAGCAATAAAATAAAAGGTAATTGAAAGCGTAACTTTAGAGCTGCAAGAAATTTTGAGCGTGGTTAGGCCTGGGGGAAGTATCCACAGTCTCTCCACAGGACACTAAGCAGGCTGCTGATGGGGGGGAAAAAAAGTGGGGGAGCAGCTTTGGCTGCTAACCAAGACATTTGAGTTCATAAATTGTGGAAAAGACTCCACAGAGAAGAGTAGAAATTCAAACTGAAGGAAACAGCCTTTCTTTTACTATTTCAGTTTTTATAGTTTATAGTTTGTTTAAAAGTGTAACTCAGAAATTAACACTTTTTTGTCTGTGTTTGCTGTCTTTTGATACCAGAGCGTCTGTCATGGTTTTCATAGCAAACCATTTCTATATATATCTTGTCACCTGTTCATAATTGTTCACATTTTTCTGATGTTTTAATACAACCTGCAATTTTTTATTATTTTATTTTAAATAGGTTTACATAAAGGCCGCTATAGTATGGTCATGGTATTCAGTAAGGAGCAGTTAAATAAAACAACAACTTGGGAAGACTATAATAAGGTGATATTCTCCAGGTGCATTTGCATGGGAGTCCATAGGGACTGTGTGGCATGTGGTAACACAGAATAACACTTTATTTACCTTGCAGGGAAATAAAGTGTTGTAGGTTGTAGTTGATTTGAAATAGGCTAATTCATGTGCTTGGTTACATACCATTACACTCACATGAAGATAATTCAGTGATCATCGTAACCTTGTTTCCGGGATTAATTTTGTATTTCTAAGGGACCAACCAGCTTACTGTGCATGTTGTTGTTTCAAAGATAGGTATTTAATAAAAGCAGCAATGTCAGAGACTTTAAAAATTGCTGTAACATACTTTACTTGCCTGGTATTCATATAGGCATTCAGATTTTATGTGATAGACACATGAACATTTTAACCATATTAAAAACTTAATTATAAAAGCTATGTTTTCCCCAGATTATTAAAATACATTTTAGCATATCGAAACAATATAATGTCTAAATCTTTGTCTGAATGTTCATATTGTGGATATTTTTATTATAGCAATTAAAGGCAAGAGAGATTTTGCCTTGGTGTAATATCCGCTAACTGCATGTGCTTTCTATTTCCTTTACACCTTGCTTCAATCCTGAAAGTGCAAATTTTAATATGGGATACTTGGACCATCTTAGATGTGTTTTCAGTTGACAGTGCAGATGAAAAGGAAGGTAAAACAACATGAGATAAAGACTGTAGCGGTAGATTTTATGTAGTCACACTCCTACTGTGTAATGTACTAGATAGATGTGATTCACCCCATAGCAAGAAATGGTCAGGAAACAGCCCTTGCAACTGCTTTTTATTTGCCTCTCTTAGCTGTCCTTTAAAATTCCCTTCTGTGTCTTCTGAACAGTCACTTGGTATTGATGCCAGCTTATGAAATGAGCATTTCATGTGTGTAAAATTTTGTCTGTAGTCTTTCCATATTAACATTTTAAGATCTACATCTCTGTCACTAGTGTCTCCTGAAAAATGCGTAAAATTAAAATTCAAAACAACTTAATGTTTCATGCAGTTTTGGCTGGTTAAATAATGCTTTGCATTCTGCTTATTTCTTGCTGATACTTTTGGTTTATATTCTAACTTTTTTTCTCCCAAAGTAAAATTTCTAAGTACAGTTGACTTTCAGATAGAAAAAGAAACATGCTGTGAGATCGCTCATTTCCAGAGTTGTTTTGTCCGTTGGTTAATTATGAATATACATATTTACCAGGACCACTGTATTTTTTTTGTTGTGTTCAAGCTTGTGAGTCAGTAGCTGTCCTGTGCTTCATCAAAAACAGATTCACATGACTTTATGAATACCCATTAATTGGTAGTCACAAGTACAAGTTGCTTAAAAGGACAGTACTTGGATATTCAGATTCATAAATTGTACTGGTGTTGCATCCTAATTTTCCTTTTCTTGGGAGAGAGAAGCTAAGGTTTACAGACCTTTACATTCAACCAGGGAAGAGGTAGGAAGAAAAGACACTTCTTTCTACACGGATGCTAACTAAAGCAGATGGAGCTAAAATGAAGTAAGGTTTCCTGAGTCAGAACCTTCCTCTCTAAATACCAGGATTATTTTTGCTGTTCTTTGCTGTATCTTTGAAGGGCTTTTTGGGACACCTTGCTCCTCAGATCACAGCAGACAGATATTCTGGGGGCTAGAGTTTGTTGCCAGAATATTTGAGACTCCTTGGGTCATCATTCTAGGAGCTGTCTTTACGTGTCCCTTTGTGCTTGTTCCTCTGAAACAGTCTCGCAGCTGATTTGACAAAAAATTGTCTCTGCTGCCTTTCTTTGGGAATCATAGAACAGTCTCAGAGGCAAAGAGTTTGTGAGAAAATGCTCTTCTAATGCCAAACAGAAGCAAAGATTTAGTCATCTTGGATTGAAGAGAGCTGAATGTCTTCATTCATGTGTTTGGATTCAAGATGGTGTCTCTCCTATTAGTAATCCTGGTTATCATAAAAACAGTTGATTATGTTCTGTGCAGGATGAGATGAGACTATTGCCATTTTTCTGTCTTGGGATTTCACTGTAAGAGAACTGCCAGTTCATGTCTTTCAGTCCTAGTAAAATTGCTTCTGGGTTTTTTAATCCCTATAATAGAACAAACATTCAGAAATGTGGCATTGACCTGAATTCAGTCATAAATCATCAGTATTAAGTAAAATGAATTAGGACTTCGGTTGCTTTTCTTCTCTAGGATGGATTTCTGGTTGGGTAGGACTTAAATGAGCAACTGTAACACATCATGCCATCAACACTTGCATAGCTAGCTCCTGACTCAACTTGTGTGAGTCGCAAACCTGGCTGTACAGGGTAAGTGTGTGAATGCATACACATATGTACATATCAGCTCTACATTATATTTTATTCTTAACATTCACCTCTTGGCAAGTTTTATGCCTCCGGCTATTGTCTTCAGAGCAGGAGACAGCCTTATGCTTCCATCATGCTTGTCATTGCTGTTACATAAGGAGTTCATTCTGTAAAAGCATTTCTTCCAGTCCTTCAAAATGCCAGCAATCACATCCACTGTTCAAAATGCAGATTCTTATGTGTTGATAGTACAGAGTTCTTCTGAAATTATAGGTAAAGATTTCAGCACTATCCACATGGTCATATAAAGCATTATCTGATGTGATAGTGTCACAATTGTTCCTTAATCCTTTTTCTGTTCCTAATGGTACCTCTAAGTCCTTTTGAAGTAGTTACTTTGTTATTTGCAGTTGTGTAGTTGATCTCCTCCCCATATTCTGGTGCGCTCCAAGTGCCTTGGCTTTGTTTCACAAAGCAGTACCAAAATTTTTGCACTGGATATAAAAGCAGGTCATAGTCTCTACCAAAACTATTTCTGATAGCATACCTAGGCAGACTGGCCAGTGCTCTCACATGTTCTTTCTGTTCCAAGGGTTTCAACACAGGTAAGAAGTGAAGGTGATTTGATGATTTCAGTACCTCTGTCTAGTGGTGCTGTTTTAATAACCAGGCCCTATCTACTAGTTAACGAGGAAACTTATGTCTTGGAACTTATCGTTGCTGTGTTATCCTGGTCTTGCCATGCTTCATTCAAATGGTTTTTGTCACTGGAGCATGTGTACAAAGCAGCAGTTGGGTGCAAAGCTGTCAGGTTCTCATCTGTTCTCATCTCAACAAAAGATTCTTATAATCTCTCTGCCTCACACTTCACTAGTGACATTCTGGACTATTTTCCAGAAGTAAGGCTTAGGATATTCCCTTATTATCCTTGTCACCTTTCTAAGGCTAAGCATTCCCACACCTTTGTTTTCAGAAAGTTCCTGAAATTAATAAGGCAGGAAATTTTGGCTGTGCTATTAGAAACGTTCATGGTTTTTGAAAAGCACCTGTGGTTAAATACAGATATGATAACCTTCAGTGAGTGGGTGCTTCATGCTAATAATTGTGTTCTTAATGGTTAGTCTTCTGTTTAGTGATGGGCATCCTTTTAATAAGCAAGTACTACAGCTCTTAAGTTTTATACGTCTGTTGGTCTGAAAAAGATTTTTAGCTTGAATAAAGAGATAGTTTAATTTTCTGGGTGCTTAAATGTAACAAGTATATCTTCTTTCAATGTAAAATGATATGGTACAATGCAATGTGAGATGATGGGCTGAGAAGAATCTCATGTAATTAAAAATCTACATTGCAGACATTTACATATAAGCTAGTCATATAGATAACTTAAAAGTAATGCACTTGAGGGTGCAGTCATTCACCCTAAAGTGAGATGAGTACTCTAGGGCACACTGACTAGCTGATTCTTTCTTTTGGGCATTTGTCTAATGGAGGTTTTTGTGTTGTCAGTGTTGTAATTGTGACAAATTAATCTCACCCAAGGCATAAATTTTTTTTAGCAACTCATTTTACAATTGTCCTTGACATGATCTTTCATAGTATCTGTCTTTTTTTCATCAGCCTTATGATGAAGATGATTCAGTCTTTGTAGGCAGAAGGCCATGTAAATTAAGTTACTTGGTGTTTTTCCTTTCAGATTTTCTTTTGTTCCACTCCTTTGCTCTCTCTTTTCAAATGGACAGGTCTCACAAGCAATTTTGAAAGGGTGCATGTCCCTTAAAAAAAACAAGAAAAGGGGGAGGTCAAGTCATTAACTTCATAAAATTTAAATTAAAAGCAGTCAAACAAAAAAACCCTCAAAAATCCAAACCCACCAGAAAATGATACAAATTATTGCAGGAGTGCACCTGCAAAGATTGCCATGGGAGTTTCAGAGGGTGGTTGTGACTTCCTGAACACGGATGTAATTTACTGGGAACTGAAACTGTGACTGATTGCAACAGAAGTAGAATCATTAGCATAATTTGCCAGTGATTTTGCACTGAGGAATTGTAGTACTACTGTATGGGTACAGATTGTTTAAGTTTGTAGAATTTAGATTATTGTGAAATAAACATGCTGTGGGGATTTGAGTACTGGGATTACAGTTTAACAACAGGCATTCATTTTCAGTTGTAGGCATTTTGCATTTGTAGCAATTTTCCTCTAGTGTTAAATTGCAACTTTTTTAAACTACCCACATGTGATACTTATGAATGAAAATGTTTTTGCATACTTAAAATACCTGTATATGTTTTGTCATTTATCTTTCATTAAGTAATTCCAGTTTAATTTAAAGGGGGGGGGGGGGGGGGGCGGGGTTGGGAAGCAGGCCTGCTTCTTTCAAAATTTCTCACAGGGAGTACTCACTAGCAATCTGTTTACTTTGGGGAGTAACCTACCTGAATCTTTCTGAATACTTTAGGAACAGCCTTCTGTGTTCATAGGGATAGAAGAAAAAATTCAGTATTTTTTGGTTGGTTTCTAATATTATGCACTTAAAATAATCTATCAGGATGCTGAAATGTCAGGAGGATATTAATTTTGTCTTCAGGAAGATGAATACACCCCCAGTGGGAAAATGTGACTTTAGAAGCGTTAAATATTGCGTAGCTTATATTATTTATTTGCTGACATGGTTGTTGATAAATAACAGTACTTCCAGGATCCAGTTAGGAATTCTGTGTAAAGTAAAAGGATATATTTTAATGGTCTTTGATTTTTCTTAAACTAGAAAAAATGGTTGTTCCTGTATACTCAGCAGTAACAGTAAAGGTGAAGTAAAAAAAGACAGCCTGTGGCAAGCATTAGACATGGTAGAAAATTAGAAACACAAGGTAGTCTTTAGTTCACTTATTTTATGAAAGTTTATTCCCAAGTCTTATCTAATGAGTACAATTAGGTTAGTCCAAGAACTGCAGAAACAGAATGTTTTTTCCCTCTTTCTTGAGCAAACAAAAGGTGTTTGTATTAAAAACTCTTGAATTAACTTGCCTGAGAGCAAGTTTATACATTTTTCCCTCATTACCTTTTCCAAGATGTATTTCCTAGAGCTGTAGTCTCTCAGATCTTTCATAAGGCTTTATTTGATCTGTATAAAAGAGCACATGTGCTTCTAACTTTCTTTTCCAATCTATATAATGAAAATAAATGATCGAGTCAGAGACAATGGCTGCCAGTTCCTGTTCTTTTTATCCTCAGGCCAATAACCTTTTATGATGCTCCCCCTTAAGTGAGAGCTCGTAATGAGTAATATTAATTCTATGCATGTAGGTTCATGAAATGTGGATGAGCTTTACATTCATTCTGTGACATTTTCATGGGAATGTACAATTTGATTAAATGTGAGAAATTTGAACACACCAGGATGTGAAACCAGGAGTGTTTGCTGACCTGCCAGAAGAGGTGATTTTTTTGACATGTGGGACTGTAATTTCCTCTGTGATTAATCAAGCCACAGAAAATAACCATAATACAAATGTTTTCTTCACTTTCCCAAACAAGGAGTTCTCTCTAGTGAATGCAGCCTGAAGTTGCTGAAGGGTGGAAGGCAGAGTAGTTCCTTGTGTGATTTGTGTGTCTTATACTGCAGAAGCTGCCCTAGATACCAAGGGGTTAGTACCATCCACGGCCTTCCCAACCCCTTTTCACAGCTGTAGCACTGCTCAACAGGCAATGAGTTGACAGAAAATTAATTCTACAAAAGAACAATTAATTTTCTGCCTATTTAACACAAGGCCCCATGTTCCCAAATGCTTTTTGCTATTTGTTTTGATACTGCCATTGATCTCCGCTGCAAACCCTTATTGAAATGGTTAAAAATAGCTACAGGAAAAATTCAAGAGGAGAATACTTGCTTTGTTACAGAGATCTAATTCCCAATATACTCCCCAAGAAAGTTGTGCTGTCACTGCTGAGAATGAGCAACAAAACAGAGACTTTGCAAGGCTGAAATTTCCTAAATGGACATAATGAAAAATACTCTTAAAACCATAGGTAAGGATTTTAGCATCCTATTTGAATTCAGGAAGGACAGGAACCTTTCTGAAATTGGTGTTTTCCTGTGTGTGATAAATTGCAACTGTGACTCTCTTTCATGATCTTGTATGTCTCTCCTAATTCTGCATTTGACTCTTCTTTAGATTTCATTAATACTTCCATTTGTCTCTGCTGTGTCTTGATTCAGAGTGAAATTTTGGGCACTACTTTGCAAGACTGGTACACGATTCTCATATATTCAGGCAGTGCATTTTCAGCTTGCAGACGCTGTCATGTCTTGTAACAAGGCAAGAACATGCACATTATTGTTTCCTCATTAAGTGTTAAGCTGCTATAATCATATGGTATCCAGCAATTGTCTGTCTCTACTGTCAAAATGTGGGTTAAAATCCAGCCAATTCTTTTCTCTGCAGAAGATAAAGCTGTGGAAATACTGTTCTACGTGTTAGGTTTCAGTTGCACAGCAGATACTAAGACATCTGAATCTGATTTCTCACGGGTTTTATTTTAGCATGAAACCATATTTTAAGACAAGGTTATGCAAAAATTTACATGCCAAAGTATTCTTTTGACTTGAAGTTTAAGATCAGAATTTTAGACTAGCTGTAAGATCAAACTTGGTCTCTATATAGACTTCACTGATAAATATGATATGAATGTCTATAGTCAATGGAACTTTAGGAGTTGACTTTTAAATTATTTTAGTAACAGTTGGTTACTAAACTAACTTACTCTGGTAAAATATGTTGGAACTACCTCCCTGACTATAGTTAGTTTCCAGCAGTCATTTTATACATCAAAGGAGTTACAGCATGGCTAACCAAAAAACATGGCATCTGTTACTGTCTGTGTTTAGGATTGGATGGTGAAAGAAAACAAATAAAGCTGCTTGAGACACTAAAATGAATTATTCTATAAATATCTGAGAGATTTGCTCTATAGCCTGCTGTAGACAAAATGGTTCTACCTACTTCTGTTTGGAATAGCAAAATAGTATTTTACCCCCTTTAGAATAACAGAAGTAAAAGCTGAAGGAGGATGTTTAAGAAGAGGGTTTGCAGTAGGAGCTCATGTGGAGTATTCTCCCCAGTAGTCTACCCAACAGTAGAGTATATTTGCATAGAAAGGGATGGACTGAGTGTGTTCCCTTTAACATACATTTGAGGTGTTGGTCTCCAGTTGCCTGGGGCAGTTGTTGACTGGCAGCCATCGTTTTAGCATCCACATTTTGAAGGATTTTGGTCTAATTGTGAGGAATAAATACGTCTAAGGTTTTTGGGAAGATGCGTGGATTAGTTCTTGCTCTGTATAAGGGATGTTCAGTATGATTCTCAAAGAGGCATGTCTGGAACACAACTTGAAAAATACAATAGTGTACCAATTCTGACTTGCAACAGTGGAAAAGATTCTCACTTACCAAGAATAGTGATCATAAACCAAATACTATAAGTAAGGCTTGCAGCAGAGAAGTCACAAGTAATAACAGGCAGACAACTTATTTGGCTAGTAAGTCTAAATCTTAAAGACATTTACAGATTTTGCTGATAAGGTTAGGTGTTAAGAACAGTGTATTTTCTTCACTATTTGGCACCACTTAGTCCTCCAGTATGGCATTGTTGTGGGGTTTTTTTAAAATAAAAGCAAACTGGGAGAAGGTATATATTCCATTTCTCTTTAATCAAGGTATGTTAAAAAGTAAAGGTTAAAAAGAATGAGTCTGTTAAATAAGAACAAACCGTAGCAATGGCTATAACCTAGGATAAGTAGGAGGTTTGTAATGTAAAAAATAAAGGAGTTTTTGATCCTGTAAAACCCAAACAGCTTCTGAGACCACTGTGGACTCACTGTCACCAGCATAGGCGTAGATGCCTTAACATGGGTGAGAGATTGGAAAGAGTTTGCTCAGTCTTTGCTGGTGTGGAGGGTTGGGCCAGGCCAGTTGCACCTCTGTAGGTCTCCTTCACACTGGTGCTTCTGTGGGGCTCAGCATTAGGAATTCTGAACTGGTCTCATTTTGGAAAGGACAGAAGGCTACTAAAAATGTGTAAAATGGAAATAAAAATGTGTCTACTAAATGTTACTATGTGGTATTTGAAAATGACAATATTCATCTTCTGTTTGCAGTGATTTATTATATTTGGAGCATGTTTTAGAGTAGAATAGTAATAATTATATTTTATTTGTAGAAATGTTATATACTCTTTCAAATTTTATTTATAGGTTTGCTTGAGTTTTGTGAGAGCCAACTTACCCAAATGTCCTGTAGATTCAAGTGTTCTTCAGGCAGTAGTAGTCACAAAGGAACCATTTGCCAAACTGCTTATTTAAATATCTGTATTTTGTGCTGTACTGCCCATAATTAAAGTGTTAAGTCATCTGTTAAATCTGTGTCTGGTTGAAACTATTAATAAAGTATTCATCCCCAAGAATATTTTGTAAGCCTAAGAACTTAAAACAATAAAATACTACATATTTTGATTTATTATTTTTTTAACTAAACAGATCTTTTCACAGTGTTTAGATTTCTTAAATTAATATTGTTGCACTTGCACATTGTTTCCTTTATTTGTGCAACCTGTATTTTTTGCAAGAACATTTTCCTCAGTTAAAGTAGAATAGCAGATATTCATGTTTTATGTCTTTAACTAAAACTAAGTTTAAATAAAGTTTTCATGTAATTTGATTTAATAATATTTTTCTATTATTAAGTATATTCAGAAGCATAGGAATCCCTTGCTGGAAAGCATACATCCTTTTAGGGATGAGTTCATTATTTTTGTCAGGGCAGTATTAGTTGCTTTTTAACTGTTTAAATAACTTGCACATTTTTACTTGCATTATGCTTTTGGTTGCCTCATGTTAACAATATTCCTGTGGTTGTAGTGTTTTATTTTGTTTTTTTTTTAATGCTGTCTTCTATCATTTGCTGTAGCAAAAGCCTCAGTTTAGGGATTGTGCCTCTGATCTCACTAGCTTGGGATAGTACCACCCTGAGAATAATAAATGTTTTCAGTTTGCCTCAGAGTGATGTGACTTGTGAGGTCCTGTATTACTAGATACCTCATATTGTCCTAGAAAAAAAAAACAATTGAAGCAGTTTTATAGTGATAAATTCAAATTATGCAATCCTGGTTTCTATCACTCTGCTACAAAGAAAAAAAAAAGTGTAAATATTAAATGGAATAATGCCTGTAACATCTCTCTGCCATCTAGCACAGTATTGTGATTCCTTTTTCAGTGATGCAGATCCTTGCCTCAATGTTTCCCAGCTCAAAGCTTGGTTTTCTGGGGTTAATTTTTCGCAGTGTCTGCTTGGGCTTTCGAAGAGCCCTGTACAAAGGGAGTCAGTACAGCCTAGTGGAGAGCAGAGTCATGAGCATTTGCATCTCTGGAATGTTTTTATTGACAAACGGTAGTGTGCTATTGACATTCGTGTCCCTTGATGATACTTCTATCCTAGCTTATCTTTGCTGGTCAAATGCCTTAATTGTTCTGGCCTTTAATTCAGTCAAAGTTGGTGCAGGAGTGGAAGAGAAAAGAGAAGGAACAGGTCTAACAGAGCATCAAGCTTGAGCTGTGAAGCTGCTGGCAACGATCAACCTGTCATAATGTTATGATTTGTTCATTTTTATACCATTTATTAGCCTTTACTTGTTGTGCCATTTGGCCTCCAGGGCAGATAAAGTGCTGTCTAATTTGGTAGGTTTGCTTCTGTCAGAGTGGCCTCGACAGAGAAGGTGTTAGCTGTAGTGACAAATAATCAATAGCTGTCGTTGTCATGAGGAACGTGAGTAGTTGGGCCTTTCATCTGGAGGATTAGAGGTCTAATTGGATTGAGAATAGGGAGGGTGAGCTGTTGGGTAACCCTGTCAGCTATGTTAAGCTGTCAAATGTCAGCCTTCCTGAAAGGAAGAAGGAATGGTTAGCTTTCAGAAACAAGGAAGAAGACATATGAAAGCTTTTTAAAAAGTAGTAGATAGTAAAGTAGAATAGACTAACATATGCTTTAACCCTTTCTTGTGTAATTACTGATCTTTCTAGTTAATGAGGATGTGTGGTATGCATTCCCTCTTGCTCTCTCTCTCTGAGACAAGCAGAATTTGTGTGAAACAGATTTGGCAGCGTTGTACCAGATCAGACTGGTTTTATGTCTTGAGAAAAAGCCAGTTAACTACTCAGATAGGGAATATAAATGCCAAAGATTATGACATGGGGGAAAAAAATATCCATCAATGAAAGGAATCACTTAATAGAAGCTGTAAGGAAATCAAGTATTTTATTTTCATATTTTGTTGTAAAGAAATGTCAGTCTTATAATACCAGTATATTTCTTGAGATGTATGCAATTGTTTCAAGGTTGCTGTAAGTATTATGATCCAGTCCTGCACAGACTCTAAAATCAGTTGAATTTTGTCTACATTTTCTTACTGTTGCTTTTGATCTTTGCTTTCTGCCTGTTTCTTGGAGAAAGATTTCTGTTGTTCTAAATAAGATAAATCCGATGAAAGACCCATTATGCTGGTAGAACAAATAATTTAATGTCCCAGATGTGTTAATGTTTACCTTACCAGAATAAATAATAGGACTACATTTTTATGAAGTTTTTGGTTATAAAATTACTGAAATGGTGGTTTCTTTATTTGTCATCTTATTTTTCCATTTTCTCCAAAGTAAGTCTTAACTGTAACCATGCCAGTATTTCTCTTCTCTAAGTAACACATTTGCCTGGCGATCTGTAGTACTTGGCCATAGATATCTGTGTAATGGATCTGGAAATAGCAAGGTTTTTAGATGGTGGAATATAGCTCTTTATGTTGCATCAGCTAATTAATTTTTTATATTTTTCTTTTTTTCTCTTTTTTTTTTTTAATGGACTTGTAGGTATTTCAAAACTCACAGGTTTATTTTTTTTATTTTTTTTCCTATGTGTTTGGTTATTTATTCTGAAGTAGTGGTTTTTCTGTGTGTTTCAATTTGGATTGATTCCCCTGCTGCTCCTCTCTGTTCTGCAGCACTTATTGATGGTCATGTGGACTTGGAACATTGTTTTTACAGGTAGTCTGCTGTAAATACTGGTAAACCCAACCTTAATCACAGGTTTATCTTCATAGATTAGTAGAATAGTGTAAGTATTCCAGAGGCAGAAATCTTAAACAGATTGTCTGTTATCACATTTCAGTGGCGTTGTGTCAGAAATCATGGGGGTTTTATCCCTTTGAGATTAACTGCCGTGCTCTCAAAGACCCATCTTTGTGTGAGAGATTGGATTCATGTGTGTTGAATAATTTTTGGGTTTGCAGTTACTTATCTGACAGCTGCTGTACTACTGTCATTTATTTTCTAATAATCCAGTTCTCCTGACTTATCTTTCTCTGCTTTGTTTCATTGCTTCCCCAACTCAGACTTCATGATCTTGATATTTATTTTTTGAGTCTGAATAATCTGGTTTAAGCACATTTAACCTTCTGGTGTGAGCTACAGGATGGACAGATGAAGAAGTGACATCATAGCCTACCTCTCACAGCTTGAAGTGTGTTGAAGGTTGCTGAGCTACAGGAGAAGTATTGTGCTGCTGTGGCCTGATTGGCTTCAGTATCCATAATATCCCTGAAGCTAACCCAGCATTTCTGTACTGTGTGGTTGTCTGCAGTGTAGATACACTGTGATAAAATGAGCTTTTTAATAAAATAAGCCCAGGCCTATTTATTATTATTTTTAATTACATATTTAGCTTATTGAAAATCTATCCATTCCTCTGAATTTTTTTTTGCAAAATTCCATCTTTTGTTTTACTCATTGTGATAAAAAAGAGTGTCATAGTTTGGTATCTTAATTTCTAGAGTTTTACCTAACAGTTGGTATGAAAATCCTTACCCAGTATTTTTTCCCAGACAACTTCCTTGCTATGGCAGTGATCTGTGGTTTCTCTAGTTTTCCCTTTTTTCTCAAGGTCAAACATCACTATTGCTCTATAAACTCTATTGCTCCAGCAATATTACAACTATTTTCATTAATCCAATTTATTCATTTTCATTATACAAACCATTCTCTCCCATTTTATGTAATGTTAATTTTATTTCTCTGCATCTCTGTTCCACTTCTTGCTCTGGTAACTCTCCTCCTTTCCTCTACTTGGCTTTGTATCTTCTGCCACCAGGCTTTCTGTGCTTGAAATAATCCAAGGACAATATTGTCAGGCCTAGAATATATTTTGTATTATCATCCTTGTGCCCCTGTTGAGCAGTCTTGCTCTCAGGCACTTGAAATTTGAATATGAAATTCCATTAAAATAATAAGAAAAGGAATGTCTCCAACTGCAGTGATTTTTCTAAAAGATTTTGCAAATATGGTTTAAGTGCAAACCATGGTGGCAGAACATTGCAAAGCTCTGCTTGTGTTGTGTTTCTCAGTGAAAAGGAACTAATTCTGCATAGCATATGGAATGATATCTTAAATATCTGTACAGCCAGCTGGTAGAATTACTTTATTTTCATCTATTGAGTTCAGTGCATACTTTTGTGAGTAAAATTTGCAAGAGCTTCTGGACTGATGACTCACCTATCACATCTGATAGGTGATCTTTTCTGATCTTTGCTAAGTCCTCTCCCATAACAATTATTTTTCAGGCTACTATCAACAAATAGAATAATTTATATTAATTTTTGAAGATTCTCAGTTACCAAGAGCAAATAGGTAAAACAGTCCTGTCTTAAAAAAACATCTTAAATGGGTACTTAAGTCTGAAAAAGTATTGGTGCGTAACTTAAACTCAAGAGATTTTGTTGCAAAGATCAGCTAGAACTGAACAGGATATAAATATGCTCAGCAAAGACACAAGTAGTTTGTTCAGGCATGAGCAGTGCTTTTTGTATAAGAACATTATTCCATATTACTTGAGGTTTGGCTCTTTTAAGTTGGCTTAATTATCCTGGGTTTCAACTCCTGGCTGTCTCCTCCATACTGTTATCAAACAGCTTCCCCCTCTCATTTTGCTTTGTTCAAAGGGCAGGTGAAAATTTCTCTATCATTTGATCTTGAAGATAATGGTTGTATCTTCAAAATGGTACTTTTTTTTTAAAAAAAAAAAATTGGTGCATATGGTACTTGGAGAGTTACACATCAGATCTGAATAGAATTCATTTTGTTTCACTTATTGTTGTTCCTTGAGCATGTTTAGTATTGTGGCATCCCTCGGTGCACAAGAGACTTGTCCAGCTCCTCTCCCTGGGCATTGACGTCTGCTGCCAAGGCTGTACCTTAAAAAGTACCTTTGCAGACAAAGACATTTCCCTGTTTGAGTGTCCTTTTTAAAACATCGTTCCTGCATTAATTGCCCCTCTGCTGCTGACCTCACAACTGATCGTTAATGGTTATGAGAAGAAATATTGTTGTTGGGACTGAGAAGCCACTTACTTGTTTGTGTCCAGATTTGGCACTGACAAATTAAAACAGGATTTCCACTATTATTAGCTCATCACTTTGGTTTAGTCCCATTCTGTGAACTGTAGGGTGATTTCTGTTGGAATAAGGTGTCCTTTTCTAATTATTCTACAGTAAAAAGGGAAGATATTTGTTTTCACTGATAAATGTTATTCTAATTTTAGGTGAATTAGTTTTGTGTTAAATGTATCCACATACACTTCAATACATGAAGTGCCAGCAATAGATCACTTTGAAACAGGACACCTTTCTGCTGAAATCTCCAGGAATCTTCTATCAGGTGTCTGACACATCCTTAATCTGATGCTCAGGCTTGTCATTTGAATCAATAGGATACTAGATAGGATATCTTCAGCATGCAAGGCTACTGCTATAGGAGGTATTTGAAAAATAAATTCAGATCTTATGGCCAGCCACAAACTCCAGGAGCACTAATCTTTCATTTGTCTCTCTCTTTGTCTGTAAACAGTTGGTTAAATTGTTGATTAAAGAGAATTAAATGAATCACACTTAAGTCAAAATGGATATGTATGAACTGTATAAGCAAATTCTGTTGCTGCCTGAAAAGTAACAGCTAATGTCCTCATTTTATAAAATACAAAATTAATTTAACTTGCCTATTGAGATTCTAGATTTTCTCGTCTCTTTGTAGAGCAGTTTGGAACCCTCTTTCCTTACACTTTTTTTTTTATTATTATTAATGAAGGATTAAGGAAGAATGCTACCAGTTTTTACTAACAAGGAATAATTTTTACTGAAATACTGATTTATGTTATGAATATCACCTGTATGTGTTCAGCCTTATGATGGGAACATTTAAACATAGATAGAGATATTCACAAAGGATGTGTTTTCTTAACGCTGTTAATATGGTGTGGATTTGGGAAGGCACTGACCTTGAATTGTTATTTTATCTGGCTCTAGTCTGAAAAAAGGAAAATAAATCTCGTACTTTTATTACTGCTAAGATGCAGTTTGAGTAGATTATGAAGGCTTTGATTTATTTACCAGTACTGTATGTAAATTATGGCTTCATTTTAAATATCAAACACCACTGCAGTGTATATAGAACTTATAAAATTATGCCATATGTAAAAATAGCCTGAAGTGTCTGAATAATTATTTAAATAAAGAGTAAAACTTTATTGCTGGTTGTTTTTAATATGGATTGTCTATCTACTTCTGTAATAGTTCTGGAGACTTCGCTCAAAGCCTTTTCTCAGCCAATAGAATTTGATAGGTAGATTTGCAATTATTTCACATAGTGGTTTGTTTTAGAACTTAATAGGTTTGAAACATATTTAGATCACATGAAAGGCATGCATTTCTTTGCAGATAGAACAGCAGCTAAAATGATAACAAAAAGTTCTGTGAAGCGGTGCTCAAAAATGAGCATATATGCAGCACTTTCACTTTGCAAGCGTTGCTGCTTCCAGCAGTCTGTAAGGACATGACATGCACATAGAAGGGGTGCAATTAAGAAGTACAAGGCAGTAGTGACACAGTACTAGTCAGAGTGATGCTTAGTAGTAATGGCAATTAGTTTGCTTCCAGAATGAAATAGTACTGTGCAAAGGTAGGATAAAAAGACTTGGACTGGACTAATGGGCTGCTATTTAGACTTGTTTTCGGGTAGAATTCTGTCATGGATTATATTATGCCTTTTTAAAATCTAATAAAAATGTTGCAAATCACAGGATTTGTAACATTTAATTAGATTTTTAAAAGGCATACATCTCTTTCAGGGATATATTTTCTTAGTTTTGTTACGGTGTTCTTAGTTCAAGACAATTCAACTCAAAGCCGTTAAAATAAGGAAAATGAATGCAGTGACTGTTTCATAGTACTTGTATTTTTGGGGAGCAGGGAGTCAGATTTCTGAGAAATCTTTCAAATCACTATTTTTTTGAAATACAATATATTTTGAAAGCTTAGTGTTTGATTCTTTATGGAGAGGTGGGCAGTGATCCTGTAAATATGGTTGATGTGTCTCAGGCTTTGTCGTAAATCCCCAGAGATTGTGTGTTGTGGGGACTTCTGCCTGAGTGACTTCAAAAGAACACTACAGGAAAACAAGTTCAGTAACAGTGGAAGAGATCAACTGGAAATGAGAATGCTAATTGCATTTTCATCCTTGAAGTGTTTTTTGCATGAAAGCCACTAATTTCTGTAGGTAGACCGTAACATTGCTGGAGAGCTGAGAACACTTCATAGAAGCAACATGTACAGGCCATGGATAAATGGAGAGGTCAGAGGCTGTAAGATACAAACACCTATTTTCTTTCAGGCTGTGCTGGGAAACAGTTTTACCTTGGCTTTTACAGCACTGGTCTGTTGTCTTGTCTGTTGTATTCTTTAACTGTGTGCCAGTTGATAGTTCTGTCTATTCCTATGGAAACCAAGAGAGTAAAGCCAATCTTGCAAGAGGCTTTAGGGAGAATTGCTCTCAGTTGAGACACTGCCTTGCTTTCAGTCAAAATGTCTGATAGTCAGAACTGGCCTCAAGTTGTGCTGATGTTCTCCGCTGATGTATTGCCTAAGATGCTTTGCCAGACAGATGAACACGTTCAGCTTGAAAACTGGTAAATAAGGTTTCTGTTCAGCTGTCTGAGAGATTTTTCTCCAATTGAGTGTTTTATTTTTGAGTCTAGAATGCTGCTAAGGAAGTTGTTAAAAGGGTACTTGGTGAGATTAAACCCAGTGTCAAAAATCAGTGTTTTCATCATGGTCGGCTTGGAAGGGTTAGAAGAACATTACATATTTAAGTCTGCCAGTGGTTTGTTAGATAGAAGATATGGCATCATCCTTGTCCACACAGATTAATAATAATTTAATAATAAAATTAATAGATTAATAATAATAAATAATACTACTAATAATAAAGAGCTTACAGATTATTTTTTTTTCAAAGCTGTAGCCCAATGGATAACTGCTAAGGGTTATGTCTAAAACAAGAATCCTAAAGATTTTCTCTTACTTTTATTTTTCAGTTATATTGTTCATCAAGCAGTTAACCCTTGGTTAATGATAACCAGAGAGGCAGCCTGCTACTTTGATGGTGACTTCACTAATTTTAACTAGAAACTGGGGTTCTAAGTAACAACACTGACTTTATTTTTCAGGTTTTTGTCAGGAGCTGTTTAAACAAACTTACTGATATTCAAGGAGTGTAAGAACAGTGCGGTCACATACTGTAAAGGGCAGCTTTTACAGGGCTTTTAGCTGTTGTAACCAGGCAATATGAATTCAGTTTCAGTGTATTAGAAAAGAAGATGTTGTAGTATTTCTTGTATAGGTAATATTTCAAAACAAAAGTGCTAATTTATAAATCAAATTAATTCTTATTTGCAATTAAATTCATATATCTACTTGCTAGCCTGTCTTCGTAGTTTTTCTTCCGAAGAATTCTTGTGAGATTTCTGGCAAGTAGCTCATAATGTAAGAATATCAAAATAGTCCTTTTGATGTATGGATTTCAGTTACTTTTGGAATAGTAGTCTGTTCCTATAGATATCGAATTAGAAGTATGATAGAACAGATTCTGTTTTTCTAAGTGCTTAGTTTGTTTCCTGAAAAGCTACTGAAACTGGTAGGTGTTAGTGACAGAAGTCCACATCATTCCAAGTGGTTTCTGACATTCTTAGAATGTGCCTCTTCTCAAAGAGACACTAAAAGATGAAACAACCTCTAAAGAAACCATGTGCACAGTCCCTTTCCGAAGTTATAAAAATTTTGAAAATCTGAAAATTTGTTTATTTTGTACAAGATTTATTTGTGGGGTGAGGCATCCTCTCTTCAGCACCTCCTCACTTGGAAAGAGAGCGAGCACGTTTGTGTAGATAGTAAGATTATCTTCTGTAAGATCGAATAGATCAAAGAGCAATTTCTACTCTGTGAAGATAAGCAGGTTAAATTCAGTTGCCATTTTTGTTTTAAAGAGAAACCTCGTGGATTTATTTATCTTTCAAAGGCTTAGCTAGCAATTAAGGAGTTCAAGTTTTTTGACTTTCACTGCTTCTTGAAAGCATCTGACAGCGAAGAACTGTTCTCAACTTTGGCTTTAGCATCTGTGCTAATCTGTTGGCAAAGTATGTTAATGCAGTGCCAAGTGGCTGATATGTTCTGCTTTGGTTTTTAAGGCAAAATCTAAAATACTTTCATGTTGTACATATTTTACCTCCATGAGTGTCTGACTGTACAATATGATTTAGTGTTTGCCATTGTATAGATTTCTACTGGCTTTAGAAACTGATGTGTCACTGTTAAAAAGTATAGACATTTTTATGTTTCAGGCATAAGCAACAATTAAGTCTTGACTCCAACTCCTAAGAAGTCTGCGGTTTAAAAGGCTTAACTAATCTAATCTGACTGTTAAAAGATCAGAGCAATCTGTTTGGGGTTTTCTACATGTATGTATGTATGTATTTATTTATTTATTTGTATATTTGGGGTGGAATGTGCTTCTCTGGAAAAGGAGATAAGTGGGGTGTGGTATACTAGATTTCAGTGTATGTTACCAGTTCTTAATCTGGGTCTAAAGCAAATGAACAGTATACATGAGTATACTATGTATTCAATAACCCATGATATAAGTATTTTTTCTGTTCTCAGGATGCTGTTATATATCCAGCTCTACTTTCTTAAATACTATTTAAGCATTTAAAAGAAAAACTAAACCATTAAGAATATTTAAATACAATAATAATTATCTAATAGTTGTATAATCACTGTCTATATTATGATTGGTGCAGTATTAGAACAGATGTTTTATCTTTGCAATTAATTTGACTGTAATAATTTTTTGCTGCTCTGTTTGTGAAAGAGTAAAAGTAACTGAATTATATATTATATTCCTCTGAAGAGGATTTATTGATTGTTAAATAGTCTATCTTTTTACAAAAGATTGCTAAGAAAATTTTGCTAAAATGTCTTACATAAGTGCTGCTTAATTAATAATGAATATATTTCAACAATCAAAATTTAATAAGCTAATAAATTATTAATCTATGGTAGAGATGTATAATTATCAGATCTCTGAAATCCTTTCTGTCGTAGTTGGTGGACTTGCTGCACTGCTGTCTTCAAACACACCCTTTTCAATAGGCTGACCTTTGTGCTTCTGATTTTGTAGAGGCCTCTGTTTCACCACTTCCCTGTACTCTGCTGCACACTTGCTGACCAGGCTTAGTTACTGCAGGGCTCTGTGTTTGGGGCTGTGGTCGGTGATTAATGCCTGATTTTTGGTAAATCTCATCTTACAAGTACAGAAACAGCAAGGGATAAGGTGCAAAAGTATTTTAATCAATGAATCATCCTTTAGGGATTATGACATTACAGAATTTAGGGTATTCAATAACATTTTGAAATCGTGGTAAGTAATGTTTTAAGAAGGAAGCAGCTGAGAGAGACAGCCTATTTGACCTCAGAAGCATATAAGAATTTAAAATTATGGGGATAAATATGTAAGCAGAAATAGAGAATCGGGTAAAATGAGCACCTTCTGCCAGCAGTAGGTTCTTTAAGAGTAATTGGATATTTAGTTAGTTTATTTCATAGAAAGAAATTCAATCGGCTGCCTTTTTGGGCATGTACAAAAATATTAACAATAGTGCTAGATGGAAAATTGCAAGTTTAATTAGAAATTTGGACATAAAATGTAAGACAATGGTAAATTATTATTTGATAATGAACTGAAAACAAATACAGCTGAAATATGAGCTATAAGATCAGAAGGCATGGATTAGAATTCCTTAACAGTTGCACTTGAATCTAATATTAGTCAATATTTTTCACAAGCTAACTTAGAATCATGAGTAGTATTTTTTAAAGGATACTTAAGAGTGGCACAGTGTTAGGCATGATTGTCAGTCAAAGAGAGGATGGCGGTGGCCAGGATATCAGAAGAATAGGAATACTTAAAGTAATTGAAATTATTAGAAATGTTAAAGTCCAAAATGCAAGTCCCAGGGGGGAGACAGATGACGCATGTAATGATTTGTTCTCTGTATTATGAATTTATTATTTGGAACATGTCTGAGAAGGATGTAATGTGCTAACTGATTGGAGATTGTACTTAATTTATGGGAGAAATGCACTTCTAAGTATATCTGACAAGATATATGCAGTAGCAGTAGACAAGTGTCACTGGGATTCAGGAGGGTACTTTGTGAGACCCCCTCCAGTAGCTCTGTAATCTCTACTTACTTGTGTTCAAAATAGAAGGGCTCCAACTAGAATGAGTGCAGAGAGCTGATTATTTTTTGAGGACAATGTAGGGTTTATTCTTTGTTCCTGAGATAAAATCACCAATGCTTGTTAAGATTTTAAAAGACACACTATATTTTCATGGGTAGAAGAATTAAATTGTGTCCTTGTGTGTGTGTTGGCTTTAAAAAAAAAAAATAAACCCAAACAAGAAATGAAACCTAAAAGCCCCAGCCTGAAACAGAGAACTGGGAGGAAAAAAAGTCCTGAACGCTGTAATTCCACTTAAAAGAAATCGCTGGGAATTTTTTGAAAAGGATTAGATGTTCTTACTCTCTATGGTGCTGGAGGATGGATTTACTAATCCAGAGGGTCAATTTTAGCCTTCAGTTCTAATTTGTGGTTTATCTATAAATACTTCTAAGGCTTTCTATTCTGCTGCAAGTATATGCCCTGACTGCATCTTCAGTACTTATGACTGTCAGCAATGAAAAGCCCTTGAAAACCACCTCCTTTGTAAGGGTTTGTGTTGTTTTGGTCTGTCTGTTCCCAGTCCTGGGAAAGCAGGTATGTAATTTTGGAGTGGAGCCAAGGTAGCATCTTCACGCTTTAACAGCTTGGCATTCTTTTTAATGACCCCTGCTGTTTTTACCAGGAGGTTGTATAGAGATGCTGGGCTGCTTTTCCCCAGTTCCTCTGGCAACCCTCACAGTGCACTAAATCTTCACAGGCCCATTGTAGGTATTCCGAAAATCAAGCCTAGCTGTACTTTAACAGTTGTCAGTTCATGTGCTCTACATTGTAAATTATTACAGATCCGTCTTTCAAGTTGTGTTAAGTGCTTCATGTGGATTAGAATTGTTAGGGTTTTTTAATATGTGGTCTCAGCAACTAATAGGGAAATAAGAAATTTTTCTAGATTAATTGTCCACTTTTAACCCACTGATGACGAGGTGATGGTAGCCTAACTATGGGTATACTTTTGATGTGCTTGGAGAGATGCACAAATGCCTATGACTCTTAGCCTTACCTTGTACAGCTAAGTTTCTCCCCTTATAAAATGTGTTGTATTTATCTCTGCAGTGTGTTTTTAAAATCTGAATATGAAAAGTTTAGTGTCAGAGATGTAGCCACACTACAGGATAGGAGAAGTGGTTAGCCAGAGTGTAAAAGCACACAGTTTAATATAATAACCAAGTTAACTCACCAAGAAATAGTGGGATGAGAATGGAAATAAATTTTCACAGACCTCTGTTGCACATCACTAGAATATTTCTGGAAACCAGGTGTACTCTTTAAAGCAAGTTTGTATGCTTGTGAAATACCTAAAACTTGCTGTGAAAAGTACTTCTGAGGAAGTGTTTGAAACAGAGGCACGTGGCACTGAGTGACTCAGAACAGGACTCTGTGGGCTGTAGGGAGTGGAAAGATGTGAAGTGTGAGGCAAATGTTTTTAGTGCACTGGTAATAAAACCAGTAGTTTCAGCATCAACCTATGACTAGAATTATAGCGCTGCTGAGCAGAGCTCATTTTTTCTTTAGCCTTTCACTTAGGTGACCATATGGGACAGCCTGACTGTGGCTGTTTGACAGATGCCCACCCAGCTGCTCTCTCACTACACTTCCTCAACAAGCCAGGGAGAGAAAATTGAAAAAGCCACTTTAGATTAATAAAGAAAAAAACACATTTTCTTGTAGACCCAGAAAACTAGGTAGAAAAGTTTACCAGTGATTTTCCACTGAAACCTTCCCCTGGCAGTAGAATCATTTTGAATATACTAGACAGCTATTTTAGTGACCAGACTTGCAGTTTTGGGGATAATTTTTTCAATTTCAGAGGTAATCTAAATTCTGGCGAATTCACTGATTCTGACTAAAATATTTCTTCCATAACTCTCTTTTCCATAAAAACATTCAGGAAAGGAAAGTTTTTCTGACTGCTTAGTAGTTTAGCTTGGAGTCCAGAACTTTCTTTGAAGTCATTACTTGATGGCAGAGCTATATGCTTACTGTCTACCAAAAATGTGTTCCACATCAGTGCAGTTAGTACCTGTGGGTGAATTTTTGAAATAACAGAAGTATTTCTTCTGATTACGTTGAAGTCAGCTGTGCTCTGAAACACTGCTGTAGATTGCAGAGTCAAGTATTTTGATTGAATAATTTAAATAGAATGTAAAGGAATTTTCAGAATTGGCATTGGAATGGTAAATTTTTGCTGCCAGGAACTGAGTTTTCTGTACAAGTATTTAATCCTGCTTGCTCACAATGTTTTCTGTTTATAATAGAATAAATTTTGAGTCACTATCAATGGTAAGAGACCATGGACTGACTCAGGGAGATTCATGCTGCCCAGGAATGTTTAGGCCAGTCAAGTGCATTATTTATGAGCAGAAACATAGCCAGCTTGAAGACTTGTTATGCACAAAAATTTTATAAAAATGGAGGAATTGGCTTTTCAAATTAAGCATTCCCTTCCTCCACCTAATAAGACATAAATTACATCTGCCTTCAAGGCATGTTGATACATTCCATACTTACAAGCTTAAGCAGTAATCAATTGAAGGTGGATTGTCATTAAAAAGCACGATATTGTTTTCTAACAAGTGAAAGGAAGACAGCAAAATTCATGGTATTGCTAAAGAAAAGAACAGCAGTCAGAAGCAAAAGCATGAATAAGATAATTCAAATAAGTAATGTAAGTAGAGGTGTTTTCTGTGGTAGTGTTAAAAAAAAAACTTAAATCACTTGGAAGAAACATAATCTTTTGTGTTTCAGAATGAAGGGATTTATTACAAATTCATTTTCTAAGGAAAAGGATTTGTTGACTAAGCATGCAAGAGAATAATGTAGTAGTAACTGATGGAAAAATGTGTAATAGCAAATGTAAAATACAGTATAGAGAGAGAAATTCTAATAATAAAAGGGCATGTTTCATTAGTTTTATGCATTATTTTAACTTTCAGTCTTCTTTACAGTGGAATTCATTCAAAAAGCAGAATATACTTTTAAATCTTCCATTAAGTACCCATCAACAAGACAAAATCTTTTTTTTTTTTTTTCTCATGGGTATGCATGCACTGTGTACAGGAAATATTGAAAACAACCCAAATGTATTATCCTCTGTGATGGAGAAGTGCAGCTATATTTCTTTGAAGACTAATACTCTCTCAAGTTATTTAATATTGTCTTCCTCCAGTCTAATTGCCAACCACATCAAGATACACTGAGATATATTTTTTTCACTAGTTTTAATTCTTCTTTTTAATGAGTTTTGTAAATTTTTTGTCCTATTTGCCTGTACAGTGTGATGGCAAATATGAGTAGTATTCTCATCCTCAGCTTCACCCCAAATTTATCATGAATTAATTCTGAGTGTGTTCTCTGTGGTTTAGGAGCTCTGCGGACATCATGCTGCTCTGTCCCTGTACTTTGGAGTATGCCTTAATATGTGTCTGTGTACTAAAGGAACAAAATCCTGAGGTTATGTTTTCCCTGACACCCAGCAGAAGAAAAAGATGTATTTGGTCACTTCAGACTAGGAATGCTGTGTAGTAGCCATGCTGTCTCTGGCAAGAGAAGTTTGCACATTCAGGCAGGTCTGTGGTAGGTTCTGTGACAGGCTTTTCTTGTATGCTGTCACTGACGAGCAAAGGCTAGTAACAATAAATGGTAGAAGCAGAACAAGGTAATTTTGTCTGACCTCATTCATTATATGCTTTCCCTATTTGTATTTTAAAATAAAATAGTGTAGCAGAGAAAAAAAAAAAAGTCATGTTCATTTATTTTGGCCATACCTGGTCAAATCCATTCTCCATCCATAAAACTTCAGTCTTCCATTGCTGTTAGACAAAAAGCCAGAACACTAATTTTTGTCAAGTGTGCCCTTCCAAAGTTCATGGCTGCTTTGAAAAATGAAATTTGAATATTTTTTATGCCCTGGCACTGGATTCTGTGGAGGCCTCTGGAATCCTTTGGCGTGTCTCCATCCTACCATTCTGCTGACAAAAGTGATTTGCAATTCTGAGCCTTATGAGATACCAAAGTGCCCCTGTGCAGTAGTACTGCTTGCCCTTGTCTACTTGATTGCCTTTTTTCATTGTTTTTCCTAAGACAGCCTAAGGGGACTAAGCTAACATGCAGAATTTATAAAAGAATTGTAGCAGACTGAAGTATGTTAATTTGCAGGTAGTTTCATAAGCAGAAGAATCCAAAGACATGACTTCTATTGATTTGAGCATCACCTTTCCTGTGTACATTGTCTAATAAAGCTTCATCAAATGCTCTAGCTTTTCCCTGAGTGGGGGAGAATTAGTACAATTTATCTTCTCTTCTGAGCTTTCTATTTTCATTATAGTTTTAGGTAATGATCTGTATGGGAAATTGGCAAAAGCTGGTATCTTGGGGAAAAATTGGAAGACAGTAAGCAAAATTAGGAGACAACACTTTCCTTTCACTTTAGGAAGGGTTAAAAGTTAGTGTGAAAGGAGCAGGGATGTTTAAACCGTGATGACTGAAGGCAGGTGTGGATGTTTTGCTTTAGTGAGTTACTCTGCTGAAGGTGATTTGATAAACCCACAGGCTTTGGGAAGTGGAAGCATAAAACTGTTTAACATCTCTCCTATAAGGAAAATAACTTTCAAGCAAGGGGTAGAAGCATGTCAAGGCTGACTGTACTACTAAATCAGTACAGCTTCTTCATGATTACATGTTCGTGTCAATAATTTTCAATGGCTTCTTCAATGATTTGAGAAATAAAAGCAGATTGGGTTTTTTGGGATCCACCATCATTTTATCATTAGGTTTATATCAAAGAAGCAGATCTATGTTACTTTTTTTGAAAACAGTGAAAACCTAGTGTAAGTCCTAGTAAGTATTAATGTGTTGTAAAGCTAGCTGTTCCATCCATTTATTATGTATATTGTAGACCAAAATTCATACAGTTCGCAATTTAGAAACTAACAATCACTTTTGCATATATTTGCTATGTGTTCAGATGAGTACATTTTATCTTTCTGAATCATCCCCAGTTATTTTTCATACTTTCATTTTGAAAATTATACTCTTTCTTCATGTTTAGTTTTATTCTTCATCTGATACGTGTTTACCTTGCTGAAACCAGCATGTAAGGATCTTACTTCAGTTTTTACATGATTTTTACTGAGTCAAAATTAAAAAACTCTGTTAATATTGCAGAATTTTTGGTATTAATGAACCCTGTTCTTATTCTGCTAATGGAATATAAATATCTAAAACCAGGTAGCACAAGAGACTTAAGAATGAAGGGTTCATGTTAACAAAAAAAATCTTCATTGGATGTTTCCAAAGCTTTAAGCTGTTTTGCTGCAAGCTTTTTTAGGCACTGTAACACTATATATATATATATATGTATATGTATATATATGTATATAAGTATCATAATTTGGTTTGACAAACTGACATAAATTTCTGATATATTTCTTTGCCCAGGGAAATTACCGCTTCATGAAACTTTTACTGGCTCGTAGAGGGAACTGGATGCAGAAGGACTTAGAGGATATGACACCATTACATTTAACTACACGTCACAAAAGCCCAAAATGTTTAGCTTTGTTGCTAAAACATATGGCACCTGGAGAAGTGGATACTCAGGACAGAAATAAGGTAAAAGTACTGCTTATTTTAAGACAACTGCTTATTTTAAGATTTGTAGCAACTTTAGAAATTGGTTTTACATCAAGCAGTTATGTGCAAAAAATTATTTGTCATAAACTTTTTCTAGGTCTTCAAAGTAGAAATATTAATATTTTCCTGATGTAATGATGTCAAAGTTCAGTTGCACTGGCACCAATGATATTCTTCTTAAGAGTAGTTACAACAATAGAGGATTCAAAAACCATCCAAATCTTTCTGTAACATTATGATCCTTGTTAGATTTTGCATAGCATGTGCTTATGTTGCTTTTCTTGCTTTGAAAAACCTCACATTTAGAATCTTTTAATGATAAGAGTTGGTAGAAAATTGCCTGTAATTACAGCAGTCATTCTGGAGAGGTCATGCTGACTTCATGACCATGCTAATTAATTAACAAAGGTATGCATAAACCAGCCAAAACCATTTAGCAACCTTGCCTGTTCAGCAGATTTCCAAGCCAGTATTTAAAGCGTTGCCAGGTTCCCCACAAAACATGGAGTGCTTTTCTCCTGGTTCACATCATGAGTAGTCACAGTAACAAAAATGGAGTTCAGATTGGTGAAAACTGATCTTGGGCACAGAGTCCAACCCGTTGGGCCCATGGCTTTTTCAGTTTCCTTGCTGTGACTGTGCACATCAAAATTGTCAAATATAATTCCTGAACATGAGGGAGGGAGAACAAGTGTCTTTTACATCTGCTTCCATGTGGATAACTGACTGAAACTGGTTGTAGGTGAGAAAAGGCAGTGAACCAAGGCTATTTTGGCCTTCTGGTAACCAAGAGTTCCTGCTTTCAGTGCAACTGTTAGTTTCCACAAATACTGGTCAGCTCCATTTAATAAGTAACACTCATTAATTTATTACAAATTTTTACTGGTACAAGGCTGTGGTAGCACTTTGTGGAGCCCCTCTCCAGTGAGTGACAGGTAGAAAAGAAGGCTGTGTTATCTTACTGTTGTTACCATGGTACTAAGCTAACAGCTGGCAGCAACAAACACAAATAGGCTCCTTTTTGTGTTCTTCCTTTACAGTGCAGTTAAGGATATGATAGTGAACTTACACATTCCATGTCACAGTTTAAGGATGCTAATCCAGGGTATCGTACTTCTGTACAAAAATGTCCTGCTGGAGTTGTTTCTCTGTTTCCAATCAAAGCACTATGTAATGTTTAGTAGGTGTGAGGGGGTAAGAGAGCTGCAAAAAAAAATTCATTCTTTATCTTATAACTCTGTTACTTGGCAGCTGGGAGAGGTGTGTCTGGTAAATTAAATACTTGTTAATATGCCAATGTTTTGCTGGTTAAGAAACCCACACATTGTTCTGCTTATGTAGTTGTAAACATTGATAAGGCCTGTAAAAAAGCTGTTAGCAGTCAAGAATTTGCAATAGGAGCATGGATTGCCTTTTGATGTTTTATTGGACTGCTATTGGGTCATTGGGCATTAGATTCACTAATATTCAACCTCAGAATTCTGAGTCATCACAGACAGTAAAGTCAAAACCTTTGTTCAAGATGGATCTAAGTCTTGTGTCAGCATTCAGTGTCACCTTCCCCTAGCGGAGAGTAGTCTCTGTCAATTTGTGTTATCCCAACAGAGTTTGAAATTTAAGAGGGACCACACTAATCACTGCAGTTGTTCTATAGTGCATCTCTGGTGCTGAGGCCTGGTTCGGGTGATTGTTCTAGCTGGGATGTCATTGCTTAATACCGAGCACAGGTATTTTCTCCAGGTCTGAACTGCTGCACCAAACGGCCATGAGGGCACTGCTAAGTGGCATACACATTTTTCTTTTACCATAGTCCAACAGATCTTCAGAAAAAGCAGTTACTCTCCTACCAGAGATACTTACAAGCATAAGGGCTTCTCAGTTTATTCGTCATATAAGGTGGTGCAGCTTAGACCTAATTCAGACCTCAATAGCAAACGTGTGTGATGATCTGCTTTTACTGAGGTAGATGGGCCCCTTGTTCAGCTTTGTTTAAAGCCTATTTTCACAAATTTTCAGTTGTCAGCCACACCGGATACATGTGCTCAGATTTTGTCAGTCTTCTTTACTGAAGTGTAACAAAAGCTTGCTTATTTACCTGTTGTTTAAACCTGGCTTTAGCCAACTTTAATTTTCATGTTTCAACAATTTTTCAACATGTTGAAAAAGCTTGTGAAAATTGTATTGCAGCAAACTGCATTGCATTGGAGTGCCTACTACAATAATCCAGAGCATGTGAAACTTCTCATAAAACATGATTCAAATATTGGAATTCCTGATATTGAAGGAAAAATCCCACTTCACTGGGCAGCTAACAACAAGGACCCTAGTGCGATCCACACAGTGAAATGTATTCTGGTAAGAAAGTCTGCTATATAAGTGTATAACACTTTCTGTCCTTACTACTTTCCTCTAATAGAAGTATGTTTTTATTCTCTTGAGATTTCTCATTTTTGTCCACTGACTCTTTGAGAATGAAATTATTTGCTTTTCCTAATATCCAGAACTTTGTAAGAAATAATCCTGAATATTTTTGCTCTCTCAAAAAGAATTTGTTTTGAGTTCTATGGGTGAATGTCTTTGCTCTAAGTTTTGTAAGAGGAGGGAGAGGAAAGACTTAAAAGTTTTACTGGACAAAATGGCTAGTCATATTGCTCATTTCAGTTGCATTTTGCACACTGATTTCTTTGTTACGTCTTTTGTTATTTGAAAGTTTATATCTAGTTATTTGTACTGAAAATCTTACTTAAATTTGGTTTTTCAAGTTAGAATTCTGGGAAATACTTGGTCAGTTGTCAGTCAGGCCACAATCAGTTTGCTGAGAGACTTTCTATGTAATTTTGCATATGAATTTAATACTGTTTCCTTGATTCCACATTTTCTCTTTCTTCACTATTTCAGTTTATCTTGTGCAATGACAGTTATAATGGGTATAATGAAATAATGTGCTCAGCTTGATTTTTACCTTGATTTTTATTTTGTGAAAATCTCTGAGTTTCACTAACATGGAAAGATGCAGAAGCCTCAATTTAAATTTTCTGTCAAATTAGAACAATCTTCCTGTATCTTTGTCCTTGAAATGTCTTTCAGAACTAGACTTATAGTGATTGTACTTTAATTACAAGAACTTGTATGTCTGTCTAATTAGCTTGCAATTTAAATTTAAAGAGAATTTAAATATGAAACTGAACTTCGTTTCTTTCAAATTACACTGACAATCTTAGTTACTGATACTTTTTTTACCATAAAAATAGTTTTCAAGAAGTTTCCAGCATCAAAGATAATGTGTTTATGTATTACTGTTTTTTGTTCAATATATTTATAATTTGTATCCAGCTGTGAAACAATTTGTTACAAACAAAATTTTGTCACAAACTTTGAATTTGTATCTGCTTTTCTGCCACACTGGAGAAGTAAACTTGCTGCAAAATATATAAAGATCTCTCTATTTACTACAGACTTTTTCAAACATTCAGTAGTCAAAAGGCAAATATATTTTAAAGTTGTGGTGTGTTGGGCTCAGACAAGACCCACTCACTCACCTGCCTTCTTTCAAGGCAGAGAAAATAGAAGGAAGGCAAGAAGACTTGTTGTCTTGGTTTGAAAAGACAGGTGTCTGCTAAGGAATGCAGAAACCTCCCTTGAAATGGGAACATGTAAACACAACACACACACACACACAATTATTATAATCTTGAAATCAAGGGGCTCTCAGGCAAAGATATGGGAATAGGAATAACAGTTCTTTACCAGGAAAATTAAAATAGAAATGCAGTAGTACAAAAAACCACTGACACAGAATATAACCTGACGCCCTGTTGGTCAGGGTGTTGGTAGCAATCAGATTAAATGGTGGCTCCAGTCCTGCAGTGACTGATGTGGTTCTGTTGAAGCAATGGTCCTGGAGAAGGGTGTAGTTTTCCTCTGAAGGTCCAGTGCTGGTGTAGATGGGTCCTGTCTTGCTCTGGGGATCCAGTGGAGAAAGGCTGCTGTGGTGGTCCAAGTCTCAGATTATATCCAGGTAGGAATGGTTGGCTCCTTCCCCTGGGTGGAGCATCTGGCAATGGGATGATGTAATTTTATCAGTCATGCAGTGAAACTCAATGGCCCATTAACAGAAGATACCCCCAGGAGTTATGAGGGATGAGTCATGGAAGAGATAAAGAGCACTGGCCCAGCTGGTTTTAACAGAAGGTAACAGAACACATACTTTTGGTTACATCTTGCATTGCAACCCACATCACTTGTGGATGAAGATAATTCCAGCCCAGTACAGAAAGCAACAGCCGCATGCAGAAAAGGAGGTTTATTCACTCTTCCCATCAGCAGATGGATGTCAGCCACTTCCAGAAAAATAGAAAAAAAGCTTCAGCATGCTTAATTATGCTTAGGAAAACAGTGCAGCCATGAGCATCCTTCCTGCCCTTCCCCTGTCCCTGAGGATTTTTGCCGAGCATGATATCATATGGTATGAAGTATTGCTTGGGTAAGTTTGTGTCAAGTGTCCCAGCTGTGTCCTGTCCCAATCTCTTAACCACTCCCAGCTCATTCTCTGGGGTAAGCAGGGGAGCAGGACATGAAAAAGAAGAATCCATGCTATTCCACAATAGCCAAAATATGGGTGTGTTATCAACATTTTAATCATAAATACAAAGCCCAGCTGCTGCTAGGAAAATTAGCTGCATCTCAGACAGCTGTACTGCAAAAGATCAAAAATACTGAATCAAAACTTCCTTACTGAAAGTGTACTCAAAAATTCTCTTTAAGTAATCCAGAATCACAATCATGTCCCGGTTTTTTGGAGGACTTTTTTGGTTTGTTTTTGTTTTTTTTTTAATTCTGACAATTAAAAGAATCACAGAATAGTTTGAGTTGGTAAGAAACTTTGAAAGGTTGTCTAGTCCAACCACCCTGCCATGGGCAGGAACATCTTCAGCTACATCAGGTTCTCAGGACCCTATCCAGCCTTATGAACTCTTCCAGGAATGGGGAATCACAGCTCCTATGGGCAACCTGTTCCAGTGCCTCACCACCTTCACTGTAGAATTTCTTCCTAATATCCTATCTAAACCCACTCTCAGTTTAAACTCATTCCCCCTTGTCCTGTCACTACATACCCTTGTAAGTAGTCCTTCTCCATCTTCCTTGTAGGCCTCCTTTAGGTACTGGAAGGCTGCTGTAAGATCTTCCTGGAGCCTTCTCTTCTGCATGTGAGAACTCTCAGCCTTTCTGCATAGGAGAGATGCTCCGTCCCTCTAATGATCTTGGTGGCCTCCTCTGGACTCACTTCAACAGGTTGCTATCTTGCCCCTGTGCTGGGGACCCCTGAGCTGGATAAAGTACTCAAGTGGAGTCTCAGGAGAGCAGAACAGAGGAGCAGAATGCCTACCCTCAATCTGCTAACCATATTGCTTTTGATGCAGCCCAGGACACATTTGGCTTTCTGGGTCACAAGTACACATTGCAGACTCGTGTCCAGCCTCTCATCTTTTACCTGACACCCCCAAGCCCCTGGGAGGGCTGCTCTCCATCTGTTCATCCTCAGCCTGTGCTAATACTGGGGCTGCCCTGACCCAGGTGCAGCACCTTGCACTTGGCTTCATTGAACTACTGCATTTCTGTTTTAATTTTCCTGGTAAAGAACCATTATTCCTATTCCCATATCTTTGCCTGAGAGCCACTTGATTTCAAGATTATAATAATTGTGTGTGTGTGTGTGTGTGTGTGTGTGTGTGTGTGTGTGTGTGTTTACATGTTCCCATTTAAGGGAGGTTTCTGCATTCCTTAGCAGACACCTGTCTTTTCAAACCAAGACAACAAGTCTTCTTGCCTTCCTTCTATTTTCTCTGCCTTGAAAGAAGGCAGGTGAGTGAGTGGGTCTTGTCTGAGCCCAACACACCACAACTTTAAAATATATTTATATATAGTTTCCTGTGGGCCTACTTCTTGAGCTTGGCCAGGTCCCTCTGGATGCTATCCCATCCCTCAGGCTTGACAGCTGCACCACTCAGGTGTCATCTGCAGACTTGCTGAGTGTGCACTCAATCCCTTCACCTGTGTCATTAGAGAACACATTAAATCTCACTGGTCCCAGCACAGCCTCCTGAGGGACATCATCATTATGCATTGGGACATTGAGAGAATGACTTCTGCTCTGGATGCAACTGTCCTGCCAATTCCTTATCAACCCAGCAGTCCACCCATCAAATCTCTCCAATTTTTAGGTAAGGACACTGTAGGGGACTGCATCAAAGGCTTTGCAGCAGTCCAGAAAAATAACATCCATAGCCATTCCACTGATATAGTCACTCTGTCGTAGAAGGCCACTGGGTTGGTCAGGCAGTGCATCAGGTCCTGTGTCACATTCCCTCTGTTAGGGCTGTCTGTCACCTGTCTTGAGAAGTTATCCTCCTTTCATCCCAGGAGTCTCATGAATTCCCTATAGACCACTGTGCTGCTTCTCTGGCAAATGTCAGGGTGGTTGAAATTCCACAGTGGGACAGGAGCCTCCAGCACAATTCCTCCTGCAGCTGGAGCAAGAAGACTTTGTTGGGAGGGTCCCCTTGGTCAGGCAGCCTGTAGTAAACATTGGCCACAAGATTCCCTTTATTGCCTCAGTCTCTGATTCCTGCCTACAGGCTTTTTACCTGCTCCTGGCTGCTCTTCAGGGGCAGCACGTTGCACTCTGTCCATCTATTCTAGAGAGCAACCCCTTTCACCCTCCTTCCTGTCCTGTCACTTCTGAACAGTCTGTAGCCACACTAGTCATGGATTCATCCCACCAAATTTCAGTAGTGGCAACTGGGTCATAGCTTTCTTCTGGAGGCTTCTAACTCTTCTTGTTTGTTCTCATGCTGGGTGCAGTGATATACAGGCACTTTGGCTGGGCTGAAGAGTGTATTCTTGATTTCATCTAGGCTTTTTCATGCATCAGCTTGCTTGTTTATGTTGCACTTAGTTACATCTATATGTGCTTACTAATGGAGTAGGTTAATAACAAGTTTAAATGAAAAAGTAATTTAGCTAAGCTGTAAAGTTGATGATACAGAAATGTTAATAGGTAATCAATCTGTTGACTGAATTTTTTGTTGACTATAAATACCTTTTTGTGGTGGTGGTGGGGCTCTGAGTTTTATCCTGTAGTAAGATCTTCTTTCCAAATTGAAGTGTTTTTCTTACTTGTTTTGAAGTGACAGAGCTTTACAGCAGAGACACAGCAGAGCTCAGAGTCTTCCCCTCCTTTCTTAGCTACCTTTTGCCATATTACACAGTTCCAAGTCTGTTGTCTAAGCATCACATTTGATTCTCATTCCTCTCAGGTCTTCTAACTATAGTTTTTCACATTCTGCTTTGTATTTCTAATGGATGTACCCACAGAGTGAAGGTTTCTGTCACCTTGTCTTAACATATAATTGCATTTTTAAGTTTGTGAAAATACTGTCTTGTGATGTTAGCAGTATAAAAGGCAAATGTCTGTGTCACTGTTGCTTCCCCATTTTTAATCACATCCAACCAAACCATTTATCTTTGCTTTCTCTAAGCACTGTGCCATTGCCCAGACAGCAGTGAGGTATCAGTGTCTGCTTCCAGACTACCTTTGGTGCCTGCTGGCCAAGTCACGGAAAACAACACTGCTGTTGTTTCTCTCTTGTTTTCTTTAGCACTGTGGAAGAATTTCCCAGAAAATTATTTTTCTTTAGTATCCTGCTTGGAATTCTTCAGTGGTACTTTACAAAAACTTGACAAATGTTTAGCTGCTAGTTTTATCTAGACCACAGTCTATAGTACTGAAAAATACTGTCTTGTTTTTTTGTACTCTGCCCTTTAGGTGTGGCCAGATATTGTCTCCTGTTTATAAATTCTCAAAATTAAGGGTCAACTTTCTGTTTGATATTGAATAGTACATAGTCCATTGGTATTGTCAAAATAAACCATTATGAAAAGAGCTCAGCTCAATGCTGAGAAAGTAGGTTGGGTATGCAGGGGTGACAGTTACACACAAATTGGTTGTATCTGGTATTGAGATCCATGAAATACAGCCAAAAAGAGACTTGACATATGTAGAAAGTAAAATGTGAAGAGAGCAACTCTAATCTGGAGATCCTCTCATGGTCAGCTTCCTTTTCCAGATTGTGCTTGGTTATGAAAAACATTGGGAAGATTTAAGGAGAAGAGAACAGAATAAGGTTCCATTATCATGATGGAAGCAACAGCTTAGTGCTCTCTGTTTATTTTGTATCTCTTCTCCTTATTTATTCTTCATGGTAAGAGACATGACATTTGTTTATACCACACTTTCCATTATTGCCTACAATTCCATTGTTCTAATTGCCATAGAAAAATGTTTAGCTTCTGTTTCTTCTCTGTATTGTGCTTAAAATATTAATACAGTATGACAGTTTAATTATAGCTAACCAAACCCGCTTAAAATCTAAAGAAATTATAATTGTGAATGTAGGCAGAAACAGGCCTAGAAAATTGTTATTTAAGTGGTCAAAAAATTCAAAACACATGAATACTTTAAGACTAGAATATAAATAGTGGCTTTGTCATTGGAGCTTCTGTACCATTTTGCAAAAGTAACACTTTTGAGTATGGGGATATTTCTTGGCAACATTAATGACTTAAGCCAGAAATTTTAGGGTTCTTTTATTTAGGATGTTGTCGTGCTTCTGGAAGGCTTGAAAATTAGCTGTCAGGATTACATCAGCATATTAGAAGTGAAGAAGCATTTGTTTCTTGTTTGTCCATTTTGTTCAAACATGTTTTTCTCTGGTGGGCTTAGAATTTCAGTCATAACTTCTGTGCCTATCATAATTCATGTTCAGCTATTCTTGAAAGTAATTCTTATAAAGTGAATTTTTGCAGTAGGCTCTATGCTCCCCCTGCTGAGCTCTATGAATAGACAAAAAGTAAGCATATTATCAGTTTGTTTTCCCTTGAGAATTATTAAAGTTAGGGAAGAACATACAAGTTTTTGCTGTAGTGGTTCAGGTAAATGCTTTTGAATGCTATTCAAAAGAAGTGCTACACATGCTGTGATTATTGTGGTTTGTGCATGTAACAATGTTAACTTTGTGTTTTTAGTTGAGAGCCATATTTATCAATTTATGTTTTTAATAGATGATTTATTATTGTTCTGGTGACTACATATATTAGTGAACACTAGTATGTTTTATGTATGTTAATTTTTGACTAATAAAACGTGGCTGACAGTTCTGATACCTAAAACATCTAAAACAAATGAAGTTTTTTTGTCTGAGATGGGCAACTTAATTGCATCTAATTAGCACTGGCAGGTGTTATTGCTAAGATACTGTCCATCATCTTTGAAAAGTCATGGAGAACAGGAAAGGTGCCTGAGGACTGGAGGAAAGCCAATGCCACTCCAGTGTCCTGAGAAAGGGCTGGAAGAACAGCCCAGGAAACAACAGGTGTCACCTCAGTCCCTGGAAAGGTGATGGAACAGCTCTTCCTGGATGTCATCTCTAAGCATGTGAAGGAAAAGGTTATTAATTAGTAGTCAACATGGATTCACCAGGAGGAAATCATGCCTTACCAATAATGGAGCCTTCTGTGATGGCAGGACCAGCAGGCTAGATGAGGGAAGATCAATGGTTGTTGTCTACCTTGACTTCAGCAAGACTTTTGACACTGTCCCCCTTAACGTTGTCATAACGTTGTCCCACTCAGAGAATCCACTCAAGGAGGGTGGGTTCTCTGAGTGGGCAGCAGGTGGGTTGGGGACTAGCTGAATGTCAGAGCTCAGAGGGCTGTGATCAGTGGCACAGAGCCTTGGTTACATGTCTGTATCTAGAAGTTCTCCCCAGAGGTCAGTACTGGGCCCAGTCTTTTTCCATGCATTCATTAATAACCTGGATGATGGGAAAGACTGTACCCACAGCAGGTTTGCCAATGATGTCAAACTGGGAGGAGTGGCTGGTACACCATAGTGGGGTGCTGCCAGTCAGAGGGACCTGGACTGGCCAGAGAGTTGGGCAGAGAGGAGTCACATGTAAGCTCAGCAAAGGTAAATAGAGAGTCCTGCACCAGGGGAGGAATCACGCTGTGCTCCAGTAGAAGGACTTGGTGCTTCTGGGGCATAACAGGCTGTCCACTGAGCCAGCAGTGTGCCCTGGGGACCAAGAAGGCCATTGGTACCCCAGGATGCATCAGGAAGAGCATTCCCAGAAGGTCAAGGGAAGTGATCATCCCTAGAGGATCAACCCTAATGAGGCCACATCTGAAATGCTGTGTCCAGTTCTGGGCTTCCCAGTTCAAGAAAGACCAGGAGTTAGTGGGGAGGGTCCAGCTAAGTGCTGTGAAGATGAGGAGGGGTCTGGAGCATCTCTTTTATGAGAAAAGGCTGAGAGAGCTGGGACCATTCAGCCTGGAGAAGACTGAGAGTGGATCTTACCAATGAGAAATACCGTGTGTAGAAGTCAAGAGAACAGAGCCAGAGACTTTTCAGTGGTGCTCAGCAACAGAATAAGGGGCAGTGGGTACAAACCGAAATATGGAATTCCCATTTGAACATGAAGGAAAGCATCTTCACTGAGATGAAAGGTGACTGATCATTGGAACAAGCTGCCTAGAGAGGCTGTAGAGTCTTACTTTCAGGAGATACTTGAAACCCATCTGGACTTCGTTCTGTGTAAACTGCAGTAGTTGAACCTGCTTTAGTAGAGGGTTGGGCTAGGCAATCTCCAGAGATCCTTTCCAACACCAACCATTCTGTGATTCTGTGGTGTACATACAGTGTGCAAAGTGTGTAGCTCCTTAGATCTATAGAATTTACATTAACCAAATATTAGGAGGCTTAACTTGGCAGTGTAAGAAACAAAGAATCAGGGCATTGCAAAGTTGAAATTACTACTGCTGTATTAACTAAGTCAGATTGCACTTAGAAAATATAGTGAAATATAACTCTAAATGTTTGCAGGGTTTTGAGATTTTTATTTTTTAATCCATTGCATAGAAAATATAGAATGTACAACTTTGGTCAATTAATATTTGCATAGAAACCATAATTCTGAAGTTTCCTTTCTTCTTCTTGATTTATTGTTTTCAATGTTAGATACTTGTTTTCGGTGTAATAGTTACTACACATCAAATAGTGCAAATGCAAGTGATTCTACAGCCAATTTGTCTACCTAGTGGAGTGAAAAGGAAAGATTGCAGTTAGTTTAGTGAGAAAGGGGTCAGGAACTTAATTTAACAGTTAACAAGCTGCTCTAATCACAGTCCCTTGCTCCTCTTTCATAAATGTATTGTGATATATAGTGTGGCTCTGTATTTCAGGCTTGCTTTTCTCACTTATCATGGCTTAAAATCCCCTCTAGTGTTGGAAGTTAAAAATCTCAGGACTACAATCCCATTTAAATCTACACAGGGTTCCCATGACTTCAGTGAATTGCTCTGAATTGTTGGAGATAGAAAAGTAGACTCTATCGCTCTGGTTTACTTAAACTCTTGTTTTGACAATCTGCTTTTACTCTAGATGTTTAGTGTCCTGCATCCTGAGTTCCTACTGTATTATTATCACTTTTTTAAGTCATACCTTTTTTTCAGAAAAGTTTAAAATTTGTGTTTCATGGGCCTTTATGATAATTTGCTATTTGAAGATCTCTCAAATGCTAAGGTGATGTTCATTTGTACCTGTTCTGCTCTTTTCCCTGAAAAAGAAAGTCACGAAGAGACATCTGTATAGAAAAACATTTGAGAGATGAAATTATTATAATATGAAACTGTATAGCTTGGGACCTTATGTGAAAGTAATTTAGCATGTTTTTTAAGAAAAGATGATGAAAAGTCAAGTCATGTCTATTAAAGCCTATGTTACATGATCAAGTGACTAATCATGAAACTTTTAAAGACTTTTTAAATTCAAAATTAGGCCCATTAGAAGTAGATGCATTAGTAGAAGTACTCTCTCACTTCTATCCTGTCAACTAGAGGTGTAGACATCTCCTTTGGAAATACTTTAGGGGTATAAAACACTAGAAGAATATTATAATGAAAGTCATAAAATTGATTTGTGCAAAAATTGAAGTGTTTTTGGAGAAAATCTGAAGATATATATGTCATTTTCAACTTGTAAATAATGTAAGAATTTCTAGTTATTTTCATAAGAGCTGGAGTTAATCTTTTGAAGATCTGTTTAAGGAACCACTTGTGTAGCAGACTGGTAAAACTGTGGGGTATGAATGTACCAGAAATCAGGTCTTTTACAATAATTAAGTATAAAAAAGGATTCCATTAGAAGTACTTGGAAGTAGCCTACACTGTAACAAAAGCATTTGGTTGTAAAGCTACATTCTACTGAACAAGGACAGTGTATCTCTCTGAAAAAGCATCTGTAAAATTCTATGGGTTTTCTCTTCAATTTAAGTACTCTTAAAATTTTGTTGTTTCTTTTGTTTTTTAAAGGAAGCTGCACCTACAGAATCTCTGCTTAACTGGCAAGACTATGAAGGACGAACTCCTCTTCATTTCGCTGTTGCAGACGGGAATGTAGCAGTTGTGGATGTCCTGACCTCCTATGAAGGCTGCAATGTGACATCTTACGACAACTTGTTTCGAACTCCCCTCCACTGGGCAGCCTTACTTGGTAAACTGGACACTGCTGGAGTGACTTAGTCATTACTTAACTGTACTGTTTAATCTTTGTCTCTGCTTTTTATTTCATTCCAGCCTGGCACTATGATAACTAATCTCTTAGAACAATGAGAGTTTCTGCTCAACCAGGATTAGAAGTTTGTGTGTAGACTGCTTATTTTAGCTTCAGATTCTTCAAAACATTGTACAATGCATTACTTCAACAAGTTATATATGCTGATGATTTAAGAACAATTAGGGTATATTGAGATTCTTTTTGCATATGCAGCTTTGATCATAGGTTAAAAAAACCAGATACTCTGGAACAGCGGTGTCTGAAGTGGGGTGTACACAGCCCAGCATGAAAGCAACACAATCTATGGGAGTGCATGAAGAAAATATCAGAGCTTCTGTGTATTTTTTTTTATCTGAAAAGATAACTTGACTATTTCATGTGCAGGTTTAAGCTAGCACCCTTGTTGGTCCACATGTAAGATGGTCACATGGGGTTTGCAAGGTGCCTGAGGGAGCTGAGCTGCTCCACAATGCAGAGTGGTTGATGGTGGCATCATGAATCACATGCTCACTTTCAGCCTACTGTGATGTACTGCAGTTTGTGTCTGCCTGGTTAAGTGGGTTTATGATTATATTATCTAGTTTTTATTAAACTACCCCTCACAAGCTAAATAAGAGGTTTAAGAATATTCCCACAAAGAAAATGGAGATACTCTGACAATGCCAGCACAAGTAAACAACAAAAAAATTGCAGAGTTGACACTTCTGCTACAAGCTCTTCATCAGACATGCTATGACAATCTAATCAAACCTGACAACAGGTTTCATTTGTACACAGTTTTTCTCTGTTTAGATTGTTACCCTGAGACTCAGATGCTCTGTAAATTGTAAATTTTGGTTTGTGTTTACAAAAACTGGATCCTTGTAAAACAGGTTAAAATCTAATTAAATGTAAATAGTCCAAATGCAGGGAAGCACAATCCATAAAATGACAGACGCAAAGATAATATGATTTAGAAAATTTACCTCCTATTTCCATTCAGGGGGAAAAAATAACCACTGGATAAAAGAATCTTCAAACAGTCTCTCTCCCCTTTTAACAGGCTTCATCCCAAAGATCCTTTGGGACACTGCAGACAAGGAATGCCAGTATAAGAATCAGATGTTCACTGGAGCGAGTTACTGCAACTCCAGTAGCAATATACATGTAGTTTGATTATGTTTATTAAAACAAAAAAAGAGAGAAGGATGTTGTCAAATTTGCATATATTTAGGGATATTGAATTTTAACAGAGAAATTGTGAAGCATTTTAAGTGTCATAGGATCAGCTCGCCAAATAGTCATTATCACTTGGTTCTGTCCAAGAAGCAAAATTTATTGTGTTTTGAAATTAACTGTATTTAAGAGAGAAGTCTTGTCTGTTGGAAAAATGGATTGTCTAATCAATGTAGAATAAAGGGGGAAGATGTGCCAAGACCTCCAGACTATTTTGTGAACTTGATGAGGTCTCTAGGAGGAATATGCTCTTTGGGAATTTCTGGTTAGTAAATCATCATTAATTTTCAGGGTTAGGGTTTTAAGTTGAAGTTAATGTTCTAAATAGGTCTTAAAGAGAGCAAGATGTTACTATATAGGTTAACAGCTGGAAATTTGAAGCAGTGCAGGGATGCTGCCATGAGTTTTCTTAGATGTGATGGATTGCATGTGACTGCATCTTAAGGGCATTGTTGCTCCTCCTACCTTTTCTTTTGTGTAGATAAAATCTCAGCCAAGTTATATCTCTGCTAAATAGAAGTGCAACAGAAATGATGGTTCTTGACCTCAAGAAATTCATTTTAATATTTACATTAATGGCCAAGTGAGATCCACTTTTGCACCAATTTATTTACTGTTGCACCCAATACAATTCCTTCTTTCAACTCTCTCAAACCTTATCCTCATAGATAACTTAGCTAGACTTCCTGTCCTGGTTATGGAATTAGGCAACTTAGCTAGACTTCCTGTCCTGGTTATGGAGTTAGGTTTCTTTTTCTAGTTGTCTGTCCTGGAAGTTTAGGAATCTTTTTTTCAGGCTCAGTACTCCTATGCTTTTTCTGCTAAATTCCACTCCAAATGTGGAAGTCCAAACTGGACTTCTTCCAGTGAACATCAATTTACTTCTTATACTCTTGAGGTGGGACTATATAGCAACATAATATCTCCTCTTTTTGGGTTGTTTTTTTTTGTTGTAAGAAGGGACAGAATAATGTCATGTTCTGCATCCAGGATTCTCTTAATGGCTGACAGGAAAGAGGAAACTTCCTGTATACTCTAAGGCCCCTAGAAAAAAAAAAAATGCTCACATAAGTCTTCATCCTTTTTGACCCAAATTACCACTTTCTTTCATTTCTGATACTTCTGTACATATAAAGTCTCAAAGTACCATTTCACAAAAGAGGGTTTACCTAGTCCTCCATGTCTTAGGTTTTTAAGAGCTGCAGACTACAAATATAGCACAGCTTCATTATGTAATTGTTGGTGTTTTCATTAAAAGTAGTCTACTGCTAGCAGGAGGGTTTACCTACCTTTTCATTTATTCTAAAGTGATTCAAGACAACTGTGCAAAAGTAACAAGCTGAAAAACTGATTGCTTTTCTGACATATGAGGTACTGGGAGTTTTCACCTGTAAAATCAGAGTGATTTTATAGTACTGCTTAAAATACCAAATCATTAAGATACTCCGTGAGCTGCATATGCTGGCATAAACAAATATATGAATGGACTGGTTGACTTTAGTGGCAATATACTGTATTTGTCTTTGTTTTCCTGTCTGTGAAGTGAATATAAGGTTTACCCATCCTCCAAAAGCGCTGTGATTTTAATCTCAAAATATTTTAATCTGTTTTTATGGAAGGAGTTGTGTGTGAACTTGTTTATAGCAGCTAGAAATAGACTAGCCTCTGATCCTGCTATACATTCTCAGATAAAATTTTGGTTAAATAAAAGTTAAAAATTTACACTAGCTTTCTGTAAAACAATATGATATGTGATGAAATTGTCAACATTGGTTTAGCTTGTCTTTTAATGCAGATGGACAAATGCTCATTATCATCAACCTATGCTCACTTTACTGTTTCTGACCGACCTGTCACTCAAATGCAGCATCTCAACTGAGCTATTATAAGCTTTTTCTGAAAATATTCAACCAATTCATTACACAGCTATCTGGCCAGTTACTGCTGGTTTCTTTATTTAGGGAAAAGCTCTAGAGTTTTCTCTTAAAAGAAATTTTGTGTTTATAAGTCATTCTGATTTATAGATGCCCCCCAAAAATAATGATACAGAGTATGGCACTGAGCACTATTGGGAAAAAAATACATGCCCGACTTAATTGTCCAAATTTCAAATCTCTCAATGTTTCTCTCTTACATTTAAACTATAATGGCTAAAACACAAATATATAGCTATTTATTAAACTCTTCATTTTCTTTCTTTGTTTGAGTTTAGGTTTTTTGTTTGTCAACGGGTTTTTTTTTTACTTTAAGCTTTTTATTGACTTTAGGATTTTATGCAAATTTGTTTTTATTATATTATTTTTCTCAGGTCATGCACAGATTGTCCATCTCTTACTGGAAAGAAATAAGTTTGGAACTATCCCATCTGATAGTCAAGGTGCAACACCCCTACATTATGCAGCTCAGAGCAACTTTGCTGTAAGTAGAACATACCCTAAATGTGAAGTAAATATATACTGAAATCCTTATAGTTTAGTAGAGTGTTTGAGTTGTTTTTGAAATCACATAAACACAGAGTTGTTGGCATGAGTTTCATTCAGAGTTCTCCTATGTTATGTGATACAAATGTAGTTAATTTCAAAATATTAAATGATCGATTTACAAAAACTAACTTTCTGTACAAAAAAAGGCCCTTTGAGCTATATGTTTGCATCAGAATACACAATACTCCTTCAGTTGCTTCCACAGAAAGCAGAATGACACCTACTATTTCACAGTGCTTTCAGGTTTTAGGTCTCATTAGAATGAAGTCTAAGTAGTTATAAGGTATCTAGAGTAAGATGACTTGTAGGAGTATTTGCACAGCTGCTGCAGGACCAGTCAGACCAGTCTTTGCGTTCAAGAAGGTGATTGATTTATGAATATTTGACATTATGAATGAACTGTTGTCTCGTGAAGCATGGCTAAAGAGTTGAGTACCTTTTGTCATAATTCTTCACAAACACGGTATTTTTAAAATTTTTAGAAATATTTTTTAAACTCAGACAACAAAGAATGTTGGTTTCTCAGACAGTTTAATTCTTATACCTTGATATAATAGGTAATTTTTTTTTTCCAGACCAAGATCAGATACAGTAGAGCCAACTCAGCATTTCAATGATTGCCGGTCACAGATGTTGCAGAAGTAGTTCTCAAGCACTGCAAATTAGGAAAACTTTTCTTAAGGTCCTTTACCTCTCATAGTTTTCATACCCTCCCTTTACAGAAAGGATTGTTTAGTGCCTAGTTAACGTAATAGTTATGTAATCCACATTGCAACATTTTCTTAACAGGGATAGTAATTTGGGTCTTTCTTGCAAACCTTCATGTTAACAAGGAAAATAAAAAAGGAAAATTTACATGCTCTTGAGAACAATTCAAGTTAACAAATCTAGAAGTGGTATTGAAAGAGGGAGCAGACCAATATCTTTGCTCCCTTGTGAGAGTGAATTTTGGGGCTTCAGTGGGGTTTTTTTTGGAGGTGGTCTTACTAAGACCATCCAGATATTTTTTTAAATTCAGACCTTTACTGAAGCATATCTCTCTATAATCTTCACTTTAAAGAATTTTTTGTTGATGCTGATTTTTGTCCATTTAGGGCTGTGTACAGTTTGGGCCTAACTTACACATTTGAAATATTTATGTTGTAAAAGCCTTTCTTTCATGTTTGAGTTAGACTCATAGAAAAAAAAAAAGTGTTTGTTTACTATCTGGTAATTATCTCCACATTCTTTAATCTTGTTATTTTTTTCTTTTCTATATTGATGTATTCCTAAAAAGATTTTTCATACTGGATTTCTTTCCCTGGGCTTGATTCAGTTGAATGAAGCATCTTCATTATGTTGCTGCCTTTTGATCCCATCATCCAGCCAAACTGTGATATCATCTGCATTTCAAGGGGAAATGAAGTACATGGTGGAATCAGACATTCTTTTGTAATCTTGTGTACTTACAATTAATGTACTGTTTACTGTTTCCCATCTTAGATGAAAAATCACACAGGAGAGTTTCATTCAGATCTGCAAGTCTCTTTTAGCTGGTGCTGTACTCAGCAGTCCCTGCCTAAATTATGTCTGGAGTCTGTTTTCACCAGTCCAGTTGTTTCTGAGCACCACTATTTGCTTTTTTTCTCCTTTACATGCATATCATTGAGTAATTCCCACCACTGAACTCCATATACATGATCAAACAACTGAGTGGAGATACATCTATGTTTGTTCTGGCAGTAGCAGCTCTATAATCATGGTTTGAGAGCCACATTTTTGTTCTATTCTGTCTGCCCAATTTTGGTTAGGTGTGGTTTTTCTCAGTTAAAATGTGATGTTTCTTAGTCCCTAACAAGAAGAAAGTTTATTCTTTTGTGTTTATGGTAAATATTGGCATAGCTTTCAGTTTTATTTGCTTTGATGTCTTGTTCTTTCTTCTGTTTCTGTGTGGGTTACTTACTATAATATGACATTTTGGGGTTTTTTAAAGACTGAAGAGATTTAGCTAGTGCTTTATTTATGTGAAGAATTTGTTCCCAAAGACTAGCTTATCCCCACTTACTATAGACAGGAAAAGTTCTAGAAGAAGAGGTATTACCTAATATAACCACCCAAATTTAGATGCCTTGGGTATCCCAGAGGAGGTCCCAAGAAACGATGCTATTTAAATTTTTGAACTAGGAGAATCTTCATTTCCAGATCACAGAATATTGTTTGTGGGAAGGGACCCACAAGGATTATTTAGTCCAGCTCTTAAGTGAATGGCCCAAACAAGTGTGTTATTAACACCATACTCTAACCAACTGAGCTAAGATGCTCTCTTCATATTGATTTTAGTATGCAGGACTAATTTTTTTTTTCCCTGACTTTTCCCAGAGGTGTTCAAAATTATATACTTTCCTTTCATGTATTTATATAGGTTGATGTAGTAAATGAAATGTGGATACCTCTGTCTTGTTTTTAAATATTCAAAAATAATATGTAGTATTTTTCAGTTTTCTGATAGCGCAGAATTAAATATTTCACATTTAGCTCTCTCCTCTACTGTTATTTTTCAGCTTTGTTGTTTTTCATGTTGTTTATGCCACTTTTTTTTAGTAGTGGTAGAATACATGTGATCTTTCATTACACAATACATGTAGAATTAAATTGATTGATACTTCTATTCCTTGATTTTTTAATTATCTTGATGTAATTTAATTTTGTTTTGTTTTCAGGTTATGGTAACTTCATTTTGGAAAATAGTGCTTATAGCACTCTGGGATTTCCTTCCACTTTTTCCAGTTAAAAGCTGTAGAAAAGAAAGAGTTGTTGAAAGAAGTGTTGCTTTGCCAAAACTTAATGAAAAAATAAAATATTTTGTAGAACGTGTGTCTCAGTGTTGAAGAAGCGCAGCCTTTGCAGTGCTTTTCACTCTGCAGGATTTCCAGCAGTGCAGAGCCCTGGGAGGGTGCTGAGTTTCTGGCCTAATGAGAGGCTGTTTTTGTCTGAGGTGTAGTGGTGGTCAGTGTGAGTACACAGAGCTATAAACTCATGCTGGGTTTGTGTGGAAAGCGTTATGCTTCCATCTCTCCTTGCTTCTGCCTGGACCTTTTCACAATAAAATGCTTGTTCAGACCTAAATTCACAAATCTGTAAGGAGCTTAGATCAGTAGCATAAGATAAATGAGAAATTTCCTAATTCTTTAGAAGGATGACATAGTAAGTAGTAGCGAAAAAACAAATCCAAATTGGTCAATGGTACTTAGGCATTCAAATTTCTTCATGATTAAAATAATTTAGTTCATTATAGCCAGGAAATTCCTGTCTTACCCAGAGCAGCTATGGTGGGGTCACACAGAAGAAAGGCTAAGAAAGCATTAATAATAAAATATAAATAGAAAATAAAATAATGAAACATGGGGTTTTTTTCATGTTTTTATTGGCTAGCCTACCAATGATTCATATTAGATGTTTCCCAGCTGTTACATACACACAGCCTTATAAGGCACTAGATAGAAAAGGGAAAATCTTCCTTTTATTCTTTTTCTAATAGTTGTGATTTTCTCTCCCTTCCTTTCCTGGGTGACTCACTAAGAATCTAGCAGCAGGTAAAACAAGTGGACTTGTTTGCTTGACAGAGGTGGGAAGGAAGGTGGGAAGGAAGGTGGGAAGGTAGGCGGGAAGGAAGGTGGGAAGGTAGGCAGGAAGGCAGGAAGGCAGGCAGGCAGGAAGGAAGGCAGGCAGGAAGGCAGGAAGGCAGGCAGGAAGGAAGGCAGGAAGGAAAGAAGGAAGGCAGGAAGGAAGGCAGGAAGGCAGGCAGGAAGGCAGGCAGGAAGGCAGGCAGGAAGGCAGGCAGGAAGGCAGGCAGGAAGGCAGGCAGGAAGGCAGGAAGGAAGGAAGGAAGGAAGGAAGGCAGGAAGGAAGGCAGGAAGGAAGGCAGGAAGGAAGGAAGGCAGGAAGGAAGGCAGGAAGGAAGGCAGGAAGGAAGGCAGTGTCAGGAAAATGAATCCACGAACACCAGAGGTTTATGTCCAAAAAGGAGACAGAGGAGTCCTTTTTCTTTATTCGAATAAAGGGAGAGGCCATGGGGCATTCCCCTGGGGTCTCTCAAATTTTTGGAGGGCGCAGCCTCCTTTTTATCCTAATTCCCGGCCGCTTGTCCCTTCTCCCTTTCCCCATAGGCTGAGGTACTTGAGAGGTACAGGCTTCCCGGAACGCCTGATACCTGGGGTACCTTCCCCCCCCCACCCCCAATGCATAATCCCTTCTTAACTTTTATGGAATTCATAGTGTTCTTTCAGTGCCTCTTTGATCTTCTACTGGAATCCATCCCATTGTTTCTGTCGTCTCTCACTGATAGCTACATCTTATCAACTGACCCACAGCTTGTTTGTAAAGACAAACTCATCATTCCTCTCAGCAGGAAGGAAGGAAGGCAGGAAGGAAGGCAGGAAGGAAGGCAGGAAGGAAGGCAGGAAGGAAGGCAGGAAGGCAGGAAGGCAGGAAGGCAGGAAGGCAGGAAGGCAGGAAGGAAGGAAGGAAGGAAGGAAGGAAGGAAGGAAGGAAGGAAGGAAGGAAGATGAAAGAAATTATTTTTTGTCTTGATTTGAGATTTTAGTTTAACAGTTACAGTAGAAAGACTGGACTCGGCTGTAAAGATTTCCTTAATATTTTCTGAGTTATAGTATTTCAGTAATTAGTAACCTGATGATGTTATTAAACATTAGGAAATATGTCTATGTTGACCCTTTTTATTTTTTTTAACAGTCAAAATATTAGAGATAGGCAAAGTAAAATACTTGCATGTGCAGTTGTATTTAAAATTAGAGAGAAAAAATATATTGGGAAAATATTTTGAAAGAATATTCTTTTCAGAGTAGGTTCAAGCTGGACATCTGAAGGAATTTTTTCACAGAAAGGCTGGTGGAATGTTGGAATGGGCTGCCCAGAGAGGTGGTGGAGTCACTACCTGTGGAGGTGTTTAGGATGTGGCACTCAGTGCCATCGTCTGGTTCACTTGATTGTGTTGGGTCATAGGTTGGACTTGATGAGCTCAGAGGTCTTTTCCAACTTAAAAGATTCTGTAATTTTTTCATCACAGTATTACAGTCATGTTTTGATAAACCTGTGATATTTTTCCCATTGCTTTCTTCACAGAGACTGTAGCATCTTTTGCTTCCTTGTGACTAACACATCATATTTGACATTGAAAAGAAAAAGGTGTTAAATGACACTGTTAAACTCATAGTTAAGGATGCACTATGATCATTGGCAAGGGAAAAGGCATAGCAGAAGTTACAGTGCTCCTGTTGAGCTATTACTCTTTATAAACATAAAAGGAAAAAAGAGGCTTTGATTTGCTTCATAAACAGCTACATGAGATAATGGTTTCTTGTTGCAGATTCCTTTTAATGTTAATTTCAACAGTGTGTCTTTTCAGGAAACAGTTGAAGTATTTTTGAAACATCCTTCTGTAAAAGATGACTCGGATCTTGAGGGAAGAACGTCCTTCATGTGGGCAGCTGGCAAAGGCAGTGATGATGTCATTAGGACTATGCTGACTTTAAAATTGGATATTGATATCAATATGACAGACAAATATGCTGGCACAGGTAAGATGCTTTCTTTACAGTGAAGAGCCACTGCATGTTTCCAGTCTGTGTGATTTACACCAAGTGGAAACCTTGTTAGAATCTGTATTAATGTTTTTCTGTATGTGTACTTCAATCCTGAAAACATTTGTGCATTAGTTGAATTATATGTGTGAGTCAATTCTTTTCCTTAGTGTGGGAAAGAAATGAACCTTTTCTGCACAGATTGGAACAGTTCATTTGAAGCGTAGCAAGAGGAAGTGTACTGCAATGCTATTTAGTTAGTTCTCTAATCCTGTGACAGGAAAAGCTGTTCTGTAATTTGAAGAATAAAATGGAACATAGTTGCATAAAAATGCCTGTTCAAAAATTTATTTGACAGTACAGTGACAAATACTTTGAAACAATATGGAGCAAACTAGCTACTGAAGTAGCTAAATTATCATCATGAAAATCATTCCATAGTTATTTGTAAAGATAGCGAAATAAAAATTAGATTGCACTTCTGTTGAACAAACAAGAGATTGAACTTGATATCCCCCAAGTTTATCATCCTGTTATCTCCCTGAAGCAAAAGATAAGTAGGCAACACAGTGTTTCAGTATTCAAGCATACAAGTAATGAAATACAGAATTTCTGGTGGTAACTATGAATTTATCTCCTTTAAGGAAAAAAAAAAATTTTGGTAGAAATGTTGTACCTATGTAGTACTTTCAACAAAAACAGAATAACAGTTCTGACAGGTGAGAGAGTCAGGTGTTGAAGTGTTTATGTATTCAACAGCATTGGAAATATAGGAAAAGTAGTTGAGTTGTATAGTATGCTGATGGCATCTAAATGAAAAAACAGGAGAATGTGGATATATTTGGTATAAATTTGGGGAGGTTTGATAGCAGGGCTTCAGGGTAGGCTTTCTGTAGGGAGATCAGGAACTACCCAATGCCAGATACAGTCACAGAGTTAGAAGCACAAAATAGATATGTCAGGGTTGTGTGGTTCAGGATTTGAAACTTAATGCTGGATCTTAACAAAAAGCAATTTACAGTTAACATAAAATTCTGTTTAAATATATAAATTCTTGGTTTTTTACAATGTAACACACACAAAATAAATCAGTCTTTCCAAGTTGTGATAGTTTGACATTTTTGAGTGTAAGAAATAGAGCAACAAATAAAATCTCAATCTTCATATTTGATGACGTTAAAAACTAAATATTCTACAATTTTAGACTTATTTTACCTTTTACCAGTCTCACACTTGCTACTTCGTGACGATTCCCTTTCGAATACCTCTCAGTATTTCTTTCAGACCTTAAGGTGCACCAATGTTGTTGTTACTGTGTAAACCTCCTTACAAAGGGTTTTTTTCTTTGCAGGCAGTAATCGGTAATCACATACTGTGTTTCTGAAATTACTCAGGTGTGGATTTCATGCTTGAATAATTCAGGTGGTTGGGTTTATTATCTTGCAGTCTTAAACCTTTTGTAGCGGTGATATGTAATCACCTTTTAATCTCGGTTTCCTTGTAGGGTTTTTAATCCAAGGAAATGAATGGATTTTCCATTTGCTTGGGAGTGCCGTTGTGTAGAGCACAGGAATAGTCTGGAAGTGGGGAGCTGTGCTGCCGAGCAGCCCGAGCTGCACCATTGTGCCAGCGAGTGCGTCGCCTGGGCTTTATTATAAAGAGCTTGAAACATAAAAGGAAGCCCACCAGTAAATCACTCTCTGATTTTTTTTTTTTTTTTAATTTTATTTTTTTTTCAAAGGGCTTTAATCATTCCCAAGTTTTCGTGAGGGAAAAGCAGTGTTGTGTTCGGAGGGGAAACTATGCACTAATAGAAAATAGCACACATGCCTCCGTGCCTGGGATACAGTTGCTGAGCAGAGTTCAAGGCTGCAGTTTTTCTGACTTTTGTGTGCAGAACTCAGTTCAGCTCGGTTGTAATGTTGTGTTAACGCAGCCTTTTGCATTTACTCAAAAAGAGCAAGCTCTCCATTGAGCTCCGCTAGAACATCGAGACTCTCGGCATTGTGTAGGAGAATGACACCAAGGGAAAGGAATTTCCCTCCTCTCAGAGATCAGCGCTGCAGGAGCATTACAGGGGCAGCTTTATAGCTCTGCCGTCACTGTGCACAATGGAGAGGGCTCTGTCTGTCGGCTGAACAAAGGGCCCATTGTGACCAGCTGGCTGAAGAATCTCTTCAGTCACCGTGACTCCATCACAGAAAATTTGGCTTACAAGAAAATATTGAGCACAAAGTGCGAAACAAGATGCCTGCGTCAGAATGAGTGATAGGGGGGAAGAACTGGCCAAGCTGACACAGCAGCTCTTTTTCTATTGTATTGTTACACACACCCCATGTGTCATCTGATGGAGTGGTTTACTGCCTTTGGTTTCATAAGGGATTCAGGACAAAAACCAGAACCTAGAGTTTATTGTGAGGTCAGACCATGAAAACCAGGCCCATCCAAATGTACGACGCGGCAGGGATCTCATTCTTGTCCAATTCCTACCGATAGCCACCCACTCGCAGTAGCTGCTGCACCCACGAGCAGCGGTGAGCTCTGCTGCTCTTTTAGGCTGCTGCACTTAAATCAGCGTCCTCTCAAAGGCATGATTTCAATTTTCACTTCTCAGAGTGTCTCTGACCCCAGTGCTTAGTCCGTGTCACAGTGTTACTATCGATTATTTTGTGACTCTTCTAAGGCAGCGCACACCAGCTGGATTCGGGTCAATGACGGCATGAACAACCTGAGCGCTTCAGCAGGGCCTGTGTAACAGGTTGTGCTGGGTTACTGTCTCATAGGCTGCTACTGGTTGTAAACAGAAGCTGACAAATACAAAAATGCTGGTTTTATATTCTGGCTATGGTTCAAGAAGCTGCTCCTTCTAATGCTGGTCTTTGTGGTGTGCATTTCTGTATAATGCCTCTGCTGGATCCCGATGTCTGTTTTAACATTAAACAAATCCAGACGTGTAGGTAGTGTTTACAGCCCCACATTTTGCTTGCATGAGCAGATTCAGTTCTCACTAAGCATGAATATTTCTGAAATTTGATGGGGAAATATGAATTCACTTTATTAAATGCACAGTTATGCACAGCATTGTTTTGTGGTTTTATTCTATATTATTTTGATTTTATTGTCTGTAAAATATTCTATATTTAAGGCAACTTGAGAATGTAGATTGTCTGATCTGACTGCTGACTATAGGAAATAACCTAAAGCATTAAGTCAAATGTAAGTGAAACCACCAATACATATTGGTTTGATCAATACATCAATACATTGGTTTGACCAATACATCTCCATTGGTTTGAAATCTCATTGCTGTGCGCAGTTTTTTCTTTCAAAAAGAGCTGTGAACTGGTCATCCTCAACTCTGGCTTCCAGTGCCTGCAAGATGCTGTGTTAGGCAATAACTCCAGTTACAGGACACCACATCTTTACCTGGGTTGTGAAGTATCTGGAGTGTAGCAGCATCTGGTACTTCTGTAATATTTTTCTTTTTCTTGAAGAAGCAGGGAGCCATAGATACTGTACAAGATATGATGGTCTTGCTACATAATTTCATATAAAATTTTCTTCAAGTAATTTTGAAACAAAAAAAGGTAGGAGGCAGGGAGGAGTAGGAACAGCTGGGTAGTTTTCTGAAGTTAGTTTTAATTGAGTCAACTTTTCTTATTTCAAAGAAAAAAGTCATTTTCAGGAAAGCATTGAAGAAATAATGAAAGCTTTCTTTCACTGGTGGTGAGCAATCTCAGAAATGGCACAAAACAGAGGCAGAAGTAACTCATGTTATGTTCTCTTAATCAGAATCTGCTATTCTTCCACAAATCCTCACTATAAGACAGTCTTGGTAGTATTAAATGTAAAATTTCTATATGTGCAAGTTAGAAACATGTTTCAGGGCTAACAGTTTTTCTGCTTTTTGCTTGTATGGCGAGAAAGTGTTGTTACATCATCATTTGTTACGATTTTTCAGTTCCTTGAGGTTGAAAATTACTTTTTCCACCAAAATAGTCATAATTCATTTTTATTTTGACTGTTCTAATTGTGGACCTCTAAAGCTCATGGTATTGTGGTTTCTTTTCCTACTACTTTATTCTTCCAGCACTGCACGCTGCTGCCCTTTCTGGCCACGTCAGCACAGTGAAACTGCTGCTGGAGCATAAAGCACAGGTGGATGCTCTGGACGTGATGAAACACACCCCGCTTTTCCGAGCCTGTGAGATGGGTCACAAGGAAGTGATTCAAACACTCATTCAAGGTCAGCTCTCAGGACTTCAGAGTTCGGTGCTGCTTCCTGTGGGAATGGGAAATAAGCAGCTGAGCAAGAGGTGGGGTAGGAAAACCTGCTTTCCTAAAGCAGGTTTTGTTTGTAAGTTCCCCTTGTGAAATAGCCCTAGTGAATCTAAAAGATTTTCAGTGTTGTGCAAAATGGCTGGAAGTGTTAAATGCAAAACTTTCAGAATTGGGATTGTTCTTTCCACAGTTTGTTTCTGCTTAAGTCTTTGCAAGTACGTTTCAGTCTCTCAAACCAGCTCTTCCCCCAGCAAGTCCTTCCCTTCTTTTCTTTTCTTTTTGTTTGTTTGTTATTTTCCACCCAGTAAATAAGACCAATTTAAACTTTCTTCACTTTTGTGAGAACCCATTTTTAGGTTTTTTTGGAAGACTTTTTTTAAGTGAGTCTTTATTTTTTTTTAATGTAGATAGATATCAGAAGTCCTACATCATTAATATTTTCTTCTGATTGTTTTTTTGTAGACAGAAATGGGATTTAACAAAGTACACAGTTTTAGTTAATTGTAAAATACCTGCTGAAGGGTAAGAAGTACAGTGAAAGAACAGTGGCATCTTAGATGCAAAATTCTGTCATTTCAGCTTCCCAGAAACATCTCCTTCCTACTTCTGACATTATCCCACTGAAGGATAGATGTAGTATCAAGGCTAAATTTTGCAAGTTTTCCATCAACCAGCTTTTCTTACTGAAAAGTGTTCTTCCTTCCATGATCTGCTGGGCATATTTTAACCTCCTGTTAAGCTCTTCCTCCCACTCTCTGTGCCATTTAGCTTTTGTAGATGGAAGAAGCTTGGCTGTCAGAATCCAAGTTATGTTTAATTGAATATTTTGTGATATAGAGAGTCATTGTTGCTGATTGGTTCAAGTTCTTGTATTTGTGGAGTTTTACTTTTGTACAGAATTTTTACATCTTGCAAGAACATATAGAGAAATTAATTATCTGCATAAAAGAGTCTTAGTAGGCTTGAATTAAAAAAAAAAGTTTATTTTAAAAATTATTATTACATTGTGGATATTTTATCTTGTCTGCTTTAGAGATTCAAAAAGACATTTAATCTGAAATCTAATTTTTAGAAGTTACTTTGTTGTTAAGAGAGAAAAGTCCTACTGAAAATTGATAAACCTGAAACAAATAAAATAGATTTTTTATAGGCATTTGTTAAGTCTGGATATTGTAAAGCATATTAGATGATAGTTAGAAGATTGTAAAAAAGGTAGATACCTGAGTCTCTTTGAAACTATTTAATCGCCAATTAATTTTGATTTAAGTTTTAGGATTTGAGTAACAAAATTGAAGTTGCTTTCCGAAATACTTCGCTGAATTGTTAGTTTATGAAATAAGTTTCTAGTTGAACATAAACTCTCTCTTTTCCTAGCATTCAACAGTATTTTCTTTTTGTGCTCAAAAATGTGTTTGTTTCCACAGGAGGAGCAAGAGTAGATTTGGTTGACCAAGATGGCCATTCACCCCTTCATTGGGCAGCCCTGGGAGGAAATGCTGATGTGTGCCAAATCCTGATAGAAAATAAAATCAACCCTAATGTGCAGGATTATGCAGGTAGAACACCTCTGCAGTGTGCTGCTTATGGAGGTTACATTAACTGCATGGTAGTGCTGCTGGAAAACAATGCAGATCCAAATATTCAGGATAAAGAGGTATGTTGTTTTTCTTCACTGGGGTATATCATTAACTTTAGAATAACCATGTATCAAAACATTTTCCTTTTTTTCAAGGTCATTCCTTTCCCAGGACATAGTAACATCTGTGCTGCTGTTTGTCACAAAAGGAAATGCATCCTGATGTCATTTTCCCTATGCCTGCACTTCTAAAATCTCAAAAGAAAATTTGTATTTTAATATGTAACATGAATTGAAGATTCATATTTTTCCAGATCACTTTTTGGTTTTTCCTTATCAAAGTGTGATGATATGAGGAATCATACTAATGATCTGATTTCTTCTATCATTCCTTATTAACAGCTGACATAGGAATGTGATTTTAGTCTGTTCTTCAGCATACAGAGAGAGAGCAAGTAAGAAAGTAAGGTACTGCAATTGAGATGGCACAATAACTGCTTCACATTAAGTATAATAACTTGTCCACATTAAGTACCCACATAATATGTATCACTCTTCCAGGTGAAAAAAAAAAAAAATAAAAGAATACTGGTCGGTTTATATGTTCTTTTGTGCCATTATTCAGGCAGTAATTGAAATTAGGAGCCAGAATAATTGTGCAACCTATAACAGTTTTCTTTGTTGTATGACGTAATTTCTCAGAAGTCAGTAGAACCTCATCAGTCAAAAGAGCCTCACCCAATTTATTGAAATTTTCTGTAGCTATTTGTTGTAGGGCATAGATAATTCCAGGTAATGGAAATGTGGTTTTCATTATGAGTTCTACGGAGCATGCTGTGCATCTTTTGCAAAGAAGGCAACTCTAAGGCTAATCTTCTATTGCTCCTTTTCAGCTGTTTTAGGTGAAAAAGCACTAGTATTGAAATCTTCTTAAAGAAAAAAAAATAAAATTTAAGTGCTGTGTTCTTTTTTTAACAAGGAAGTTTATTTAGAAGAACTTTTTTTATCTTCATGTCCAGAAAAGCACTGAATTGGACTATGATTTATGACTTTTATTGCGGCATGGGGGGGTAATGTTTATTTTTGTTCTGCGCTGTTGTTTTACAGGGCAGAACTGCCCTGCACTGGCTCTGCAACAATGGCTACCTTGATGCTATAAAGTTACTGCTCGGCTTTGATGCTTTCCCCAATCACATGGAGAACAGCGAGGAGAGGTATTGCTTGTCTGAAGGTGTTACTTTGTAGTTGTGCCAAAGCGCTGCTGCCTTCCATTTAAATGTTAAATGTTCGGATTCTGCAAGAGAATCGTCATCTTGTATCTCAAAGGAGTGCTGTAACCTTGGGCTTCAGCGTAAGCAGCTTTTCTAATGTGAAAGTTCCCTTCTTTAGCTAAGATGTTGCAACTTAAACTTTTGTACTGAACCATGAACTTCTGGAAGTATTCACTCACTCTGGTCTTGTTGGAAATATTAAAGATCTTTCTCGTTTATATAGGGCTGAAGGCAGATAGGTGTGGACAAAGGATTAAAAGGCAGTTCTGCTGTTGGAATAGACTGGAATTTTTCTTTTATATTTGACACAAATACAGCAGGAGGAAAGAAAATGGGAGAAATGTAATGTTATGTTTTAAAATGGTGATTACAAAGTAACTGGTGGCTACCTGTATTCTAAAGGCTTGGTTTTATAAAAAAGTCTCCTGTAATCACAAAGAGACAGCACATTTGCATCTCTTTTCTTTGTCTTTCATTGACATATAAATAATAGTTTTTTCAAAATGATTTGGGTTGTGGAGTTCGAATTAATCACATGACCATGAAGATAATTACTATTAGCGGAAATTTCTAATGCCTTTTTTTAAAGTAGATGACCTCCTCATAATTATAAGATTATGAACAGCATGCCATATAAATTTGAATATTTCAGCATTTTAAATAACTTGAGGCGTTTGCAACCCCATATTTCAGTGCTAAATTTGAGAGTTCTGTCCTTAACCCTGGGTTTTAAATGCTTTTCTCCTCCATCATTTTTCTTTCATTCTCCACTCTAAACCACTCAGATTTCTCTTCTTTTTCTGTTCTTATTTTTTCTTCAGAAACACAAATGGAAGTATAACTTGTTTCCAATTAAGTAGTGTCAAGACTCTCTTTAGTAATTTTTGATTGAAAATTTAATAAACTGTTTTAATTAAATTACTTTTAATAAGTAAGATTAAAAGCCACAATTTTGCCAGATTGGAGACTGGTGTTATCCTTATTTGTGGAAATGTACTAATGATGTTCAAATGAAAAGAAAATACCTTAGCTCTGGTTTATCGCAGTCATTCAGATAGTATGTGTTTTTGTTTTCCTTCTGGAATTAAAAATATATATATATATATATATATATATATATATATATATATAAAATGTATAAATGTAGATTACTCAAAATACAACTAGCAGTATTCTGAATGTCTGCTGATAAGCACTAGTGCACGTGCAGAACAAAAGAAATCCCCAGTATTTCTAGATGGATCAATCTTTAAATATAATTCTCCTAAAATATATATAAAAATTGCACAATTCCATCTTAATGAATATCTACGAAGCTTGTTTTATTGTTAAGATATTGGAAGTTTGGAAAGTGGAAAATCAAGTTGAGTGTTGTAAGAGAGGAAAAATAACCTCATGGAAATAGTTCACCTGTAATTGGATGAAATTGCTCTTTAGTCAGTAACAATTTCAGTACATAGTGACTTTTTTTTTCCCCCCAAATATTCCTATAGGGAAAAAAAGCTTCCCTTCTTTACTTTCTTAGAACATAGTATGAGATATCAGTTAAAAATTTAAACACAGTGGTTATAACTAAAATATTAGAGTAAAGATAGAACTGAGACTGTAGAATTTTAAAGTGCCTGCTTGCTTGCCAGATATATGATCAAGTGCTAATCTGGAGGGTATTTGGTTTGTTGTTCTTTGAAAATTTATTTTGTAATCCAACTTAATGTCCTGGGTGCATCAAGCTGCTGCTTGACCACCTTCTTGTTAAATTGCCTATAACAGCTGAAGGCTGATGTCTTCATGTGTTTCCCTGTGAGGCCAGTTTGATTTAAAAGCTATCTGCTTTAGAGAGAACCAAGGGAAAAGGAAATTTACATCAGGCTTTGAACTGACACAACAGAGGAGTGTATGTAAGTGTCCAGTCATAAAAATCCCTCTTCAAATTTGAGTAAGTGATTTTTTTTTTTTTAAATTTCAAATGTAGCTTGGATGGAGTTGGAGAATCCACATTTAAAAATATGGTTCTTAGTGACTGGGATTTGCAATAGAACACATTGTTTGGTAGATACACGGTATGGCATAAAGTTTACTTTAGTGTCTTTTGTGTCTTAAAGTATTCCTAATTTTGAATATTTTTAAAAATGTGTTTTTCTGAAAAAATATTCCTTCTGAAGTTCCCGTTTCTGGGTTATCAAAAATCTGTATCTCTTTAAATGCTATCAGCACCTTGACATCCAAATTTTCATCTTATGTCATTGTCTTTATTCCTGCAGACACTTCAGTTCAGATACTGTTTATCCTTCCATCAAGCCATTGCTGTGTGGCAGGTCTAATTGTGCTTTCTGTCTTTCTTTGCTTACCAGCACTGTGTCCCAGCAAGTTACCATCAACAAGAGCCCTAATTTTCACAATCACATGCATTGACACTTGTTATTGGATAGTCTTATGTTATATGGTCTTGATTATGGTTTGTGACTGATAATCTTCTGTCTTTAAATGTCTTTCCCTGAAGTTTCAGTGTTGGTGAGGGAGATATGTAAATTTTGCTCCCATGTCAACATTGGGAAATTTGGGAATTATTTTGAAAAAGGCTTAGGCATCTTGGACACTATTAGAACCCAAAGCAATGTAATGCTTTGAACACCTCTGTCCATTTGAAAACAGACTTAAGCTTTCCTAGTCGGTTAAAAAAGATAGTATTCTTTAATACGGATCTAATCCTGCTGCTCTGTCAGGCATGGTGTCTTCAGCCAACGTTATAGAAGCTAAACCAGATTTAACAGTAGATTTTTAGAAGTTAAATGCATATGGAAATAACACAAAGGTATATTAACTCACTTTTCCTTTATATTTCTATATGAAAACTTCAATAACACATTTTTAAGACTGTTTTCCTAAAGCAGTTAATGCTGTGGGTGGGGCTTTGGGAGATTTTGTCCAAACACCTCAGGTCCTCTCTCCCCCTTTCCATATTAGGAGGCTAAATAAAGTTTTGAATATAACCACAGTGTGTGGAATGAATAAGGTAGAAAAATAATGCCTAAAAAGATGAGAAAAACAGCCTACTGCACAGTGTTTAATCTGTCTTCATACTAGAAGTTGTTTTATTATGAAATGAGGGTGAAGAAACACACATTATAGCTAGAATTCTAGATCCATAGTAACTGTTGTGTTTTTGGGTTTTGTTTTTTTTAGATATACTCCACTTGATTATGCCTTGCTTGGTGAACACCATGAAGTGATTCAGTTCATGTTAGAACATGGGGCTCTGTCTATAGCTGCCATTCAGGATATTGCTGCTTTCAAAATTCAGGCTGTCTACAAAGGATACAAAGTTAGAAAGGCTTTTCAAGAGAGGAAGAATCTTTTAATGAAACATGAACAGCTGAGAAAAGATGCTGCTGCCAAGTAAGTCTGAGATTTGAAATCTACTCCAGCACATATTTGTTGTAAGTTTGTATTTACCAGTGTATTTTATCTGTTGCTCATCGGTTTTTGTTCCTCTTGGTAAAATTCATGAAACTGAAGGAAGCATATAACTTCCATGTAACTATAGGCAGATGGAAGTTATTTTCTGTATAATCCCAGTTTAAATAACAAATTTAGACCATATAACCACCTTAATAATATACCACAGCATGGCAAAATACCAAAAACCGAGGAAAGAGCATGTTAGCATCCATGAACCTTTGGCTGATATTCTGCATGATGATGAAAAGGCTTGGAAAACACTTACCACTTTAAGTAGTGGAAATAATTATTTGCCTGTCAAGTCTTGATATCAGTTTTGAACAAAAGTTAACCAGTAGCTGAGATAAAAGATGGAAACAAACCAGGGAAGCCTGGTTTAGTAAGGCTTAACTTATTGTTTCTCTAGCAACCCGAACTCCTGGTTTCTATTTGCAACTTCATTTTGGGCCTTATCATTCTCTGCACTTGTATTTTCTGGTCTTGAATTAGAGAGTTCCTATGAATTGGTTATATTGGATTACAGATAAGTAACTTGCAATTCAAATTGTTGTCAGCAAGATATGTAGGGTCTGGCTGAGTTTCAACCCAATTTAAATGTGGTAATGGTAACACAGTGGTGAAATTCTAAAATCAGAAGGTATGTGATAAATGATTATCACAATACTTTGCTTGCTTGGAGTTCATCCTTAAGATTCTTAGTATGAAATTAGCACCTGGTTTCTGTTGAAGAAATCTGATTCTGAAATGAAAAAACATAATAGTGTGAAAGGATTTCTGCATGATTTGGGAGGAGCATTTTGATAAAGAGAGACCATATGAAAAAAGCATGCAATATAATTTTTGCAGCTAGAGGTATTTTTGCTGCATCTGTGTATCACAGACAAATTCAGCTGCGCTCCACTCAGTATCAAATTTTGTAGTTTGATGTTCTGCATAATTGGCCAGTCAGACCTTCATTGGGTTTGATTGCTGCTACTATAAAACAATTATTATTCCCCAGGAACAACCAAAGCTAGAAATACCAGATAACTCATCTCTTACTCGCATCTTTACATCCTGAAGTTGTAACCTGTAGCTCTCCCACTGTTTGTCTTTTCTGCTGAAATCAATGTAAGTGAAAACCATGCATGGAGAAGCTGCCTTGGAAAATATTTCTTTTTAAAGTGGAGAGCTCTGCTTCTTGCTGTGTGGTCACAACTGACTTTACCAAATGAGATAGTTTTATCCTTTGTGATGACAGTCATTTTTAGAAGAATCTCTGATCCACCATGTAGAAGATTAAATGGAAAAGAATTGCCTCATGGAAATTTGGGGATATTTTTGTTATAATTTTCCTTTGTGAGTTTCTGATGTAGTTTCTGAAACTTACTTAGCTGTTGTTGATTTGTTTGAAAACAATAGAAACAAAGTCTGTGTACCAAATACCATAAAAAAAGAATTACAGTACAATTGGAGTGTACAAGCAAATCAGGTTGTCACATAACAAATTTTATTTAATTGCAATTTTATGATCTGTAATAAACTGAAGGGGACATTATGTTGTCATCATTCTGCGTACCCATCTGTGCATTCCACAGCTAAAATTGGCCAGGGTGTTCCTGCATACAAAAAACTATTATCCCTACTGGTGTTTAAAAATCTGGTCTCCAGATAAAAGTAGACATTATGTGGGGATCCAGAATGATGGTGAACTCCTAGATTGAACACACACACCCTCTCCCCAACAATTTCAGTGTAGATATTTAAATCTTGCTTTGAAATATGTTACTTTATAGAGTATCTCTAAGATAAATCACTCCTAAATCTGCTTGTGTTTAGATAATCTGTTCTTCTTCTGTGGGTTTTTTTTTTCCTTTTTACCGTAACAAAAAGCCAGCATCTTATTATTTTCTAGTAAAATTACAATCACTGTATTTAAAGCCTGTGAAATATTTATATACAAATATCTTCTCCCATGTTCTCACCTATATCAAATAAATTGTAATTTATAAAATTAAGTTTGATGAAGGCCAAAACAATATGCTTACTCTTACATCACTGAGCAAAGAGACACAGCAGGAGACCCATTTGGGTAAGCTGGGAATCCTTGACAGAGCTCAAATGTAGAAATGCAGTTTACAGGAGGCAGAAGCTGGGACAGACTGCAAAGGCAGGGTGTAGAAGCATTCCTTGGGCATGTTAATGGTGTCAGAAACACCAAAACTCAAATGGAGTTGAGACTTTAAAGAAATGTTCCAGGTTACGAAGTGAGTTTGTGCTTCTACATTAATACAAGCAGTAATACATTAGTAAAAGACTGAGCAAAGAATGTTTGGGCCTGTTGCTGAACGGTGCATTTAGTGACAACAGACATGGGTGTGGCAGAAGTACTCAATGCCTCCTGCTCCTCAGTCTACCAGAAGAAGGTCTCCCACACCTTTGCTAAGAAAATTGCTTCAAGGAGAAGCAGAACTGCCAGCTGTGAATGAGGATTAAGTCAGGCTTGAGAGAACTCAGCCCATACAAGTCCATGGGACCAGACTGGCTGCATCCAAGGGTACAGAAGGAACTAAATGATGCCCTTAAAAGGTCAATGTCTTTGAAAGGTCACAGAGACCAGGGAAGGTCCCCTATGACGGGAGGAAAGAAAATGTTGCACCCAGCTTCAAAAAGGACCAAAAGAGTTATCTGGGGAACTGTAGTCTGATTGATGTTTCTGGTCTCTGGGGAACTTTTAACAGGCAAAAGTTGAGATTTTATCTGGAAATAAAAAGAAATTTTTTCACCCTTGGGACAGTTGAGCAGTAGAACAGCCCAAAGAGGTTATATGGTCTCTGTCCATAAAGGTTTTCAAGACATAACTGGATAAAAACCTGGGCCACCCAATCTGACCCTGTTTTGAGCAGCCTGTTAGCCTTGCTGACTTCCTGAGTCAAAGAGACTTCCAGACTTCAAAAAGAGGATTTTGGTTTACTTACTGCAAAACCAGGTAAATAAGAAAATAATATTTAAGTGTTTAAAACATATTCAGAGAAAACTCATTTCCAATATATTGGATTTTGAAAGGGCTGCAGAACTCATTCCTCACTTGTTCACCTCCCCTTTCACTTTCTCAGGATGAGTTCCTGAATCCATACTTCTGTTTTTCATTCTGACCAATTGAAGGAAACTGATTGAGAATATGGATATGAAAGGGAAATGGATGAAAGTGAATAAGTAGCTCATGATATTTAGGAAGAGAAGAACAGTAAGAAAATAAGCAGTTCAATTAAATGGCCTTCAGTAGATTCAGAAAAAATGTTCTCATTCCAAGAGAGTACAAGTAGATTATGAGGTTTTACAAAAGACTGGTGGTTACCCCTGCATGCTGAGAAAAGATAGGGGAGTGTGGCAACAGAGAGAATAATGAGCTCTTCAGCAACCTGAAAAGGGAAAAGCACATATTGGAAATTTGATGTAATTACTAAAATTGACAGTAATAAGAACATACAATGATGACGCTAACAAGCTGAGGTGCGAAGTAAGAACTGGCAAAGGATGTGTGAAAGGTAATCACAATAAACCATTATAAACATACTCATTGGAAAAGGAAGAGTAAAGAAACAGTTGGTCCATGAGAGATGCTAAATAGACTGAACTGTTCTGTGGGTTGTTTTTTTTTTTCCTTCAGAAGAAATTACATGAAACCAACTCCATTTTCTTCTGTGTCTGAATAACAAGTTTTGTGGCCATGGAGAAACAGTAGCTGCCATTCAGACTTGCCTGAAGTCTTCATACATCCTCATGGGAAATTTCTCATTTCTCACCTTTTAACTTGAAGTGTATATTGATGAGAATTTCACATAAATCCATTGTGAATTTGTATTTTCACTTAAAAAAGTAAATTTGATTTTGAAAATAACACCAAGATACAGAAGATGGTAAGCACGTTGAAGACTCAATTAGAAATTGGAATGGTGGTAAAATACATACAAGAAATGACTGAGGAAAATATAGGGACTTAGGTAAAAGCTAACAGACTGCTCTACACATTTGGGAAGACCCGTCAACATAGGAATACTGGACAGAAATTAACCATTGTCTTAACAGATTTATTAAGAACTATCAGGTTAAAAGATTATTATAGATCAGAAGCTGAAGATGTCATGAGTCAGTGGTATCATTCTTTTGAAAATAATTATCATGCTAGATGTGTAGCAGGAGATACTGTTAATACAACATGAAATATAACTCCTCTTAGTCCTCTTAGAGAAAGCTCTACCAGTAGTAGGATCATACCTGGAGATCTCTTTTCAGTTGAGATTTTTTAAGTAAGTTTTTGGGGTTTTTTTTGCAAGGATAACATTAAAAACACTCTCTGTTAAAATAATCTTCACTGTGCAGATAAAAAAGTTAAGTTTCTATTCTTAACAGAATAGAAAAGGTTGAATTCATTTTAGCAGAATCAAAAATTCAAAGCATCTCTGTGTCTTCACAAATGTGTGTGTAAGGCTGAAACTGTTCCTTTCCATCTGCTAAAGGCTCACTTTTCATTCTTTCACTTTTGCAACAAAATGCAAGCTTATGACCATTCAGGACAAAATTGTGTTGCATTTACAATGGAAAATGTTGGCCTGCCAGCTCTGTTACCACTTTTGAGCTGTAGCTGTCTAACTTGAGAGCCCAAATTTGGATCCTGTTGGGTTGCCAGAAGCTCCTGAGAATGTCTGAGAGCCCTGAAGTTAGAATCTTGTCTACTTCCTTCACTTGTTCAAGAAACCTAGCCTTTCAAGTTGGACAACAGTAAAACTTGGAAATTTTAATTTCAAAGAGATTCTTCACTGTAATACAAGCTGAATTTCTGATTAAATAAAGCAAAACACAAGAGGTGATTCTTATGTATTCAGGAGTCTATTATTCAACTAAGCTGTACTGTGACAATTGTGATGATGCTTTACAAATAGGGAGCTTTGAAATCCCTTCCCTTTATTCTTTCTTCGGTTGAATCTGAAAAATTAGCACACAGATAAGACCTTTAAAGAAAAAAAAGCAACCCTTTGTTACTTCTTGGTTTCTGGTCCTGTGTCATTTCAATAACTTTACAATTGGTACGTTGCTGAATTTATTGTTTTGAGTTGATCTGCTCATCAGAGGAGTGCAGGTCACTCTGGCTTGATTGTGTACCACACAGCCCATCTCACACTTCCTTCTCTAAAACCCTGACTAGAGGACATTGGTAATAGGTGGCCTATTCTTGTGAAGAATAGAAAATTACTATTCTGTGAATAGCAAAATCTGATTTATCAGCTCAAATGGCACAGTAATGGCAGTGAGATCCATACTGTACACAGTCCCAACATCCCCGCATAGTCCGGTTGTGGAATGCCAATATTAATTGAAAGTAGCCACTTCTTTTTTTCATGCCAGAGGGAATACTGAATCCCAGGCTGCTGGGAGTGTATTTTTTTAGATCAATTAGCAGCTTTTCAGGTGCAAAGTTCAATCAGCTTCTTCTGCAGAGCATAGTTGATAAGATAGCACTGACAGATAAAGTTAGGGCTTCTGGCTGGCAGCTCGAGCTGCAGTGACATGCGCTGGCAGTGACACCGCTCACAGGAACTGGGGCTGGCGTGCTGCATAACTCACCTGTCACACGCCATGCTGGGAGGTGATGTGGCAACAGCCTGCACACTGTGTTGGAGCACTGGAAGCAAGTTAAAATACCAGGCAGCTACATGATACGGCATTTACCGCCTGTCCGTTCCAACAGGAAAAGTGTCACTTCATCCAGCAACCAGGGCTTAATTTATAAAAACAGATTCAGTGGGAGGTAGGTATGTAACGTTTGCCGTGTGCTATTTGGTTTATCCTGATTGGTACTAGCAAGAATTTAAAAGCTAAAGTGTAGTGATAGCCCACTCTGTTTCGAAATAGGCGGCAAAATTTTGTTCAATGGATGCACCCTTCCTAAGTTCGTCCAAAATTCTCTTTCATGGCTACACTATTAAAAGATGCATGACTTACTTCATTTTGGAAATCCAAATGTCACCATTGTAATGACAAACTATGTGCACACAAGTTTTTAATTCACATCTCAAATTATCAGTATTTGTCATTTATATGACATATAATGTTTATGTAAAATTAATTACCTACCAATGACAAATACATAGCAGCATGTTAGTACCACTAGCTAGTTGGTTTATAATTGTCTGTACTAACTATGACACATTTAAGTACTAAAAAGTAATTTTCAAAGATATTGTGTCTTTTGTTAAAGTCTTTTGCTTTTCAAATACAGTGCAATGCATTACTACTCACATGAAAATATTACTAATTACAAACACAATTATTAGTGTTATGATTCTTTTTTAAATCCTGCTTTTGATTTTTGTATATTTATAAAACCTCCTAAATATAGTTGTTTTCAATAAGTGTTTTAAGGTCAGTCAAAACAACTGCAAGCTGAATGGGCAGCTGGCTGACGAGGACTTAACCTTCATCATGCTGTAGTTGCAAGTCAGTTGTTGCTTTGGATCAAGCTAAGACATTTCAGTGCAATACGTGTCCTTTTCTCGTGAAAAGGATGTCAAATCAAGGATTTGTTGTGGCAGTGTCAGATTTTTAGAGGAGTGTGTTCAAGTTAGATACATGCTAGATTTAATCTTCAGAATTCTTATGGTATGGACTGTAATTGCAGGAAACGTGAAGAGGAAAGTAAGAGGAAAGAAGCCAAGCTGCAGAAAGGGATGCAGAACATGGAACAAAATAAGTTTCGGGTACAACAGAATCCCACAAATCGGGAGAAGGCTGCCAGTGTCCAAGTGTTACCCAGCAAAGCAGCTGACACACAGAGCAAGAGGCTTCTGTCCCTCAATGCTTCACAGATCCAGCCAGGGAGGAACAGCAGAGGTTCACCTAAAGCTGGTCATGACAAAGGGACCCCAAAGGAGAGCTGCCTGTCAGCAGAGCCTCAGAGCGAAGGTCATAAGATCAAGCAAGGTTTGTGATCTTTTTTAATGGTGCTGTTTATCTGCTTCATCCACTTCTGGGGGGGATTTTATATATAGAACCCATTTCATCTTTCTTTGATTTCATATTCTTTCATCACCTAAGCAATTTGTGCAGCAGGGTAGAGTTAGATACAGATTGTTTTAGTCTGTGTGAAGTAGTGAAAAACACCAGTACAGTGTCTTATGGTGTCTATAAAAATACCCAGAATATGTAAAAACAGGCTGTGGGCAATTGTTCTATTAGTTGCACTCTTTGGATAAATAAGTTTAAAGGCATTTGACCCATCTGTGGTGCACATGAAGAATGTTAATGGAGAAATGGTAACTCTGGTTTTCAAATGAGATTTATCCTCTCGCTCAATCCAAACAATCCATGTTTGAAAGAATGCTATGCCTTTTTTAGGTATGCATTCTCTTTCTGATACTGAAGTGATGCCAGGAAAGTTGATGCAATAAGGATCAAACCATGAAGTTGTATACTCAGCTCTCATTAGGTGTTCTGATCAATCCTCTTGTGACCAAAACTTTAATGGACTTTGGGCATTTTATTGGAATTAAATATAAATTTAGACCCTTTGGCCTGTGAAAACTATGATTCAGTTGTTGAGTGTTTTCTGCAAAAGGGTATCCTGTGAAGGCATTACGAATATAGCATGGTTTCACCAGGTTTTGGATGATTTTCTGGAATGACAGTATTTCAGAGATCTCTTTCTTTTCTTTTTCCCCTCCTACCTGCCCTGTAACATCCTGTCTGTTACATTTCATCCTCTCTGGTCTATTTTTTCATTCTCCTGTTAATTTCCAAGCAGAATGGAAGGTGAATGGAAGACGGGGAATTTTCACTTTTGCTCTCCAGGCTTCTGAGTCACCCTCACCAGAGTGTTTAGAAGCAGTGATCACACAGCAGCAAGGGAGGAATAGGAAGGACTTCACAGTTTCATTCAGGAGGTCAAGGGAAGTCCTGAGAAGCCAAGTGCTTTTCCTGGGTCAGTGGGTTACCCTGTGCCAGGATACAGCATGGGTACCGCAGGAGTTTTTCAGGCATGTAACTCAAATGTCATGTTAGAAAGAAAACCATTTGTAAAACATTAAGCAAATGAAGGTGTTTGGGATTCTACTGTGACAGGCAATCATGTCCTCTTCTGATTCTTCCTGCTTGCAGTTTTTGTTCATTTCAGTGAATCCTAATGTGCCCCAAAGGTAACTGAGCAAAAAAATCAGAGACATAAACTGTGTTTTGCTGGATCAGAGACTGAATTTGTTTTCAATTTCTCTGTCTAAAGATTCACTGAGGAAACACATCAAAAGCAAGTCAAGTTGTGTCCATTTCCATTGTGAGAAAGCAAACGAGGGAACAAAGGTTGAAGTGAAACATCAGGTTGCGGCTGCTGCAGAACTGGATGGAGAAAAGCGCAAGGAACACGCTGTCGACACAAGGGGTGCCTGTGCTCGGAGGAGCAGGAGGCTTTCTGCTTCTGCCCATAGGACTGCCAGTGCTGGGGAGAAGCTGAAGGATCCAAGTCAGCCTCCCTCTGGCAAGAGGGACCACGGAGAAGGAAGGTCTGTGTTCTTCTGTGATGCTGGTTGTACCGGTGGACTGGCACAAAACTCAAAGCTGGGTGAAGCTTCTTCCAAAGGCAAAAGGCGCCAGCAGAAACCCAGAAATAAAGAGGTAAACGATAAGAGATGTTCACCAGCTGGTTCTAGCAGACCAGGAAGTGCCAAAACAGTATTTATAAGCACCAGAAATGACAGCCTGCATGCTGTAGAACAAGCCGTCAAAGCAGGAAACAATGAAATGGCAAAAAAGGCCTCTTCATTATTGTCTGCTGAGGCAGATCCTACCAGGACTGTGCCAAGAAACCCAATAGCATGTTCTGCTTCTGATGACAGTTTGAACTTGGAAAAAACAGGCATAATTGTATCCAGGAATGCAGATGATCAGTTATGTTCTGTTCCATGGCAAAGTACAAATATTGAACTAATCCCTTTAGAGATTCGAATGCAGATCATAGAAAAAGAAAGAAAAAGAAAAGAGCTTTTTCGGAAGAAGAACTATGCTGCCACAGTCATACAGAGGACGTGGAGAAGGTAAGATTTCTGCTTCAGTGGCTAGAGAAGAGTGAGATACAAGTAGATGTAAATGAAACTAGGCTTGTTGGCAATGTGCTATACTTGGCTTTCAATGTTGCCAGTGCTAAACGAGGCAGTTAATAATGTTTCTCTACACAAGGGGAAGTGGGTTTCAGTTGCATACAGTTGCATTAGAAAGTTCATAAAAACTGCAAGGTGTAAGTGATGACGTTTAATAATCAGAGAAATCATTAAACTTCTATTTCAAGCACTGATATTTCTTTAGAGAGTGCAAATCAGGATTTGCCTAAACCTGGAGTTCGGTGACAAACTTGAAATTGTGCTCTGACCTAAGATTTAACCACATAACCAAACCACAGAATGTTTGAGAGCTTTGAGTGTTCATTGCCAAAACTTGGAGGTAGCTTGAATGCCTTGATTAAGCAGGAACAACTGCTGTACAGAATAATGTACAGAATGCTTTCCACAGCATTATCCTGCTTACATGAATGTGTGAGTTTCAACCTCAGAAATGCAGTCATTCTAAAAGTACATGCTCCTTAATATTTAATTTCTTATCAAAATTGGCAGGAAGAGTATGTAAGGGAAGTATATAATATGCAAGTTATTCTTATTTCTTGTTTTTATTTAAACTTTCTTTGATTTTACTGAATGCAGAAAATTATAAATTGCTTGTGTTTACCAATATTCTTTCCATGTCTCTCACTATTTTTAACATTTTCTCTGAGGGACTCTGAGTTGAAGATGTCCCTGGCCATGGCAGGGAGGGTGGATGAGATGGTCCAACCCAAACCACTCTGTGGTTCTGTGACTCCACGCCACATTCCTCTGAACTGTGAAGCAAAGCAGCTACTTTTTCTCCAAGGGTTTCACCACTTCTGCCCTCTCTGCTGCTTGCTCCTCGGCCTTTTCTGATGTAGATCCCAAGTTTTTATCTTATGTGTTCAAATTTCTTAGATACCAAAAGCTAAAGGAAGCCAGGAGTAGGTTAGGAGAGTGTACCTGCAAGTGATGCTGCTGCTGCTGGCTCTGCTGCTTTCACTCAACACCAGTTTAAAATCCTTTCATAGGGGCAGGCATGTGCCATGGCTTTAAGACAAAGCAGAAGCGATGTGTAGCGAGTGCTTGTGCAAATCTCCCCACGAGAATTGGGATCCAAGCATTAAGCTGCACAGAAATCTGCATTCCATTTACACTACAGATTTTGGATAGGCCTTTCTAAACTGTCCACCTGCTGAAACAGGGATGGTGTGCCTTCTCTCCAAGAAGTGCATGTGCTTACTAACACTTTGCATTTTGGAAATTGTGGTAATTAAAGATTGCTTAAGTTACATTTGTTATTTAAATACTTAATAGTGAAAAATAAATATATTTGTTCTGTTTGCAAGAACTCATAGAACACTAACAAAGATCATAAATTCTGCAAGGCTGCAGGAGACATTCATTTGGCAGTTCTTTCAGTGTCCTGTGTTTGCTTTATTCCCAAACTTGCACATGGTAAATAGCGTGTACTTGTAGACAGAAGTAAAATTATACAATGTTATTGTGTAATTCTACATTAGAAAAAGGTAAAAGTACATGCTTGAGTTCTCGAATTTCTCAAAATTGGCATTAAATGCATTTGTCTCACTGCAGATTTTATAGTCCTGAATCACTTATTGAAGGGAAACACAACAGCAGAGTGGTATTGGTCTACTTAAGTGTATTAAACTTGCCGTTCTCAAGAGAACGTTTCAATTCCCAAATCTGCAAACTTTATAAATATAGTCCTCAAAAGTGTATTCTAAGGTGTGTGGCTTGCCAAAGGTTAATTGCTTATCCTGCTCATTGAGGCTTACAGATTCTGTGTCTGTGTTCTCTCTCCTGGGGGCCACCGGGGCCTGTTCTGTGCTCCAGGGCCCACAGGGAGCCAACAGAAGCTGGAATAAGTTGGTTGCTGTTGTTCTCCCACTGGAGTCAAGCTGTATTTTTTTAATATATTATTGCTGTGTGCATACTTTGGCCAGCAGTGGTTTTTAAGATTAGAGCTTCTGTAACAATGAGTGAAAATACCACTTGCCAGCTTTGTTCTGCACATGGATATTCCACTTTTCTTTTGTGTGCAGTAGTTTTGTTGACTAAGCGTTCTGACCATGTCAGATTGATATTGTATCAAAGTTGGTCCCATTCTCCTTTTTTCTCACTAGGATCAGAATGATCTGTTATGAGAGAGCTGAATTAAAACAATGTGCACTTGCTCTACAGATAACTACCTACATCTTCTCAGTGTCAGAACCTCACAGTTGGTTCTCTTGTTGCTAAAAACTACCAGAGGTTCTCTACAAACTGAAATCACAGCTGGGTGCAAAGGTGGAGGGACTGTGAATGGGTCATTTCACGTATCAGCAAAGGCATCTGGCAGCAATTACTGAATTCCAAGACAGTAGCTTAGTATTCTTTTCTGCTCCAGCATAAAACAGTTCCCCAATTGTTTTTTCTGCAGTTAAGTATTCGCTTAACCCATCCTTAGCTCATTCTGTTAGCAAGTCACTGCAACTGTGCTCCCTCTTCACTTTCTTTTCCTCTCTTACCCCTCTGAAAAGTTAAAGGAGGCATGTTATTTAAGAAAACTGGATCATTTTTTTCCCTCTGTGTCTCAATAACACTCCTGGTTCTGAATTCATACCATGCTTCAAAACTTGCAGGCCCTGACAAGATGCAGTTGCTGCCTGCATTTGTTATGTACTTTAATGAGCTGCATAACAGTACATGCCTGAATTCTGAAGCTTCACTAAATTAAGATTAAATACATTTGTCTCGCCCAGCAAATTTCACGGAGGTAATTTACTAAGCTTATTGGAGGTTTAAAATTATTTGGGCTGTAACGGAGCATATCATCCCCCTTTGGCATTCTATTGTGCTTTTAAGTACTCATTTTTTTTGTATATGGCTGCTGCTTTGTTTGAATTAGTTCGCTGGCTTAGAACATATATTCAAACAATTTGTATCTGGCTGGCTGTCTTTTAATGTAGAACTTTTTGCAGAGGGAGCAACAGAAAAAAATCACCTCTTTCTCTCTCCTTCCTCCTTTGCTTTACCGGGGAACCCAGTAGAAGCCTTTTTGAATGCCGGAGGGGATGATGATCAATGTGTTTTGGCCTGTTACCAAACACTTATAATTAATATTTTACAAGTGTGACTCAATGCTCATTTGTGACAGGTTTGTACTGGGAGGATTCAGAGTTAATTGCTAAGCCAGTTAATTGACTTGTGAGTGTGAAACGCCAATATCCGATTGAACACTTACGTCCGATTCAAGGGAAAAAAAACCCCAAACAACTCCTTGCTGCTGGTGCCATTTGCCACCAGAGTGTGAGGGACAGACAATCTGCTGCTGCCACTCGCAGAGGGCTGTGACTGCGTGCAAGATCAAAGCAGCTGAGGCAAGGTTGGATCAGAAAACAGGGAGCTTTTGAAGGGAAGGGGAAAAAACACAGGTTACTGGAAACAAGGTGAGGGGAGCATCTTCAAAGGAGGGGTGGAGAGCAGCTCAGTTTTCTGCAAAGGAAATGTGCAGTTGAACCCACAGGAGGCAGATTTGGTTTGTCTCTTGCACTGATTGACTGAGGACATGAAGTGCTAAGGCACACGAGAAAGGTTGGTGTTATTAAGCTGTGAATATAGTGAAAATGGGGAAGCAATGCTGATTATACTGTTGCCATAAATATTTATAGTTTTGTCTTCTGATGATTTTCTATTTATAAAACAGCTGATAAGCTGATGTTGAAGCACTGTAACTTTTGATACCTGTAATGCCAGTTCTTTAGTAGCTGTGTGAAATAATGGATGCATCCAAAATTGAACCCAACTCCTACTTTTTCTTCTGAACAAACATTTCTCATCCAAGTGACTTAGCACATCAGTGGGAGTTCTGTTTTCCCAGTTACTCATGTAATCCACCATGTGAACTGATGCGTGGAAAGCACAGAAGTAAAAACAGGTCACCTAAAACAAGTGCTCTTCTCTTTTCTGCTCTCTAGTTACCAGCTAAGACAGGAATTGTTTCAGCTCCTTAGTGCTAAGCGGCAGTGCAAGGAAGATGAAGACAAATGGAGACAAGAGACAGCTGCCTTCTTCATTCAGGTTGCTTGGAAGAAACAGCTGAACCATAGCCCTCTGAAATCAGTTCCTTCATGTAAAAATCTGAAATCCTTAAACAAAACCAGCTCAGCCATAAAAACCAGCAAGCAGTCCATCCTAAAGCAGATATATGGTAATTTTCTTTTCACTATCATTTATTTTGAATAACTGTGCTTTTATTTTTATAACAGAGTATTATTAGTCTATGCACTTCTTACCTAACTGTTAAGGATTTCAGCTATTTATAAAAATTAGTCTGAATCTCAGGTGTTCTGGGCAACTGTATTTCTGTTTCAGGTTAAAAAACCCAAACAACTCAGTGATTTAAAATGGCTGCTGCTAAAGCTGTTTGAATCCCCACACAGCATTGTTTCAACACAGATCTTGAGCAATCAAATAATTCTGTTGCCAGAGCTGCTCACCATATATCAATGTGGAAAGAGAACAGAGCAGTTAAGCTGGGGATAGCTGGCTGTATCCATGCAGAGTGGCTATCTGGATCATGGTTTGGTTTTTTAAAGCATTGTTTTAAACTTTTTGTTTGTTACCGTTTTAAAAATATTTTCATTTGAAGAATATGTTCAATGTTGGTAACTTTCTGTATGAAGATAAGTGGTCTTTCTGGCAAAAGCAAGATTGTCTTTTATAATTCTGCACTGCTTTGCACTGTGCCTGGATGTGGATGTGCAAAGGAATGCATCTTCAACAAAAGGTAGAGGCCAAGTTTTGCTTCTAGACCTTGAGTTCCTTTACAGTATGGATGACTGATGGAATAAGGATATGCTAACTATATGTATTTTAGCAGGTGGTAAGTCACTTCTATCATGGCTCTGTAGCTTTGAGAACCAAAAAGGATAAAATAAATAAAGCTAATGAATTTGTTTTCCTTTTTTTTTTTTTTTTTAATAGCTGCAAGATGTATTTTAACGTTACTTAAATTTCAGTTGTGGTTGTCATGATTTTCTGTCACAGCATGTCTCATTAGCTTCCCCATTAAAAATGAGAGTAACTTTTAGAATAATGCTATATCTTACTGAAATACTTTTTAGCTATACACAGCCACATGTTTATGTGATAAACACAGAGCTGTTCACATTGTGTGTTAAAGGACGTTCTCAGGAAGGCAAAGTGTGTCAGCCAACAAGACCTCCTTCTAAGCTGAAACTTTCTGATGTGCAGCTGGTCTCAGGTAGGACACATCTCATTTTAAGAATACTTTGATGTTTATATACCTGAGATTGTTTTCTTATCTAAGAAGAAAACAATCTGCTTAAGGACTAGGATCTCTTATCAAAATACGTAACTACTTCCAAACTCTTGTGATTGCACGCTCCTCCTTTCACCGCGTTTGGGCTTATTTGAGCACTGCACTTCTATCCTTGAGACATTTAGATGAAAAACATTTTTACTAAATTCCATCTGTCAGACTGTTTAAAGTGTATTATGGACTTACTTGGGGTTGGGAGCTGTGGTCATGTTGGTGTTTCACCACATGAAATTTCAGTGCCCCACTGAGCATTTGGTGTTCCTGGCTGTGCTACACCTCGGGCAGACAGGCCTCAGCTAGATGGGAACACAGCAACTGCTTCAAGGAAACAGGAGTTCAGGTAATTTGCAAAGGGAAGTAAAATACATTTTCCAAGTAGTTTAACACAACTCTGAAGTCAGAAGGAAATATGACAGTGGACCTATCCTTGAGTTTGTTAGAACTGTAGGTGAATTTCTGCCTCACTAAGAGACAGAGGCCTTTTTCTTTCACTGTCTGAGAACTGTTTTAATTAAGAGGCATGACCAGACAGGTGTTTGATTGCCACCTCTTCATGCAGATACAAATCTAAATTTTAAAAGAGCTTTTAGCTCTTTTCGTTTAACTTTTCAGGACAACAGATCTCCCTGTCTTCTGAAATAAAAAGGCTTTCTCTTGAGGCTGGAATGGCCTTTGCTTTCATAACTTGGTGACGAATAGGTTAGTGATAGGAACTCTGCCCAGTTCCTTTAGAACACTACCTACTTTTATTCACCTAATAGGAGCTCAGGGAACTTTAGCCCTTACTTAAAAGACAATAACATGTTTTTCATCTGCCTGCCTTTGTGCATGACAACATTAGATTTGTTGGAAAAGTTCAGAGCTGTCAGTGGCTAATGCCAGATACTCCGTTTCTGACGTAGGTGCCTGGAGTAGGTCAGAATGGACTGTTCAGTTTCATTTTCCCTTGCAGAAGGTACATCTGGGAAGGTGAAGGCTGACTGTCAGCCCGAATTTTAATGTTCATAGAGCTCCTGGAAGAAGTGTGCAGTGACAAATCTGTAACAGGGATTGGCACCAAACTCATTCAAACATTGTGGAAGAGGGGATATGCAGAGGGTGTTCAAAGGAAATGTTCAGTAAGGCAGGTTACAGGTAGAAAGGTAGAAAAGGGACAGGGTAAGTGCTTTGGAATATTCTGGCAAATAGGCCCTTTAAAGATTGTTACCATTAAAACATTTTCAAAACTTGAAATGTGTACTTTTTCTAGTTTGCTGGCTTTTTAAAAATTAGATTCCTTTTGTCAATTCAGCAAGTGACACTTAAAGAAGTGCTCTCCAGCAGAACCAGACAGCCTGGTTCTTTGTTTCACTGTGGACATTAAAGTGTGTTCAGAGTTGCAAAGGAGCAGGTTTTGCAACTCCTGGCTTTAGAAAGACGTCCTTAAGATGTGCTGGGTTCACACCCTCAGTGAAACATTTAGATTTGCACTTGGGATGACCCTGGCTAGAATGGAAAGCATTGAAATGTTTGCAGCTGATCTTCACAAACCTGGGAAAGGAAAACACGCGTATTACTTGTACCACATTACAGGAAATAAAAAACATTGCATGAGCAATTCAGAGCACTCACTTTAACCCCTGGACCAGTTTCCCAGACTTTCTAGGAAGAGCCCACTGCCTACCTCATGTTGCTAAAGATTGCTCAACACAATCTCTCTCTTCAACAAGTCTAGTGTTAGTCTGGAGTCCTACGTTCATTTATGGGAGTGAACCTCATTACACTCGTGAGAGGCTGCTGAAGTCCCACACGCAGCAGCAGCATCATCATCTGTGTTCCACACAAGCTGTACCCAGTGCTGCAGAAACCAAACTCTATTGAAAGACAATCAGCAGTGATTACCAGGAAAAAGGCATGTTCTGCTCCCAGGAGATTCACTGCTTATGAAATCTAGAACACAGTGTATTTGAAGTTGCTTTTCACCCACTAGAGTTACTCATCAAAACTATTTTGTTCTTTTACAGTGAGCAACCTACAGTGTGTTAATTTGCTGGAGAACATGGAAAAATCAAGGCAATTTTCATACAACATGAGACCAACCACTGCTGCAAAATCAAAAAATACAAGACTCAAGCATTAAGCAAAACAATGTTTGAAATTTAAAATCCATTCCAGTACAGCTGTTATCTTCCATAATGTATAAGCCATCTATGATGTATTAAACTTGAACATTTTCAGTTTTGTATTATCTCAGCATTACATGCCAAGCACACTTCTAAGGAGCTGGACTCATTTTGTGTACAAACTGGTTTCTAAATGCAACTGTTAATTTCTTCACCAATACAGGATGAAATCTGAATTGCATTTGAAGATAGAAAATGAAGCACTAAGCCCAGTATTGCAATAACATTGCAGGGGCAATAAAAGCTTTCCATTGCAAAAACTAGGAATTTTGAATGTGTTCATCAAACAGAGTTTCAAAGAAGAGGAAAACTGTACTAAAGATACTACAGTTTTGAGAGACCAGTGTTCAATTTTACCTCAAGGTCATTAAATTAATTTCAAAATGCAAGCAGGAATGGGAGAACAGCCTTCATGCTCCACTTCTCTACTAAAGAAACAATTGTTCCTTAGCTAACTATGGAAGTGGAAGGAAATGTAGACCTGTTGACAAAAAACACTAAAGAAACTGCTTTCACAACCTATGGAAACTATTAGGGCTGTGTTTTCTACCCTTTGAAATGATCACAATTTTTTTTAATAACTCTTTTTCTATGTGCATTAGAGAAGCAAGAAAAGATGAGCCCTACTCTAGGAAAAAAAATAGTTTTCTTAATAGCTTTGGAGCTGCCACAGTGTACAGTATTTACCTTGCTCAAAGTATTTAAAAATATGAACTCAGCAAAAATAAAAAATGTTACTCTAAAGCATACTGTTTTCGATTTTTTTTTTTCTACTCGGTACTACACAATTCTATTTTTTTTTTAATAATGTGATGCTTCACAGTAATAGATGAGCAGAGTCAATTTAAGTCTGTTTCTCTGCAAGCTCTTCAGCATCAAGGACTGGACTTTAACACCCCTCATTGTCGTCACCACATTTTAGTAAAATCCCTTTCAGTACCATCTACTTGCTTAAAAAAAAGGCAGTAGAGGTATTGCAGTTCTCTGTAAAATTTTTATTGTTTCACTTACAAAAAAATTGACAAGCTTTGTTCCAACATATTCCATTCAAAACTAAATAGAAGTAAATGCTTTACAATAAATGCAGTTTGACCTCTTCAATATACTGTGTTTATAGGGCCAGGTGTCTGGGGATGAGAGGCAAGGTAGATGTTGAAACAGTAATGGAGGTCTGTGAGCCACTGCTCCTGAACTTCACCACTCTTCAGTGTCTAGAAAGAAGGAGAAAAAAGGTAACACTCAATTTCCCCAACAGCATTTGCAAAACCTGGCTTTGTTTTTATAGGTAATCAGGTGCACTGTTAAAGGTACAAGACAGCCCTGTTCCCCTGCACACAGTGACATTGTTCCTCTCTTTTATACATTTCAACACTGTGTGTCTGTTAAATAATAAAAAAGTGTTACAACTGGGTACACTAAGTCATTACATTACCAAGTGTGTGAGTTGACACCAGATGTGCTTTCCTTATTCTTAATTAGAGTGGCTCACTTACTTTGCAATTCTGCAATTTATAGGCAATTAAAATGCAAATGAGCACGGTGCTACCAATGCAGGAGAGCTCCCCAACCCACTCGAAGGGGAACTGCTACCAACAGACCACCCAGCCCAGGCCCAGGAATTCCCTCTTCTCAGGATTATATAGGTGGCTTAAAAGAACCCAGCAACACATATAACCCACCCACGGTGGAACAACACAAGAATTGGTTGTGGTATTTTCAACACTAAAAGGAAACAACCCCCTCCCTAACCTGCAGCTTAGAGAACCTTGCCATAATGTCTTGTATCTGCTTTCACCACCGTTTAAAAACGGCTCCTCTTGAACATTTGCAATGATTTTTAAAAATAAACATGACATACATGTGGTCTCTAGGAAACAAGAACTTCCATACCATGATGTCCTTGATGATCTGTTGCACCAGAAACTCATTTGTGATCATATGGCTCCTGAGCTGCCCATGCTGCATTAGTAAGCGAAGCAACTGAGCAACAACGGGCAGCTCCTCCCGACAGATCCTGCTCACTTGCAGGCTTTGCAGCATCAGCCTCAGTAACCGTGGCAGGAGTGCTAATGCAGAAATGCATGATCTCCACAGCATATCCCTGAGAGGAAAAGATAATCAAAACTGAAATGACACACATTTCAAGGGTGCTTCTGTGAACTGGCTGCATGGCTGTACAAGGAAACTTGTTTCTGTGGATTCAATCATACCAGCTGCATTCACCATAATTAGTGGCAAGGCAGAAAATCTGTACCAGAAAATGCCAAACTTGAAAATATTCCAAAATTTTGTGTAGCACTGGAAAAAAGTTAAGAGCCTGACCTGGAAGCTACAAATGTTGTTTAATCTCTCACACAGTGAATTTCTGCTTCATGCAGCTATGAAGAGGTTTTTGTTTCAGTCATTTTTCAGATACACCTGAACCTTTAAGATTCATAAGAAATTAAATTATGGACTCAGCTGTTTGTGAATGCAAGTCATTAAATACAGTAAGAGAAGGAGGAGTTGGGCTTTCAATTTTCAGGAAGCTTTCAACAACTTTTCTGTATATGGAAAATTTTGACCTGTTTAAAGACATTTCTGTGTTTCAGGTGAACTTATTTGAATTTGTTATCTGTAACTTTTGGGTTTTTTAAACCAAATGGCTTTGCAGTCTATGTAATGATGCCTGAGAAGTTTGAAACATCAAATCAATGTACTCATAAAGCCAAATCCTTTGCATGGTGCTTTTCAATGTACCTAATGAAGTTAAGGTTAAAGATTAAGGTATAAATATCCAACTTTACAAAATCAGGATAGTTGTGACATCGAAGCAAAACAATTTGAGATGAAACCTTCTTCAGTTACTGTTTTAAGTAATTCCTGGTAACTTTGCAGGTGTTTTTCTTAAATCTAAGTGCTGATTTGAAGCAAGCAAAAGAGAGACAGGAAAAAAAACTCTGAAGGGAGTGGGGTATCCTTTCATTTCACATCTCTAAATACTTGTGGCTGCAAGTATTTAGAGACAAGATGGTAAGAAAAGCAGCTTTACCTTTTCTGTAAATGTTCTGCATCCTCTCTGTCTATAGTTAACAGGAAGTACAGAAGACTGTAACAACAAGAGGCCAAGAACCTGTGGAGGTTTTCACTTATGATGCAGGCTTGATCCAAGAGCTTATTTATGGCACACAGAACAGATCCAGCTGTGCTATCAGGTATTACAACCAATCCAACCTGTATTAAAACAAGACAAAAAAAAAAAAAAAAAACCACCACCCAAGTCCATCAATTTATACAAGATTTTTTGCTGGGATACACACAAACGTAGAGCTTTCCTGTGGTGACATGTTTTACTTTGTTTCTGTTCAAACTCTAGAGACCACTGCATTTTTTGAAATCCCTCCTTTCCCAATAAATTGCCTTTCAAACCAACAGAAGGTTAAATCGACATCTTCATTCCATCCCCTCCGAACAAACACTCATCTCAAACGTATCTGAAAAGCAGCACTGCTTTGAGCCTTGCTCTGAATGACAGTGCAGGCACAAACAATCTTCTGGGCAGAACAGGTCTTTCCTTTTAAGCATATATCATGGGACTGGGAAGGCCTTCTGAGTCTTGAAATGGCACTGAGCAGTCACTGAGGTAGAAGAAAACTCTGATTTATGCTACAGAAAGGAAAGCTTCTACTGAATTGTCACCAGGGTGAGTCTCCTTTGAAGACCAACAGGAGCTTTATGAACTGAGGTAAATCAAAGCTAATGAAATATATGGTGAGTCCAAAGTGGGGTGATGCTCTGCTGTTGTTAAAGAGAGAACATCATCTTGAGTAACGATTTTATAGGCATGATAAATAATTTAAAATAAAATCTTAGTGTTTGTAGAGGCAGTGAATTAGAAAGCAGTTTAAATTTTGAAGTACTATGGAGTAAGTACCCTAGAATTTTCATTTGTAAAGCCATAAAAAAATCATGCACTGCTAGTGTGGCACCATTTACCTTAAAAAAAATATTAAGGAGTTTGAGAGTAGTCTGATTTTCTCACCTGCAAGTACACTGTTTTAAACTGACAGAGGGAGTTGGTTCACTTAACAAGGTCAGCTGCTTCTTTTAGAAATGTTTAGAAGATCAATAAAGTACAAGCTACAGAAATGTGAAATGTATTTCATTCACACCATTACTTGTGAGAGGTAAGGGATACAGAACAACTACAAGCTGAAACTTTTAAATCCTTCCAGCCCAAGATACTGGGTGTATTTCAGGGCCACGAGCACAGATCTCTGTCCCAGGCTGACCCTGTGCCAGTCAGGTGCAGAGACAGGAGGAGGATGATGATGGTCCTGCCTGACAGAAGGTGGGACTGCAACTGTTACCACAACTGCTGAGTACTACAGGACACTGAGGCACCAAACAATTAAAATGAATAATGTTCTTCCTGATCAACCATAAATAATGGCAGTGATCTAGATGGATCTATGAAGAACCATTCTGAAGATCAACTGAGCCAACATACTGATGGAATTTGCTGGTCAGCCAGTCTGAAAGATACAGAAGCAGAGACATTTCAATTTATACAAGTCCAGTAGATGAGGCTGCTCAGGTAAGTCCCCATACAGGATGCTGCCTCCATGATGCCTTTGTTTCCTGAGAGGTGTCAGCAGCCAGGGCAGCAGCCCTGGGCAGCAGCCTTGCCAACCATAACAACCCACTTAATGGTTTGCTCTTAAAGGGACAGGGCAGTAGAACATATAAGCCTTTTTAAAAGTTGATTTAAGTCAACATCCACCCCTAAAAATCCAGACTATGGTTATAGGTAAGCTACTCCCTATGAAAGCTTTGGTCTAGTAATTTCTCAATATGGCTCCATACAGGGAATGGCAGACACTGGTTAGATCACAGAACCACCCTGACAGGAGGGCAGGGGCAGTCCCTGTGTCCTCCCTCTCATCAGACAGCATGACAGGGAACTTCAGATTCTGTCCCTGACCATTCTCTGTTACTCAACTCTGGCTCTGCCGCTCCATGCCCAGTTCTGGCACGTTCAGGATTAGAAGACAGGCTGTAAAACCCAGAGAATGGGTCAGGCTGGAAGACAGCACAAGGGATCATCTGGTCCAACCTCCCTGCTCAAGCAGAGTCATCCTAAAGCACACGGCACAGGACTGTGTCCAGACAGTTCTAGAGTATCTCCAGTGACGGAGACTCCACATAATCTGTGGGCAATCTGTTCCATGGCACAGTCACCCACACAGTAAAGAAGTTCTTCCTCATGTTCAAGTGGGGCTTCCTGAGCATCAGTTTCTTCTTACTGCCTCTTGTCCTATTGCTCAGCACCACAAAGAACCTGGCTCCATCTTCTTAGCATACTTTAGATACTTAAATATATAGATGAGGTAAAAAACCTCATCTAAAGCTGCTGGTCACTCTTTTGAAAAGCAAAGCAAACCAATAAATGTTTGATTTATGGACAAGCTATCTTGAAGACAAGCTGAAGTATTCACAAATCTGAGCAAAATTACCTCTATAAGTTCAGATACCAACAGTTATTATGTATTCTTTGAAGTCCCCCAAATCTTGTTTAAAGCCTTTGCAAATGCTGAAATTATATGTTAAATACGCAGGATAAGTGGATTGAGGATTAATGACACTGTTAGCAAATTTATCACAAGGAAGTTTTAATGTAGAAGACAAATGGTACTTACAAGATATTTACAGATGCCAGTCTGGAGAATGTCAAAACACTGACTTTGTGAAGGTATAGTGGACAAGCTGTGACAGATCACCTGTTTTAATAAAACAAAGTTATATTTAAGCACTCCAAATGCAACCAGCAATCACTCACTGTGCAGTCATACTTTGCTGACAGACCTAAATCCAGAGAACCTAGAGGGACACACAGCAGTTTTGTCTCAAAGTACTGATTCTTTACAGTGTAGATGAATAGCATTGTCTACATGCATGGTTCAGTGCTTTAAGAGATGATGGTCTACACCATTAGGGTTTTTGGGAATGGCTCTCCGCATTCTGTGTGATAGAAGGCAAAAAATACTTTATCAAGCTAGACTGCCACACCAAGCCTCCAAATGCCTTTCCTTGGAGCTGAAGAATTTCAGGAAACAACTCCCCAAATAACTGTATCAAGCATGAAACAGAGGAGTCACAGTGAAACAGAAAAGTAATACAACAAAGAAGAATGTAGCAAAGATCCATTCTTCAACATAGTTTCCTCTTCAGTGCCAAAAATGTCATGTTCAAAAACGACACAAACTGTAATACTACTTTGGAAAATCTAGTTTTATAAACTGCATAGAACTTTCTGGTGCTTATATATCAGGCACTAGCAAACTACCATAAAATGTTTAAGTCTCCTGGGCATAGTATAAAGAAGCAAGAGCTCCAGTAGAACTGCTGGTAAGCTGTACTGCAATCCTCAGCAGATGGCTTTCTCTGTTCCTCTTTTCCTTCCCCTCTATTCCAATAATTTGCAAGCTAGTTGGAGAGCTTGGATGCCCTCTCTTTGTTCACATCCACTGCTTATCTTGCCAGAGTGGCAACTAAAGCCTCTGGAGAAGCCAATGTGCACAGTCTAAGTGTGTTATCAGACCATGAGCAATTGTGATGTCCTGCTAAGGACAAGGATAACAGAAGAACCAACACATGAGGAATGGAATCTTCTCTTTGTGCTTAAGGGAATCAGAGAGTAGCAAGATCAGATGTTTGAAGGTTGAAAGAATTCAAGTCCAGACATTTTACAAATATCTCAACTACACAAAACACATTCCTCTAAGATGCCTCATGACTCAAAATCTAAAGAGAATTTGCACAGGAGGATCTGACCTGAGGGATTAAATTCTGTGATAGTGTTTTGATTTTGAGACTTTGAGTTCAGGCAGGTCAAGACACCAAAACATAGTATGACAAAATGACAAACTGAGACAATGATAAAACAGAACATATCATCAAAAATAATAGTCCACAACATTTGCAGCTGGAGGATGGGAAAGGTTAGGGAAATAACCATTAACTCAAGGTCCTGTGGTATGAAAACTCAGCCTTAACTAATGTGGATGCCAGTGCTAGTTTAATCAGAAATGGCCAAGCAACACCATTTGTCATGATAGCAAAGGCACTCGGGTTTTTCCAAAATTACATGCCACACCTGGTTTTAGCCCTGCGCTTATGCCAGCCAAATTCAGGAGATCCTTAACACATCTGCCTAGTGGAACACAACATTATTGGGCTGTCAGGACATTGCTCATGTTAGTCAGAATCACAGGTGTAGTGCAAGTGTTTCATTTGACTAGTAGGACTATTTAAAAGACAATTTCATAGATACTCTTGCACTCAATATCTTTACTATATATTTACTTTATAATGAAACATACATAACAAAACAAAACTGAGTACACTATCCTAAATATAGTAGGGCTTTTGTCCACTGCAATTTGAAAGTGATAAAATATTAAGTACTCTGGAATATTCCCAAGAAATCCACTCAAAACATCTGTGTTATTAGTTGTGTCAAGGGATAAAGTCAAGCTGCAACAGAGGTTATTACTGGGGACTGTCATGTCAAGGACAAACTGTGACTCCAGTCTGAGCTGGTATTTCAATGAGCAGCACTTACACAAAAGGTAAAGCTGCACTGATGAAATCTGTTGGATGACAGCTTCAAGCTGAGAAACCCTGCAAAGGCAGGAGGAAGGGACTAACCTATGGAAAAGATCACACAGGTTTGATGAGTAACAGCTACAGAAAAAATTCAGTGAAAAAGATGTGGTGGGTCATGTGCTTGGAGACTGATAAAAACTTCTGCATGCAGCTATGAGTTTTACCAGTTGGAAATGACGAAATTCTGTAACAGCTGACTACAAGTGGTTGTGAGACAACCACAAAATGGGCAAATGTTACTTCAGGTTGTAAAAATAAAGATAATCCAAATAGAAGTGCTCAGACAGACTAAGGATCATCTCTTCAATACTACTCTGTAAGATCTTGCTAAGAATTAGACCACTTCTGACATACTGTGCAAAGTAAGAGCCACTCATTTTCAGGAAAGGCAAATTCAAACCAAACAGACACAGAAAAATTACAGAGAGATCCTGTCTTACTGGTGTCAGTGCAAAGAACTTAACCTGCCTGGGCTGGAAAAATGACACCCAAGAAGGGATCTTATTGTCATTTACAAAGTGGTGAAAAATGCCACACCAAAACAAATGTAACTAAACATAACCATGATCATGGGAATGCAGCTGAGAAGGAAATTGAGAAGGACGATTATGAAAGGGGAAAATGCAGGAGGCATTTGTTGATCATAGGACAGAGCTTGGGAAGTTTACAAAGGGGTTTGCCATATGCCTGTGAACAAATCACACCAGACACAGTCTGTCAGGGAGATTCCTTTTGATTCAGTACAGACCCACAAACTAAAGACCTTGAAAGCAAATCCACCAGTCCTACCCAGCAAAAACACCATTTCATTACTAATATTTCACCCTCAGGACTATGTCCCTAGAGCAAGCCCACCATTCCCTCAGGCTCTCCCTGTCCTCCTTGAGAGGACAAACTGTAGGAGCATTTAATGGGTACAATATGCCCACATTCAAGATTCTTCCTGAACTGGCAAGGAAAACAGGCATCATACCACTGGACAGCATCATAATTCCTTAGAAGGGCTGTGGTAAAGTCCAAGTTGATTTTTCAATCTTTTAGATCTTTCTGACCCTCAAAACAGCACCACCATTCCCTACATCAGTTCTGTTTTCCTGCAGTTAAGTGCAAGAGGCGATGCTTTTCAATTCTATAAATTAAATCCTGCTTGAAATGGCTTTCATACCAAATGCCTGTTATTAAAAGTGAAACTGAAACGTTTTTAGACATGGAAATGAAAGGAAAAGAAAACTTAATTATCACATGAAAATTAGTATTTTCCCTGACAATTTATTTTCCTTAGGCAAGGTTTTGCATGATGTTTAATTTCCATAATAAAATGTCACAGCTGATTCATTACATTACATTTGATTAGCATTTATCACATTTTTGGCACATTCATAGATTGATTTTGGACCAAAGCCAGAGTAGTTTTGTTTCAGAGCAATCCTGAAGTGAATGGACTGAGAACAGGAATTTTTGATCAGGGAGATTTTATTTGTTTTGAGATAAATATTTTATAACAGGTTTGGGTTAGACTTAGATATTTTGTTGGGGTGTCCTTTTTAATTTTGTTTGAATGTTCACTCAAAAAAATTAACCTAAAGAAACACAGGGTTTATCTGTTAGCATTATGCAGCAAATGCTAGGGGCTCTGTGACCCACTGGCAGATTTTCAAGCCAAACCTTATTGATCAGACAAGCCCAAGTATCACGAGCCATACAACTGCAAGAGCAGGCTCCCTACTAGTGCTTTGGGAAGTCACTGCTACAGAAGCCTCCTTGCCTGCCACATTGAAGACAAACCCCAACAGCAGACAACCACAACAGGGGAAAAAAAACCCCAACAACAACAAAACACCATAAAACAAACAACCTCAAACAAATTAATTTAAAAAAAAAACAAAAAAGAAAAAAGAAAAAAGAAAAAAGAAAAGAAAAAAAAAAGGCTGGAAAGGCCCCTCAGAAGCACAGCCCGATCCAGGTTTTTTTGAGATCCTGGCACCATGGAGTATTTTACTTCAACTGGATGAGTTAAAAGCATTTTTGCCACTGACAGCTACCCTGATTGACAATGCAATCCCACACAGGCTTTTCACAGTTCTAATGCAGAACCAGAAGAATTCATCAGTTTAATGTTGTTCATCTCTAAGATGCTCTCACCTCCGGAAGACAGAGTTGGGATGACCCAAGGAAGCCCAGTCTCAGTGTGAGCCCTCATGGCAAGAGGAACAAGCACACCTGATGAACCGAGACTAACGTTTTGTTCATTATTGAACTGTTCCCACTCCCTCAATGCTTCCTGTAACACGACAGAATCCTGATTCAAAGTCTCAAGAAAACACCTTATCAGCAACTGTCTAGAGAAAATTTCTGTATTATTTCAAGTTTATTAAATGCTGCAAAGTACTCTTTTTTCAAAGAAAAATACTCACCTTCCTCTGAAGACACACACAAGCAAGAGCACAAAGAGAAACCCAAGCAAGCAGGAAAGATAATGGATCGAGTATTTTAATGAGCCACTGTGTAGAGTCAGACCAAAGGCAGTTCAGATTCCCTGAGAAGTGATTTTATTAAAAAAAAAGAAAGTTGGCACACACCAGATACTATAACCTAAGGTGAACTTTAAAATATATTTTTCAACTCACATCAACATGTACCTCAGACATGGATAACTAAAATGTAACAGGCTGTTCTGTGGTGAATTCCCCAGCCCTAGTGAAATGCCTGTTTGGAGCAGGACTGTATCCAGTGTAACATGTTAGTGTGGAGCGTAGAAAACGAGAAGTTTTCAGGTGATGGGGCAGGCAATGAAGCTTGGCGTCTGAATCTTGACCAGCTCCCCCGAAGCACCCTCTCTTATCAGACAGTGTACTCCCCTGACAGGTGCTGCTTCTCTTTCTGAAATAAATTGATTTGACAGGGCAATATTAACAGTGCCCTGAGTTGTTGAGAAAGCTGCGTACAACAAGAGATCTTTGTTCATCTGCCTTGGGTAAGCGCACAGGGGCAGATGTGAAAGATATTCCTGATTCACTGACTCCAGAAAAAAAAAGCCAACATAAAAACCTCCACACAAAACCTCTACACATTCACAATAAAACAAAATCCAAGTTAAAAAAAGAAATAGCCAAAAAGAGTAACAGAGTCTGCAGGAGAACATTACACAGGTGAGCAACAAGAGTAAAAAACCCACTATTGGGTTAATTTTACATTTGGGGTAGCAAAATGGGAATGCAGAAACTTATTAAAGAATTACAAATACTTAAGAACATATATGGTGTTCCACACATTGATAGAGACTTGGTACTTCCAAAGACTTAGAAGAATTACGACACACAGTTGATGTCCTGGTCAAAAACAGGGTAACTGCAGCACACAAATTCATCTTGCATCTGCTAACCGTGATGCTTGCCTGGCTGCAGGCTCCTTGGCTGTCGTGGGGTCTGATACAAAATCTATATTTGAGAATCAATTAAACTAAAGGAAGTTATCTTAATTTGCTACTGGACACAAATACCAGAATGGCAAGCACCACAGCTCACCTGTGCAACAATTTGAACATGTGCTCAAGTCTGGGTACCAGCAAGATTTGGTGCTACAAGGCAAAGAGGGCTAGAGACAATCACCCTGGTTCTCTAAGTGAGGGGCTTTTCTGAAAATATTGTTATCAGCAAAACCAGGGCTTAAGGTCAACAGCCACTGTGCTGCAAAGCCATACCTGAAGAACATCACAGGTTGGGTTCTATTCCCAGAGCCATTTTATTAACATAACTCAAAGAAAAGACAGCACAAAACAGCTTTTGTTTCATCCTTTTGCAGCCATAATATGCCCTTATTTCACAGCTCTGCAGCTTCCTCACAGCTATAAAATGCCACCAGAGCCAGCTGCTCCTCCTCTGGATGCCTCCTTGTCAGACTACATGCAGGACAGTCAAAGGAACACCTGATGTTGAAGTCTCCAAATTCACCTGTCTATCTCTTCTCCAAACAAAAGGGCTTGAAAACACAGAAACATAGCTGCACTTAGCAGCTAAAACAAAGTGCAGTGAAAACCCTGCACTTAGCTCTTGTCCCACAAAGCCAGTGTTTCTGAGTAAATTTAGGTTAGGTATCACAAGCCAGGATTTGAATATAAAACACAATACACAGTACCTGTGGAGTTGTTCTGTACAGTAACACTGCAGTGAGTTCCCAGCTCCAAGGTGTTACAAGATACACTGGAAGTATATGATGCAGGTACAATGGAGCACTGGCCTGAAGATCGCTTTAGATTTTCTGGAAGTTTGTGTTTCACTATTTATTTTTTACCGGTTGGGGCTAGTTTTGGTGCTTTTTGTTTGCTTTGGGTTTAAGTTTTACGTTTTATGAAAGAGAACTTTGAAAAAGAGCTTTATTAATTTTAAGAGGCATTCCTTTTACTTAAATTATTTCCCTTCCGTTTCTCTGGACTTTGCATTACTTTCCAATAAAATAATTATTCTCACTTCTAAACATTGAAGCTGGGATAGGATGTAGCTTTACTAAACACTAACAGGCTTATACAGAATTTTTTGTCTTCTTCAAAGAAAATTAAAATTGTACCATATTCCTAGTTGAGAAGGAATTTTATTTAGAAGGAAATTTATTTACCCTTAGCTGCCTTTTCTCCCTAGAGTGAACCTAACCTGTAAATCTCAATAAAGACAACAACTTGAAACCTTTCAGGAACTTCAATCCAAAATCTATGATGTAAAATTTTTTGAGGTTTTTTTTGAGCATTAATCTCTGCTTCAAGTTAAGCTACAGCACTACAACACCACCATTTACTTCTCAAGACAAACATCCTTGCAGGGCTTTTAATTTATATGCACTGACTTGCTATCTTTATTGATTTGCTGTAATTTTTCACAGCACATCTGTGAAGATCCAGCCTTCCCAACTGTATTTCACGTATAAGACAGAACAGGTATTGACACAGATTACTGTATTACACTACATGCATCTCAAGGTTTTTGAATTCAAGTCTGCTTTTAAAAGCAGCTGACCTTCCCTAGTGTTTAATCTTAAACATTCTGAACAAATGGTTGAGTATTTTATTTCTTCAAGTCAGCTGTGTGCTTGATACAGCTCTGGAACCTCGACTTCAAGCAAACCCTCAAATTATCATTTGCTTTCCCCCTCTAAAATGTTCAACCGTCACAAACATCAAATATTACAACAGAAATTACCATTTATACACGGTTACCTTGCTAAACTCTTCATTTCTGTGGGCACTTTTTCATTTGATCTGGGCAGAGCAATTCAATTACAGGGGAGTGAACAATATCACTGACAAACACTATGGGCACAGTTAAAATGAGCCAAGGCTGAAGCTCTTCCCTCGGGCTGCAACCATTTATTCTGGAGTCCCATTTATTTCAACTACAGGGGGGTGATTTTAAATAATTGGCTTTAACAAGACAGAAGTAATTTTAAGCAGAAGTTCCTCCAGAAAAGGAACCAAAGTTCCCACATTTAACATCTCTTTTAGACAAATCATGAAGACTAACCTTTAGAGCTATGCAAAACAGCATTTAAAGAGACACTTTTCTGAAACATTGATCCTCAACTGAAAATCATCACTACTTAAAAGCTTCTAAAAAAAAAAACAAACATGGCTTCAGATTACCATGATTCCAGTTACCACTCTCCAGACAAACGAAAAGTAATTTACAAATAATATCCATCTCAAAACAGGTTTTGTTAAAAACTACCTAAAAGCATTACTTAGCAGAAGTGCTTACTGTTATCCACATACTACCAGGTGCCCTGGCTATAATAACACTCCAGAAGTCCAAACTGCTCTTTGAAAATGCTTCAAGTTATTCTCTTCCTTTCCAGAGCTTGTCCCTTCTCCAGAGGCACACTGCTTTTTCTCCCACATTTCTTGCACACATATGTTATACGTGAAATTTCCTCTTACAACGCTTTACCCTTAGAAACACACATCACCCATTGCACAACTATGGACAGGAAGGTGGGACTGCCTTTTCCTGCACTGGGAAACAAAGTTGAGCACTGAGGCCAACAAGCTTTGGCCTCCAGATTCACACCTGGGTCCCTTCTTCAGTCCCACCAGTCCTACTCCTGCCTCACAACCCAAACAACCCGCTGGCCAAGTGACAGCTCCTGCCAAGCAGGATGCTGGAGCAGAGTTGTGACCCACCCTGTGCTGAACTAGAGCTTTTTCTCTTCCATCTGCTTATTTTCATAGAACTTACAGGAATTAGTATTTGCAACTTTTCTTTTCAGCAGAAAGCTAAAAAACTAAGCATGGTTTAGACAAAACTAGAGATGGAAGAGATGAAAGACAACAGTGGAAGGACTAATAGGAATCTGATCACAGGTCTTATTTATTAAATGATAGAAAACCAGGCCATTAAATTCTAATTCCATCAAAGTTCCTTAATTATTTTCACCTACATTAGAATGCTTTTCCATTGAGAAGAAATCCTAGATTACAACTACATAATGAGAACTCTTAAAGAAACAATTCTCCTCATAGAGAGGCCTGGTCTGCAGCCAACGAACACTGCTCTCATTTAGCAGGTATCTAAAACTACTACAAACATTTTGCTTAACATTACAACATCACCATAAACTTCCTTCTCCAGCAAGGGAACAGATGAAAGGTTAGCATTCAGAAGCTCTGCACTACAACCAAATTCCAGCAAAAGCATGACTAATTCAAGCTGGGGTTTATTATTTCCTGTAGCACTGCTCTATCTAAATAAAGTAATTTTCTGCCACAGCTAAAAATGTTTTAACTCCAAATTCTAGCATACCTTGAACTATGTCCACTTGGAAGTAGGCAGTCTCCAAACCTACCTCCCTCAGACTCAATGCACACAGAGCCCTCATATCACACTGTCTTGCCAGACACTTTGGAGAGCCTCATGATTTGCTGGCAGTTTTCTTTTCCCCAGAGCCTGCAACTCTGGGGTTTGCATTTTTGGCTGGGATTTTTTGTTGTTGTTGCTGTTTGTTTTTTTTTTTCCTTTTGAGAACAGATTAGCTTGTTCGGTACCTAGTGAAAACTAACTGATCTAAGAAAAGTATTCCTGTGAAGCTTGTGGCAAATCTTGAATGGAAAAGTTTTAACCAAGCCTGCCCTCTTCTTTCTTGTTTATTTTCTTCCTTACCTTCTTGATTTTAAAAAATCGTCCAGGCTCCAAATCCCATGGTTTTAATGGACTACAGTTCCCACAATAATTTCTTCAGAAACTGAGCATTATATAGCATATTGATCAACATGTTTGATGGATACAAGGAAAAGATAAAACCCCACAAAACTTAAAGAACATGCTGCTGTATTAGATATTTAAACACAGAGAAAAAAGTAATCTAAAAACTGAGGAGTTTCAGAATGCTTTTATGTGTCATTTACCATATCTATGACTGCATCTGAAATCAAAACCAGACAAGTGAAAAATGAATGGAATTCTGCAACTCATAAAAGGAAGTGGTTGCCTCAATACCAATGATCACTTCTCATTGTAACACAACCAGATATGCCACCATTACTACCAGATCAGAGGCATGAATATCTTGATTTTTCTCCAGCATGAAAGCAAGCTATTGAGGAGTTGCCCCTACTTTTTTGTTCACATGGGGAAAAAAGGAAAACTAGCAAATGTGGGGGGGCACACCCCAAACAGCATTGCAGTACCTGGCAGGCCTTTCATGGGAGCAGTTTGACTCTGATATCCAATATAACTGTAACAAACCCACCAAATAAAACTACAAACCCTTACTCAACTGTGAATTTCATTATGTCTAAAAAGCAAAAATAACGAAGAGATTTGTTGATGGGGAAACAAAAAGACCTGTTTTTTGTCAGAAGGAGTTTTCAAATAATCACAGAATCCCTAGTTAGAAGGAATATCCTTGAGTTCCTCTAATCCAAGGCTCCTGTTGGAGTCACCTGGGTCACCCCACCCTGTGGCCAGCATGGTTTTGAGTACATCCAAAGATGGGAACCAGAATGTCTCCAGGCTACTTATTCCAGTATCTGACCACCCTCACTGAGAAAAGTGACAGTTCAAAACTCTCTTTGGTTAAGAACCTACAAAATCAGGTGGGGCTAGAAGGTCTCATCCTTCTTCACACAGATTTTTGATGTATGGGATTTTTGCTCTATTGTCTTCCATAAAACATTCTCCAGAAAAGACTTCAGGCTAAAGTGCAGAAGTAGTGCAGTGCTCCACAGGATGCCCAAATCATCTTTCATTACTAACCAAGGATATCTAGCTCTTTGCTTAGTGATCACCATCCCCTTCAAACAACTTGGGAGAGCACCTTGTATCTTTCCTCAGAAAAGGTACTTAAACAAAAGTGAGTCTCAAGTTTCTGAAAATACTAACTCTCATTGATAGCACCAAAACACTAAAGATTGTGGTAGAAGACACTCAAACTTGCAACCAAGAACCAAACACACAAAAAAGAAATCAAACTACTTCATTGTTTCCTGTGTGAAAAAAGTCCTACTTCACTGCCAATTTTGAAAGATTTTTAGAATAGAAGCAAAAAGAGGAAGAAGAAAACACTAAAGGTGACATTTTCAGAAACAAGGAAGGTGTACAGAAATCCTTCAGATGCTGGATTATGCTAACTCTGAGAAACTGCGCATTCACAGAGCAACAGGTCATGGAAAGAGAACATTATGATCCCTCCATCCTGGAGAAAGGTATTTTGGTGAAGAAACAGACAAAGCAAAATAAATTAATAAGTTCAGCTGCTCCACAGGCTGAATATGACTGCAGGCAGAACACCTAAATATGTGATTCAGTCATGGTACCAAACAACAGCCCTGCTTAAAATACTTTCTAATACATAGCAGCACAGATTCAATGTGTAATCTTGGACTATCATCAATTTCAGAACGTTATCACTTAAACACTATGAAGTAGAAACCATCTACTATATTTCTTTCTTGAATGAAAAAAACATACAACTAAAACCTTCTGTTTTGCTCTTCTTTCTGAATTCAGGACTATGATTTCATAAATACGGTCAAATTGGCATGTCATCAAAACATGATTTCCCACCTTAAAGTGGTTTTTGGTGAGCTAAACAATAAAAAGAGTTGATGCAGAAAGACAGCTAATCCACCTCTTATGAATAAAATCTTGTGGCTCAAATCCCTTTAGAACCAACAATCCAATTAATTTTTCAGCTCTTATGATGTTAGGTACTGAATTCAGACTGAAGTTTCTAATCCCAGCATATGTTGGTTAACTAATCAGGAACCATTCAAAATAATGACTAATGCCAACTTAATATTGCTTCCAAGTTCAAATTTTATTTAATCCAAGTGCTTTTCAATTAATAGTGGCACTTATTCTCCAGGAAAACTCTTTATAATTAGTATTTCTAAAATTAATTTGTTCTTAAAAGCCAAAACATATTGCTGGTTCTAATATTAGTGCATAAGAATTTTCACCAAGGTTTCTACCAACTTTTTCCTTGAGTATTGCCTTGCATACTACATGTCTAAACATTCAACTTTTAAAGCAGCATCCTTCAAAATATTATCTGATGGCTGTAAAAAAAAATGTTGGCTGTTCGACAGCTTTTATATTTTTCATTCTTTTTTCAACTCAAATCAAGACAGGATTTAGGCATCTCTGGAAAAGGGATGGAGAGCACTCAGAGTTTGTATGCTGTCATTTAGAATTAGTGTTGATGTATTACCTCTGTCACAGCCCAGTGGTGTAAAAACTGGTCCAGATCAGTTAGGTAAAGACGGATAGGTGAAAGCTGTGTCTGGCTAATGTGTGGTTTTCCTCTAATGCCCTGGAGACTAGTCAGCTCCTCTCTTGAGAACCCTGGGGAAGAAGAAGCAGTACAACAGTATCACAAAACAAGCCAAACAGTGTTCTACTTCAACAGCATCATTGACAAACACTGTCTTTTACACTATGTCAACATAATCATTTTTTCTTAAAAGCTCTTCCTTGATTTAATAAACTAAGTATATCAAAGTACAAATTTTGACTTTTGACAGAAAACAAAAATATTTTAAAACCCAATAGTACTATAATGTGATAGAAAAAAAATTTAAACAACCAGTGTTACGCTATTTTAAATCTATGCATCTTTTAAAAAATAACAAGAATGGGTATAATGCAAAATACTTCATGTATTCACAATAACTCAGTAACCTTAGTAATAAATAAAATAACCTCAGGGCTAAAAAAAATACCATTTAGCTTATTATTTCTAGAAAGGTATTAGGTGTTCTAGTTAAAAAGGACAAGTACTCCACAAGAGTTACTTGGGCTTTGCTTTCATTTTCTCTGCTATTACTTCAGCACTCTTTTTACCATTTTAGGAACAAAAAGGTAATTTTTGAATACAAAGTAGCTGAACATTATAAATAACCAAGGTGATGAAAAAACACACTATTTTTCACCACAGCAAAAGTCAGCGGGAGTTACTTCTTAGCAATATTACACCACTTTAACCACTGTAACTTCCCAAAGTTGCATCACCACAGAATACAGCTATTTTTATAGCTGAGTAAGAATAGAGTAGCAGAAGTAGCTCTGCTCACACACTGACCTTGGCCAGCTCACTTTAACGTACTCTGATTACTTTATTCTGATGGAATGTTTTCAATAGCGTAAGCACATTTACAGGAAATCCCAGAGGCAATCTTTTATATTGTTATGAGCCAATAAAAGGCATTTACTTCAAGATAGGAAAAAAAAATTAGTTTATGTCATATGCTGAATTTAGGTTTTCCTCATACTTTCCTAAGTAAGCTAGAATGAAAAAAAAGTATGCAAATATTCAGCCCAAATGGAAAAGTGTACAAATAGAGTGTCAAAAATCAGATCAAGAAAATAAAATCTCATATCAAAAATATATAACAAGATTAGAATTACTTTCAGGAAGTACTTACTAAACCATTTACTCTAAATTTAATTTGATAATTGACTATCAAAACAAATTTCATTTTGCTAATTCTGAATTATTACATTCATATGGATTACCTATAAGGGTTGAAAACAAGAAGCTGAAATAGTCCACATCATTCACTGAATTATCCTGCACTTGGCACTTCCAGCCTGCAAAGGATGATCTACACAAAACCAATAGCAGACAGTTTATTAAAAAACATATAATTAAGAATTCACAACCTACCTGCACAATATAATCAATTAGCATGCCTAAATTGTTACAATTTTAGCATCCGTGTTTCTAACTGTTGTTCTTAGAACAGCTTTTTAAATAGGTCCAAAACCAGAACCAGCTCTTTTAAAGACAAGACATACTGAACTTTGTACCCCTGCATGGCCTTAGGTTGCTAAGATGATTTAAATTAACTGCAATAGCAACTTTTCATTAATACTGGTACAATCTTCAGTACACTGATGACACCATAAATTAAATTAATTTTATTTCCCTTACTTGGTAAAAATCTTTATATTACAAATGCTGGGCTATATTTTTCATCTTATCCACTACTTTTAATACATGAACAAGAAACCCCATCTGAAAGCAGTCTCAGCATCTCTTTCAGAACTGCTGAAGCTATTGAACACAGCTAAGTAAAAAAGTTGTTTGGAAATTTAGAACACAAAAAGGAGCAATATGCAAAGACAGGAGCAAACCTGTTATCAAAGCTGTCTGACACTTTCCATCTCAAGGGCAATCTGGAACACGTGAAGCACCAGTCTACTCTGGTATCTCAAATGAGAAGCCAGTGCTTGTGGAAACTCAGAGCAAACAGACACCAGTGACCACCTAATGGCAGAGTCTGGCCCATGTGCTGGTGCTGAACCAGGAGGAAGCCAGGAGCTGGGAACAAGGACATCTAACACATGCTTTCCTCACCAGGCTGCAGCTCAGACCCAGATCACATTATGCAAAAATGCACATTATTCAAATTACCTGGTATGCTGCTTTTGGCACTGGTGCTGCAGACTATGGATCTTTGCTATAAGAGATTGCTGCTTTCCACTCTTACAATCTTGTGAAATTTCAGAGCTTCTGAATGCAATTTTCCAAGCCAACTATCTGCCTTGGATCTTTTTTTTTATTCCTAATTTCTCTGTGCCAACAGCCAAAATGGCTTAGCTCATGGGTAACAAAAATCTGGAAAGCTTGTTACGCAGGAATTTTTTACAGCTCCGTGCTTTGGGAGAAAAAATATCAAATTTGGAATACTTTTGTGCCAGGCATATACATTTTGCCACCCACAAAAATCCATCCATATTATTTCAGCATCCACAAAAATGACAGCTAGAATATGCACGTGTCTGGAGTTACTCAAAAAGAAAGGAGAAAAACCCCAGAATTTCTTTAAATTAAAGAAAAAATCCAGGATTCCATCAGATTACCATGTAGGATAGTTAATTCTAGGGAGGGAAAAATCAGAGGTGAGAGAGCACAAAGTAAGGCTTTATTAAATAAAGCTCCCACTTCACATTAACACCTGGCAGTAGGGATTTGCTGTATTTCAGGTGATGTGATTAGCTCTGCATGCTCCCTTCTGGTTCCTAAGAGGCCTTTGGTCCTGCCCTGAGGCCTGGCTGACTACTTCCTTTTCTTAACCTGCAGTCTCTCAATCTCTCCCCAGTCCTAAGGCTGCAGGTTCTCCCAGGACAAATCCCTTGGCCATGGGAACGGTGAATTTTTTCCATTCTTCCAAGGAGGTCAGAGCCCAGGTGCCAGTCCCATTTCTTACAGCATGGAAGAAATTTCACACATACTCAACTAAATCAGCAAGAGTTCTTGCCACTACTTCTCTACATAAGGTGGATATTTACACAGGAATCAGATCCATACACCAAAAGAGAGAGTGAAATCCATGTCCTGTTCAGCACAGCAGAACAATCTCCTTTAATCTGATGCAGAGAGACCGTAAGTCTGACTTGAGGCCACTCATTCTACCAAAGTAAGCATTGAAGAGCATGGAGAGAGATTCAAGAGGGTTTAGGACTTGCTAGACTAGACACAGAAATTCAAACTGTGATGCAACCATTGAGAAAAATGGTGGGAATGCAAGAGGCTGGGAGAGATAATGACAGATGAGGAGCTGCAAAGGCAATCAGGCAAATGTAAAAATAAATAAATCTTGGGTAGGAAGAGAAAGAAAGAAAGAACATGTGATAAGCCCCAGTTCAGGAAGTAGGGACTTGCATGACAAATCTTGTTAGAATCTGGTTTAAAATAATCATATACAAAAAAAATCCAATATTGGAAAAATTCCACTTCCATATGCAACCATTTTGAATGCTTTACAATTAGGACCAATGCATGCAAGAGTTTTACATAACCTCCAGAAGAGACTGAACCAAAACTCAAGATTCACTGAAGGTTAGCAAGCAGAAACTGCAATAGGTTCAGGAGATGCCTGGACAGGAAAAATAATTCCAAATCTTATTGGTAAACATCTGGAAATCAAACACTTCATCAGTTTTGTTTTCCCATGCATCTACAAACTCACAAACAGGAGAAGCATGTTAAGTATCCTAAGAAAACACCAGGCTAAGGGCCACTGCTACAGACATAAGAGGAAGCAGAGAGAATCCCTGCAGTTCTGCCCTGGGAACATGGAGGCAGCATAAGGAGCAAACCCTTGACAGAGCTATTACATGGTTTAATTTAAGATTCATCTCTACAAGCAGAGCTACACCGAGTCACACACACACAAAATCAAGATCACTAAATTCAGCTGCAGTTTACTTTTTTAGAAAGTGAAAGCTATTACATACATAGGAGAAGCCTCAATGTTAAAAGAGCATTACAGTTAAAAATAATATAGCATTAAATTTAGAAAGTGACAGAGAAGGTTGCCTCTGATCTTCAGCTTGGCCTCTCTTACACTTAGAGTACACCTTAGAGTATGATAATACTATGTGTCATATTTCCTCTAGGAAAAAACCCCAAAACTATGTCTCATTCAAATCACGGATGAATGGATCAGTCAGGATTACACAATGAAGGATAACAGTCTGACCTGTCCTTATTTATTGCATCATCTATAATGTGCACAGTGTATGAGGCATAATTAAAAAGGCAGAAGAAAGTATTAGCTCAGAAATTCAAGTAGGTTATACAAAATGCGAGACAAATACTTTTTAAAACTGGAGGACAGAAATCAGTGTTAACACATTTCTTCAAGTATCATTAGATTTTTATTTCTTTTTTTACTTTTAGGACAGAATAAGCTCATATTATTAATACTGGAAGCTCATCTCTTTTTTTCAGCTAGTTATCTCTAGTACTGCAACAGCTCAACAGTGATTAAAATATGAAAATTTCACTAACAGCTGTGGAGAGATAGAGCTTCAAGTATTTCTAAGAGCAGCACCTATCTGATCTCTACTTCTCCACTTAAAGTAAATTTGAGGTCAATATTTTATCTTCAAGACAAAAGATGCTATATATTCTGAAAAATCAGAACCCAAATGTTTCATTGAATTCCTAAAGTCATCAGGTAATTCTACGTACTTCTGCCTACACCTTTCCTTGCCTCAGTTCCTCATCTTTAAACTGGGAAAAACATCACCTTCCCATCTCCTGCAGCTGTGAAAATTACTTGAGCACAACAAAATACTTCCATGGGTGAGGGCAGGGGGAGGGAATCCCTTTGTTTTCCAAGCGGGACACAATACAATAGAGAAAACATGGAGCTTCCTATTGAAACAGGGCCAAACTCTCACATGAAGTAAACGCTCCTTCAGTGCTCATGATGTACTCCGCACAGAAAGCAGGATGGAAGAAAACCATGAAATCATGTAATTGAAACACCACATGAGAATCTCACAATAAATCAAGACCAAAACCAGTGTATTTATAATAATACAAACACAGCAGCATTACAGCACAGAGGTTTGTTTAAATATAAGTCTAACCAGCTGTCATCACCTCAATTACCTTAGAGCCCAAGTGCCTATAATGTAGACACTTGTTAAAGCTGCTCAATTTTGAAGTTGACATTAAAGGAAATAAAAAATAAGATAAAGAACACAGAACAAAGGAGATTCCATTCTAGAACAGATATTGATGTACTGCAAGTACATAAAAAATATTTTTAAAATCTTAGTTTAATATATTAAGACTACCATGAATAATTGGAGACTGCATGCACTTTTAAAATGTGTTTTCAAGATGCTTGTAAATTACATGTCAGACATCTGACTAAAAAAATTATCTGCTTTATAGGGGGAAAAGAGGTAATAAGCATACTATAAGTTGTCTTTTTTGTATAAATTATTACTGACAATGGGAACCTGTTATCAAACTGTGTGTGAGTGAGACCTCTCCAGTCATGTAGTCCAAACCCACATTAACTGTGATGAATTACATGTTGTAATTTCCATAAGGTCACCTGCTCTCTGTGGGAACTTCTCTTTTGAGGTTTAGAATTGCACATTTAGGTAACCTGCTCTGTACACCAAATGGTATTGAAATAAAAGCTGAATCTAATTAACTTAAAAATCATAGCTTCTCTTGTCAGTAGCAGAACAAATATTTCTCTGCCAAAGCAAGTGTGCAGTGCATTCCTTTCATCACTTGCTGCTAACTTTTCTTTTGCCTCCAGATGGACTTCACTACTTCAGCTCATGCTGCTGTTATTTTCAGGTTGACTGTATCACACAGCTGCAAAATAAAACTGCAGTTTGTGCAAGACTAGTAATTCCTCAGCTGCAGACTACTATCTCTGTGCCTCCTGACCTAAACTAGGTACTAATTGACTTATGGTTCAGATTTAAGGTGTTGATTTTAGCTTATACAGTCAAAGGAGTCTTTGGGTAATTTAGAGGTCTCTAACAGAAGAACTCTGATGAACCTTGCTGCATTCATTTTAGAAATTATCCTTCCACTTGTCCTCCTATAAAACTCAAAATCCAGCACGGACAGCAATGCACCTGTCTAGCATTTGCTAAGCAAGTTTTCCTCAGAATATGGATTGGTGTTGGGTTTTGATTTTATTTTTTTAGCAATAAAATTGAAAAAATGTGACTAGTTTCAACCCTGAGTTCAGCCTCCAAGTATTTTAAAGTAAAACATTAAAAAGCAAATGCAAGATTCACAGTTCTTCAGAGGCATTAATACTATTACCCTTTTGTTCATAAATGTGAGGGTTCTAACACTCAAGAAGTGCAAGTTCAAGGGTTTGTGTTTTCTATTCAAGGAAAATAAAATCCAATTCTTTCACCTTCCAGGAAAAGTCCCAGCACCATAATTTGGAATTTGGGAATATCTAGTGCAGAGCATTCCTGAAGCTTTACAGAATTATTTGAACATTGGCAAGACAACAGCCTGAGATACACAATTTGTACTGTACTAAATGATCCTATTTTAAATTGATTTTATCAACCACTGATCAAAGATTTAAAACCATCCCTCTGACAACTATTTAATTCTAGGTTATAAAAGCACTGTAAAAGGAGTTTCCCCTCTATTTCTTTCACTGATATTTCTGTTCCACACAGAACATTTAAACAGTCACAGGCACAGTCAGTAGCTGATACACCCATTTCCTGAAAAAACCTAACTATGCATTCCAGGCCTCAACTCTATGAAAATTAAGTAACATTCAATAAAATTATTAAGTACACAACCTTAGAATAGTTCAGTAACTAAGTCACTGTGTTAAGAAAGAGGAAATCAATCTTTCCTTCAGATGAAGCCAGTGATCACAGACTTTCCGCAACCTCAGTAAGTGCTTTAACCACCAAGATACTACTATAAATTGTTTATTAAATTGTCCTTCAAACACATAGAAGAGCAGAAAATTTCCAGAAATTCTGTACACCCCACAGACAACCACTGCATGAGGATGGCAATCAAGCAGGAAAAGGTTATAGCAGAGCAGCTACAGGGACTGCCCATCTCTAATCACCAGAGAAGAAACTCTTCTGGTTCCCAGGACACCCCCTCGAGATAACCTGCTGCAACTTCAAGCAGCTGCACAAAATATTATGGAACCAAACAAACCAAAAGGAAATTACCAGGATGAAATGGAATTCACCTTGCAAAAGGCCTCCAAGAGAAGGCAAGGATGAACTGAACTAGCAGCCATGAGCAACTTGATATCTGAGAACTTCCCTGACACCTGCAAGAGTGTGGAGTGACAAATTTTTGTTTTAGGCTGTTTTTCAGTTGCTTTTTGATGGGGTGTTTTTGGAACTGGTTGGTATGCTTTATTTTTAAAAATAACTAAGGTCTGTAACATCGGTGCCTGCACCAGGCAAACTGACACTGTAACAGATGAAACTAGCTGACACATGAACACCTGTGTCATGCTTGGGAACAGACAGAATGGCTTCTGAAAGAAAAATTTTTGCATGCTCCTCCTCTTAGAAGTCTTGTTAATGGTAGCTGCACATGAATATGAAAGACCCTATAACACTAAGGAAAAAAAAATCCAGAAATCTAAGCAAAAGCTAAACAAAGGTCCTTGTATCATGAGATACCTGGCTTAAAGGCAGGAGATGGTGGGTAGAACTGATCAGCTCATACAGCAGAAGACAGACATCTCTGGTGACAAAAGTCCACAAGCAGTCACATTATTTAATAGGCATAAGTACTTAGACATGTAAGTTAATCAAGGTTATATATATATATATAAGGCTATATTAGACAAGGCTGTCTTTTTTGTCTCTTGACAAAGCAATTAGGTCATTTTATCTACCTAACAGTGGAAATGATACACTAGCACCTCCCACATTCTGATGTTCTGCAGCTCATCAGGATATACCAGGGCAGGCCTTTTGGCATATCCAAAGTTCAGTTAAGGCCTTGGAAATATGAAAAGCTAAGTGGTTCTTCCCCAATAGCCAAAATAATCACACTGCAACCAAGGATCATAAAGAATTGTTTCCACTGCATGAAACAGAGCTGAGTTTTCCTTCACAAAGCTGAGTTTTCCTTCACCCAGGGCCACAGATATGTAGAACAGCACTCTTTTACCACTTGTGAATCTTCCATTGTGATCAACCAGAAATTGCATTGAGAAAAAAATCTTCACTGATACATAGAGAAGTGTAGAGAAAAGGCTCCCTTGTTTCTTTTGGCTTCTTACTTTTATGACCTGTGCTATCTATGACCTCTCAGCACAGCAAGTTTAGCATCAGCCCAGAGTTTATCTATCAACACAGATCTGTTCAGCTACTGATCAGTATGCATCAGGAGACTTCCACAGAGAAACTGCAGCATCCTTCCCTTAGCTCTAGAGGACCCATTCAAATCCTTCAGCACAGTGCCCAGGAACAGTCTGAGCCCAGAAACACTGCTCTGCTGATAAAACCACACTGGGACAACAGTGTACAGGTGTGTCTTCTAGGCAGCCTTCTCACAGGACTGTTACGAACTCTGCATGCTTTACAGCCAGCCAGCTGCGTAATGACAGCTGCATTGTCTGACTGCCATTTAAAACAGTGCTTACATGTAAAAATACCTGTCAAATACAAGGTAATGGATCACTTACGGAATTACCTATGAGCATGGAAGGTATGTTAAAATACATCCCAAACACTTCCATATTATCATTGCCAGGAAATGGGTATATAAACAACAAAACACATTGAAAGGAGCAAAATCATATGCAAGTACCACACCAGGACTATTGCACCTTTATGGAAGAAAAATATACAACATTTTCTACCAGTGTAGGCATGTACTTGCACTTCTGTAAAACATTTTAAAACACTAAAAAGCCCTGTGCCAATATTTATCTCAGCTTTGGCACAGTTTATTCCTGTTCAGCTTTAATGAAAAATAATTTCTGTCAGATTGAAATGCAACTGCAATAAAGTATAAACTCATGTCCCTGCATCACCTTAATCAAATCAGTTTTGAATTCTACTGCTAATGAGGATCAGCACTCACAGTTTTCATATCAGTTCTGAAAAAGACAGGAAACCATGACTGTCAGAAAATTATGTTGAAATTGCTAAAAAAAAAAAAAAAAGGGGGAAAAAAAAAAAAGACAGAGAGAGAGAAAAAACCAAAAAAATTGAATCTTTGAATACTTCTTCAACCATATACCCATCTCATCATTCAGACCAACTTAGCTCCAGGTAGTACAGGGTCTGAATCTAAGCTCCAAGAGCAAGTAAGAGCTTTTCATCTTCCTTTTCCTCCATCAGGTTACCATGTGTAGCCACTGGTTTGTTAGTGAGTGCTTTTTGTTTTAACTTTCATTATCTCTTTTGAAGGATCAAGTCTTCCCATTTGAAAATGTAGCAAAATACAACAAACATCTGAAAGGAATTACCAGGGATTTGAGGAAAAATATGAAGCCTGTTTTAAGAAAACAACAATTTAAGCTATGCATTGTTAAAAGTAAGCCTGTCAGCTGCTCATTTGCTCCAGAGCTGCAGAGGTTGTCTGAAGCAAAGCACTGCTTTCACATTATAAATGAGAGCACAAATCAGAAGAAACATTCACTAATGAGCAAATGGCATTTACTGACGGCAGCAATTGTAGTGCAGCAACATAATTCTTTTTCCTTTGATTAGGAACCTCACACTACAGCCAACCTGGGGAAAAATTTAGGGGCTGTGTCCTTAAAACAAGCTTGGACTTCTCCCTCTTTCAAGTCCTACACATGTACAAAACAGGGAGCAAGGAAAAGGTAATTTGCTGACCAGATGTGGATGAAGGAATGCTGTAACCCACCCCGGGGTCTGATTCTCAGGAACTACAGATCCTTTCTCGTCTTGCAGCAAGGAAAACAGATTTTTTTTAATCTTCATCCTCAGCGGTAGCTCAACAGGGAAAAGCCAGAATTTTGAGAGCACACTCTAATGTTTCATTTATTCAATTGTGCCTTAAGCACTTTTGTTACCATTTTGATACTTTCCTCTTTTACTTTTGTTTCTAATTGAGGGGTACTTCAATTAGAGGTACTTCAGAAAAGGTACTTCAGCAAACAAAGACCTTACTATTGTTCCATTTTTCCTATCAACCCATTCATAACTACTATACCTGTCTATACATGTATGATTTTTGACTTACTCTCCAAGATGTACTGAGCTGACTTTCCATTGTATACCATTTGCAGTGAATTTAGAGTTTCCTGTTTTTTATTCTGTGTTATTTATTTAATATGAAGTAAGCTAATTTTGGCAAAACTTTCATTTTGTCCACATCTTTTTTAAATAAATATACTGTTCTGGAATATTTTCTACACTTTACTTGCATGAGAATTACTGAATTCAGTTGTTCTATCAGTGTTGCTAACCACAACAATGGGTTACAATAACCTCTCCAAGTTCTCTCCTGATTGCAAACACTTTGGGGAAATGTGCTATTTTTCTTTTTCTTGACTACAGTTATGCATTTAATAATTCTTTAATCAAGCAGTATAGAGGATCTTCATTAGCTACATTTTGCAGTCTCACTGTGCCTCCTCATGCTGTACTAGCAAAGGTTGCAGATGAAATAACTTGGATGGCTAAATAAAGAAAAAGCAGCATTTCATTACAAAGGAAATATCCATAAAGAACTCTATTATAACCCTAAAACATCTCTGAGTAATGTATCTGAAGACGCAGGATTTTACACCATACAGCAAACAAATGTTAAAATGTCCATCTCAGTTCTTTCTAAGCCCCAGATTCCAGAAGATAGCAGGAACCAGTAGGCATGCCTGGATGCTTGATGAGACACCAGCTGAGCTCCCTCATTATTGTCTGGAAAGCAGCAGAATATTTTAAAGGCACTACCTCTTAAGTGAAGAGTCCATTTACAGTTCCATCAAGCAGAATGCAAGTTACCCCCAGGGTTATCTCAAACCTGTGAAAACTTGGAACTCCCACACAATTTATGCCAGAGAGCACTCAGCTTTCATTTATATGGTACTCACCCTGCTCCTTTTCTACAGAAACAGAAACAACTCTTGGCAAGACCCCAGCAGGGAAAGAGTCCCACAAGAATAAGAAATGGCTGTTTGAAGCCACTGGAGATCTCATTTATGGACACTCTACTTCAAGAGAGAAATGCCATAAATTAACTCCCATTGTTTTTTATCTAGACAGTGAAATATTATCTGTCCAACTCTCTATTACAGTGAAATAATTTCCAGACACACTGTTCCAATGAATAAAAAGTTGTAAAACAACCATAACTATTATGCACAAATAAGGCACATAAATAAATTGCACTTCAGTTTCCTTATTTGTACTTCAAGGAATGAGAGGAGACAAAATTTTCCCATAAAGTCAGCAATCTAACTTCCTGATTTATGTATTTGATCACAATCCCATAATCAGCATTTCTCAATCCACAGTTCACAGAATAGAACACATAACAGTAAGTATGCAGATTATATATTAATCACCTTAAACATGGCACCATATGCAAAAAAAAAAAAAAAAAAAAAAAGGAAAAAAGATAATTCTATTTGCAAGAGTAACTGACCCTCAGTCACCACAAAGTCATTGAGTGGCAACTAAAACCACAGAGCCTGACAAATGGGTTTCTCTGCAGCTGTAATAGTACAGAGTTTGGTATGTAAACAGCAGACCACTTTTTCAGGCAAACACAGTAATCTACCTTACATAAGAAGGTACATTTACAACATTTAATACACTTCCACATTTGACAAAAATACTTGCCTCAAAGTCAGTTTTCCAAAAAGTGCTCAAAAAATAAGCACATGCCTCACTAGTTGTTTAAAACCATTTTGAAGTAGCCCTTCCACCCTATTAATGCAGAAAGCAGGCACAGCAAGATTATACCAGAATTTTTTCCAGTTCTACCTCTGATACTGCTAAAGTTTGTTACCTCAGTCCTTATCAAACCATCAATGATTTATATATTTCTTCATGTCCTGGAGAGAACTGTCTATCTGTCCATAGCCTCAAGGAATTACCAGAACTTCACTGTCAAGGAAAAGCTACAACTGGAATTTCAAGCCAAAGAGGGTCATGCTCATGCCATATACTGTATATTCCAAACCAACATTTAAACCATTCACCTTTAACTAGCAATGAACTACTAGTTGCTTATTTAACAGTTATTCCAATAAATCATAAATGAAAAATACTGAAGTTAACTCTTCTAGAAATGTGGCACACTGCATCAAAATGAATTGCCTATCTCAATATATCAAAATAATACCACCTAAAAGATCACCAAAAAAATTAATCCAGTAGATTTGATGCAAAACATTTTCTAAACTACTGTCCTTCCATTTTTCTCCATAAATGTAAGCTCATCAGAGGCCAACTCAGAAAACTCATCTCCTGTCAAGAAGCTGCTCTCTCATTTCTCAGGCAGAAGTGACAGACTGTTCACTCATGTAGCTCCACACCCTTCTTCACCTGTTCCTGTATGACTTATACCCCAAAACCCTGGCACACTTCCATCTCTCAGAACTCTACCTGCCTGGGTTTATTGAAGCTACTTACATCTCAGATCCCATACAGTAAGCACAAGGCAGGCATTTGAGGAGAAGAACAGGGAAATTAAGCTACTACACCACCTTCTGATCCTCAGTTTCACCTGAAACTCACCAGCTGTAGCCATCCCAGTGACCCAAACACCAGCAATGTCTGTTCACTGGCACAGAGACAAATTAGTGCAAATGTGGCCACATTCATACCAGCATCCAAAATGGGGTGGCTGCATTTCAGCTCTCTTTTCAGAACAGTCCTTGGTCTGTGCCAGTTTCAGCGAACACAGACCAAAAGCGCTACAGAAATCATTCTAATAATTACCAGTATAGGTAACCAACTTCCCAGGGCCTCAGAAACCTCCCCATTCTATATGGAAATATTGCTAACATCATTTTCATTCTCAGCACACAGAGCCCACTTAATGGACTCCTACACACCACTTGGGTACTCACTTCAACATTGCAAAAATAAAAATTGAATGTTTTCAAAATTCACTTCTAATAAACAACCAAACAAAAAGGTCTGAAATGCAACACAAAGTAATTACAACTAAACATTACCAATTGATATTATCACAGGGCTGCGCTTTGAACCATGTGAATACACTTACTATTAGTTTTATAGTTTACACACAAAAAAAACCCTATGAGTTCCTTGTGTTTCTAATGATTGTTCAGAGAAAAACTGCAAGTTTTATTATGATCTATAGGTACTCTCAGTGAATCCACCTTAACATAGCTGGTCCCTGACAAACACAGCTCCATACGAGCACTCTCGGATGAGTGTAAAAACAGCCATCCTCTACCCATCAAAGTAGCACGGGAATAAAGGCTGTTGAAGAAATTAAGAACAAGTACCAAACCCTCTGACGCTCCTGAATGCAATTCATTTAAAGCCTGACAATGGATAGGTAGATTCCATAGGAGAAAAGAAATTTATGGAGAGTCCCACCCCAGCACAGAGAACGGGAATGTACCGGAAGAGAAACAGCGCCATCTACTGACAGCAGCGGGGTAATCGTAAATGACAGCTCCCCATGGATTTGGGACTGTTTTCTCTGACCAAGTCACAATCTGTAAGAACAGAAAATGCCCCACAAACCAAGCTGTGGCACAGAAATGTGGAATTTAACAAGTTTTTTTACAGTTTCATTCATTTGAATAACTTGAAAGTTTAATTCTAAGTGTCACAAGAGCTGTAAATTTTGACCAGGCGTTAACCAGTCTCTACCTCCTTCAAGGCTTTACCCTCTGCCATCCATATCCAACCAGATTGCCTGATACTACGTATTTCCAGTGAAGTATATTTGTATCCCCTTGCTACACAACCCATTCCAGTATTGTATCTCTGCTTTCATTAAACTTTGCTAGCACTCAGACCAAACATTCTCATGACATTTAAGGTCTGCACTCTCCCATTCCTTCTCAACAGCCTTTTACACAGCTAACTCTGACTTCTTCCCAGCTTCATCAGTCTAAAATGCCAAATTGTCAGTCATTCCCCATTATCATATTTTTTGCTGTTCTTGAAAATCACTCCAGTCTGTCCATGTCATTATCTAGAAACAAGCCACAAAACTGCATACAACAGTTCAGCTTGGCCTTTCTGATAAAGGATAGAAAATCAGTTTATCCTGTGTGCAACAACAGGTTATGAAGCTCATAAAACCCACCTAAGGTTCATATCTAGAAAACCTACTATTGTTTCCTAAAAAAACTATTTTCTAATGGAGAAGAAATATCAGATTCTTCTGTTCTTGAAAAGTTAATATTTATTATTAGTTATCTCCCCGTCTTTGCAAGTTTACGTAAACAAAGCAACTGGTTTTTGGACACCCCCCTCAGCCAAAAGCATTTCTATCACCTTGTTTCCCTAAGTCTTCAAGGCACCTTAGATTAATCTTTTAGGATAAAACATTTACTGTCATGATGACTGGGGAGGAGGGGGCTGGAGAAAGAGTCTTCCACAAAATACATTTCACCTAAGCCAAAGCTAAAAAAGGTGTCATCTATAAGAATGTATTTTCAATCCCTTACATTTACTTTGTCTATGAAAGAGTCATTTTAATCTATCCAATAATCTGTATTATTTTCAGATGTGCTTTCTAAAGAGAACTAATCAACTTCCCGTTCTTAATACTGATTACTCTCAGTGAAGTGAGAAGAACCTTATCAAATAAAAACAATGCTCTGTCAACAGCAATCTTTCTTTTTCAAGTTTCATCAAAACTTGAAGGCTTCCAGAAAGTAAGGATTGTCAGGGATTATCAATACAAAAAGCTGCACTGCTGTAAGAACATCAGTACATTTTTCTTTCGTTTAGCGATTTCAGACAGACTTCTTGGGTTGATTATCTCCAGTCTTCAAATCCAAAGCAAGTTTAAAACATGTTCCAAATGCCGTAAAATCAAAATACTTCCCTTGTGCCTCTGAAAACGAAGAATTTACTCCTGCTCTGTTCTCAGAATGTAACCTACTTTTGGTAAGAACACAGCCTTCTGTCTGCCACTTGCATCTTCTGCCAAAAAGATCAAATGTCCACAACCCACCTTCAGCTTTATGGTAAGTTTTAGAAAACAGCCACTCCATTACTACAAAAATCTCCCACAATGAAGATCCACTAAGATCTAACAGTAAAATAAGCACCTGAGTCCTTATTACTGACTTTAGTTCTTACAATGACTGTCTTTGAATTGGTTACACTTTGCCACTGAGCTTGCAGTATATAGCAGATAATTTTTAATTTTTAAAAATAAAATCCTATGTCCACCTTGCCAAAACTAGACAGAATTTCACTTTTACAGCAGTAATGCATTACACATATAGGATACAAATTTCACCGCTATTGCTTATGTTACTTCACTTTACCCACATGTTACACAGCTAATACAAACAGGCCTGTATTTGACAGCACATTGTGTTGTGCCCTATTTTAATTAAAATGGTTTCAGATCCAAAAAGCATAAAGAATCGCTTTAAGTATAACTCACATAAGCTTAATTCCTGCTTGTTTATCCAAGGTTTCACAATACTGACCAATGGAGAAACCTATTTTTCCCAGAAGCAGCAAAACAAAACACCTTTGTGAAATCTCAGCAAGTCCTCCACTCACTTAAATGGAACAACAGCTTCACTCCCTGACTTCACAGGCAAACCCACCCTCTTTCAAGCCAGAGTAAAAAAAAACAACAGCATGAAAGATTTTGAAAAAGGCACTTGCCTAGCAACTGTAATTTGGCTATTTAGGTGTGGTAATTGGAGAAAAAGTGAGCTGAAAGAAAGCAGAACATGAGAAAAACTAGTTGGTTGTTTTTCACTATCACCTGTGTCAGGTTGAAGCACTCACAAGGAAAAGCTGCAATTAGTGCAGAACAAGACCACTGATGACGACGTTCTGGGTAGAAGGTGCTCAATACAGTGCAGCCTTACAGCTCTTGTAAGCAGAGGGCTAATGCTGCTTTGCATCCTTAAGGAAAGGACCCAGATACTAAAAGCACTAATATTTGTATTTCAAGATGAAAATTCTTGCCAGACTTCATTAATATACACAAGGACAGGATAGTAACATGGATAGATGAACATGGCACTTAAAAACAGTGGTGGACTTGGCAGTGCTAGATTAATGGTTGGACTCAGTCTTAAAGGCCTTTTCCAACCTAAACAGTAGTATGATTTTCTCAACGTGTACTGCAGAAAATCAGGCAGTGTAAAGACAGAGTCAAAGCAACAGGCCAACCACACCATCAGTTCCTGCACATTATATTGATTTTCTGTGTGCAAACTGACACCAAGTTCACACTTCATGACTGAATATTCCCACCAGGCTTGGCTAGAGCCAAGCGCAGAGCGCGGTACCTCATGTGCAGGATGCCGATGAGGGTGGCGGCGAGGTCGGAGGACATCCTGCCCATGATGCAGCAGCGGCTGAGGCAGGCGAGCAGGCTGGCGGGCAGGCAGGGCAGGAAGTACACGAGCTGCACCAGGCGCCGCTGCGCCTCGGCCGGCAGCAGCACCAGCGTGCCCTCGAGCGGATCTGCGGCACACACAACGCACGGTCAGCACGCGCCCGACACGCCCCGGCCGCGCTGACCAGCTACCTCAGCTACCCACTGACATAAGGACATCATAACTGCCGTGAAAGAGGGGGGAAAAAAGGAGAAAAAAAAAAGGCAATACTAGCCTAGAAAATAGGAGGCTTGGAGAAGAACCATATCACTCTCTACAATTACCTTGAAAGAGGTTGCTGCCAGGTGAGGGTAAGTCAGCCTCTTCTTCCAGGTAACAAGTGACAGGATGAGAGGAAATGGCCTTAAATTGTACCAGGGGAGGTTTGGATTGGATATTAGAAAAAATTTCTTCACTGAAACAGTAGTCAGGCATTGGATCAAGGGAAGTGGTGCTATCAACATCCCCTGAAGTGTTCAAAACACATGTGGCATCTGGGGACTTGGCAGTGCTGGGTTACCACCTGGATCTTAAGAGGTATTTTTTTAATCTAAATGATTCTGTGAATCTCTGACACAGAAAAACTAAAGTTTCCAGTCTATCAGATTTAAGTCCTATGAATTTGAACTAAAGATCTCAATCTTTTTATTCTCTAGTAAATGACACGCACAGTTAATTTGAACGTTTAGGGAACTGAACCAATTTGCAACCCTGCCCCCCCATCCAGTCTTTAGGTTCACCTAGGAAACAACAGCATTTTCCACCTATTGCAACCTGCCTGCCAGGTGAGGGACAAAATTCTTTGTGCTGTAGTGCCAAAGTCTTACCATATATTCGAGATGCAGTGGCTTGTAAACTTTGCAACAATTCCTTGTTTGAACGAGAAGCAGCGGAATGAATGATATCAATGAGCTGATTGGAAAGCTCAGGGTTCCTCAAGCCAAGCAGAGCCAGTTGCTGAGGTAAGCCAGCCAACCAACGAGATAAAACTTTACTTCGACTTCTAAGGAAAGAGAAAAAAATCAGTTGGAGAAAAATAAAAGACAAAACAACAGAAACTCCAAACTCCTCTTCCTGTTCTTGACCAAGTTGTTTTTATTTCTCCTTTCTGGCTCAAACTGAAACAACTGTATGGACTAATCCTATCTTTCATAAGCTACAATTTCTATGTCACCCTGGCTTATCAAATCAAGTATCATTTAGGAACCAAAAGCATTTCATCAGCTTATTACTAAAGTGATGATCACAAGAAAAAAAGCTGCCAAATGCAAATCAAGAAGTTCAATGTAGGTCTTTGAAGAGGTCAACAAAAGTAGCATGATGATGATGCAGATATTTCACTCTTGAAGACCTGTCAATCAAAGACCTTTAAAGGATATTAAATACCCATAACACAAGAGGGAAGAGCCTTGCATAGAGATGATTGATATTGATGCTCAATAGCAGGAAAAGCCTGGAGAACAGACCATTGAAGTGGGTGAGTTGGAGGTGGGGTCAGAAGTCTAAAATCACTTGAAATAGAAATAGTGGATGGGAATAAAACATTTGATCCATCTTCCACAGAAAGAAGCAGATGCTAGAATCAAATGAAGCTAGAAGGAGCCACGATTAAACAAGCAAAAGTAAGCTGGGTCTTGACACAGCTGAACTTTGTCACTCCCTGCCAAAGGATGCTGCAGTTGCTCTTGATTTAGACTGGTCCAAGGAATGATGAGAAAAGTTCATGATACAGACACACCTAAAAAATAAACACATTCCAAAAAAAATCTGGAAAAATGTTCCAATGTTAATTCTGTTCCTCTTAGACTGTTCTTGACAAGCTTCTGAGAAAAAATAAATTAAAAGAATGAGGAGAAGAGTCATAGGAGGGCTGAAGGAGCTACGACGTCAAACTGAATGGAACAATATGAATGTCGTCCAGGAGCTACCCCACTTATTTCTAAAGGAAAGAAATGGAATAGTGCAGTACACAAATATTATGTTGTCTTCAAATGTCTTGTCAGACGTAAGTGTAGTCATACTTTTTTGCAAAGAATTTTTGAGATTTAATTCTTCTGTTACTAAAAATGTCACAGAACCATGTAGAAGACTAGGAGGAACAGCAGCAAAACTACTGCTGTTTGTGATGTCTAAAGATAGAAAGTTAAAGCTTTCCAGATAGTCATATGATCACATGAAACTCAATGAGATGTTCAAGTCTTTCAGGTAAGTACCAAGAACAGTGGTTATGTAACCTCAGGGAAATTAGTCAGTATGAAAAAGATCTCTTTCTCACTCTGTGTGAAAAGAGGAGGAAAATGGGATATTCCCAAGTGTTTTTCCATGTCTTTCATGTACTCTACACTTTTTATAATGTTCAGAGCATAGCATTAGATTATTTCTGGCTGTAAATCTAAGTACATGTACTCAGGCATTACCAAAACAATGTAACAAAGCAAAGAAGCTATAGAAGGGAACGATTTTCCCAAAACTTTACTGTGTTAGCGGATGCCAGGACTTCTGAGAGATCTAAGGTTTGACTTTTTTAGTGGCAGAAATAGATCACATGCCCCGGCAAGTCAGCTGTGTCCTGGGCTGCATCAAAAGCAGTGTGGGCAGAAGGTGAAGGGAGGGGATTCTGCTCCTCTACTCGGCTGTGGTGAGAGCCCACCTGGACTCTGGGTCCCCAGAAATAGGAAGGACAGGAGCTATTGGAGCAAGTCCAAGGAAATTATGTTGATCATCAGAGGTCTGTAGCACCGGGCTGAGAGAGCTGCTGTTGCTAAGCCTGGAGAAGAGAAGGTCTTCCCAAAGCCTCAGAGCTGCTTTACAGTACCTGAAGGGTTCCTAAACGTTCCCAAACAAGCAGGATTAACAGATACACATCGACACGTGATTTGGATTTAAGGTTTTTTACATCCTGGAACTAGATGACTTGGCTGAAAAATACATTCTAGAAAAGTTGAGATTTGGAGACAATCTGGACAATCTGATTAATGAAAAATTATTGCAGCAGCATTACATAGAGAGAATAATCTCTTACTGATTACATCTGAAGCAAGTCAGATATCTAAAAGCTGCCTGTGATCTAATAAATCCCACAATGAACCAGAAGCCCAGAAGGACAAGAAAACTTCCTTAAACCCAGTCTCTTTAGAACCACACCCCCAAAACAAAAGAGTATTTTTCTTGAAAGTAAGTCAGAAAGGCGACATGGCCACTATAAGAACACCAAAGGCACCAAGTGACAAGCTCATGACCTCAGGCTGAAGTGATGGCAATGCTCCATGGCTACAGCTGCACTATCCTGATGTGCCCACTGACTGCCACACAGTCAGTACAATAAGCTTGTAGCAGTGTACTTCAAGCTAAAATTTATGTCATTGATATCTGTTTAGTACTTAGGCTAAGACAGATGACTAAGCTGATACATCTCCATCTCACAGAGCACATGAACTTTCTAGTTCCAGTGAAAACAGATTCAGAATGAAGTTCTATGACATCTACATATAAATGCATTGTTCTCACTCCTGAAACCAATACATTGTTTTGAAATGAAAAAGAATATGATTTTGTTTTGTTTTTTTTTACCTGATTCTTTGTGTCCTCAAATCTTCTTTTTGGTAAACTCTGCTAAAAAATTTCAAAAGCAATGTACGAACTGGAAAGAGCAGATTCCTTTGCTGGTATAGTGTATATACTGCTCTTATCAAGGGTTCTGTTGCTACTGGAAAAAAAATAAAAAAAACAGAAATAATACTTCTTAATCTTCTGATTTTATACATACACACACACAGAGAACTGTGATCTTTATCTACAACTGTTTATACTGAACTCCAGAGGGAAGTATCAAAATGTTTTGAAGTAACTTCTGGACTGACTTCTAAACCATTGAAACAAAACTTTCTTGTGCAGCTTGTGAAAAGAACAGACAAAAGAATAGAGACAACATGCAAGTGAAAACTTCAGAACTTCCTGAAGACAGGCTGCAAGGTAGCTGAGAACCAAAAAATTCTTGCTTTTCACAGCTATCTTCCAATCCTTCTCCCCTACTGCAGTAACCTCAGACCAATGTTCTCTACTCATTTACTTCTTTCACCAAAACCTCACTGAGACAGTGCCTTCAGTTCTCTCTGTACTATCCCTTTCTCCCCACCACACATGCTAACCTCACCAGCAGCTCTCCCTGTCTCTGAACCAGCTGGCTCCAAGTTACACTTGCTAATTAAACAGAAAAGAAATACCTCAAGAAGCTGCTGGTGAGACACTGCAAGAACTGCTAACTCCCCTGCAACCTTTCCCTCTCTGAAGCTCTCATCAACCATATGTTATCACCAGACTTAAAACAACATTTGAAAGCTTTACCACAGTGACCAAATTGGCTAAAATTAGCCAGCAAACACAGAATTTACTGTAAAAGACTGAAAAAGAGACCAAACATTTTCTCTGGAAACCAGACTAAACCACTGGATGGAAAAATTACCAAAGCATGGAAAAATACCTGAATTCAGGGAAGACAAGCCTGGAAAGAATAGGAAAGCATCTTAAAACTTAAGCAATACATGAGAGGTATGAGACCAGTTTGTCACCACAGAAGAGTTTGTGGTCCCAAGGAATTCAATCCAATCAAGGCACCCTTAAGTAGCAGCAATCACTTCATAATCTTCATAAACCAAAGCTGAGAAACGTCTTTTCGTCCAGGTACACAGATCAGTCTTAGTAAGTTATGTGGCAAAACCAGATAAAATACTGTGTTCCAGAGAACAGAGCAACTTCTGCCCACAGAGACAGACAAGAATGTTCCTTTCTAAAAATGATCCAGTCAGGGGCCAGTCTTGGTCTGTAAAACTCTTACTCGACTTCAAGTTACCATATAAGTATAAAAGTCACCTGAAATGACATGGTCACATGGCAAGCATGAAGCAGGAGCCATTTAGAAGTTGAACTCTAGCATATTTTTCAACAGAAAAATAAAATCCATTCTAATACTTCATGTAACTAAGATAAATATTACAAAATTATTTTCAATGTATCAGGAGTATCAGCTTACTCAATTCACATATTCTTCAGGTGAAGATTCACCTTGGACAGCATTTTTTAAACAGAATAATGGCTTATTCTTAAATGAATAACAATTACATCTTTATGTAGTTTATAGCTAATTGATGAACTGCTAACTGAAAAAAATATAAAAATAAATAAATATTCTAAGTGAGTAGAATTCTCACTTCCTAGTAATTCTGTGGCATGTTAATTAAAACAGGTCCTATTATTTGAATTGTTTCATGTGAACAGGACAAGTTTATAAATGAAAGCAGTTTTAAAAGGTCTTAAAAAGTAATACTTTAAAAGGCCCATTATACAGATGTCCAAAACACAGCTGAAGAACTCATGAGGTTTTAAAATACTTCAGTTTTAACTGGCACATGTCAAGCCTCCTTCTGAAGTGACTGAGTGTGGTCTCTTTTGTTGCATAAAGAAAATTTATCAAAAACACAACTAGCAGGCAAGCTATTGTTGAAGTCATACCTGAGAAACAGAAGAAAGGAGCAGACCTCCTAATTAGAGAGGTCCCAAGTTTGATCTTAAGCTTAAGGAACTAAATCTTCAGACAACACAGCTACAAGCTCTTCTACACATTCACAGAAAAAGGGGGATATGTGCATTTCACCCCAGCATAAATCCCTACTCAAAACAGGCAATCCAGAAAAATGGAACCATGCTTGTGCAGCATAACACACAGGAGGTTTACTATGGCTTTATTTAATCTCTTTTTCATTAGCTCTTTTGGTTTTTCTATGTAAACTTCCCCTCTTTTGATTTCCATTGTGCTCTACACATTTTTTATTACTGTAATGGCTAATTTTTCACTTTGCTTTCTCTTCTAAAAAACACATACCCTTCCAGGCTTTAGTCTCAATGTCAAATACGTTTTCAAGAAATCAAGAATTAATTTTTTTGTATGCACCATCTTTTGCAGTCCTATCTGACAAAACACAGTTCAAAATCTCTAGGGTGTTATCAGAAAAAGCAATCAAGGATAGAAAGTTTTTCTTCCATAGAATCACATAATGATTGAAGTGGGAATGAATGACTCTGAGCTCATTTGAAACAGGATCAGCTAGATCTGGCTGCTCACAACTCTGTCCAGATGGCTTCTGACTATCTCCAAGGATGGGACTCCACTATCACTACGGGCAACCTGTGCCACTGCTTGGTCATCTTTAGAGTGAAAAGGGTGTCCCCCATGTTTAGACGGCATCTCCTGTGTTCCAGTTTATGCCCACTGCCAGTCCTGTCACCGAACCGAAAAGAGCCTGGCTCCCCTCTTTGCACCCCTCCTTTAAGTATTTACATACATTGATGAGATGCTTCCTGAATCTTATCTCCAGTTCACTCAGCCTTTCCTCAAGGTGAAATGTTCCAGTGTCTTCACCATCCTCACAGCCTTTGCTGGACTCTCACCAGTATGTCCATGCCACTCTTGTACTGGGGAGCCCCAAACTGGACAAACTGCTCCAGGAGTGGCCACACCAGTGCAGAGTAGAGGGGCAGGACCATCTCCCTTAACCTGCTGCCAACACTCTTTAAGCAGCCCAGGACCTCACTGGGCTTTCTTGCCACAAGGGCCATTGCTGGCTCTACTTGGAGCCCTGGCCATTTACTGCCAAGCTGCTTCCACCTGGTTGTCCCCCAGCATGTAAAGGTGCATGGGCTTGCTCCTCTCTAGGTGCAGGGCTTTGCACTTCTTGTTGAACCATCCTCCTCCTTCTCCAGAATGTCAAGGCTGTATCTCCTCTACTAGATGGTAGATTAATTACAATCCAGCATCTAGTCAGGCTTTCAATACTGCTAAAGTATTTTGAAGGGAATAGATAACCATCCACACAGACAAAGCTTTGTGAAGTAACTAATTTCACACTGAACTTTTACAGGATCAGCAGAAAAGATCCATACATATTAATCTTAAATTAATTAATATTTCATTTTAACTTTTTTTAAGCTTATTTATATTCTGGATTCCTGAGGGAAATTATTGCACTAAAATGGCTACTTTGAGTAGAAGAACATCAGCCATTATCCACTATTTGGTAAAAGTCTGGCAAAGTTAAAAAAAAAATTTTAAAAAAATCAACATTTCATTACCAAGGAAGGCCTGAAGTATCTGATCTAACAGTCTAATAATTGTTTGGAAGCTACTTTCCTCCTCTGCTTTACCTCAGGTGGTGCGACAGGCTCTGACTTTGCATTATTATTTGCCTTCAACACCAAGCTAAATTTGAAGTACAGATAAGAATGAGTAGTTATTACCCTTGTCACCAGGGACATGGGAATAGACAGATGCCCAATTAAAATGGATTTGGCAGGAAATATAACTAACTGACAAAATGTATTTGAGGTACATTTGACGTCTTTTCATTTTACAACTCTAACAATTGTATCTGTTGCTAAGGACTTTTCTATAAACTACTTGGATGTGGAATTAATTTCTATCACACTGGTAAAACATAAAAGACTGCTGTCACTTTTCTGTTTACTGACAAAGTCCTTTCTTGAAGCTCTCTATCGAAGGTCTCATTTGGAATACAACCAAGTAGTACTTGAAATGAAAAAAAAAGAAAGCTAAAATATTGGACTGGTCCTGCAAATCATAACTGGAAATGTTTTCTCTTGGAAAAGGATTCAAATCAAACACCTTGGAAAACACTCAACAGCAGCTTCCATCAAAAGTATCTTGGCATTTCACATCATCACAGAACTAAAATGGTCATCTGACACTACTCAAGAGAGTCTATCAGCTATCTTAATGACTTTAAATAAGGATTGGGATATTAAAGTACCATGCACCTCTACAGCCTAGTAGTTACTTTTTCAATATAAAGCTGATCTTCCATTTATAAGAGTATCTTTAGAAGCAAAACCAGAAAACAGGTACAAATATATTTGTACTTTGCATATGAACAGCATGAATCTAACAGCATTCCAAATATAAGTCTGCAATGGTAAATGCTACATGCACATTACCATGAAATTTGTTTTTGTCTATGACAAAACACATTATGATGTAACAACTGAGAACATAAGGTGCAGACATTAAAACACTAAAACAACTCAGGCTTTGTCAGTGCGTAATTGTGTTTTCCAGAAACTACTCATCTTACCCTTATTTTGCTGTATTTGCATTAGTCTCCAAGTCACCCCAAGCAATCTGTTCACTTGTTTGCTATTCAACTTGCTGCCATCCTGCAGAGTATCTGTCACAAATTTCCTTATCATGTCCAGCCAACCAGAGTCCGTCTGAAGTGTTGAAGTGCTTGCTAACGAAACCATTATGTCACACAAGGTTAAATTCAGTAAAAGATGGTCTATGTTGTTTGAGGATTTCATACAGTTCCTGTTGCTAAGAGGAGGAGGGGGGGAAGAACAGAAAGATTTCAAAAAATTATTTTTGAAATAAAAATAGACACCAGCTGATACCCCTTGTACATACACCAGTGTTCTATGTAGACTGCAAAGGTGCAGAATGATTTCAGAACAACTTTAGCATGATTGTAGTCTCAGATCTGGGAGCAGAGAGAGGAGACAACTTACTACTGGCCTGTACCAAAATAGAATTGGTGCATCTGCTCTGACAGCTCAATTGTGAAGAAATGTGTATTTGGCTTCTGCTCTAGTATCACTTTGCCCTACAGGACAGACATGGTGTACCCCATATCTCCACTCCTAGCTGTGCTCACCCAGCCCCAAAATACGAATTAAGAAGACTATATGGAGATGAAAAGAATGTTTGAACTATGTTTAATGTAATTCAGAAGTCAGCTGAAGAAAACATGGAGAAATATGAAACCAGTCAGCCTAAAACAATCATCATTTAGCAATAGGCAAATTCCAATTTAAGAGTTGAAAAAAATACTTTCATTTCCCTAAGGCAGCACTTAATTTTCTACTGGATGCTATTCAGACAACTTCCTATACAATACTTTTATATAATGAACAACTAAAACTTCTCAATTTGAAGCAATGCAACCTTCCTATAATGGCATCTCTACAGATCCTCAAGAAATATGCAATAAAAAGTTTTCTTTTCCACCATTAAAAACTTACAGGTCACATTGTCCCATTTATCTTATGAAATTAAAAGCTGCCACATGACATTGATTTTATTCTTACCTTTTGCACGGATCTTTCTTTTTGTGTTTTACTGTATCTTGTAAAGAATAAGGGAAATGACGCATGAAGTGGTGCTTGAAATCAACAAGGTAATTCATCCGAAGCCATAGCTCCTGTTAAGGAAAGCAGATGATAGACAGAAAACATGGTAGTAAATTAAATAAATCCAACCAATTATGTTCCAAAATTCATTATTGGAATCAATGAAACTAGGAACTTTAACTTCTGTTTGACAGTTGTTTATACATCTTTACTTCCAAGTGAAGTGCCTGAAGGTCCACAAAACAAGGCAGTAACAAGATGGTGCAAGTTAAGGTTGATCAACAACATGTAATCTTAACCAAACCACTGTATTTTTTAGCCCATATTTACGTGGATACATGTAATACTAAACCGAGTTACAGATCTGAATGAAAGTACTTTTATATCAATTTTTCAGGGTTCTTAAAATCAGAGTGGACTCTGTTTACTTGCAATGACTGTCCTGAATTTTCCATTAAAATGTACTCTAATACTTCTTTCATCTTTCCGTATCATTAATGTACTTGTGGCTGAAAGCCCAGTGACAAAATATTTTCCAGTAGGAAGGCCACCCTTACAGAAAAATTATTCAGTATTTTAAAATAATTCTGCTTTGCAAGTTAACAGTCACCATTCCACAAAGTGTCCAGCAGAACTCACCACTAATAAAAGCCTGAATTGCTATTAAATTGATCAGGCAGAATAATCTTTTTGATATTCAACCATTAAGAACAGAGAATGGCCATTAAACTATTTCAAAGATCAATAGCTTTCCATCAAGCATATTCAGAGTGGTTTTCCACAGTGACTGTAATAGCTACTTTGGCCTGTAAGTCCAAAGGCTATTAAATAAGCAAAGCTTTCATTTTCAAACTGAGCCATTTGAATGCTTTTTGTATATAAAGGTAACTACAAAGACAAAACAAACCATTTATCTAAAATGAAATTCACTCCACAAAAAACCAAGTTATATGAACATCAGATTTTTTTTCTCCCCATAAACAACTTAAGGTCATAATCCAACTGTATGTACCCAAACCAGCTCATATCTTGACAGAAGAGCATGTCATTCACATGACCAAAATACAGGCACCCTATGGCTAAGGGCAGCAGCTCTGCAGGATCCTTCAGAAAAAGGCTAGGGACAGGAGGCTGCCACAGGAATTTACCAGGCCAAGTGCCTGCTTTTTGCCCACTTCCAAGAGGGCCTCTAGAAAAGATGAAGAAGGAGAAAGAGGAACAGAGTGTTTTGCTCATTCACACTGAATCCATCTCTCAAGGCTGTGTATATTTGATAACATTGGTCTAATGTAATGATTCCACAAATGCCTTCCAATAATTCCCTATGTATAGCTTTCCATTTAGCAAAGGGAGCCACAGTTCTATACACAGGCTAAATCAAGAGCTGTCAAGACATTGCTTCCAACTACTCAATAGCCAAAGTCAAAACTGGGTTCAAATTTGCAAAATTTTTTTGGAAAAGCAGCAAAAGATACCAAAAAAAAAACCAAAACCAATTCATTTATCTAAGTAAAAGACATAGAAAATAACTTGGGCAAAATACCTCCTAAAATTCTTTTTGATTCAATGTCTTAAGATCCTATCAATCATGACACAGCAACACAGATTGCACCAAGCAATTACAGAATCTCAGACCAGTATTATCTTCTGCCTTTCCAAACATTTAGGGTTTGTTCATTCCCATCCAACCCCATGAAATTTTTCAACACATTAAAACAAGGAACAAACAACCCCATTCTAGACATTGTTCCAATTTATATTCTAGAGGTTATCTAGGAGACAAAATGCCCCTCTTCTCCAATATCACTTCCAGTTTCCAAAGCTTTTGTGATGCAGCCAAGGAGGATTCCTGGAGACTATTTACTGAACTCATGGCTCAGTTCAACAGATTCTTTTCTACAGTAAGAGGCAACAAAATCCAGATACAAAATCTACTCAACGCCTAGGCTTTTTCTCTCAACAAAGATTCTTCACTACTTCAAATCATTAAACCACTAGTTTCCTATCAAAACAAAATGAACTGTCATCATTATGCCATGGATCATTTCTCCCTTACCATTTTGTATGTTTCATCATGTCGCTTTGTGAGTTTCCACAATAAATGTATTATGCTAAGAACTTGATGCATAAGCTGCTGAGATTCTGATTCCAAAAGGTTTCCAAGAATGGGAGCTGATTGTGCAGGAGATGCTTCAATCCAGCACTCAATCAATAATGGAATTATTATCTCAATAAAACTTTTTAAGTTTTCAGCCGAGGACAGGCCTTTTTCTGCACTGTCCATTACACTTGCCAGAGACCTAAACAACAAAAGCAAAAAAAAGCATAAAAATATAAAGATCACACCTTTCAAAACAAGATTACAATAATACCACTTTCCTGTTTTCTGCATAATGGGAAGTTGTTTTTTTTACACATTAAATATTTGCTGGCTTTCTTGCTAGGTATTTCAAAAAGAGTTCAAACCATCTATAGCAAACTTGCTCCCAAGTCTCCCTGCAAGTTTGTGTGGCTTTTTAACAACTTCTTACATTTCAGTATTTCTTTCTCCATTGTTATATGTAAACTCTAAGAAATGGAGAAATGTGATATGCCTTATCCCATCACCTTCAACCAACAGGAAAGAATTAAGTATACTCAGCACTAAAAATAATAAAAAAATTAAGTTCATTTAAGCAAAATAACGAAGCTGACTACAAGGTATTGTCAAATGCATGAGGTTTATTACATTTAATAACCATCTCAAACTATAATAAACACAATGGTTTTCATATTAAATGTGGAAAAAATGTTCCTGTAAAAATATTCCTTTAGTTCCCACCTGATGTTTAGCCATTATGCTCTGAAAAGCAACTAAACAGAAAATTATCTGATAATGAAGTTAAAAAAAACATCAAAAACTAAGATATAGTTTAAATTAAAATAACATCTGCCAGAAATCAAGAAAACCAACTCTTTTTCTCCTTCCATTCAAATAACCCTTTGTGTCTCTGAAGGGATAATCAGCAGATGAGACCCAAGCCTGCTACTGGATAAATTTAAGCAATTTGCATCCAATTCAAATAGAAGATTCTTTTAAGAACTAAAACTGAGTAATTCCTGTTAATTTTAAGGAGTACAGACTCCTTAAAACAAGGCAATAACAGTTTCAATTGATCATTTGTGAAATTGTTTTCCATCACAATTTTGCTTCCTAATTCATAGCAGGGAATTCCTATCATAATTCTGATTTCTTAAGGTACATTAACATTAGTATACTGAACCTCCTGTTAAACTCCTTTCCATTTCAGCAATGATCTCCAAGTCATTTTTCTTTATATATACATTCAGTATATGAGTATACTCATATACTCTCAAAATAAGAACTGAAAAACTTTCCACAAATCTGCAGAAGTTTTGTTTACAAATACTTTAATTTCATATTGAAGATGTAAAGCCGTTTTCCCTAGTAATTTCTAAATTATCCAATTAGTTATATCCTTCTATGAACCTACATGTTGTTGCCATCATCTATAATACAAAGAATAAGAGAAAATTTTATTCTGCCATTTCTTGATGATATCAGTGAAAACGAAAATTACTAAACCAAAACAAACCCAGGTATTGATGACATGTCAAAGGAACAGGGAGAAGGAATAAAAACAAAGTGTGAGACAAATACAAGCTGTTTTTCAAGGAAGGCAAGATGGGGGAGAGAATTTAGATCTACAGCACAAAATAAAAGGGATAACTGGAAACACAGGTGATCATAAGAAAAAAATTTTGCATTACTTCAGTATTTACTATGATTATCTAACATCTAAACATTTTATAAAGCTTAGCTTTAACTGCAGCAACCAACATATCCATTAAATATAATTTTGTTTATCTGTCTTTTCTGTGGTGCAGGCACTGCAGTAGACACTGGTTTCTTTCAGACTAAAAAGAGTTTAAGGTGAATGGCTCTATCTTAGACTTTTTAACTCTCAGTCATCTCAAATACAGTAGACAAATCCCATCTTTCAGTTACAACCACACTGAATTCTAAAGAAAGTTGATACCAAGACTATAATCCCATTGAAAAAGTGAGTTGCCCTGTAAATGTTATGCTGTGACAGGCTTACACTCTCAGATGAGAGTCTGAAATTCCAGTAGTTGGCTGGAATAGTTCTGAAGTAGTAGTCTTTAATAATTTCTTTTTTAAAAATACCTAATATTACAGCAGAATTCTGGAATTCCAGCAATCTATTTAAAGAACACAAAAATTTCCCAATTAAAAAAGTGAATAGTGCATGAATCCTGAGAAGTTGGTAATTCACACTTGAAAATTCCTACAGAAGTATAACACACACACAACTACTTCAGTACTTTTCTGAAACAAGGAATGGAAAAAGGAAAAATTCATGCCAAACGGGATACTTCTCACAGCTGCTGAAAGCATTTGGGTAAGAATACTTAGCATGGCTTTCATGCATCCCTGCAGAAGAAGCCCCTATCTCTCAAGGTAAGATTTCTCCACATATTCAAGGTTAACAATAAGAGCATAAAATAAAATTTAAGTGCCAGTAACAGATGGTGACCAAGTGTTACAGCAATCTGCCCAACATTTATTTGATTAGTACAGTATCCTTCGCAATACAGGTTCACTCTACCTGGGCAGGTTTGATATCAATTACTCCTGTCACATATCTATTATCACTACACTTGAGTGGCAGTCTGACTCTCAGAAACACTGCAAAGCATATTACCTTTATATCAGAATGGAATATTATTCGAGGGAGCTGCAAGATATTCGTGTACCCCTTAAGCTGTCATTTTTTCTTAAAATGACAGTATTCTTATATAGCAGAACCAAACAAACAAAAATTGTAAATATCTGCCATTTGACAGTATGAAGACAACAGAGATTCAGCAAAGGGAAGTCAAGGAAGTATAAAAGAAACAGAAAATAAGGAAACAACTTGCTGTTCTTTAAAACAGGAAGAGTCTTTGGAAGTTAAGTTTTTATGGCTTGCAGTTTAAGCCAGGTTACTTGTCCTCCTTTTCTGTGTGCACTGCCAAATGCAGCAAACACACAGCACATTGAGTGAACTGCATTTTCCTTTTCTCTTTGATGCACGTGTACGTATTTATTGGCTATGCTTCATCTTCCATTTCAGTCCCTCAAGTAATTTTAGCTTTTCTCTGCAGCTCCATATCGTCCTCAGCAGAATCTGACGCTCAACTGTTTCTCTTCCAGTGAAAAAAAAAAACACCGCATGCCTTGGTACCACCACATTTGAGTTGTCAAGGCTTTCCATTTTTCCACACCTGAAATGAATTTGATGCAAAAAGCAGCATAGTCAGCACATAATGCAAAGAATACATTCCAACAATCTCCTAATACACTGCAATTTTTAATTTACACACAGCAGGAAGATCTAGCACACAACAGAACATAATGAAGTCTTAAGACTTGCATAATTGAATCACCCAGCCTTCGAAGTCCAGAATCTATCCCTTTTATTAAACACTAATACTGCAAATCTCATTCCATAATCACCAGGTTATCAGTGACATGTCAGTCCTGTCCAATGAGTTTTCAAAATTAAACAGATACAGGAACTTAAAAAATTTAGCAAACAATTATGCTGTTTGAAGCCTTTGTTCTTTGTTAAAGAACAAAGTTGAAACTTACTTGCAGTATTAGTGACAAGACCATCAATACATACACACTGCAAATAGGTACTTATTTGGTCAATGCATTATCCTTAGACAGTCCTAGACTTGACTATTTGACTTGAAACACATACACAGGGTATTGCACCTCTTATTACAACTAATTTTTGTCCTTGAAGTAGTGGCCACAGTAGAGGCCTGGGAATGTTTGTAAAAGGCAACAGTTGGGATTGGAAGCAACTGAATTAAACACCTTTAGATTATTAGAAATTATTTCAGTGGCAAATACAAAAATCACCACCACAACTCTTCCCTATTGGAACTTCACATAGTCACTAAAACAAGATGTACTGTCCCTCTGAGAAAAATGAATACACCAAAAATATGCACAAATGCAATAAAATAAGAACATTTTAGTACCTTCAGCAGATGATCCTTCCCTTTCTATTCTTCTGTTCTGCTGCCATCAGCTTGCTTTGCCAATTTCGCCTTGGATTCTAGCCATGCTTCCTTCTATTCTTCTGGCTCCTCCTCATGCTTGCAAACATCTTTTTGTAAGTATTTATAACCAGAAGTATATCACGATGTTCCACCAAAATCTAGCTCCTCAGAAAAGTAGAATCCAATTCAGGTGACACCAGATGTAAAGTTTATTTTCCTAGACCTTGGATACAATGGTATTACACGGCCCGGTACACCGCATGTCACCCAGGGCACAACACAAGCATCCTCTGATATACAGTGGTCCACAACTGTGTGCTTCTGACTGCAAAGATGAACTCAACAGGGTAATTCTGTGCTCAGCACTGAACCTTCCCCTGCCTCAAGGGGGCTTCACCAGCCTAGTTGTCAGCTAAAATTTTACCTGCAGCAGATACTGTTGGTCAGGACTGAATATTTATGCTGACAATCACTTTTAGGAGAATAAACTGCACTTTTTACTTAGCTTAGTATGTTTCTATACCTACCATAAGTAATATGCTACCTCCAAAGAGGAAGCCTAGGAGAGCAGGAATGGATGTCTCTCCCTGACAGAGATGGAAAACACCTGCTAATTCTGGTCCACACCTGTGGTATTCAAAGAGAACACCTCTTCTGCACTTCATTCCTTCAAAGGCATAAGATGGACATAGCAGTGGAGTAGGCAGTGGGTTTTATACCCACTTTTTTGTCACTGACTTTCTAAAAGAATTTGGTGTAACTGCTTTATACCTCTTATTTTGTCCTCTTCAGCAGTAAAAAAAGGATTGTGGTTTCTCTTCAAACCACCTTGGTGTCTACATGGAAAAGAGCTGTTTAACAGCTAAACTGCTTCCATTTTGTCAGTCACCATTTCAGGTCTCCTGCCAGCAGGTATGTAACATCCATAGTAATGCATATAAGGATGCCACTGTTCAAAAAGTACCACGAAGTGAGGTGGGGAGGTTCCCCTCTAGTGGGTGAATCAGAGAGGAAGAAGAGAAATCAAAACAATTGTTTATTTCTCTCTTAACTTCAGCTTACATCTGTTTAGAGTACGACTGAAACCCACACAAACCTTTCTGTGACTAAGCACACTACACTTTCTTTCATACTCATCAGCATGTCTCAGCCAAGACATCCTTCATCCACAGTGAATATATAAACTGGTGATTAAAACATCTAGAATTGGAAACTCAGCAGAACTTCATACCACCAGACACGTCTCACCCTGCTGTCCTTTTCAAAAGGAATTACAAAGATAACAGACTCCTATGCTTATGATAGACTCTTGAAGGTAAAAGCACAAAATTTCAGTAAAATTCATTATCACAAACAAGCTTACATTTCACATAAAGAAATTTGCCTACTTGTCCCTAGGTCTGTTTGACATGCTGCAAGAAGTTGTCAGTTTGCATTCCAAAAATATCCCAATGGAGATGGTAATCCAAAATTATTACTAATAGCATAAAGACTTTATAATGGAAAAGTTTGTGACATACACATAATACAGTTATCTGCTGAGTATTTGTGTATTTTCAAGTCTCTACATTAAGAGACTAAGTCTCTTCACATTACATTAAGTGTCCTAAAATATGGCTAAGGGACAATCCCACAAAAAAAATCAAGCTGCAATCACACAGTTGACATTAATTCCCAAACTAGATAACATTTTCTCACCTCAGTCTAAATGATGAGTTGATCTTTGGTCGTAAGCCACCACTTTCAAACAGTTGTATATGTTGCTGATTATTTGCATGGAGCTTCCAACTAATACATACAGGGTTCCTCACAGAATGAGAGTTGTCCTTCTGCTCTTGAAGCCCTTCATCCTCTGTATCACTGGATCCATCTACCACTGCTTGGAGAAACTTCCTGAGCCTGGTAAGTACGTTCAACCTCCACTGCTGAGAAGTTACTCTGCGATTTGGGTTAACAGAGAGCATCCAGGAAAGTTTGTCCCTGCTTTTCAGTCTTTTTGAGAGTTGCTGGTGAGAAATAAGCTCTACAAAATTCTTCAACAATATAATGCTGCGGTCTGTAAGAAGAGCTGGGTATGCTTCCAATAAAACATCCAAGACTTTCAATGAATCTTCCTGAATTCCCTCACTGATATGAGTCATGGCACTAGAGAGATGGGCACTTACCAAAGGAAAAAATGGAGCAATCTGTTCCGCTCTTATTTTTGAAGCCAAAAACTGCAGCAGGTGAACAGCTGCTCCTCTGACACTGGAATCTTTGTCTGTAAACACAGCTGCCACCTCACTTATTATACTGGAAAGGTGTGCATCAATTACAAAGGGATACTGAGACAGGAGTTCTTTGAGTCCAAGAAGTGCATTATGCTTAACCCCAGGACTATAGTGATGCATCTGTGAGAGCAGATCCTATAAGGAAACAAACATATACACTTGCCATCATTATTTAAGCTGTTCGAACTTCCTCCCCATTATTTTCTGCACATTTTTCCTAAACACTTAAAAATACAGAAGATTCTTACAATGCACTGCTGTTCATAACAGAAAAATGTGTTTAGAACAAACATGGTATGCATTTATAGCACAACAATTAACAAATAATCAGAATTCAGTAATAAGAAAAACAAGATATAGTGACTTGTCCTTAGGTCTCGGTCTTAAGTTTATGCACAACCCTACTAACTCAATAGAGGGATGACCAAAGGCAAGTCTTCTTACTCTCGTTCTCAAAAAGCAGAACTACAAAACCTCAGCCTAATAGCTTTTTTCAGTTTAAGCAGAGAGCTGCAAGAGACAGAAGATGACACAAAGAAAACAAATTCACCCCCCAGAGAAATACAGCATTCTTTAAAAATGGGGCTGCATTCAGATAGCCTGTTCCATTTATTTTTTTTTAAATAAATGCTTTTTTCCCAAATTGCAGTAAACATAGTAAACCTAGATAAAAGGCAAGCAATTTTCTTTCATTTCAGAATGCAGTATCACAGTATACCTTTATGTTAAGTTTTCTATTTTGCGTAGGAAGCAATCCATCTTCTTTAAGCTGCTCAGGAATTTGTATGGCCTTTGTCTTGAAGGTAGTATCAGTTGCATTCTCTAGTTTAGGCTTTTTTTTCCCAACTTTTAATTTCACTTTCTGGAAATCTTCCTGACGTTTCCTTTTTTTAGTCATCCTGATTCTCTGCAAAAAAGAGAATTTAATTTGATTAAATACACAACAAAAGTAGTTTTTCCACCAATGAGCAGCAACCTCCTAACAATGGCTACTGCTTTTATTCTTTTGTCTATGCATAGAGTGTCCACTCCTGAGACAAGATGCTAGACTAAACAGACATGCGGACTGATTCCATGAAGCTGCTCTTCCATGTCCAGAAAACATTCTGCTTCTTCTTTGGTCGTCTCTGCTCTGAGAACTACTTTATTATAAAGCATCCAGATATCTGCATCTGCCACTGCTTTATCAAGAGTTAAGTTGCTGATTTGGTTTTGTTTTAAAAAGTTCCTGGCAACGAAGCAACTTTTTACATACTTTATTACTGTCAAGCCAAGGAGCCCAGAAAATGTTCCCTTTCAATTTTACGTTCCTTACCGAGTCCATCACTAACAGCACACAGTCTGCACATGTACAATTACAGGTTTAAACAAGACTTCATCAATAAAAGGACACAAAAAAACCTAAGAAAACTTACAGTACATGCTGAAAAATCCAGTCTGTGCATTTAAAAATTACTAGAAGTAGGGGGGGAAGAAGAGGTCAAATGTGCAACAACGAAGTAAAAAGAATGGAAAACTAAGATGTTTTCAATAAGGCATAAGGAATTAGGTATCTGAGCCCCCATGGTATCTGAGCCTCTGTGTTTGTTAGCTGTACAAATATACAGGAATAGCAGTACAATAACCAAAACAAATTAAAACCCCCATAAGTTTCAAAATGGGTTTTTTGGCTTTGTTCTGCTTTGTTACTGAAGTACTTTACCTCTCCTAGATTAAAAGAGAAAAAAATTAGCATGCTGAAAAGCCCCCAAAAACACCGCACCAGATTCCTTCAAGCCTCTCAAAAAAAAACAACCCAAACAAACCACCATCCACTTCCCCCACAAAAAAACCTGAAACAAGAAAAACCCAAGCCAGAAACCCCAACAATACAATTGACTAAACCCAGAAGTTTCTAAATAACATATCCAAACAATGATTCTATTTTGGTGAATGTGATCATCATTCCTACAGCTGATTTTCCCAAAGGACTTCAAGCTGAAATTTATGCTGTACTAGAGTACTTCATATATACGTCAATAAGATAATCATTAAAGAATGTTTTAAAGCAAACTGTCATTTTCTATTGATTTAAAACAATTCAAACAACTGATTACACCAACATTTGACTACAACTTAATTTCTGCTTTCCACACATTAGGTTAAAAAATTATATTCAAGACCATTTTAATTTAAGTACAAATTAGGTATAAGTAACCTATCAACTCAAAAGGCTTTTAAAAAACTTGGGAGTCTGGCGCTGAAATAAAAATGTCCTTTAATGTCCAACTATAACAACCATGGCTTTATAAACGTTTGATTTTTACCATATGCCTCTTTTAGGAAAGAATTATAAGCATTTCACTACTTGACATATAAAAATAGCTAGAAGTTTTTGAGGCAAAAGTTACTTCCACTTACAAGGCTTGCTTTTACAACAATAGATGTTTGCCTCCCAATCAGCATAAAAACTTCACAATACAGGTGTGCACACACCTGAACAGAGTCAAATATGTTCTTTTAAAGGAGGAGACCTGCAAAATATCCTTTCTCCTACTAAAAGCAGCATGGCTTACCTCACAATAAATATTCTGGAAATAATTGGTAATCTAAGACTATCCATTTCTAATTCATATGTATGATGCTATATCAAAAGTTAAAATCCTTACAAAACCAAAGTCGTGTAAACACCACAGAGACTAAATAATAAGACATCAGGCAAAACTGCATACAGCTGATTAAAGTATGTAAACGTTTCAATGAAACTTCTTGCTGAAACAACTGCCTTTGACACAAACTGCATCTTATAAGGACAGACTGTGGGAGCTGTGCCTGTTTAGTCTGGAGAAAACTGAGAGAGAATTTCATTAAGGCATTTAAATTTCTCCAAGATGGGTGCCAGGAAGATGGTGCTAGACTGTTTCCAGTGGTGCCCAGCAACAGGCCAAGGAGCAATGGCCATACACTGAAACACAAGAAGTTCCACCTCAACATGAAGAAATTCTTTATTTTGAGGGTATAAGAGCCCTGGAACAGGCTGCCTAGGAAGGTCTCTGGAGACAATCCAACCCACATGGATGCATTCCTATGTCACCTGCTCTAGGTTATGCTGCCTTGCCAGGGGGACTGGACTAAACGATCTCCAGAGGTCCCTTCCAACCCTAAGTAATCTGTGATTCTGTGTATTTTCACCCGGCCCTCCTCCAACAGGACTGAGCTAAGCGCACCTCACAGTTAAGCACTAACAAAGTTTTACAAACCAAAACATTAAAACAACCTCCCATCGATGCAGGCTTCCTTAAACATAAAGCAGCATGAAGCGCTTTTCAGACACAATTTCAGATGTCACTCAGGCACCCTCACCTCAAGCTCAGAGAAAAAAAATCGGTTACAGGTCGGACCCGATGATCTTGGAGCTCTTTTCCAACCAAATTATTCCAGTTTCACTCCCTCGCAGCTCACAAGCGGCATCCTTAGGGAACCTTATTACCTTGCCCAGTCAGGAAAATCCTGAGAAACCCGAAGGCAAGGCACACGCCCTAACAAACTCTTCCTATCTGATTAGGATTTCCCCCGGGGCCAGCTCTCTCCCGGCACAGGACAGCGGTACTTACAGGCGATCACCTCCGCGCGGCTCCCCCGCCGGCAGCGCATCCCCCGCCGCCGCCACCTGGACCGGACCGGACCGCACCGCACCGCCCGACCCCGCGCCGCGCACGCCGTACCCGAGCGCCGAAGCGGCCGCTCCTCCCGCGGGTCTAGGCCGTCACGCTGCCTTCCACGCCGTCCCGGGACATCCTTCGGTTCGTTCCCCGAGCGCCGCTTCCCTCCGCCCCGCTCCAGTCGCTCTACGAGGCGTTCAAATAAAGGCGCGTCAGTGCCGGCCCGGCGCCGGGGAGGCCGCGAGTTCGGCCCCCGGGAGCGCCCTCAGCGGCAGGCGAGGCGGGAGCGGCGGCGCGGAGAAGCCGCCGGGGGAGGTGGGGCAGGGGCGGCGGCGCGCGGCGGAGCCGATGCCGCCGGTTTCCCCGGGAGCGGCACCCGGCCCGCGCCGCGGCGGCTCCCGCTTTTCCCGCCGCCTCCCTGGCGCAGGAACGTGAGGGGAGGGCGGGTCGCACAAAAGGCGGGCGGCCCTTAGCGCAGGGGCCGGGCGAGCGCGGCGGCCCCCGCAAGCAGGGACGAACCGATGAAGACCGCGCCGGGGTCGGGGCTGAGGCCGGGATCCCGATCCTCCTCCTCGTCCGCCTGCTCCTGCTCCTCCCGCGCGCGGCCGCTCGCTCACTCACCAACCACGCGCGCGGCAGCGCCAGCCCCGCTTCCGCCCCCGCCGAGCGCCTGCCCGGAAGCGGCCGCCCACGTGAGCGGCGCCGCCAGCGCCCGCCCCGCGCGCCAGGGGGACCCGCGCTTCCGCCGCGGCCGCGCGCGCTGGCGCCCCCTGCAGGCGGGGCGGCCCCGGGGGTCCCGCCGGTGTCCCCTGCCCGGCGGGAACACAGCGCCGAGACCTCGGCTGGGATGGGGCTTTTCTTGCCTTGTACGTCTTCCTCGAGAGGGGAAGAGGACAGGCAGGCAGGCAGGCACTGATCTCTTCTCTGTGGTGACCAGGGGACAGGACCCGAGGGAATGAATGGCCCCAAGTCGCGCCAGGTGAGGTTTAGGTTGGATGTAAGAAAAAGGTTTTTCACTCAGAGGGTGGCGGAGCACCGGAACGGGCTCCCCGGGGAAGCGATCACAGCGCCAAGGCCGGGTTCAAGGAGTGCTTATACAAGGCTCTAAAGCACATAGTGTGACTCTAAGGGTGTCCTGTGCAGGATATACCCCGGCCAAGAACCGAACTTGGTGATACCTGTGGGTCCCTTCCACCTTGGTTTATTCTGTGGTTCTTTGAAGATGTACTCCCTTGCCCTGAAGCATGGCTGCTCCAGCACCACAGCAGACAACAAGAACACACTAAGAGTAACCAGTACCCAGATACGCACAAATCCTGTGCGGAGCAGCTGAGGGAGCTGGGGTTGGGGTTCTTTAACCTGGAGAAAAGGAGGCTCAGGGAGAGGCATTATCACTCTCTACAACCACGTGAAAGGAGACTGAGGCCAGGTAAGGGTCAGCCTCTTCTCTCGGGCAATCAGCGACAGGATAAGAGGACACAGTCTTAAGATGTGCCTGGGCTAGTTTAGGTTGAACATCAGGAGGAATTCAGGAATGGACTGCCCAGGAAGATGATGGAGTCACCATCTCTGCAGGTGTTTAAGGAAAGACAGGAGTGCCACAGTGTAGTGGCTGGAATGGTGTTGGGTCATGGGTTAGGTTTGACCTGAGGCCTTTTCCAACCTACTTGATTCAGCAATTCTTCCAGTAAAGGCACTGCAGAGTCAGCACTGGCATTTGAGGTTGTTGCTATTATTTCACATGTATGAGATAACATATAAACCATGAGGCATGCTACACGCTTTTGGACATTCATACCAGATAAAGCTTGCTGCTCCCAAGGGGTAAGGAATTCCCGTATCAGAAAGAGTGCAAAACCCTGGGAGGCCCAGGAAGCAGCAAACAAGGAGGGTGTTTCTATACCTTTGTACAACAGAGATAGTCTCAATTCACACCAGACAGTAACTCTGGAGTTGCACACTTTAAACTTTTCATTTCTTGTCAATTAACCTGTGAACACCCTTCTCCTTTCCCCTTTCTGCAAGGAATAGGAGTGCTGCAGCTTTTTGTTAAAAATAATTTCCTTGAATCTCTCTGATCTCAGTAAAATACGTAAAACCTAGATGAAGCTTTACAGAAAATTTTCTCTTCGTTTAATTTTTCTTGTTATTGCTTAACTTTTAATTTTATTAATTCTCTAGTTACCACAGAAGTCTGCCTTGTTGTTATTGTGAGAAACCAAAAATGTATAATATTAAATACAGCCAACAGCATTATTTAAATATTATCAGTAAAGATAATGCCTTTTTTTTCCCCCTCACTTCGCAGTACTGGCACAAGTAAAACATAAAAATGTGTTTTGGAACAAAAATACAGTTTTCTATTAGTATAAGAATACACCAAGCCATCGCAAAACAGAGGGAGATACAAGAACAAAATAATACAATGCTTTTTCAGCCTCTATTTGCACCAGGTAAGAAAGAAAAAAATATAAACAGAAGTAATTGTACAGCTGAATGGACTACTGTCTCTGCTTAGAAGGCAGGTGTCTGCTAGGGAGGGCAGGAGCCTCCCTTGGAATGAAAATGTAGACCCCCTCTCTCCGAATTACTATGACTTTGAAATCAGGGGGCTCTCAGGCAGAGATCTGGGCATAGGAATAACAGTTCTTTACTAGTATGTATAATGAGCCAAACAAACAACAATAACTACAGCATTAACAACAGAACAGAACCAGGGACCCCGTGACAGCTTTCTCGACTGAGATGGGAAGGGATGGAGGAGAGATTCTGCTTCACAAACCCCCTCGGGCGGGCAGTCCCGGTGCTCCTGCAGGGCTCTGAGGAACACTCGGCTGGAACAGCAGGGATGAACAGAGATCCTGGGCCGGTGGCTGAGGTGGATCAGCAGTGATGAGCTGAGATCCTGGGCCGGTGGCTGAGGTGGATCAGCAGTGATGAGCTGAGATCCTGGGCTGGTGGCTGAGGTGGATCAGCAGTGATGAGCTGAGATCCTGGGCCGGTGGCTGAGGTGGATCAGCAGCTCCGCGGCGGTGCCTGGCACTGCCACACGTCCCGGCAGGACAGGGGGTGCGAGGCCACCAACGAAGAGAGAAGATGAAGAAGCAGCAGCTCCGTCTGGGTGATGGCGAATTCCCTTCTCTCCGCAGCAACAGCGCCCAGCAAAAGTGTCTTTTTCTGAAGCTGAATAAACCAGCAAGCTGCCTCTGCCTTCCTTTTTTACTGCCCCTTTTCTCCACTGGGCCCAGCCGAACTCTTTCTCAAGCACCCACTAAGTACCATCAATCAGGTTTTCCCCGAAACTAACGGGTAAAAATTCCACAGGTGAGCCAGAACTAAAGGAAGGACACCTAACCCCCATTAACTACGTTGGACTGTGTTCTTTGTGTTTCCAGAAGCACACACTTGGCGACTCTTACCCATTCAAGTTTCTTAGATGTCTTTGAGAGGTACAGCAGCATTCTGCAGCATACCATTCAACCATTTTGTCTGTGTACTACAGATTTTGGGGTCTTATTTTTTCAGCATGCCCCTCCTGCACCCAAGCAAAAAAATCCACCTCAAATCCAAGTTATTTCAACTTTATTGTAACTTTATTTCCACTTGGAATGATTCCACAGTAAGAGGAAAAAGAAGTTGTCTCAGACATGGCCATTTACAACAGCTGAATATTCTGGTTTTATTGTTTTAATACAAAGAGAGTTCAGCACCTTGAAAACAATCAGGAAAAAGATATTTATATTTTCAGCATTTCTACTGACTAAATTCACCTTTGTTAAGCAGGCATTAACATTTCCTATACAAAGTAAATGAACTGTAAGAACTCTGGTTCGATCTCTGCCTCTGATAAGAACAGATTTAGGTGCATTCCAGAAATTACTCAGTTTCTTTAAAACAGTGATTTGTCTGTAAACTGTTTTCCTCCCTGGGTCTGTTCGTATAATCAAATTCATAAATTTTGTTGCTGCTTTCTTTGTTACCTTAGTTTTACTGCATCTTGCATTCCATGGTATGGAGATATGAAACCATCAGGATGAATGTTCTCAAATTCCATCCAGATCTCAAAAAAAATATAAGTTAACACGAAAAAGTTCATTTGCCATCTGGCCCCAGCATGTCTAAATTACACCAGTATTTGGCTGCAAAGCTGAAGAGCTTTAATTAGAACCAATGAATGCTACCCAGCATCACAAGCAAGAAGTGAATTTTACTCACACAGCTTCACTTAAAAAAATATTTTTTCACAAGCAAACTAATTTCTAACCATCCAAAATGTTTTTTTCACCCTCCTACAAAAGTAGAAGTCATTAATATATAGACGTGTACATTCAGTCAGAACCAGTACTACTTTAGTTGGAAAAAAAATAAAGGAGCCTGAAAGACAGTATAAACCAGCTTTCATTTCCTTCTCATACTGGCAGGACAAATGACAAAAGATGCTTTTACCACCACATCAGTGCCTCTTAGCCAGAGCCTGGTTACACCTTGGGATATATCTAAATTTGCAAAACATACCTAACTTCCACAAACTTTGCTGAAGCTTCTATGCTCCCCAAATCGGCTATAATCCAGGCAATTCTCATCTCAGCATGAGACTTACAGCGCTGACTTTTTATTCTTATTTTTCATCTCATTAAGAAAAAAAATGTTGAGACCTGTTAGTAACCCTTATATGGGAAAGGGTTTTTGATTACCAAGGCTTTCAAGTCAGTCCCAACAGACACAGTGAATAACTTCCAATTATTAGTTGTAGGATGAGCTTGTTTTGCTGAGTGCAGTAGTTCATTCTGCTGATAATTCTTTGTAAAAGAACCAACAGTAAGAAGAGATCAGGCTGTCAATGTGCAGTGTTTAATAATAATGAAAAAAACAAGTTACCTGTTTTAAAGAGCTGTTTTAAGATGGAAAGAATGAACATGAGCTTTACAACCTTTCCACAATACAGAACTTTCAGCTAAATGGAGAAATAAATAACAAGAATATCAAACCCAAATTATGAATTTAATTTTAAAAAAAACTGTACAAAACTTAAATGTAAGAAAATAACTCCACTGAGGTAAAATGAAGTAAAATAACAAACTTACAGAAAGTAAACATTGCTATAACATTGTTGCACTGTATTAGGAACGGTGAAGTGACAACACAGACTCTCTAGCCTCAGTTGCAAAAGAAAGCAAGTTTTATTCTTCCAGATCTTCTTCTATAAACGGTTCTGAGCAGGTCCAAAAAGGTAAAACTCTCATTGGTCATGAAACTAACACATCACCATCATGGGACAGTTAGGAACATTGCCCCTTGACCCTTTCTTACAAGTAAGCAACAACAAACAAACAACACCTGCAAAGGTTGTTTTCCCTCTCCAAGGACTGTTTGGATTCCTTCTTGTGATTTCTCAGGCCAGAGTGAGAGTGTTGTGTACTTGACTTTCCCACATGCTCAAGCTAGTGCCTGAAGCCCAAAAATCTCTTATTTGACCACTGTCAGTCCCCACAAAATATCTCTATTAAATACCATGTCACTGTGTGCTGCCATTGCTTGGTCCTCTCAGAGTTCCACTTTCAGTCAGGATCCTTATAACATTCGGTATATCAATTCCTTAGTTAAAGGCAAACAAACAAACAAAATCAGAAAACAAGCAATTTTATGATAAAATTCACTTAAAAACTTAAAAACAAGTTGTACTGAAACATTCAGATGCTGAGATGAGTTTTGGATCTTTCCTTATTAAAAGAAAAATACCTTAACTGAGAACAATCTGTGCCTGGAAACTGTAACTTTTCTACAATGTACTCATCTTTAGTGTTCTTTTTTTAACCTTTATCATTCCTAAACACATTCTGAGTACACAGGAAACTTCTGCAAAGAGAGGGGTAGTTGACTGAAGATGTGGGAAGTTTAATAGCTGACACTCATTAGAAAGTTGCAAGCAAAAGAAAGACTACTTGTTTCTGATTCATTATTATTTCTATGTTACTGGTCAAATACACTTCTTTCAGGACCTAGTAAATTAAAAATTCTTCCCTGTTGGTATCCACAATACTAGCATTTCTCCACTAATAGCACAGAGAAGATTCTAATTTTCTAATAACAATATGCTTGGTTGTAATTTACTGTCTCTTGCCATGTAAACGTTACTTTGCAAAAATGAGAGAAGAATTAAAAAAAAAATAAATTCAGCAATTATTAGTGCATTTATGGGAAAGCAGCTATTCTGACTTACCATTCCTAAACTGGATCCTGAAAAAGGGTGGGAAAAAAAGAAGTCTCTTCGGCCCTCCTTAATACCTCAAGGTTCTTTGACCCATATAAATCCTTAATATTTCACAGAGCTAATAAATGGTGTTATGTATATTTTTATATATATATGTGTGTTTGTGTGTACATGTATATGAAAATTACCTCTGAAAGCTGGATTTGATGCTGCTATTTTGTGTAGGGTGGCAGTAACTTCCTCAGCATTCATGTTCCTTACACTGTTCAAAAATTCAGTTGTGATGTTGTTCTCGTATGCCGTTTCCAAAGAGCCAGTTGAGAAGTTCTGGGGTTCATCTTCATTGACTGGTAAGAACTGCTCAGCTGATCTGCTGCTTGAGTAGTCTAAAGAAGAGAAATATTATTTTTCAGTAAGAAAGGATTCTGAAGAGCCTTCATTACTTATTTCTCTAGAGAGGATTTTTCAAAACAAGCATTCCCAGTCTGGCACACCAGCATTGCTGGTAGGGTTCACATCTGACTTTGCTACATTTTCAAACCACCAAGAGTCAGGAATGCTTTCGTTACAGAAAATCCTAGAGAAGCGTGGGGAGGTAGGTGAAAGCTATTTCCATTACGCTTACAAAAATGGAATAAAAGTTTCACATCTCTTATATTCAAAGTCACTGCAATTTTTGCTATTACTATTTTAAAAATTGAGGTTTTCAAAAGCTAAACTTTCTCAAAAACTAGAAAATTGACACTACAGAAAAAAAAAAAGGTCACACAAAATAGCTTCATTAGTATTATGGGTATTTTGTCTTTCCAAGCATAGGATTGTACTTCCTAGGTTTACGAAAAACAGCCATTTGTTTCTATCAGAAGAAAATTACCTCCAACAAGCCCAGGATTCTTTGAAAAAATTAATCAGACGTACTGAGGCCAAGTAGCTGGAGTATTCAGGTATTAAAGAGAATTATCCATTCTCTACCACATAACTTTCTACTAACATCTTGATTTGACTAAACCTGAAGGAAACATCTCCTCCATCAAGAAGGGAAAAAATATTGGGGGGGAAAAAAAAAGCCAAAAAGACTTTGAAAGTCTCTTCAGAAATAGTTGCCTTCAAACACAGGAATGTCAGAGTTGGTACTAACTCAATTTCTCCCCAAATCCTACAGTTAAGTAGGATCAATGTGTTTTAATAGTCTTCTCTTTCTAATACAAGTAGAGGATGGGGAAAGAATCCAAAAGTTATTCATTTATGCTACTTGACTCTGGCTTTATTTTCTTTAGTCTCTCTGGCTATTCTCTTAAGCACGGCTTTTAGAAAAGCAGGAAGAAAGGCTTACTATCATTTATGCAAAGTTCGGTGTTAAGATTAAAGCACACTAAAGACTGCAAAGCCAACATTACCAGTGTCAAAGTCATTACTATCTCCTGAAGGCAGGCCAGGCTGTTCTGTGGAATATTCTAGTGCTGCTTCTCCATTATATGCAGTATCTAAGTGGTCCTATGAGTTTAAAAAAAAAAAAAAAAAAGGTCTGAAATCTCATCAGGATAACCTGTTGGAATAACGAGCCACTACATTTTTAATGGTCACAAACCAAATAAAAGACCAATTTTTCTGCTACAAAATCTGCAAAATCAAGTATTTCTTTGCAAATCATAGGGCAAATAACTCCTGTGTATACACTGCCCATCATATCTCTCTATGTCTGAAAAAGCTCTGCATTAAGCAATGAAGTGATACTAATTAAGCCTAATTCTCAACTTGTCAGATCTAAAAAGGAAGCATTTTATACTCAGAATACAAGATTTAGTTAAAAAATTAGCAATTGAAAGATCACAGTTTAGAATAGTAACAAGGCCTAATGTGGGAAAATATTTTGGTCTTCCACAGCTTCTAAGTTAGAAGTCATTTCAGTTAGAACTTCATAGTTTTGTAACATGTCAACAACCTCAGAGAAGCACTCAAGACACCTCCATATGTACTGCCTATGTAAAGATAAGTCTGTCACAAGTAATAGCAGAGAGGGGAAAAACTGGGCTTCTAACAGTGGAAGAAGAATGAGACCTCAGAAAGAAGACTCCAAAGAGTAAGACTAGGGACTGTAAGTTGTATAAGGAAAAAAATTCATGTCACTGATGCGTGATTACAATGTGAATGAAGTGAAGCCTGGGAATAGAAACGGGATACAGAACAGGAGTGTTAGGCAAGTCAGTAGAGATGAGAAAAGCTTAAGTTAGAATTAAAAATGGGTAAAAGTAGCAGAAAAACTTGGATGTAAGGAAAAGCAGGGGAAAAAAGTGACAAGATGACTTTTAGTTTCCATCGTAAACAAAAAAATAAGCAAGCACCATTGTACAGAAACTATTAAGATACAGTCTCTAATACTGTCTACACATCATTTTTTGTTTTATTGAATAATAAAAACACAATCACAAAAATCTACAGGTTTGTAGAACAAAACCAAAACAAAATCCTCATTACTTTGTTTGATGCAGCCTGCTGACGATATTCCACCAGTGCATTTGTGAGAGTCTGTGTAACTTTCAGGATAAATGAAGCATCATCTTCATTCAGTATCTCAAAACTTTGCTAGGGTTAAAAAAACAGAACAAAACAACACACCATGAAACATTTTTCCTCAGAAAAACTGAAGTATCAAAATTTATAAACAACACCTGCAGACACCTCATTTTCTCTGTGGCTCTACCCTTCTGTCAGACTTGGAAGGAATTACAAAACAAATACAGTTTTTATTTTTAAACCCATAAATGGGGGGAGGAAGGTACAATGAAAGAGAATCCTAAGAGAAGGAAGATGCAGCTACACAACACAATCATTTGTGTTTGAAAAGGAGTAACACAAAAATATGCCTGGAAATACATAGAAGATAACACTTTTCCTTAAGTATTTTGATCTCCTGCCAAGACATCTGCATACAAATGAATGTGTACACCTTCACTGAGGCAATCTAGTCATAACCTATTTCTCTAGAATGTAGCAAAGAGCCAGAGTGCTACTGAATTTAAAAATACATGCTGCCTTGCCTTACATTAACCTTCTTTTTCCCTAGAAGTCTGAGGAAAAAGCAGTCTTGAAGCTGTGAAGCTCTACTAGGGAAGCAAGTTCCAGCACCAACAGCACTCACAGAGAGGGCTACATATGCCAACCTCTTGTCTACACCTAGAAAGTTCTGCTGAAAACACTTTCTTGGGGACAAAGAAACAGAACTCCAGGTGTGTCCTAACAGCTCAAAGTCTTCTGGATTAGAAACAAACACCTTTAAACACACCAGACAATGGAAAACAATGGAAAATAAGTAATAAAAACTTAGGGGACAGCGTAACGGGATTGTATTACATTTTTAACACTAACAGTATTTCAGTCTCCTGGTTTGCACAAATTGTACTTAAGATCTTGTCAAAAGCTAGCTGGAAAAAAAAGACTAAATTGTGGCAAGAATATCTTTCCTGTGAGGTAATAAAAGAAATATAGCATGGATAATTATTGGACAGCTTTAGAGAATACAAAGAGCAAGTACAAAAAAGACACCTGTAAAATTACTTTTCACCACAGAAGAAACCTTTGAATCCAACAACAATAGAAACACAATGCAGCTTTTGAAAAAATTACTGTAGCTTCAAGAATAAATGATCTTCACACTTTCCAAAACAGAACACTGTTCAAATCACATTCCCAACAGTCCTCTTTTCCTCTCAGAGGACAATCATACTAAGCAAGAAGATGCCTCAAAACAAATTCAAGTTTTATTAACAAGGTGTAACCTCTATACCTAATAATTCCCTATAAAAAAAAGGAAAAAAAAACATTTTATGGCAGCCAATAGAGCCTGAATTACCATGCAATTCAGTCAAGATCAGTAAAGCAACTATCAGTAAAGATTTCTGTGGAGTTTGTTAGTGCTTTTATGAAAATCACTCTTTCTGTGTGCAAGACCACAACTGCTGCTGATACATCTAACAAACGGAAACTAACATTTTGCCACGCTTATTCACTGTATCACTGCTGTGCATGTGTACATAGTACACATTTTCAACAACTGAACAGAATTCTGGTGTTCTGACACTTATTTTAGAGAGGCAGATTTTGCAGTTATGGCACTCTGGGCCAGGGCAGTGGGGAAAAGCCCTGTTTTAAATACACAGCTTGCATTTAATTTCTTTAAAACCCCTTCCTTTCTACATATCTCTGATATTTGTCTTCATTCTGCTTCTTTCCATTAGTGAATTACATCTTTGCAAATTCCTCATTTGAAAATTATAGACCAGTTATAGAAACAAAGGAGAAAAGAAGTTTAAAAAGGTAATATTACCTACACATGTAGTTAGGGAGTGAAGCTAAGATATAGTTGAAAAAAAATAATTTTCAATACAATTAATTCCTCTGACAGTAGACCAGTACTTTGGCAAAAACAATGTCTAGAAACTTGAAAATTAATAGGCACATTGTAAATTCACTAACATTCATTTTATTCTGAATCCTGCCTTCTGGCAAAATGGTAACCTGTTAGATTACCAGAGTGCCTACATTCTGCCTTTCATTACTTGCTACGTTTTCAACTTAGCAAAACAGTGATTACCTTTTTTTTTTTTTATTTTTTTTTCCAAAAATTATCTTGCAAGATAAAATTTAACACTCACCAAATAACCCAACAGTTCTTCTTGACTAGTGAATTCTTCAGGATTTGCTGTAAGTTCTTGCTGTTTAACATAAAAAGAAAGTGGTCTTGAGATCCATTATATGCAGTAAACACAAACAATAATAATTATGATTGCTCTAAAATGCAAATTATTTGTACCATTATGAAATGTCTACACAGATTTTCATAAAAAAGTAGGAAAAAAACTTGCTAATAGTTTTGCCTTAGTAACTTTGTAGCTAATTTATTGTAATATTAATTTGAATAAGCAAACACCATTGCCAGTTATATATTAATTATTTCCCCAACTATTTGGAAACTGTAGTAACCCGTTAACAGAAAAATATTCACCTGAGCTTCCTTGTTTTCTTCCTCCGATTGTTTATTGGTCTCACACCTTAAAATAGAATAAATAAAACATTCAGTTGGCTGATCCAGCAAAAAGTTGTAGCCTGCCAATAACTCATAATCCATTTAAATTCCTGACACACTACTACTACAGTAGTTCTGACACACTCTGAAAAAAAGGTCACATATTATTTCCTCAGAGAAATCCCAGTCATCCCAGATCATCATAAAAATTATTCATGTGGTCTGGATTTTTTTTTTAGTGTGATTATTTAGCACATAAGCTCTAAAACCCAGAGTTAACAAAAAGCTTGACATTGGTGGTAATAACTGGTTTTTACAAGATTTTTGTACACATTGTACACATAGACAAGGCTCCTAATTACAGCTGGATTTTTATCAGCATTTCACAAACTTGCCTTTAAAATATTCAGCTATTAAAAATCAGTATTTTACAATGCTGTCACACAAATAATGGGCATAAAATGATTAGTATGGCTAAACATTTCTGTGCCATATTTGTGCCATTCTGCCATTACAACTACTACAGATACATTCTATCCCTTTGCAAGCCCAGGAATCAGGGCTGAGAGTAGCTGGGTGTTTGTTAAATTAACCAAAGCCACATAGCTGCCAAGATTAAGCCCTCTTCTGCCTTAAAATGTTTCTTAGGAATCAAAAGTTCAGTAAAAGCAGACGATGATAAAATAATTTACATCTTCAGGTGACTGTTTGTTCAGAAACTTAACTACAAAGAAATGAGGTGTCATAGAAATTCTCAGACAGACTTTGCAGAATCTTTAAGTGGAAACAAGTTGTCAATGAGGATCTGATCTTAATTCTTTTAAGACACTGTACATTGAGTTCATACCTTTTCAGTAGCCGCACAAAAATAAAGAGTAAAGGAACAAGCTGAAGCCCTAATTTAGTAATTAACTTCCAAATCAGTCTCTCACTGAAACACTTGTCTGCTAATAGTCAGCCAGAATCCATCTGAGCCAGATTAAAAGAAAAACATTAAGTGATTCCAAAGGATGCTGTTCTTAAAAGTACAAGACTGCACAGTGAAGATCAGTACCAGGCCTACACCTCAACATCTCCAAAGGTAGATAGCTGAGCTTTTATTCATTTCTTATTCTTCTTCATGTTTTCACAAAGTAGCTCTGATTCAGAACTGTTAGTTATTTGAAAGTCAGTAAGTAAACACAAAGATTCATAAACCTGGACTTGAATCTGGTTTCAGCTGATCATTTTCCATTATGGTTGCTCTAGAGAGGCAAGTCTGAAAAAATGTACTTCAGGAGCATGAAAATTTCTCCTTTAACAATAAACAAGCAAAAGGTGTTAGCCCTCCATGTCTGGGAGAGACATTACTGGTTTAAACTTAGAACACATTCCGAGGGAACACCATTAAGAAAAAAACAAGTAATTGTTGGAACAAAAGTCCTGTGTTTGGGTTGATGCCTGTATACCCCTTACCAAATGCCTTCCCGTGGCTCCTGGTGCTACACAAAGATGACCAATGCTGGAGATGTCCCCCTAAAGGCTGACAGTTACTCAACTCACAACTCTGTTACTAATAAGATGCTCACAAGCAGCCAGCACAGTTTCACCATTTTAAAACACTGCTGCTCCTTTGAAACACTTAGTATTTCTCCAATCATTTGTAAAGAAGAAACCCCAACTGTGTCAACTGATTGTCTGTCATTCCCTTCCAAAATCAGTTCACATACCACCCTACCTGACATGAACCTGTAACAGAGGCAGTTTTAAACCATGAGGAAACATTCTTCTTGAATATTTTGAACAGCACATGACAATTATACCTTAAGGACAACAGTTAAATACAAAAGCCAGCTGCATCCAGAGCAAAGTCTGAGGTCACTTTACATACACAGGCTTTCTGTTGATGACAGAAGTTTACAGCTGAGCACAATTTCAGAAGACATGGATTTTGGTATGCAAATCGATTACAAGCAATGGTCATGAACAACATTTTCCTTTACGTTAATTTAAATGGGTTTGCAGGTGGCGATTTTTTTTTTCTTTTACCCTTCTGTGTTGCTGACTTTGCTGCTTTCAATAGCATTATTAGGTTCAAAGTTTTCATCTGGTTTTGCCTGTTCTTTCTGCCCTTCTTCATTCTCCTCCTGAACATTATTCTCATCTAAAAAAATAAAAAAGTATATTAAGTAATGCTTTTCCAGTGTCTTAATTTGAAAAATATTCTAAACAAAGAATACTTCTAAAGACAGCATCAATAAAACCTAAAGGTGGAGGTATCTTATGAAGAAGTAAAATAAAAATGGAACCTAAAAAAAATCAATAGAAATAGAATATTTTCTTCACAAACACTGGGATTATTCCTTCCTTTGCCACAGACCCCAAGGCCATCCACACAACTGTGCAAGTTCACCTTTACAACTCAGCTGTGGAAGCCTTGAACAGGCACATACAGTAGTAAATAATTCATGCACTGTTAACTGAAGGTTAAAAAAAAAGAAACAATAAAGAAATAATTTTTTCCTCTTACCTTGCATAGGGTCTGTCAGTTTCCCATCTTTATTATCTGTTTTTTCTGCATTACTAAGGGGCGCATCCACATGCTGAACTTTAGCTTTTAAAGGGCTGTCCTCTGCACTGGGAACTAAACAAACATGCTTGAAATGTAGCACAATGGACATTATCTTGATAATGGGTGCTTATACTACTGCACTTCAATTTCACCTTGCTCTGTTTCTGTGCAATAATACTTAAAAACACCAAGAATAATTTTACAAGCATTATTATGTATTAGCATATTAAATACGAACTACAAATCAGCAACAAAGTTTAAACTATTTTATAGCCTGGTTATAATTACATACTTGCATTTCCTAAAATACATAAATACTGTAAATGTAGTAGAGTGTCACAAAATTGCATGCAAAGTAAGACACATTTACCAATGGGTTACAGTCGAGAAATCTCATCTGAATAGGACTCAACTTATTTCAGACCACTTTCTTAGATTCAAAATGGCTATTTTTCCTCTTTGGAGTAGAACACTGCTAATTTAACCTCATTACTTCTATTGAGCTATTTTAAAGTACCATTTACACGCTAATATACATTAAAATTAAGTACATTAGTTTTAATTCAAATCTTTATTTTTCAGGCAATGAGAATCATAGCAAAGTTTAGCCATTTCCTCAAGTGGCATTCAGTCTGTCCACCTGGACAACACTGTAGTGCAATGAATTTTAAAACATTAAACCGAGTGGGGAAATCTCACAGATACCACATTCCTACAATTTTGTGAGTATCAATGGCTAGTAAAACAGAAAATTTTCTTCCAGAGATAAGAGCTATAGCTGTGCTTTAAGAATTCTGTGTGGCTTTCTGTACTGCAAATTAACTACTAGCATAGAGCCCCAACCTGCTCCTATTGTCCAGCTCAGCAAAATGCTTGTGAGTATGTGGCACTGCAGAGACTACCCTGGTCTGATTTAGATCAAAGGAGGACCAAACTAGAAATGGACAATTTGCACCCCACTGAGCACACTTACATTCTTGCCATTTCCTTCTCATTGTTGGAACACCTGTAACAACCTAAAAAGAAAAACCCATGTATGTTTGTTATTTTGTGGATAAAATATTTTTAAGATATTCCATCAGCATTAATTTTATTTTTTTTTTAAGAATATATGACCAGTAGTGTAAAACATGTGTGCAAATACATCAATGGATATTCAATAAGTCAATAAGTTGGTTACCTGGACATTTATTTACCAGAACTAAATTTCTTCTAGAGCTTAGAAAAAAAAAGAAAATTAACAGCTGGTTTCAGAAGATATAGGAGTAAAATTACACACATTTTGTTTAAAAGTTCCTTAAATCAAGAATGGATTGCTATGGATATAATAAACTACCTAGAAAACAAAAAGGTCTAGAAGATATAGATGGAAGTAAATATTTCCATATCTATGAACATAAATCTCAAATAAAATAAAGTCTCAAGTCAAGAAGAAATTTAAGTAGGTCAAATGAAAAAGTTGCTGCCAACAGTCAGCTGCTTTTCTTTTGATCTCTTTTTCAGAAGTTAAAAATGAAGGATATGCAGACAGAAAGGATTTGATAATCTGAAATCTCTCCCTTCTACAGCATTCATTCTTAACTTGATCTTACAGTATTTCAATACGTGTTTTTTTATCAGAAAAGGATAGGTTCAGAACAAGCTCTTGAGCCTAAGTGTGAAACTATCATGCAGAAAGAAACACAGGTCTTTTTTCAGATGGGCATAACACTGCCAGCTTTAACACAGGAACCTTGGGAACTCCATTTTGGAAGGAGACATCTATGCACATTAAGTAACATTAACAAGGGATCTTGTCAACACTGCTTAACAAGCAGGATGCTAACAGAAATTGAAGTTGATGGAGAAAACAAATTTAATGTGCACCATGAAGAACAGTAAGCACCTCAATAAGCTTGTCATGAACCAGCTGGTGGTAAGGTGCACCTTGAGAAGAAACTTCACCAATATCCTGTCCACATAAAGGTATTATAAATAATACTGCATTGTTGGTACCAACAGAGAGCAATATGAAGATTTCTCCACAAGAATATATTTCTAAGGGTGCAGCTCACTAAGAATTTAAGCTTATGGCACTTCTGTGATCCCATAGCACTGCTGATAATCTCATGTCAATTCATGAGAATTCCCACACTTCCATCTGTACTATCAGAAATTCTACCTGGCTCCTCTGAGAATTGCCACAAGCTGCTCACAAAGCAGAAAATATTCTGAAAAATTATAAAGGCAGTTTTCTAGCAACAAAGAAACAACTTATTTTACACACAAAGCTGAGAACTGATTAAATATTAGTATATATATTTTGAATTATTTATGCACTCAGGGAATTTTTGTCCAGAATAATCCTGGAAGAATTACTAAAATGACAAAAAGCACCTGTAATAAAGTTTTAAACACCAGTATTTTCCTACCTTCCAACCATAATGGAAATTACATTCTTTATTTCTTTATTAAAGTTTCTGGAATTCTTAAGAGAAATGTACCTGTATTTGTTTTCTTCCTTCTTTCTTCTCAATTGTTAATCCAACTTGCCTAACTCTTTTGTTCAGTTCAGAGCCTTTACCCTTAACTTCATCAGATTGTGCTATCTCTGGATAATGTTGTCTCTAGAAAATAAATGCAAGTCCTTAAGTCACACAAACTCTTTCCAGATCTACCACAGTTAATAATCATGGGAGATAAATCAACTTCTACATATACATAGCAGAACTTTTTAAAATGGTTATGTACAGAGTAACTTAGGGAACTGAAGCCAAATCTTCAGTTCAAAATCGAGTTGACACTGAATGCTGAACTGGTTGCACCAGGCTTTGCCTGCTTGTGTCTAAAAACATCTGGAGAGAGAGATTTCCCCCTTTTTCTGGACAACCTGCTCCAATGTTTGACTGCCCTCAGAGCAAAAATTTTATGTCGAGTAGGAAAATCCCCTGATTGAATTTATGTTCCTGCCAAGAAGCCCCAAAAAGGGTCTGGCTCTGCCTTCTTAATAACCTCCTCTGAGGTACTGTAGAGTTACTGTTAGATCATTCTGACACTTCTTCTTCTCCAGCCAGAAGAAACCCAATTACCTTAACTTCTCTTCATAGTACAAGTGTGCTTCAGCCCCCTGACTATCTTGGCAGCTCTCCACCGGACTAGCTCAATTTCATAAATAGCTTCCTTTTTGCACTAGCACAAAACTGAACACAATACCCTGGGGATATGGCCTAGCAAGGATCAAGAACAGGGGAACAATCACTTCCTTTGATTTACTGGCTGTACCCTTGTTAATAGAGCTTAGCTTGCTGCTAGCCTTCACTGACATAAGGGTACACTACTTATCCTGAGCTTGTTATCCACCAGGATCCCCAGGCTCCTTTTTCAGCAGAACAAATTCCAGTCATTTAGTCTCCTGTCTTTTTCTGCTACCTAGGGTTAATCCAGCTCAGGTTCACGACTTAAAAGTTATCCTTCATAAATTATTATATTTTTATAGTATTTAGGAATTTAGCAGAGATGCAGTTAACAAGTGTAAGATTCAGAATTGCAGGAAGTTGCAAGTAAGAAAGAAATGCAATAGCTGAGAACATCAAAACTCAGCATATATGTCTGTATTAATGACCAGAAACAGCATGGTGTTTATGAAAGACATCACTGCAGATTCATAGCAGCACACCAACATTAGGCCTAAAGCTGCCCCAAAATACTGTGTGAACTCAGCTATGACTTTAATTATGCTGAATATAATACCAATTTTGAGAGACTTTTATGGGAAGTATCAAAATACTTTTCAGACTATTGCCTTCTCAGTTTTGTTAAAGCCCATCCTAAGTCAATAGACTCAATCAAATACTCAAAGACTGGAGAGCCTCATTTCTCTAAACATATCGGAAATGATAATGTGTTTGAATGTTTGTGAACTGACATGAACCTGAAGAGCTTTGTCATAAAACAAGCAACAGAACAGACATGTCTTGTCCAGCCTCAAAACAGAATAAAAGTTGGGTTCCCACCCCACCCACATCCCCCCACCCGATTCCAACTCACAGTATCTAATAATCTAATATGTATCACATCATCTAATACGTATCACGTTCATTTATAAATATATTCCTTTTAAAGCATCTCAAAGATAGAATACTTTCTTCACTGATTCTGTTCTTTGACATAATACAAAAATCAGTCAAACATCTATTTCTAGTCTGTTTTAGCTATAGATTTCATTACTGGTTGACCAAAACAGAATAAACTAAACTCAGTTTCAAGCAATGGACACAATGGACAGACATACAGATCACAGACGATAAGAGTTTTAAGTTTATTCATCACAGGTGCACAATTGCAATACAAGATTTTCACAAAAGCTAATGCAAAACCTTAATTTTGATTTTTTAACAAAATCAAAATACGATTGAAAAATTCTCTCCTTAAATTATTACATTAAAACAAACAAACAAAAGAACTTACCAAGTATGCCAGTCTGTGCTTGGAACCACAAACATGCATGAACATGTTACTCAGTCCTGTTTTACAGTAGCATAGTTGACATTCATAGAGAAAAGGAATATTGTCTTTTGTTCGGTATTCTATTATGTAATTAAGTCCTGTATTGAAATAAAACGCAAACAGCTTAGGAAATTTTACATTTGCTGGAACAAATCATCAATGCTTGTTGCAAAAGAACTGATCTTGCAGAGCTGACATATAAGGAAAAGATTACTACTGCATGTCAAATACATCAATGAAGACTTCTAGAACCATCAGATACTTTATCTTTTGGGTGTCTAGACTTTTTGGACATCAAAGATATAAAACTGATGTTTTTAGGATGTCTTACGTTTACCACATGTTGGGGGTTGGGCGTTCTTCCTTTTGTTCTGTCTCACCTATGGAATTTTTTGCCCATTAGTTTCGGGAAAAACCTGATTGATGGTACTTAGTGGGTGCTTGCGAAACACAGGGAGTTTAGCTGGCCAAGGGGGAGGGCGGGGGCAGCTGGGGCTTGATGGTTTCTTGGGCTGGAGACGGAGACACTCTCAGAGCTGTTGTGGAGAGAAGGGAATTCGCCATCACCCAGACGGAGCTGCTGCTTATTCTCCTTCTTCCCTCTTGGTTTGTGGCCTTGCACCAACCCTGTCCTGCCGGGACATGTGGCAGTGCCAGCCACCGCCATGGAGCTGCTGATCCACCTCAGCCACCGGCCCGGGATCTCAGCTCATCCCTGCTGTTCCAGCCGACTGTTCCTCAGAGCCCTGCAGGAGCACCGGGACTGCCCGCCCGAGGGGGTTTGTGAAGCAGAACCTCTCCTCCATCCCTTCCCATCTCAGTCGAGAAAGCTGTCACGGGGTCCCTGGTTCTGTTTTGTTGTTAATGCTGTAGTTATTGTTGTTTGTTTGGCTCATTATACATACTAGTAAAGAACTGTTATTCCTATGCCCAGATCTCTGCCTGAGAGCCCCTTGATTTCAAAATCATAGTAATTCGGAGAGAGGGGGTCTACATTTTCTTTCCAAGGGAGGCTCCTGCCCTCCCTAGCAGACACCTGTCTTCCAAACCGAGACACCATATAAGACTCAACAATTTTTAAAAAAAATGCTAAAAAATAGTAGCAACAATTATTTTTTTACTATTTAGAATATATCTTAATATATGTCCCTGGTATTTTTTTCTGTCAACTCCTATCTCCCCTCCATTGGATGGGATAGCTAAAATTGCAAAGAGCCGCACTGATCTTTTAAGTTAAAGTTAATTTCTGTCATATCACTTTAGATTCTTCCTAGAGGATATTGTCAACATGAGATACCTAAATAAATTGGTTTCAGGCCAAATTAAATTATTTTGTCACTATGATCTATCACTTCCATACCATACTATTGAGTACCCAGTGTACCCATAAGAAGATTTCACTACCTAATTTTACATTTTTAAAAACTCTCTAAAGGTAAATATCACAAAACCAGCAATTAACAGCAATAAAAGCTCTCACCAAGTGCAGGCTCAGAATCTTTACACGTATTAAGCTGGTCTTCCAATGTCTGTGCATGAAACTTCTCTGGTCCATGAAACTTCTCTGGCTCCAGTGGCACTGTAAGAAATTCACATACAAGTGGATCCCTTTTCATACCTGATACCACATCACAAATTAAGTCAGTTATTATAAAACATTTTAAAAAAAATATACATTATAAAACTTTTTAAAGCATTTGGGTTGCAAAAATTAAATATTATTACAAAATATTACTGTAAATTGAAAGTACAATGATCAGAAATTAATTCCCAATGACCTGCTAAGATCTAGACATCACTTGTAATGCTGTACTTCAAAATTTTTTATTTCTTCCACTTTTTTTTTTTTCAGGGAGGTGTGGGGAGAGGCATTAAACACTTACCAAAATCAGGGAGTTTTGCAGGTGTTTTCACTTTCTTCCCTAAGCAACTTTCTGTTTTAACTAAAAGAAACCAAAAAAAAAACAAAGAAGAAAACAAAAGAAAGAACTCGAAAGAAGTGGAAATAAAATTGTTAGTACAACTGAAAGAAAAATTTTGTAAAATAACTGACTAGTTTATAAAAAACTTTTTGAGCTTTTTTTGATATGGGAAAACTAAACTATGTTACCAATGACACTGGTGTCATTAGCACCATGCTCCAGGACAAAAAACATTCACACCAAACAACAACAAATTTATTTAATGTCAAGCAATTAAATGAAGTCAGAGAGGAAGATCAATCAAGTTCAATGCCTCTAAACATTTCAGGGCATCCAGGAATTTCAGGACATTTTGCAGCATACAGCTGCTAAATATTTCATCACTTAAATTTCCTTTACAGTCCAAACAAAAATTCTCAGACCAAGAACTATGGTAGGTCCAATGACTACATCTGACTTGAACAACTAATTTCAATTCTAGGAACAGTGAACTGTAGAAACCTGAAAATACATTTTGGTGCATCATGAAACCAAATTAGGAGAACAATTGTGAATGTAGTTAGACCTTCATTCCTTCTGGAACTAAACCAGTTCATCAAGACCCAGAGAAGGTTTAATGATTTATTAAACCTAATAAAAATGTCTTCATTAGCTGAAGCAAATTAACCCATTTTTAAAAACAAATATAAAGTATATATAATATTTCTACATGCTTTAAGAAGCATAGGTTTTTAAATTATATTTTAAATTTCGAAGGTCTCTAATGCCTTGAATTCTTTAGGGTTTCTCAAAAATTTAATGTAAGTGATTTTTAGTATCCTAGTTATCACTTGTTAATCAACTTTGCATACCTCTTGCTCATGTTACTGATTGATTGGGTAGTTATATCATTAAAAAACACGAGACAGGTCTTAAAGCACAAGTCTTGAGAAAGTCTTTTTCTTATTTGCTTCATAAACTACATTGGGGTGGGGAGAAAGATGGAGGCGCAGAACACAGCAGGAAGCAAAAAATCTTGCACTTACACATGCCATGAAGTTTCAATGCTTCTTCAACCTGAGTTACCAAGTTATCAACCAACAAGGAAGAAAGACACTTGAGAGTCAAAAAACAACAATGCAAAGCTTTTTTTATATATTAAATAAGTTAGATTAATACCAACAGCATTGAGTATCTCAGGTGAACAATTACATGAAAATGAAAAACTAAAAACATCCTCTTTTCTTCTGGAGATTGTCAATGATTTAAGTAACTCCTTTCTCCCCTTATTAACAGCCAAATATTCTCATGTACTGTCCTTACTAGACAAAAAGTTACAGCATTTTCTGACAGGACTAATGTAGAAAACCAAGTTCTACTTTATCACAGTAGAAAAGACATTAAATTAGCAAAACTAGTTAAATATCTGAAATTGTATGTTTCAACACCACATGAAAAACTAGTTTTCAAACCCCATAGTCTATTGCTAAATAAATTGGTAAAATCTCAAAAAGGTGCATTCAAAAACTGATCTTACCGTCTTGTGCTTTGCTCCAAGGAAGTGAGTCTGCAAGTTTAATGCAGAAGAACACCAGATTTTGCAAATCTAGATTAAAGAGAAGTGTTTCTAGCATTGCACACAGACCAAGAGAAATAAAATACCACTGATACCAGAACAGATCTACTATCAAACTGTTGGTATAGGTTAAGTTCTATAAAAGTACTACTATTTCAAAGACGAACTAGAGCAGCCTCCTAAAACTGAATTTTATAAGGTTCCAAGACCACCAAAACACAGTGGAATGAACCAGAATCCCCACATCATGTAAGAATTTCAGACGCTCCAGAACTCTGCAGCTATCTCATAGCACTTTCTGTGTAGGCATGTGTGGATAAGTGAAGACAGATCCAACACCTTCCTCACACACTCTAGAGGGCACGCACAGCATAATTGTGACAAGCCAGGACACACCTGCCTGAGGTGAGCCAGTTCCCCTCAGTGCTGCATCCACACTAACATGCTTACTCTGATCAGTTTGGAGCCTGCCTCGCTCACTTTGGAAAACTTCCCTGTCACAGCTGTTTTATGCCTAGGCCAGCTCAGAACGCGAGCAGTCTAGGTTTAAATTCACATGTATGAACAGCAGCAGCCTAATTACCTTCTTCTCATCAAAAAATCCCAGTATGCTTTAAAAAAACAGCAATAAACCTGACAACCAGAGAGATCAGGATTTTTTGTTCTGAAAAGGACCTACGCTTAATCATGCACTTTTAAAAATAATGTCTTTATTTTGAAACATAATATTATTCATTTTAACAATAATTTTAATATAATAATTTTAGTAAGAAATTCTTAACACACATCCAAGTCAAACATAACAAAGCCAACAAAATAAGTTCAGCTCCAGTGCTATTTTTCAAGCTTGCTCAAGAGAAAAAAAGAATGTTCACACTTGGTTTAGTACAATTTCGTTCCCCCAAAATTACTTTGCATTAGCTACAATCTTAAGTAATGTAAGTAATGTAATGTAATGTAAATAATACTTACATTGCAGTAAAAGGGGTTTACTTGCTTCTTTATTTCATTTTCAGGGTCCATATTGAGTCTTTAGATGATAAAAAAACTCTAGGAAAATCGCAGAAAGATTGCAAACTTTTGTTTTAGCTTCACAAAATTATTTATATTTTTGTTCCGCCTATATGAAGGCTGGGCACATTCCAGCTTTAATTTGTGCCTCGCCTTGAGTTATATTCAACCTTTAAACTTCCAGGCTAATGATCCCATTTTCAAACCGAGAGCAGAACTACAGCATGGAAACAACTGTACTCCGCGAGCTTCCCTCGGGAAACATTAACGTCACCAGAAGATTACGCAGAACAAAAACTAACGAAACAAAACCTAACCCGAACCATTTAAAGCTTCCCCCTTCTCTCCTGGGACAGGACCGGGGCCATGGGCTGGGACGGATGACAGACACACCGGGAAGAGCCAGCACGCAGCGCCCGAGGCGTGCCTGGGGAACAGGAGGCACACGGCGGGGCCTGGGAAAAGGACACGCTCCCACACGAATCGCGGCGGCGGAGGAAGGGGGGAAGGAAGTAAAGGAGGGGGGGAGGGAAAGGAGCGAAGGAAGGGAAGCAGGGAGGCCCTGAAGCTCCAAGCCCCACGCCAAGAGCGGCATCACGCCGGAGAGCGCCCTTCCCGGCACTTCCAGCCCCGCCGAGGAGGGCACAGACATTGCTCCCGCCGGAGCCGGGAGACGGCCGGGCCGCCGCCGCGCACAACTCACCCCAGCGGGCCGGGCGCGTCAGCGCCCAGAGCCCGGAGGAGCTGAGGGCGCTCCCCGCCGCCGCACCGGAGCCTGCCACCGATCCGCTTGCGGGCGGGAACTGCGCCAGGCCGGGCACGGAAGAGGCACGGAAGGGTGGCGGGAGTCCCGGTACCGCGGCCCTGAGCTCGGCGCCGTCGGGCGGGGACGGGGCGGCCGCGGCACCCCCGGCCCTTCCCGCGGCGGCCGCTGGGGGCGCTGGCGCGCAGGCGCGTCGGGCCGGCGGGCGCTGTCGGAGGTAAAGCCCGAGCTGGGTCCGGGGCCGCCGCACCGGGGCGGGGATTCCCCGTCCCGCTCCGCTCCGGGGCCCTGCGATCGGCATGCGGATGGGCACACCGCGCCAGGGACGTGCGTCCCGAGAACTCCGCCCGCGCCCGGTGCAGGCGGGGCTGCCCACCCCCTTCCTGGCGGCCGCCGGGTGTTCGCACGCCGCTCCGCACAGCACACACACGCACACACAACACACACTCGCGCATCTCCCCGCGGCCGCCTGCCCGCAGCGCCGCCGCACCCGCAGGCCCGGGATCGCCCGGGCCCGGCTGTCCCCGCGGCGCGGCGGTGTCTCCCGCGGGAGAGGCCGGCGCCCCGCCGCCCGTGCTGCGGCGGGCGGGAATCCAGCGCGGGGTTTGCGGGGAGCTGGAGGGAGCGGTGCCGGCGGCCTGCGGGCGGGGAGGTGAGGGAGGCGGGGAACGAGGGAGCGAGGGAGGGAGCCGAGGGGCGCTTTGTTACCAGGAGCCGGCGGGGCCGCAGGGTGGGGTTGTCCCCGCCGCCGGCGCCCGTCCCCGCGGGCGCTGGGTGACAGCGGCCGCCCGCCCGCCGAGCCCCCCCCGCCGCCGCCGCGGCTGATGCGCCCGCACCGCGCCGCAGCCTCCGCGCCCGCCCGGCGGGGAGCCGCCGCCTTTGTGGAGCCGGGACCTGCTCTCCATTCTCCTTCGTGCAGAAGAGGAGCCAGCGAGGAGACTTAAAAAAAAAAACCCCACCAAGCTCGAGTTAATGTTTGAGAAGTTCGGGTGCGGGAGAGTCTGGTAGGATTACTACATTATGCCTATTTTTGATGGATTTCTGGCAGTCGTTCGGAATAACAACCTGCATCCATTACCTTGCTTGCGGGAAGTGCTTTGGATGTCCTCCATAGGTAGCGGGATGACCCGCTTAAAACCTATCTGTGTGTTTCTATAGTATAATATGATACGGATACGTATACATTTTAATATCTTTCCGTGTATAGCTATATAAAATCTGGCAAGAGAAATTTGGGTAAAGTACTGTGAATTTTACTAATAGATTATCTTGTTTGTTTGCTGGATGGTCCATGATAACATCATTTGTATTAATGGGTAGGGGGAAGCACCCAAGGAGGTGGGATTTTTTAAAAATCTGATTAAAACACATTTTTATGGGCATAGATCTCATTCATATTTGCAATGTGCTCTTAATTACCTAGTGAATTCAAGTCTCAAGGTAGGCAGGGTCAGGCCTGGAGCACTGATAGAAGCTTGGTGAGGAAAACCTAACATTTGAGGGAGAAGAACACTGTTTACTGCTGGTTCTGTCATTCAAATGAAATATAAACCTGTTGTGACTAGTTTGGGTCATTGCATTTCCATGCCTTTCTTTGGTCCTCTAGCACTGGACGAAAAGGACAGAATTATGATGGATATCCAGTGTTGTTAATTACTGGCTGATTAGATTTAGAGCTTCACCTGCAATTTACATTGGAGACATAAATTTTGTTTTTATCAATCCTGGAATATTTCTGGTAGTAATTCTGTTGGTGCTGGTCAGTGAACTTCATTTTCACCCCACAAGTGATCACAGTTTGCTAATGAACTCTTTTCTTTAGGTTTGGTTAGTGTAACCTTTTTAACAATTGGGGTAAATCTTCCACCATAACTTTCTGTCTTCATTTTCTTATGGCTAAAAAAAACATTTCATGGACTAAAAATGCTCACACGTGCCAACTTAAACCAAATTTCTTCCTTTTGCTGGGCTTCTTTGCAACTGATTGGAGCTTGGGTGTCTATTTAGATGCGTGCAAGTAAAATAATGCACGTGTGTGGCATTTTTATGAACATATGTGCATTTCCTAACTTGTGTAAATTTTTTTCAAGCTATTCTTCCAGCAGATCACATCACATGCCTTATAGTCTTTAAAAGAAGAATGCTGCACAACATTTCACAGTAAAGATGAGGAGCTGAGAAATATTTCTGTTATCTTAAAGCTGTAGAGGTTTGTATGAGAGGACAAATACTTAGAACACTGCTTTGTTTTAAGGCACGTTTTGAATTGAGTCATGCCAGGAGGAGATATTTAGGATAAAGTGCTTTCTTACTGCATGTGTATTGGTGCCTAGGCACCTGTAAGAGTTAGAGAAGCTTTCTAGTCTTTGTTTCTTAAAATTTACTTTGCAGCTGTCTTCACGTGCCCACACAAATCAATCTGGTTTATGGGATGAGCTATACACAGTAAACTACTTTGATTTCAGCAGATTCCTACCTGCTAAATTATATCTCAGGCATATGTCCTAGAAGGACTGCTTAGCCTCAAAATGGAAATTCTGTGGGCTTGTAAGAGTCCTTTCTCATAATCTGCAGAGGAGCCAGTGGGCTGCAAGAAGGTGAATAACATGCATAAAGAAAAAAGAGGTGAATATAAATACATGGTGCTGTTTTGACGCAACTTCTCGGTATTCTAAATTCTCATGACATCTCAGAGTGCTTTCTTGTTCACCTAATTGCAAATGGGTTTTAATACATTGAAAAGTAGGCTAAACATGTAAGAGCTTGAGAAGAGTCTTCCAAAACTCTTTTTCTTCTGTGTATTAAACTACCCACACCAGTTCTTGAGTTCCTTGATGCATCCTAGATCATAATCCTGACTTCTTCACTGAAAGGACACAATACAATGTGTATGTTTAGGAAACAAATACGAGGAAAACAAATACTAGGAATGTGATTTTTGTAAGGAAAGACTGATATATTCTTCTCAGAGTAGGACTTATGTTGCAATTCTTTAATATTTAGTGTTTGAACTTATGACTGGGGATCTCAGATGCTACCACTGTAAAAAAATAATAGAAGTAAATTACAGTGTGGTATGAAAGTGATAATTAAATTTTCTCCATCCATGAAAGATGAGCTTTAATTCTAGTACATCACTTGGTAATATATCAGAAGTCATATTTATAAATGTTTATAGAGATTCATTTTTGATGATTATGATGTCAGATATTTACTGACATCAGCTGATCTCAGCCAGTCTGTGGAGCTAGATATTGAGCACCTGGAATACAGAAGTCCTAGAAACATTGTTTAACTTTTTGAATGTAGTCTCCAAAGTTCTGAAAATCCAGTTTTTCTAAATAAAAGGATCTTCTAAATATAAACATGTAACGATTTTTGTCTGAGATTCTCTCACCTTTTCAAAACTAGAAGTAAGATTTACATGCATCAGTGGAAGGTAGAATCAGTCCTTTCTAACCACATGGATTGATCCCTGTTTTTCAGGGTCATAAGCTATTGAACCGTGCAACTTACGGGTGGGACTGCATTTTCACTCCATTCCTTGGTGGAATTGAGGCTAAGATAGAGAACCAATATTTAGTCCCAAGAATTTCATTTCAGCAGCTGCCTAAAGCAACTTAATCGTTTGGAATGGTGCAGTAAGTATGTAAGTAAAGTAGATTAATAGATAGAGGCTGATTCCATTATAGGTCTCTTTTATTTTACTTATTCTCAGAGTGGTTTCATGGAGAGAACTTGCCATTTTTCAGTATCTTTTCAAGAATGTCAGTTTCCTGACTATGTTTTGGTTGTTTTTTTTTTTCCTAATTTATATTTTATTTAAGGATCTACTGAAGCAAATTCACTCCTATTAGACCTAGACATTATAATGACTGGTATGTGATGAAAAAAGTTTCTTACACCTAGTTTGTTCTGTGACTTTATAACTGTTTAAGAATTCCTGTCACCAACGTGGGGGGTGACTTAAGTTTTCACAGACCATAAAAAATAACTTGATACAGTGTGACAGAGGAAATACTGGATCAAGAAACTCTCTTCCTTATGCTCAGCCACCCAGCTCTCTTTTTTCTTCCTCCTTTTGCTTTCATGTAAAATAAATCAGCTCTTCTATGAGCCGTAGCACTATTACACTCTATTTTCCTATGGATCTTTCCCTCAGTCCCCTAGATCCTGTCTGCTGCAAAAACTTCATCTTTCCCATGTCCTTGTGACACCAGGATTTGGTAAGAGAGAGCAGAACTGTGACTATCCAGGACCCACATAGGTGCCAGCTGCCCCAGCTGCTGGATGTGGCCGGAGATAACCAGTCACGCACTGACAGAAAGTGCAAACCAAGTGTTTGCCGCCTTTTTCAGTAGGGGTGCAACTTAGCTACTGACTTGACCTAGACTCTTACTTATTTCTATTCACTTTGCTTCAGTTTTGCTATTCCAGGCTTTGTTTCACTGTGTCCCCAGTTCTTTGACTACTTTGTTTTGCTGGTGTCATGGTTTAACCCCAGCCAGCAACCAAGCACTGTGCAACTGCTTGTTCACCCCTTGCCCAGTGGGGTGGGGAGGAGAATCAGAAAAAAAGTAAAACTTGTGGGTTGAGCTAAGAACAGTTTAATAATTGAAACAACATAAAATATAATACTAATACTAATAATAATAATTGTGGTGAAAAAGAGAGGGGGAGAGAGTAAGATAACTCAAGAGAAACAAAAGATGCACAATACAATTGCCCACCACCTGCAGGACTTGGCCAACTCCCTCCTCATTTATACACTGAATATGACATTTTATGGTATAGAATGTCCCTTTAGGCAGTTCAGATCAGCTGTCTTGGCTGTGCTCCTTTACAGCTTCTTGTGCACCTGCTTTCTGGCGGAGCACAGGGAACTGAGAATCCTTGACTTTGAACAAGTGCCACTGAGCAACTGCTAAAACATCCATGTGTTATCAGCAGTATTCTCTTTAAATCCAAACCACAGCACTGTACCAGCCTCCAGGAAGAAAATTTAGTCTGTCTGCACTGAAACCAGGGCAGCTGGGCTTTGTCATATTTTATGGGCTATTCGAGAGAGATGCTGTTTTTATGTCAGGCTTGGGGTCTCATTTCACTATTAGCTTGTCTGTTAACTTGCTTTAAAAATATAAGTAGTTACCTTTACTGAAAGAGATGGGAATAACTGGAAGTACTAAGATGTTTGGAGGAAAGGAGCTACAAGGATGCCGCAAAGAAAGTGGAGTTAAGGAAAAATATATTGAGAGGAGGAAACCTGATGGTGATATCTAGAGCATTATCAAGGAATGTTATGAGAGTAGTAATAGAAACAATGTGCAAAAGATTAGAAAATTAATTTTGGGAGAATCCTAGACTGTTAGGGATATGAACCAGCTATCTTATATATGTTGTATCATTGGGTTTAATGATTAAAAACAAAATAAATGAGAGCTAAGGCAGCATTTCTGTCCAAAATCTAAAAGTAATTTGGGCTACATAGTTACAGCAGAAAGGAAGGTGGGGGAAAGTGTGAAAAGATAAAAGAAGCAAAAATACATTTTGTTTCACAGTCATATGTTGTTAACTCAAGGCAACACTGCTTTTTTGCCTTTTTTTCTTTTGAATGGCCAAGAATTCCCTGTTATCAGCTACCTTTTTGCTATTGACTATTTCTGTAGTATATACTAACAGGCTTGAGAAGTGGCTGCTGACACACTGCAAGTGTATAGCAGTGGCTGTGTTGAGTAATGCCAAAGTTCTTTTTAGCCTGGTTGTTGGCTCCCCAGAGTGATCAGCAGCACAAGTGCAAGGAAGTGCCACACGTGCAGGGCCAGCAGTCAAGGGTGAAGGACCTGTACATTCCACGTGGAGGAATGGTTCCTGTAGTTATTTCTTGAATCCTTGCAACTCATGCTGCTTCTCAGCATTGCAATGCAGGTCAGGATCCTGCTGCCTACTGGATATCAGCTGGAGGAGGGGGTAGAGGGACAGAGCATGGGGGAGAACCAAGCTGAAAAGTCTTTAAAAAGACAACTTCTTGCTATCATTGCCCATACAGCTTTCAAATATTGTAGAGAGAAGGGATAAATTAGTTATACACAATCAACAAGGACAGAAGATGGTATTTTGTACACCACAGGAAACCCAAACGTGCTGAAGGTGGCTTTAGACGTAAACCTGAAGCTAGCGAGCACTGGATTTCAGAATTTGTTCCTACCTTCAGGGCTCCGAAAACTTTCTGCGAGTGAAAACGTGCAATGAACATGAAAACAAGATATTAAGAGTCAGATACTAAGTATATACTGAGTATTTTGTAGCAAGACAAATTGTAACAAAGACAACTATTCATTATTAACTTCTGGCACTATGTATCCACTGAAGTGGCAACATAAACCAGCGTGTAATTGTATTATATCTTACCTGATCATTCCATTATGTACTCTAGAACTGCTCTCAAGCTATTCTGGAAAATAAGATTAATGAGAAGCTATCCTGAGGAGGGTTTTTTTGCTGAAACACTGCAACCTTGATATCAGTTTTCTGATACTGCAACCAGTTCTAATTTGTGTTTGTTTTTTTTTCTTTTTTTCTTTCATTGTTGTTTTCATAGGAATTTTGGCTTCTTGGAGAAACCGTAGAAAATGCAAAACGAAATAATAAAGCCTGCTAAATACTTCTCAGAAGTGGAGAAGAGTGTGCTGCTTGCCTTAGTTGAAAAATACAAATACGTGCTTGAATGTAAAAAAAGTGATGCAAGAACTATTGCTCTGAAACAACGCACCTGGCAAGCACTAGCTCATGAATATAATTCACAGCCCAGTGTATCACTGCGAGACTTCAAACAGTTAAAGAAATGCTGGGAAAATATCAAGGCACGGACAAAAAAGATAATGGCACATGAAAGGCGGGAGAAGGTAAAAAGAAGTATTAGCCCACTTATAAATACTCACATCGTAGGGAAAGAGAAGATTGCTGGCATAATGCCTGAGCAAATGTACTTTTTGCAGAGCCCACCAGAAGAAGACTCTGAATATCAGCCTGATGCTTCTAGTCAAGGTATAAATGTTGCTGTAATGATGTGAGTAGTATTGCTTTGTATGTGATTTTGCCAGTGATTCTTTTTCAAATCTCTCCACTTAGCTCTGTGACTGCTGGATATAGAAAAGTAATTTCGGAGCTATGATATTACAACGCTCTGTGCATTTCCCTTGGCCTCTGGGAGTAAATGGGTGTGAGGTTTTTCATAATTTTTTTTCATCTGTTTTTGACATATCTGCTGCTTTGTGGCAAACATCACAGTTGCTATCCTGCTGGCTTTCCAGAGAACAGTCCCAAGGCTATCTTTATCGTTTCTAAAGTATCCTTTTGCTGGTTTAAAAAAAGAAAAAGACAAAAGCCACCACCAGCAAATTGATACACAATTGCTTGCTGCAGCAGTTCCCTGCAGGTCTTTCCTCTTTTGTTTTCAAGGACTAAAAAGAGTACGTAGAGCCAGCCATATTTCACACTGCAGTCCACGCTGGAGAATGGCCTTTCTGAAAAAGTTCAGCTCTACATTCTTCTTTGTTTGGCAAGCATACCCAGAAGGAATAATTCAATACCAGAAGGGAGCGCAGCTACAACAGTTTCTTGCAAATTTTATTATGTCAGGATCTCGCACAGAAGACTGTCCTTGCTCAAAAGACAACAGCAGCTACATTGTTAGATAACATTCTTAGAATGTGTCTTTCATAATTGCATTTACCATAATTAATCATTGGGATTTGGATAGGAATGTATCTTGAGACCCTCATTTGCAGTGGTAATTATTCTGTTCCCTGCATAGTCTCTTTTATTTCAAAAGAATTCATAGAGCCTTCTGAAAGTTAGAATAATGTGATTTTTTTCCTAAAAATATACACTTCTGTGTTTACAATATCTACAGCAGAAATAAGGAAGGAATAAGAAGCATTCTTCCTAGTATTCACTCAGTCTTTTGATATTAATGTTGATACAGCTTCACCTGACACTCAGAACTTTCATAAAAATATCGCAAGTCACGTATGGATTTAACTTAAATGGCTGCATTAAGGTTTTGCTCCAGGCTCAGCCACCTAAATCTAGCTGTCCACTTACAGGTGTCTGCATTCACTTTAGTCTTCTGAACTCCCACTATAGCCTTGGAGGTCTTTCAACAGAGCCCCAAGTGGTTCTGTTCAGCCCATTATGCCCTTAGTAATCTGCAGCAGAACTGCATTATGTAGTGGCTCCTGTGCTTTGCTACTGGAGCACAAGGTTTAGATGCATGTGTCAGTAACTTATATTACCACATTTCTGTTTCTTGAAGGAAGGGAAGAGAATACTATAATACTTTTTCTTCTTTTGTTTATAGAGTCGTTTGTTGTGTCAAACAGAGAACTTTGTGATGAAGACAAAGAGATGGTACATTTTCCAGTATGTGAAGGTACCTCCCAGCCTGAGCCTTCGTGTTCTGATATCAGAATAACAGCAGATAAGAACTACAGAAGTAAAGCATCTCAGGAAAGTGCTCTGAAAAAGATGCATGAGGAAGAACATCATCAACAAATGTCAATTTTGCAACTCCAGTTAATCCAAATGAATGAAGTCCATGTGGCAAAGATACAGCAAATAGAAAGAGAGTGTGAGATGGCTGAAGAAGAGCACAGGATAAAAATGGAAGTGCTAAATAAAAAGAAAATGTATTGGGAGAGAAAACTGCAGACCATTACAAAAGAATGGCCTGTATCATCCTATAACAGACCCTTTCCTAATTCACCTTAGAACACAGAAGGGCAGAGGCAGTCTGATTTAGCACATTTATGAGTAACACGCACTGGAGAGAGGGTTTTCTACTGTGAATGTACAGTGACAGGATAGGTGCCTGGCTGATAGTGAACACACTATGACTCTTAATGTTTAGGGAAACAAGAGGAAAACTCTATTGTTCATTTGTAGGTAGTTCTGATTTGTTTAACTCACAGACATACACAGTGTTCTAAAATGTGAACATATTTTCCTCTCTCAGAACACCCTTGATCCTTGTCAAATTTAAGGTAGTCTGTGTGTTCTTACATTGGGTGTTCATAAGAAAACAGCTTTAAACACCAGGCTGTAGTGTTTGTTTCATTTCTATCTCTTCCTATCTACCATTTCCCAGATAGAGGCAAGGGTTGGAGTTGCTCTCTCCTATTGAGACAAAAGTTAATTGACAGCTATTAGTTGGATCATTATGCTGAGGTTTAGGGATAATAAACTAGTTAATACAGTCCATAACTTACTCTTCATAGAAGATGTGAAAATGAAGGATGTAGCAAGAGGGCCACTGTAGTAACAGCCCTCTCCTTCTGAAGAACAGTAATATTTCCCAGCTGGCTGGCTGACTGAGAGAATGGTTGTGGAATGGCCCTCCAGTTGTTGGAGCTCTGACACTTGAGAAGTTAAAAAGAAAGTCACTTTTTCCTCAAAAGCCACTGTGCTTGTTCTGTCATTCCCAGGCCCATCTTGTATTGAAAGAGAATACCCAGCAGAATACCCAAACAGGAGGGTCAAATGCTGCTGCCACTGTGTGCTGCACTGTGTGCTGCTCACCTGAAGTCATTCTGAGGAGAAGAGCTTTTTAAGGATTCATAAAGCTCTCAAAATGCAGTGAGCCAGCCAGTCCATTTGGCAAAGTCTCCCTGTATTTTCCTATGCAATACCTGATGGTGTAGCAGCTATCTTGATTATTTCTCCTTAGCTAGAAGAAAATACTAAGATTCACCCTCTTTTCCTTCTCATAGGGTGGGAAGCAGTTCAAGGGAATCATTCCTGTCTTGAAGCACTGTTCTGTTTTGTTCTGTCCTGTGCGTTATGGTGGTGTGTTTCTTGCCTTTGCTGTCAGTGAGGGGTGATGGACACAATTTGAATGAAGGCATTCACATGAAGGTCCCCACAGATTTTGGATGTCCAGAATAGTAGATAGTAGGAAAGCACAAATAAAGATAATCTTTACCCTGGCAATCATTTATTCTAGTGGGGCAAGAGCTAAGAAAATGCAGAACCCCTTAAGGATTCATAAGAACTTCTGGTGTGTGAAAACCTGCTTTACAGGAAGGTGTGCAACCATCATTTGAAGTAGTGAGAAAAATGGACAAAACCATACATTTTCATTGAAAAATCTGGGTATCACATTATTCAATAAAGTATTTTCAGATCATGACTCCTGAGGGCAAGTCCATACTGTGAGCAATGTATTCAAAGCAGAGTATGTTACAAGGCATGCATTCCCAGTTACACTCCTATCTCTTTCTCTGGATATCCTTCCTGGTGGAGCGAGTTCCTTTTGGTTTTGTTTTGGATTGAGTAGGGTTTTGTGTGTGTGTGTGTGTGTGTGTGTGTTTTGACCTGCTTTCACTGCTGGTGATTCATCTTTGTGAGCACTGCCATTATCAGCCACAGGACTCACTGTGGTTAACAGTGTGGTACCTGCGCTACTTTCTTAAATGTGCTAAAACCAGCAATCACAATGGGAGCTATTTATTACAACTCATTTTATATGACAGAGAAAAACAATATGCTGGGCTGCTGCAAGATAAAAATATCGGGCCTGGGTGAAATCTGAAGACAGATCTTTTTGACTACAAACTCCGTGTTCTTATAAATGGGCTGTGTGAAGAAAGTGCAGGAATTCCAAAGAAGGATGTTGTTATGGGCACTTTTTCTGCTGAACAAAAATACTTTTGGAAGGTGTAGTAACAGTTGAGGCAAAAGAAAAGTAAACAGAAGTGAGGACCTTATTGTTCTGAGATTGCATTCTGTGGTCTGGAAGATGAGTCAGTTATTTGACTGGTTGTGACAATTGTTCAGGCCATCCAGAAGAAAAGGACAGGAAAGACATTTGTCTTAATCAATTAAGACATTTGTCTTAACCTGCACTCCTTCTAAGTGAAAGTAAAAGGAAACCAGGTGTTAGAAGGTAATGAGTGGAGACAATTTCAGCACTGTGAAGAGGACAAGAATAGAGACAATCCAGGTCTAGACAGCCCTGTGAAAATTATGAAATAGTTAGAGAGGATATCACAAAATGTGAGATAAGGATAGCTTGAACTCCTGGAAGTTATACAATTGCTCATGAAGGATGGTTTTATTTTTATATTTAAAAATCCTTTAAAGTAAGCATGTTTTCAAACCATACTAAGTGGAAAATGCCTTGCTTCTTGGTGTATTTTCTTATTCTGAGATGAAAAGTTACAGTCCTTAGGGTGAACAATAGAGCCTTTTAATTCAGGTTCTATTTTAAAAAAAGGAGATCATAAGAGAAATATTAGAAAGAGCCAAGATGAAGGTATGAAAGAAAGAATGATCATTACATGCAGAGAGGAAGAATGGGAATGTTACACCTGACATAAATTATACAAGATGGTTTTGTGGTACAGGCTATAGATGTTTCACAGGTGACACAGGCTCTTGCTTTCCTATTTGTAGTTGACTGTTGGTTGCTGTAAAATTGGGTGATAAACACAAAAATTTAAAACATCAACAGGAGGAAGTAAGTATCTCCTTGCCAGGCTTTGGCTTTATAAAGTGAACAATGTGATGGAATTGAAATTACTCAAGAAATTACTTTTGCCTTTATTATTGTTGTTGTTTTTGTTGCAATTACTTCCTCTGGTAGTAGATTTTATCTTTTCTTGTGTTTGACTTTTCTTATATGTAATATAGCCATCTCAGACATTGTTTCTCTCCCCCTTTTTCTCACATTATTCAAATACTTTCACATAATTGTTTTTTTCTGTTAACCATTTGGCCAAGGTATATATGTATATTCTCTGGGTTTTTCCACTGATAGAATACAGCAGTATTTTAAGAGGAATATTCCCCATTCTTTTCTCAATTTGCTTTAAAACTTTTTGTCAAGAATTAACTTAAAAGTTACACAGGACAAAATGATCCCTTCTTAACTCCATACAAAAACGTGTACCAGATGTGTAGTGGCCATTGTTCTCAGCCTCTGTATTCTTATGTAGAGAAACAATGGCCTTCTAGACTAGGTGTGGTGAATTCCTTTATGCTCGCCAAATTAACATGAGCCTAGCTTCAGGTTTTCCTTGGAGGTAATCTGTTACCTAGTATAAGTTTTTTAATCTCTTGATTTTTTTTTTCCTCCTGCACTTTTTCCTTATGTCTCTGTTCACCCTTAGCTTTTTAACCAGCAGTATGAGCAGGGGGTTTCATTCAGAGATGTGTGTTTTGCTCTTTCCTTCCTCTTGCCCAGACTGCCCATATCACAGCATTTGAACATGAAATGGATGCTCCTCTACTGTCACCTTCCCTTTCCACAAAAAGCACGGTTTGTTACCTTTTCCACACAGCTGCCAGTACATTCTGGATTCCTCACGCAGGCTAGGAAACAGGATTTTGAAGAGAGGTCAGTACTGAGAAAGGCCTATTTGGAGAAGAGCACTTCTTCCACTCCAGCTCCATGTTATTTGGTGGAAGGACAATCTGTGACCACAAAGTCATTCACTGGAACCAGAGATAATGCAGGGTGCTGAAGCTGTGTGATTCTCATTCTTCCTAAATCCTTGGGGTTCTGCATAAGTGAGGTTTGAAGTTTCCTGGTAAAAAACTTCTTTCTTGGTCGTTGAAAAGTCTCAGTGGAATCCTTTCACAGCTTCTTCAAATGAAAGTTCTTACCTTGACAAACAGCCTATCCTGACATCTATTCTACTTCTTTCAATACCCAGGCCTCTTTATCACCAGAGCAAGGGAACTTGCTACTTGTCACAGGTCCTCTCTCTGAAGCTCCTTCCTGCAATGCAGAGATGAGTTTAGGCAGGGCTGAAAACACAGCCCTCCCCATGCACTCTCAGAGCAGCGATCCTTACAGAGCAGGTGCAACCTCGCGTGGCTGAGCTCAGCACTCAGATTTTGAACTATTGCTGCTCAGGGTCACAATATTCCCATTGCAGCCCTGTGACCAGAGAAAGAGGGAAGGCTCAGGGCTGCCTCTTTCTGAGCATAAAGTGCAGCTGAGGATGTTGTGCTGAATTTTGTGTAATGAGCATTCATTTCAGTGTGTTTCCAATACCACATTTTATAGTCTCCCAAGGATTTGTATGATTGCATAGGTGTTTTTCAATGATCTTTTGCAGGTATTTTTTTTTTTTCTGGTGGTAGTTACAGTGGCTTTTATGTGTCTTTTTTCTTCTTCCCTACTTGCATTATGATGTTCCAGTTTTGTTCTGAATCTCTGTGGTTACAGTCTGTACAGCCACGCATTCATGTAGTATCTTTTCAGGTGTATTTCTCATTGTGACATTGAAATGATAAACCGCTACACATTTGTATTTTGCTGCTCTGTGGGTAGAGGAATTACATGTAAATCTTAAAATAACATCTAAATGATTTTTTTTCCCAGACAAGTCCTGCACAAGTAGTCCTGATATTTCATATTTTGAGCTAGCTTGCTGTTTTCTGAGTTTGATGCACCTTAGTTTCTTTCCTAAGATTTAATGTGGAAACCTGTCTTTCCATATTATTATTTTGTTTCTTCTCAAGACAGTTGACTGTATCTTCACACATCATCACTCTTCCTTGATTTTTTACATTTGATAAAAAGGAAGACGACTATTCTATACTTCTTCTACTCTGCCATCTGTAAGAATAGGATAATATGTTTTCCAGTGAAAGCAAGCAGTGGTCTCTGTTTCTGGTATCACAGACTGGCTTCTGTACTGATGATCAGCTTAATTCTCTGGTATCTAAATAAGGTGCACATAGAAATGTGAACAGATTGCTGGACCTAAAAGTAGAGCTATAAAATAGAAATGTACTAGCTGTGGCTCTGAAAATTTTACTGTTCTGATGGTGAAGGGATTAGGCGTCTGACAACATCATCAGTCATGTTAATAATAAATTAAAAACTTGCAAAATCAAAAAGGAAAAAAAAACCGGCTGGTTTTCAGAATGAGGCAAAATGAAGACAGCTTTTAGCTGTCCCAAGCAGTAACATTGTCACACATGTCGAACAATTTCCCCTCATCTTAGGTCTTCACTTGTCTTTCCTCTGAGACTCTGGACACTTCTATCATAGCATTCACAAGTGCCTGACAATAAGAAATGTAGCTACTTTCAAGTAGGAATCCCACCAGAGTTATTAGACCTCTGGCTTTGTAAAACTGAAGTTGGACAGTTTTCCAAGACTACATTATCCAGACATACATGTACACACACTGTGGAAAATCACGTGAAATCTGTCCAGCACACAGTCTGCCAAAATGGTGTAGGATATACAGCAAGAAAAAGGAAAAGGTTGTCCACTCCATAGCTGTGGGTTGTAAAACTATTGTATTCAGGACAGTGTGTGGATGAATCACACACACTAGAGACAGTCAACTTCTCTAAGAATCAAGAAGTATTTTTTGCCAAATCTTCTAGTCTGTCAAAACAGTCACACACACACACACACACGCAAAATAAATTAATTAATCATTCGAATTGTTAGAAGCAGTCTCTTCCCTTCTTAATGAAGAGCTGGCTAGATACAAAGCCTACACTAGACATACATGTATTTAAGGAAACAAGTCTCTGTTTTTACAGAAATAAAGCAAGACAGATTTGGAGATTGTCCTTATTTTATTTAGGTGAATTTTTAAAATGTTGACTAAGATTTGTTTGTTTTCCTTTTGTTGTTCAGTCCAGCTTCAGAATAGTTGTGTGCTTCAGTCTCTAACCAACTGTTAGAGCACCTCATAAATCAAATTTGTTTGGCAAGAGAGTTGAAGTGGGTTTGTATTCAGCACAATTTGAGATTAATTGTATTCCACAAATCTTCAGATATTCCTTCTCATCTATAATATGCTGTTCTTGGAGAGACCCGAACTTGAAACTGGAATTATATGCCTGTTTAGTAGTAATTCATTTTTGTTATGGTACTTCAAAGTTGCCATATGAGCTACTCAAGCTCTTCCCATTATTTGGTCATGTACAGATCCCTTTTCTTTTCTTAGAGTTACGCCCTGAAATTATGTACTAAGCCACAAATGGACCGGCTGAATTGCCCGTATAAACCTCTGCCACACATTCTGTGTCACACTATAATGGGGGGAGGGGGAGGAATCCTGCTTCTGTTTTTGTGTGAGTTTTGAAATTTGACCTGTTACTCTCACCAAAGCTATGCCAAAAGTTGTTTTGTTCTGTTAGACACCTGTGTGGTCCCACTGATCTCTCCTTCAGCGCAATGAATTGCTTGGCTTTATAACTATTTGAATTCTAATCCCATAGACTGTGAAGTCTGAATTGACACACACAGCATAAATTCCATTTATTTGAAAAAGGTCTTATATATACTGAGACTCTGAAAAGTGCAAATTAGGGAGGTGATGTGATGAAATCGGAATTTAAGCCAGGGCAAAAATTTTGGCAGGCTGGGAGTTATCACTGCTGACCTAATAGAGAGGCTCAACCTCTGCTTTGGGAACAATAATATCCAATACAAATATTGCCTTACCTCCAACTTTCTGTCTAAAATGAAGCAAAATGAGAAGTCCTTGCCAAGTAAAGCAACACTGGTTTCCAAAATGCACTTAATTTGCTTTCAATTGCTGGCCTGCATGAGGGCTCTGAGGCTGGAATGGGTGTTAAGTCTCACTCGGTGGCTGAGAGCATAAGAAGTCTTACCCTACTGATTATACCCTGTTTCCTTCAAATGCAATACTCCTACTGGGATATACTTAGCCACACGGTGGTGCCAGTTGAACCATGGTAAGGTGCTCACATTCTTAAGTTGTTCGGCATCTTTTCCAGTTACCGAATCAGCAGCGGTGGATGTATTTGAATAAAAACAACCAGGTTTTATCCAGAAAGAGCAACCATCATTGCTAACTCTGTCACTGAGGTGCCTCCTAAAATTGGTAAGGTGGCAAATTTAGAGGTATAATAAATAAATGATCACAATGGTGCATTGTCTCAGACAGTTAAAACACTGTTTTATGGGGTAAATCTTGCTTTTGCTCCTCCAGTAGACTGATAAATAAGTTGCATACTTCCAGTTTACATTTCCGCAATCCCACTGAAGCCAGGAATTTTCTCTACACTGTGCCATGGCCTAGGTAGAGGAATGTTGATATCTGCTCTCAGTCAGGTCCAAATGCCACCAATTCTACTTCTGTAAATCCGGTGTAAGTGTGGCGTCAGGGAGCCAGGCTGAGAACAACAGGTGTGGGACAGGACTGGCATAAACTTAGGCCCTTCTCTTATACCCATCACAGACAAAAGTAGCTCAAGCCCCACAGCACAGCAAACTCAAGCCCCCATCCTGCCACAGCTTCAAACACAAGTAAGGACCTAGTGACAGTTGTGGGCAACTTCAGTAATCCATAAAACTTTGGGTGGTAAACAATTGGTTTAAATTGTTGTACATTAAAATGTTCCAAATCATGGGGAAATTTAAAATTATGCCTTGTCAGTGTTCAATTACCAAGAGCAATAAATTAACACAGCTTCAGTCTGATAGGTGCAGTTTTCTGTCGAGATTCTTAAATAATACCAAAAAAAAAATAAAAATAAATAAAGCCAAAAGTGTCCTCGTAGATAAAAACATAAATTCGACCAAATGATCATGAGCCACCAGTCTGAATATCAGTGTGCCCTGGTGGCCAAGAAGGCCACTGGCATCCTGGCCTGTGTCAGGAGTAGCGTGGCCAGCAGGAGCAGGGAGGTCATTCTTCCCCTGTACCTGGCACTGGTGAGGCCACACCAGGAGTGCTGTGTCCAGTTCTGGGCCCTCAGTTCGGGAAGGACATTGAGACACTTGAGCACGTCCAGAGGAGGCAACAAGGCTGGTGAGGGGCTTGGAACACGAGACCTGTGAGGAAGGGCTGAGGGAGCTGGGGTTGTTTAGCCTGGAGAAAAGGAGACTCAGAAGTGACCTTATCACTCTCTACAACTCCCTGAAAGGTGGCTGTACTCAGGTGGGGTTGGTCTCTTTCTCCAGACAGCAGCTGACAGAATGACAGGACACAGGGTCAAGTTGCACCAGGGGAAATATAGGTTGGATATTAGGAAAAAAATTTTTACAGAAAGGGTGATAAAGTACTGAAACAGTCTGCCTGGGTAGGTGGTGGAGTCACCATCCCTGGATGTGTTTAAAAAAAAGACTGGATGTGGTACTCGGTGCCATGTCCTAGTTGTGGTGTTAGGGCTGGGTTGGACTCAATGATCTTGGAGGTCTTTCCCAACCTAGTCATTCTGTGAAATAAACATCATTTTTGTCATATTTTGTATTCTCAGCTACATGTGGACTTCTGTATTTGTTTATATTTTCCACTTTTCCTCAAGAGTTTAAGGTTAAATGATGAGAGATCTGAGCTTCATCTCCTCAAGACGCTTGAAATGGTTATGACATTTTACAACAGCAGCTGAAAAAAGGGTTCTGGTAATCAGAAAACGCAAATACAGTGATATTCCTGTCAGTCCTGCTTCTCACAGACCTAAAGGCGTAGCCCTAATCACGTCCTTCTTTTAGTGGTTGCGTTTCTGAACTTCCAGTCACAAGCTGTTCTACCACCAGGTACCATCCAGCAGCACTCATGTAGTTTACAGGGCTTTTTCTTCAGAGGTGCTGACCTGGTATGTTTTTGACTGACTTGGATTGCTAAGGACATCTTGCTTCCAAAAAATCAGGCAGTTTAACAACATTATTTTTACAGTACCCAAGAAGTGGAAATGCTTTAAAAGATAATATGTTTTCAAATGTGTTATGGATGTCTCTGCTAGTAATACCATCTTGTGATGGTACATTAATGGTGGCCATGTTTTGAGAAGTTTTATCTCTCCAAGGTGAAAAAGAAACTTCCACTTTAATTTGGCAGTGACCAAGGGTATTATTTGAGGTTGTGCCATGTAGTTCTTTCTCCACCATCACTTTTTTTTAATCCAGCAGAATCTTGCCCTATTTTGCATGTATATTCCACTGGTGCTGAAATTGCACCTGAATTTGTTTGATCAAGGAGGCTGCAAAGATCCTTTGAAAAACCTCTGAAAGTGGTAATCTTTCCATGTGTGCTCAGGGGGCTCAGGATCACTGCAGTCCAAATGCAGAAGCATTAAAAATTTGACCTCTAAAATATTGCCATCACAGGAGCTTGAGAATCTCAAGGAGAAACCTGAATCTAGACATTCTTCATTGTCTTTTTGTATAAATGGTTAAATAATTAGGAAACCACTGTTTCTTTGCACCATGTTGTATGTGACATTAGATTCTGTTGTATTTTAACAATATGTAAAATTACATTTTGTTGTGTTTGTGCTTATGGTCAGTAAGAATCTGAGACAGAATGAGCACTTAAGTACTGGGCTATTTATCGTAAGATACTTGAACATGTATTGCTCCTTCTGGTACTAAGTATTTTAATGCAGTATCAGATGGGATCTCTTGTGGTTTTCCCTTTTAGTAGCAGTAGTTTTTCCTGGGGCTTGCTTTTTAAATTGTGCTAAAAAGTATACACTATTAAGACCTACATTTTAGCCAAGTAGTAGCCACTAGGTTGGTCTGATTTTCCTAGCATGGTGTCAGCCCAGTCACCTTACCTGTTGTAAAGTGTTGTTTTAGTATTTTAGTGCCTCAGACACCACCAGGGCTGGTTCTGGTGTGCACAGAAATAGCTTCCAGAATTGTACCTTTAAACAATTTTTTTTTGGTACTGTTTTTTTTAAATTAATTAAAAATACTCATATTACAGTTTGAATCTCTAAGGATCTGATAGTATGTCTGAGAACATAGAAATGTGATGAATGCAGTTTTAATTATCTTTATTGTGTAGCTAATTTTCATGGCAAATTCTTTGTTTTTCCTATGGAAACAGCGACTAAAAGGAGAAAAAGTAGGACCCTAAAATACATATATCTCATGGCTTCAACAAGAAGTACCACTGAGGGAGGAAATTTAATAATTGTTTAAGCCAGAGTAATGTACTATATGTTTGAAACTCACAGCATATATAATAAGGATGACTAACTGTACATTTTAGTGCCTTGTTTCTTGTAAAATGTTTAATCATAAATTACTAAACATAAATAATTATGAATTTCTGAGACGACATATCTAAATATTACCAATAGAAACTGTATATTCACAGAGGATTCAATAAATCATCATCTATTGTTACACATTAATTAGATGAGATTTTTAGTCTCCATTCTTTCAGAGTTGTTTTCAAATAATGTCATTTAATTTACACACAACTGTGCTATTTCTGTCTCTTAAACTAAACTCCACTCAACAGCATGGAACAGAGAAACTTTCTTAGTTGCAATGTCAGATTTTGTGGGAGAAAGTGCTGCTTATGAGACCTTTTGTACATATTCACCACAGAACTTCATATCTGGGTTTTTAAGGTGCTGATACAGTCATAGGTTCCTCTCAAATGTTCTTGCTGTAGACCTATTGACCAAGTCTGAACTTGAGTTAAGCACCAGCAGTTTGCTTTTGGACAGCCTGTGTCGGGCACTGCTGGGCAATAAAAAGAATTGGTTCCTACTAAGAGCACCTTAACAATCACAGTTCAAAGACTATGTGGAAATCCAGGAAATTAACCTTGCTGTGACAAATCCAAGAAAGCCAAAATCTGCCCCACTCATGAGCAGCAAGATGAAGGGTGGGGTTTGAAAACCCACAAGGCCGAGTGCTTAAACGGAAGGAGAACAAGAGCAGTAAGTGGATAAGGATAACCTGACCTTTCTCCCTGCTTCTCCAGGTTTTCTGCACAGACTACATGTGCTGAAAGTCACGCCGGTATGGGACAGTTTTCCAATGGTGTCTTGTCTATGCCACATGTAGAACCTCACAGTGATAATTACAACGTGCATCCCAGAGGAATTGGGATGAAACTGAAGGGACAGGTGGGTTCATGTACATAAGACCATGCAAAAGCTGTTCTGGGTCAGGCCACAGCTCCATCCAATCCAGCATCCCACCTACAAAAGGGGTTTTTTAGCATCTTCCCTGTAAAAAGTTAAAATAAATACGAGTGTACAATGTTTCACAGCACGCACTGCTCCATGAGGCAGAGTGCCTGTGAGACCATAGTGGAATCTTAGTATATGATGATCTTTAATGGATTTTTCTTGTAGAAATCTGTGCAAGATATTTCTGAACCTATGTAAACTATAAATAACAATGCATTCCAAATATAAGCAGAGTGAAGAAATACCTTTCTTGATCAGCTCTAAAGCCAACAGCTGCTAATTTAGCTTGCTGCCCTCTCTCTCCACGTATAACCTTGAGTTAGGAACTCATACATCTTAAATCTGGTTCAAATAAGGTAAGGGCTAACAATAATAATAGTAGCTCACTCAATCTTTTTCTCTTGCAGCAACACAAGATTGGTTTTTAATTCATACAGAAAAATATCAGCAATCCTCTTCCAGTGCATTTGATCAGAAGACTGCAAATACTTTCATGAGATATGAAAGAGAAGAGCAAGGATAGAATAATTATATATAGAAGTAAGGACAGAACTCCAGTTTGATAGTTTTCAAGCAAACACTCTTCACTTAAAACTGTTTGCTCTTTTTCTTTCCTAACTAATTTTCAATAAGAGAAGGAATAGTTCCACTGAGTTAAAAAATCCTGATTTAAAAAAGTCCAAGGAATAATGGCTGACCATTACTGCTCAACTGAAACTCATCTTCAAAGACTGGGAAAATTCTGAAACCTTGAGGCCCTTTGACAGCTGCTAGTTGAGAAAAGGGTCATGAGGAAAAGCTGTGTGAAATTAATGTCCCTTCTACAGAAAAAAAATGCACAACCTTATCAAATAAATCTGGTTTTGTTCTTAGGCAAAGTCAGAATTATGACAGAAAAAGGTAACGGCGCTGATAAAAATCACATGAGCATTGATAAACTCCTTGCTTCAGTCTATCATGACTTATTAAAAAGAAGCAGTCCAAATTAAATGGCCTTAAATCTACTTACTTGACAGGTATAAAAATACTTGAAAAGCTGTTGATGGTCAAAGATTTCTCTAAAGATGTTCCACAGGCATTAGTAGTAGGAATGAAATGAGCAAGCCATCACTGTCATTTATAGCTGGCACCAACTTTACCAAGAGAGTGGTGACAAGGCAGGGCACACACATGATACAGCCTGGCTTGTTCTGTGAGATGGGCCAGCTGACAAAGGTATCTTAAAGCAAAGACAAAACTCTGAATTTGGAACTGGTGTGCAGAGGCTACAGGGAAAAGCCTGCACTCCGAGTCAGTAGTGTTTCTGGATCACTGGGGCAGGTATCTGACAGGGGCTCCTGAGTGCTTGTACCAGCAAAAAGGATTAAAAGGAGACAAAAAGGCAGGATGTGACAGGTAAGACGTGGAAGTGCTACCTTCCCACATAGCCCTGGAGAGTGCAACAACAAAATATTGCTGGACCTCACACCTACACTTCACACCGATGTTGAAACTGAACAGTTTCAGTTCAAGCGATGGGTGAGAGAGGATGTCTTATACCAGCCATCATAATGGAAGAGGTCGTTTGGGGCTGTAAGTTGGAATTTGGTGAACTAGTATGAGCTGGATGAATAATAAATCCCCTCAGGAATAAAAAAAAAGATTGCAAAACGGCTTTTTTAGTTAGGAAAAAAAAAAAAAAAAAAAAAAAGAAAACAAAAAAAAAGGAGTTCCAACAGAGTAATCCTGAGAGTGAGAAGTGATGGGCAGCCAACCCGCCGTGAGAAACACCTCGCAGGTAATGGGGGCTGCTCCTCGCCCCGATGCCGGCCCGCTGAGATCAGATGCCTTTCCAGGGGATGCTCGGTGATGGACTCGATCCAGAGGTGGCTGAGAAGGAAACTCCAGAGAGCCCGGAGCCCCGGGCCTGCCCGCTCCCTCCAGCGGGCGGCAGCCGCGGGCCGGGGCGGCGGCAGCTCCCGGCGGGAATGCGGCTCCTCCCCGAGGAGCGGGAGCGCCGCTCCCCCGGGATGCGCCCGGAGCCCGCAAGCCCCGAGCGGGAAAGCTGCTCCGTGCGAGCGGCTCCCAGCACCCAGAGTGGGGATCCCCCGGCCACCCCCGGCACCCACCGAGCTGTCCCCGGAGAGGGGCTCCAAAACGGGGCAAGGATGCTGCGAAAGGGTCGCAGGCGTCGCTGCCACCGACGGGGATGTTTTGAAATTTATTTCCTCGTCGGTGCTGCCAAGGCAGCACCTTTATTTCGTTTTGGGCTAAGCCGATAAGAGACCGGTTTACACTGAGGGAAGATCAATCACTGCCCTAGAAAAATCAGTATTACACACTGCCTATATATAGCCTGCTGTATACTTTGCTTGCAAGCCGAGTAAGAGTGAGCAAGGCTTTCCACCTCCTTTGGCGACTCCCACTTCACTAAATTCTAGGCTTTTGTGGGTTAAACATAGAACCAGAACAAGCGAAACACACTGCAGGTGAAATCCTCCAATTTTTCAGCTTGTGGAAGTGTTCCCATTGATACTGGGCTCCAGGAAATCCTCCACAAGGGTCGGGGCAGGATCCTAACCCGCAGGAGATTTTGGCAGCCAACTCTTTGCTTCCTACTTAGAAAGAAAAATTCCCTAAATTTCCATCTGTCTGGTGTGTTCCTTGCATGGCCCGGTCAAGGAAATTCTTGAAAGTCTTCAAGGTATTTGTTTTGCTCCAGCTTATGTCTACTCTAAGAAAAATGGTTTTATTTCAGTGATGGTAGTTGCTGTCCTATAAAACATTAGTTAGGGCAAGCTGTGAGCATCTGCTGTGCCTAAGTAGGGCTTCTTTAAAAACCCTGGTTCTTTCATACAGGTTTTTCCTCATCAAGCCAGCATATATGAGAAATACCAGGTACTAACTATCATGTTTTAAAATCACACCATTTTGCCAATCCAGGCAAAGCCTCAGGAAAATTCTCCCAGATTTTGTTTACCCACATAGTGTATAAATCTTTTAACCACTCCATTTGCCTGAGGCCACATGGGGGTTACACACTGCACATAAAGCACAAGGAACATGCCGTAGCCTTAGGCAATCCGAATTGTTGAAAAAGTTGTATGTAAACAGTTATAAACAAGTTTTCAAGATCTCTTTTAAATAAGCAATAAACTAATCCTTGTCATAGACAGATAGGCTCCCATGTCTCAGCTGTTTAAGAGCAAATTGCGTAAGACAGTGCCTGAAATACCTCAGTTTAAAAGCGCCATCATTGTGTTCATGTGAAAATGAAAACAAAGACAACCAAATACTGAGGAGGCCGATCAGCACAGATAACACTAAAGTACACACAAAATAACCAAAGTCCCCAGTTCTTGGTAGCATTCCTATTTGTGTTGGGTTTTCAGAGAAAGCATACCTCTACCTGCCAACTCAACTCCTAGGTGCTCTTGCTACAAATGTCCTAAATAGAGATAGTTTCAGTCACTGTTCATAGACCCAGGAAATTATATGCGGAGAACTCAACCATGAGTAACTTTTTCCCACTCTCAAGCTGAGAGCTAAACAAAAGGGCTCTAGACTACACATTTTTTGACCCAAGGAAAGAGGCCCCGGAAAAATAAAAATTGCAACAACATATAAACTTGGAAAACCTGCTTGACTAATGGGAAAAATAGACATCCAGACAATCGTCCTGACCCACTCTAACTTTCAGCATGGTTGGCAAGACAGCCACTAGCAGCTGCCCCAACTAGCAGCTGCACCCTGCTCCCAGCTTATCATTTTGGCCTGGATGTGTCCTGGTGAGCTGGGGGTTAGAACCATCAGTGTTCCTTCTCCAGGCAGCAGCCTCAGCACTGGCCACCAGAGCAGGCAGTGCCACTGCTGATGGCAAGTCATGGCTCTTCTGCCCACCCAGCCTCTGAAGTCCTGGTGCAGCCATCATGGTTTGACACTGGCCAAATGCCAGGCACCCATGAAAGTCATTTGGTCACCCCTCTCTTGCTCTCAGCTGGGCAGAGGAGAGGGAAAAAAAAATAACAAAGAGCTCATGAGTTGGAGAAAACACTCTAAGGGCAAAACAGGTTCAAAATCAAAGGTATAAAGTAAATTTATTATCAACAGAGTCAGAGGAGGATAACGAGAAGTAAAATAAGTTTTTAAAGCACCTTTTTTCTCCCCAGCCCTTCCCTCCTTCCCACCAACAGTGCAGGGAGGCTTGAGCATGGGGGTTTTGGTTAGTTTGTCACTTGAGATCTTATTCTCTTTGCTCAGGGAGAGAAGTCTTTTTCCTGCTATACCATGGGGTCCCTCCCAAGGGCAAACAGTCATTCCCAAACTGTTGTGGCATGGGTCACTCATCCACAGGGTGCAGTCCTCTAAGGATAGGCTGCTCTAGTTTGGAAGCAAGGGCGTCTCTCTTTATCTTTGGAAGCAGGGGCCCTTCCTCTCTATTTGTGTCTCCCACTGGTTCACAGCCTTCTCTGGCATCCACCTGCTCCGGTGTGAGCACTTTTCCCATGGGTTGTAAGTGGATCTCTGCATCCCCCATGGATTTAATGCATTACAAGGGGACAGTTTATTTCACCATAGTCCTCACCATGGCTTGCAGAAGAATCTCGGCTCTGACATTTGGAGCATCTCCTCTCCTTCTTTGTTTTCCGCTGACCTTGATGCCATGATGTTGTCCCTCACATGCCCTCACTTCCTCCTCTTCTCTGACTAGAAGAAAGGCTGCTGCTAGCAGCAATATTGCCAACAAGTTCCTCCAACTCAAAGACTGCTGCAGGATCCTGCAGAAGGGAGAAGTGGATCTTGTCTGGATTCTGCACTGGGGAATCGCTTGTCCTGCCTCTGCTGCTGGCCAGGTGGCCCCACTGCCATCACGCGGGCAGTGGCAGCTACTGTGGTGCTGGTGCTATTTAATGCCTCTCCTCCTGTGGGGCTCTGGGAAGGAGAAACCACCACTACCCCTGCCCTTCTGCCTGCGGCGCAGCTGGCTAGGAGTGGCCAGGCAGGCAAGGCTTGCCGTGGGCACTGAGATGGAGGTGGCCACAGCGGCATTGCTGCGGGCTGTGCTGGGGTGGCCCCGGCAGTGGCACCTCACTACTGCTGGGAAAAAACTGTGCATGCCCTGTTCTGATTTTCTTCTTAAATATGTCATCACAGAGGCATTACCAACCTCTGTAACTGGGCAAGCAGCATGACCATCTTCAGAGATATCAGAGATTGGCTCTGTTGGACATGGTGGAAGCGTCTCACAGAAGCTACTTCTGTGGCCTTCCTCCGCTACCAAAAACCAGGCCATGTCAAATCAGTGCATCTCTGAAAACTCTCCTTTTTGCCTCCCCAGCCTCTTCAGCTGTCTGGGGACATTACAGACCCAAGGGTGCCAAAAGTTTTTTCTTAGGAGTTAAATGAATGGCAAACAGGGTCAACGTCTAATGCCTATGAGCAAAAGAATGACATACTCTTTTTTTCCACTCTCTCTCCCATCTCCTTTGCCCGGGTCTCCTTTATCTTGGGCATCAAAGCCTCACAGGCTTCTTCTTACACTTCTCTTGGCCCTCTATGACTGAATACAAATTTAGGCCCACAGACCTTTATTTTAATGGGATATCTGTAATCCAAACAATACAAACATGCATCAGCTGAGACGCACCCCGCTCTAGTCAGCAGCTGGCACAGCTTTTCTGTTAGAGGAAAGAAGCCTGAGAGAGGCTCATACACCTCACGAGTGAGCCCTTTCTGTGGTCTCTGGCCACTGGGATCTCATTAGAAATGACACACTCAAACCTGCAGAACTCATAAACACAGAAATATTTTTTCTGATCTAATATATTTTTAATATACAAAAATATCAAAGAATTTTTTATTCATGAGTGAGACTTCAAGTAAGCAGAGTTCACTGAATGAATAACAAACTGTTCTCTGCTTCCAGTCACTTCAGGGAAAAATGAAAGGCTACAATGGGCAGTAAAGAGGAACCTGTGGAGTCCTGCTGTCCAGGCACTTACACAAACGACACAAAGTCAAATCTACAGATATTATCAGTTTCCTTCATTTCAGCAGAAGAACTATCTATGGCAAGTTTTCTAGTTTCAACTCCCTCTCCACCCCCAATTTTTGTTTTTTATAAAGATAATTGTGCCAAGACTGAAAAATGTGACAGATCTCTATCTCAAGTTCCAGAAGAGTGGAAACTTGTTATTTATTGTATTTCTGAAGAAACAGAATGTAAACAAGTAACTAAAGACCACTGTCTGTCTGGGTAAGTCTGGAGTGCTCCTGCTAGCCAGTTTACTGCTGTCCACAAATTTTATACTATCCTTGTCAGCAGAATAGCCGAGCTCTTTCTGGGCTACACTGTCAGATGAACATCTATTAGCTTGAGTCCATGTGGGCTTGTTACCTTTGGCAAAAATCCCAATATTTTCTGAGCATCTTATGTCATTACCTAGTGCTTACCTAAATCCAGGAAAGCTTATTAGCTCACTGCTCAACCAGGCAGCAGCATGCAGCATATCCTGGATGTGAACCTTTGGGGTTACTGTGACAGTAGGACAAAGGAACTATGGGCAACACTGCAATCAGTAAAGAAGATAAGGAAAGGAAGACACAGGGAGAGAACCAGTGTCAGCCTTTGTCTCACAATATTTAGTAGATTCAGAAAATGTTCTACCACTGGAAGACAGTGGTAAGTATATGGGATGCAGATGCCCAGTGGCAGAGCTGGGTGGGTTCAGCAGGGGCCCATTAGCTCTGGATCTGTGCCAGTCCACTGGACCCATGCTGACACAAAGAGAACTCCTTAGATTCCTCCTCCTGCTCTGAAGTCCCTCATTGTTCACAAAGCTTACTTGTCAATGTGCAGGCCCTCATAAATACTGAGAGGTGTTTTGATTCTGACATTGTGCCCAAGCTGATAGGACTCCCTGAGACCCACAGCTGTTGGAAACACGGTCGATGTAAACAGTCAGAAACTGCAGGGTCTGTGAGTCTGAGCTCAGTGCTTTATTAGGTGCTAATGTTAATAGTAGATGAGCTCTTTCCTAAAAGCCTTACAGCCATGACCACTAGGAGAAAGTCCAAACCAGCTTTGCTCTCCTTTCTCTCTCTTGGCGTGTATCAGTACCCTTACCCAAAGACTGCGCCACTTGTCTAAGCAGGAAGCATGAGGACACTTCCTGTGCCACCAAGAAAACTGGGGTCAGGATTTTCAAAACCTGCATGAACTATATGCCTCACAGGACTGTCCCAATTCTCCTCCTTTCCACCAGATATCACTGTAGCTTTACTGTTCCATTGGCATCTCCAATATACGGTTCTGAAAAGACTGACTCCACACTGCCTTTCCAGACACCATTTTCATCTGCTCTGCAAGCCTGATAGCAATTTCTGCCCCTGAGAGGTCTGTCAGATACACAGAGATGTCAGATCTACAGACACAGTTAGAGGGTTCCTTCTCTGTCCTGGTGACTTGGGGTGATTCCTGGGGGAAGGACTGTGAAGGACTCGTGTCCAGAACAGCACCAGGCTTCACCCTCTTTTCCACACTGATACGTCAGCAAAGCTATTGCAGACAAAACCACCAAGGATATCTGACTCTTCGACCACTGTACCCAGCATTACTGTTGTGCTGTTGATAATACCTATGTTTTCATGATAAATTCCTTGCTTTTAGGTTTACAGAGTGTGTCAACAGTGCAATTAATAAACAAGAGACAGAGACCAGGCATCAGATGAACTGAATGCACTCAAAAGTGAGAATGGTGTGTATCATATTGGATACCACAAAAACCACAGGAGAAATGTACTAAGGGAAAGAGTGACGCACTTGTCACAGAAATACCCTGCATATCTCTGTCTCTGTATTTCCATTCCTTCTGAGTAGTAAGAAAGCCAGGATTCATTGACTTTGAACTTAGACAGAAACATAAGCAGTGTGACTCATCAAAGAATTGGTTTGTTCCTTCTTGTGCAGTAGAGCACTGTGTGACCAAAGAAGATCCAGACAAAATGGTTAGAAAATAGGCAGAAATTCTGAATTCTGGCATGAATTGATAGTTGATTACTATCTAATTCCTCCTTAGCAAAGTTTTCCTTAGAGAATATACAAGCTATACTTAACTGAAATAAAAAGACACATTTAAGCTATGATTCTGCAAATAATTTATTGTAGGGACAGAAAAAAATGACTTTGAGTGAGTATTCTAAATTTTAAACAGGTTTTATTGAGTCTTTTTCACAGAATCTTAAATCACAGAAAGGCTGAGGAAGGAAAATGACCTCTGGAGGTTGCCTGTGCCAAGCCCTCTGCTCAAGCAGGTTCATCCTGACACCATTACCTAGGTCTATTTTCAGATGGCTCCTGACTATCTTTAAGGAGGTACATGTCTCAACTTCTCTGAGCAACCTGTGACAGTGCTCAGTCACCTTTACAGTTAAAAAGTGTTTCTTGATATTTAGAGAGAACCTCTTGTGTTTTGGGTGGTACCCACTGCCTCTGGATACCAATGAAGAGAGCCTGGCTATTCTTTGCAGCCCCCCTTCAGGTAATTATATACATTGATAAGATTCTTCCTTTTTCATATATATCTTCATTTGTTTATATTCTTTATTATCTAAATGTAATCAAACAAACCAAATGGAAAAGCTGGCAAAGCTAACTTCAGCAGTAAGCTCACAAAGCAAGTACGAATGGGCATTAACTATGATTAAAATGATGTGATGATGACCAATTAAAAATACTTTTAAAATACTTGGTTTTAACCCAAATGGTAGACTGGAAAAGAGTAAAGAGCATATTCAGAAAATGAATCTTCAGAGAAGTTCTGCTGGCAAGTGGCTTGTAGCAGATGCCTTGTTCTTCCTGCATAGCAGGAAAACTCTGCACCCCATGAGACATGCCTGAAGCCTGGGACGAAGGAGGCCCAAAGCAACACAGTCCATGCCTCAAACCTCCTTCTCTGGCTATGAGGACAGTGGGGGATGACTTCTGGAATGATACCACTTACATTCTTTCCACACTGTCTGTCAGGGCTGGACTAGAAGATAAGAGGGATGTGAAGAGAGCACTCAAAGGCCTAATGGTGGGTGGCTCAGAAAGGACAGCACTCCAGTTGGCATGCAAGAGGGACTGCTATGGATGCTTCCTCTTTTCTTTGTCTCACTGCAGTGGGGGGAGACCTGGGACAAGCAGAGGAATGGTCCACTCCTTTTCCAAGGCAAAGATCTGAGCCATCTATCCTTTCTCCAGAGATGATCACAAGAAGCAAGTCAGCTGCTGGAAGGGGAAAGAACTCTTTTCTACCAATGATTTCAGTTTCTACGTGACACAGGCTTTTCTGGAAAGATGGCACATGCCATAGAGAAAAAACACCAGAACATAAAGGTCATTTGAGGAGCAAGACACCCTTAGAGATGCTGGCAGCAGTCTGCAGGTTTCACAAGCTGGTTAATGTGTGTCTCTGCAATTTGCTCAAGGACAGATCTCATGCTGTAGCTACATTTTGAAAAGAGGCCATAAGAATGTACTAGAAGTCTTACAGGTCTGCCTTTTGCAGTGACAGTGAATATCTCCCACTCCTGCTTCCCCCTCCCGACATCATTAGTGAAGGTAAGATTACCAGTGGCATCATTGAGAGGTACTAATTCCAGACACAGTCTTTCTCCATACTGGGAAATGAAGCCTTGAAGGTGGAAAACTTCCAGACTGCTGTAGAACACCATCAGAAACCACCATTGCTCCATTTTTTCCTCCTGCTGAGACTTGTCACCCTTAAAGCTATGGGGAGTGCTATTGCACAAGGCTGGCAGTGCTAAGGCAAGAAAATTTCCACACCATGACAGCCACCAGTGACACAATCTGCAAAACTCTTCATTCAAATATGGCTAAGGGCATTCTAGTGCAAGTCCCCTACCCTAAACAGTTTTTCCAGGTTGTTTTAATTAACCTTGCCACTCTTTGGTGTATTAGCTCCCAATATAAGGAATAAACAGGAATTAACACAGAGCAATGAGCAGCTTGGGGCTGTCTAATTCTAAAGAAGTTGTTGTATCTTACCTTGAAGAGTCTTTCTATGAGAGAAAGACTTACTATCTTACCTTGATGAGTCTTTCTTTACTGAGAAAAGGACCAGAATAAATGGACTTGTTTTGCTGAAAACAATAACAGGAAAACTTTTAATAGGTTATTGAAGAACTTACACAGGATGAGAAAGGAATTTCTGAAACCTGGCTGTCAGTCTGTCATCTGCCCATGGTCTGCATACAACTGGCAGTGTGTCCTGGTGTAGGGATTTGACCTAAAGAGGATAATCTCATTAAAACCATGCACCTCACCTGTATAGAGAGGAGGGACTGTTACACAGCAGATGTAGTGATAAAGGATGGTCCTAAAGGAAACAGGTCTACTTACTTGTTCCCTAAACAGCTTTGATCGCATTCTTCCCAACCCATTCTCCCTTACTCTTCTCCAAGCTTTTACTGCTTTAATCCTTCCCTGCCCACCCAGAGAAGAAGATGGATGACAAATTGTAAAAACAGCAGGTACTCTCCACAGACAGAAGTAATGCATGCTATGGAGCAGGACTTCAGGAGGCGGCTGCACACTTCCATCTGCAGCAGAGGAGGTTCAAGTGTGAAACGAAGCCGTCTCCTCGCCGACGTTCACAGCTGAGCAAAACAAGCATGACACATGAAAACAACGCAATCACGGATTGCTCTTTTCTGATCTGTAAAGTGTTCCTACTTCTGTGTTTGAGGCTTTGGTAGTTGCGTGCCAACTGCATCTGTCTCCCCACCACAGATTTTCCCAGAAAAAAGAATGCACTGGAAAGAGGACATGGCTAGTTTCCTTTCCATGGTCAGCTAATACTGGAAGAAAAGGAGACAAGGAGTACCTCCCTTTCCTAGCTGGAGTACCTGTAGAGGAACAACTGGTAGATGTGTAGAACATGGACTAGATTCTACTTTCAATAGTGGGTAAAAATTTTCTTAGGAGACTGGAGTTCTCTTCAATAGAGTTCCACTACATTCCATTACAAACCCTACCTGAAATTATTTCCCTAAATAAAAAAAATGGAAGTTCAGTAACACAGCATAACCACCCATGCCATCCAATCAATTTTAAATTACTCAAACTGGTTGTCTTGCTGAATAGAGGTCTCCTTTCCTCCTCTACTCATTTTCCCCTTCTGACTCTACGTGATGTCCATGGAACTTTGATCACCATGATGACTCTTCTTAGCAGAACATATAAATTCAACTACTCTAATCAACACCTATCTTTTCCTCCAATACAAGTTAAGGACACATCAAATAGGACATTTGAAGTAGGCCAGGTAAACTAAGCTGAAGTTTGCTAAGTTTTGTTTTGCTTGCTGATCTGGACAACATCATGATGAATAGGAAGATTCACTTACAAAACACCAGCCAAGGAGGAGAAAGAGGAAACCAACCTTTTGAAAAACAGTATCAGGAAGCAAACAGGATCCACAATGACACTTATGGCATGTCTATAACCCCTGAAGCCATGCAACAATGGTTTCCTCAAGAAACGTGTTGTTCCTACTTCCAAGAACTTCCCAGTAGGGTTAGTTCCCCACAGGCAGCAGCCAGCCCAATAACTTCGGCCAAATGGATGAGATTCCTGTACTGCTAAGCCATCTGCTACCCCATCACACAGACAATTTCAACCCTCCTTCACAGTACCCAGTGTTCAGAAGCCATTACCAGACAAGTCAGACTAAGGCTAGATAACCAAAGCTATAGCTACTCCATAAAAGACACACCTATACTTTCTCCCCCCTACTCTGTAGCCAGTGAGGTCACACAGTGAATCCAGTTTATCTTGCAAAATCTACGTGTCTTGTTTTTCAAAGTAAAGCTTTAAGAACAAGTGTGAGAAAAAAGGCAAAACACCTCATGTGACTTGCAGCAACCCCAATAAAAAAAATCGAAGTTTTTCCACTCATCCTGTTTTCACAGGATTTCAGAAAGCTAAAAAACCCCAAAACAAACAAAATCAAAAACCCTAAACCCCAAACAAAACAAAAATCACAAAAGCTAACTTAGCTATTTTTACTTCTTCATATTCACCAGTAGCTGCTCATCTCAAAATAGGGCATATTCTCTGGGAATAGGAGACATTTTAGCATGCCTAGCTTAGTCTGCCATTTGAACACACTTGACATCAAGTACTGTGCTGTGGTACAGCACTGCCACCCATGGCACCAGCAATTTGTCTGCAGTACAACCTCAAGTGGGAGACTTACCTAAACTACTAACCTAAACCACTTGTGCCTTCTCTAATTTTCTTAGCCAAACTTAGAAGCATTCAACATCCATTTGGGGTCTTCTGCCACAAACCAAAGCAAGCTAAAAGGGAGGTTACCATTTTAAACCATGCTTAGCATTTTATCACATTTTAGGAGAGACAGGTTTCTCACCAGCATCTTATGTGATACCATCTCCAAGACAGGAACACAAATCTAAGTCCCACAAATATCCTGCTAGATTTCATTTCAGTTCTTTTCACGAATACTAAAGCATCTCTATTGAGCACAGTACACTAAAAACCTCAGGTTAGAGCTTGTTAGTAGATTCCAGCTGGTTACAAGGCTACAGCTGGAAAAGAATTTCAGAGAACACCCCATTTTACTGCACATTTCTAGTCACTTGCATTAGCACCAAAAGAAGACATATGCTCCACAGCAATCATCATAACTGAAGCTCTGACAGAGCATAAAGTGTTACACTTGACCATACAAAAACTGTGTGCTTTAATTACATTCAGTTGAAAACTTCAGTCATCTAATGTCTGAACAAACCCAACTATTAGATAAGCTCCTACCTGAAATTATTTCCCTGAATCCTAAATGAAAGTAGTGCCCTCAAATGTAGGGGGGAGGGAGAAAACCACTGATTTTCTACCACCTTGTTCTCAAGAGTTACCGTCAAAATTTAAAACCTTCAAGGCAAGTTATAAAATCCATATTTTATGTAGGACAAAGGTAAGATTCAGGAATGCACAGCTGAGGAGGACTATTCCTTCTGAAACCTCCTGGTTTTTAAGTTGACTTGTTTGTATCACAGCACCCTTTTTGTGAAAGAGTAGGCAGAATAAAGTTAAAGCACTCCTGGATTCCAATGATCAAATGAGAGCAGGAAAGAAAGCAAGAAAGTGTTATTCAGACAAAACACCATACGTATTATTCCACTTTTTAGTTCAATTCAGCCATATCTGGCAATCACTACAAACCATCAGATGGGATGTTTCCTGCTCAAATAACTGGTGACACAACACAATGTAAATTTATTATAAATAATTATTGGTCAAAAAATAGAAATCACAAAGTACAAATCACTGTACTGAAATTTCTAGGAGCGTGTTTTCCCCCAAAGGTTCCACAGAATAGCTTTACAACTAGAACAAAGATTTAAGCCAACATTGTTCACTGTCCCTCACTAACTATATCTGTCCTTAAAAGTTACAAGAATGCAAATAACATTAGCAGATCATGCTGGAGCAGGAGAGGAAGAGGGAAATGGGATGAACTCTTGTCATTTTACCTATTTGTCAGAAATCTATTTCTTAGTTCAATTGCTTAGAACACACTTTCGTGTCACAGCACAGGTTGCTGTGACAATATTATAACTACTTACCATGATTTTTTTTCTAGTATTTGCTGCTTTCACAAAGAACCTAAAACAAAACCAGAGTTTGCATGTGACTTTCTGTCCTTAAATATACAGGATGAGCCTCTCAAGAGCAGAGGTGAAGAGCAACATAAGAAAAGTTTTGAAAGTTCAAAATTATCTACAAGTTTGCAAAAAGAGCATTATTATGTGCTTCTCATCATTAGTATAACTCTGTGATTTATATAAATAAACCATAGTGTTATGTTCTGCATAACCAACCAACTTTTATATATATGCCTTTTTGCAAAGCAGTAGTTAACTGTAAAAGGAAGTGGATTCAATTTCCAGGCATACATACCAAAATGCTTAAGACGTCTTCAACCTCTTACTCCCAAACCAGGAAAATTAATCTGCACATCTGGACACTCAAAAGCAAGCAAAGGCCTTCCATTTGAAAAAAGTGGCATATAGAGAAGACTTAAAGAGAGTGTTTGTGGAAAGACAGTACAAGAAAACTATCAGAATCCTGGTGAATGGTGGATGAAGAGCTTCCCACACCACCGTGACTCTGGCAATAGTCCTGATGTAGGCCTCCAACTCCTATGAAAGACAGAGGGAGCCAGATACAACCTCTTGTCCCATTATGCCCCTGTCTAAGAATCCAGCACCAAATCCAACTGCTGCCCAAGGTGATCTCTTGCCTCAGAGGGATATGCAAACCCTCCATCCACAGGGGATGATGAGCATACAAACTGCTCCATCCATAGGGACAATCACAGAAGTGTAGTCTCCTACAGGACTCCTAAAAGACTGGCTAGCCATTTGTAAAGGCCTGCTCTTCTGCAGCTGCCTCTTGCTTCAAGGCATGGCACCTCTTGCTGCTTCATGGGAAGAATGTGAGGGGTGGAGGGAGAAATGTGAAGTACGTTACCACCCTTGGGGTCAAAGTGAACTGATGGTACTGTTCCACCATTGTTATGGTATGCCCAAGTTGCACAATCTAGGAGTCAACAGGCACACACTGGCAAATCCTTCTGGAGTTTCTCAGCTGGTCCTGGTCATCATACACAACAGATGCCTGCCCCTGGGATAAAGTGATGAAACAGACAATCCTATATGGACACATAAATTGGTACCCTTGCTGGTATTGGCACTGTTTAAGGCTGCAGGTGTGACATTACAGCATAGAATGATGTTCAAGGATTTGAAAGTGGCCAACAACACCACTTGAGGCAAACAGCACTCTTGGCAAGACTCCTGTCATGTCTCCCAGCTCTGAAATTGGACAGGATTGTTGGCGTGGTATACTCATTCAGATCCACACTTTTCGGCATGGCCAACAGAAGAGATGTTGATGACAGACAACAAGTGCCAAGAAACAAGATTGATGATTTCTCCTGAAAGAGTGCACCAGATAGCTGACGCCTGACAAGACTTTGCAGAAATGAGAGATGGCACACTATCCTCCTGCTCCAACATCAGCCAGCTTCCTTCCCCTGAGAACACTTGTCCTGTCGGCAACATTTCAGAGAAGATAGTAAAAACTACTCTCTGCCTGGGGTTGGTATGCTGATTTTAAAGCTCAAATGTGCCAGAAGAATTTTCTTAGGATTCCCTAAGGAAAAGACTATATGTTCCTTACTTCAGTCTGTTTTATTACTGGAATATCAGAATTAGCACCCTAGTGAAAATGACTAAATGTGAACACTTGCACATTCTTCTATGTATGCCATCTCAGTCTGGTTTTATTATCGTTTGTCTCCTTTATTTCTGGAGAGTACAAGTTCTGCCTCTTGCAAGCTTAGAAAAAAGACAGTTATCCCACCCCCACCCCGAGCTCTGGTGGTGAGTATCTGGGAAAGCAAGGGACAAAGCCAGAGTGGCCAGAGCTGGAGAAATAAGTGTAAAGGTCTAGTGCCATCCAGTTCAGCTGATCTGCTACTCTAATACTTCATTTCCTTTGAGATAATTTCAGGATACTCAACATGACACCTGCTAGTACTATGCATCCTGTATTTACAGAGGATGCCAAAATTTGTCCCCAACATCTGAAGCGTCCACCAAGGCAATTCCATAATTAACTGTATTAAGTGTGTTTTATAATTAACCATAAAATCTAGAAGTATTTAATATCTAAAGAGAAAAACCAGCTTATTCCCCCTTCATCACCTGGAGCCAAATCTGTCCCTGTAGCACTGCATCTCCCCTGCATTTGCTTTCTAACCTAGCCATTGCTTCTCCTGCAGGGCTACGTACCTGGCTTTCATCCCAACACACCATGAACCCCATCACAGAAACACTCAAGAGCAGAGCACTGCATAGGCTAAGGGTTTGTTTTCTACAAAGTACATTTTGGGTCACGAAAGAAATCACTTCACGAAAAGTTTCTGAGTTTTCAGTATGCATCATTTCAGAGAATTTTTTGATAGTGCAGTTATCAATCACTGTCTCAAGTCTCCTAAAAATCACAGTGGAGAAGATGGCAAAGGAACAGAAAAATCTCTTTGGCTGCATTTTTTTCCACGGAGCCTTGTACTGCCAAGCACAAGCTTTGTGCCTGTTCCTGAAATGTACTGACCTGCTGAGATAAAGAAAGACCAAATTTCTGGTTTGAATGAGGAAAGGGAGGCCTTTGGGACAAACAGCAGGATTTTTCAAAGGTGTGTCTGAAGTAAGGAGAAGGAGGAGACAGAGAATGAAAGGCGAAGGATGACAGCAGAGGAAGGTGAAAGTATTGAACTTGCCAGATGACTTGGCAGAAGAGGGACTTGAGGTGGTTGAATGGCATGTGGTAGTTAAAAAGGCCATACAGAGGTAACATGGAATATAGCAAAGCTGAACAGCCAAACCCCATGAGAACAGGTGTAAGGCCCCAAACATCTCACTTGACAAGGTCTTTGACAGGGATCAGGGCTCATCTAACTCTGAGTTAGATGCACGGGAGAAATACCGACAAGATATCCTCAAGAGGTCAAAACAACCAAAAATAGTTTATGGGCAGCTTTAGAAAATCAGAGAAACTTTGGCAAAAGGTTTAGTGCAACATTCAATTAACAGACAACACATCTCAAAGAGTTAACTTGGCCCATTCAAATTAAAGAACTATAAGCCCATTCAATTTGAAGTTATTCAGAAGTTCAAAGAAGAGGGAATTAGAAGACTAAGAAAGAGAAAGGAGGACAAAAAAGATACAGAAAAGCACACGTACAGCTACCAGCTCCTGGATTCCAGCAGTGTGCAGATAGAAATTCCAAGAGGAGGAGTGGTCAAGATGTCTGATTACCTCATATTCATAAATACCCACTGGCCTTCCTATCTGCTTCCTATCTGCTATGCTACAGTACTCCCCAAACCGATTTCTCTCAGCACATAAGTGTTCAAACCACAACCAGGTTGTTGTGGTTTAACCCCAGCTGGCAGCTAAATCCCACATGGCTTCTCACTCACTCCATGCCCCCGGGAGGATGGGGAAGAGAATGAGAAAAAAGCACAAAACTTGAGAGTTAAGAACAGTTTGATAACTGAAACAAAAACCTAGACATACTAATGATACTAATGATGATTATAGTAATAATATAAATAATGAGAGAATGAAAGACAAGAATTACAAGAATTGACAAGCACCTCTCTCAATTCTCCCCTTCTTGAGAACGCAAAGCACTCTTAGATCTAAAAATTGTGTCTCTATCCTCTTACAACAACCCTGAGGAACACAATCTACTCCAGTAACTTCATTTTGTCCATAATATTGTCTCCACTTCTCCCTTTTCCTTAATTTGAACTTTTATTGTTAGCACAGTGCATAATATCTGCACTCTTGGTAACACTTATATTTTAGCAACAGCCATGCCCATGAAATACTTACAGCCAAACTATTTTCTGGGGGAAAATGAGACTGTATGCTACTTCCCACTGAGATTTATACTTTGTGGTAGGATGGCAAGAAGCTGTTGATTGTGAAGAGCTCTCATTCAGCTGTACAATCCCTTTATTTCTCTAAATCTGCCATGAGGAACCTGGCAGGTCCAGGTGCTCAAACTGGACATCAAATTACAGTTTACATTAGTCAACATTTCAAATTCAATGAAAATACAAAAATGCCTCTGCACCTACCTTCCCCTTTGTCACCATATGCATGTACACAAACATGCACAATTTGTAAGTGCTGTTCTGACAGTTTGAAATTCATAAGGACATCCAGAGCATGAGCAAACCATTGCTCTACATCTCTGTCTTCCACAGCACAAGTCAGCTGCGCCCTATCCTCAGTTTATGGGCAGCTGCCCTTTGGGAGGGGGCAGTTTAAGGCTGCTCCTTCAGGAGCTTCAAGGAAGCTCTCCACAGAAAAACTGAGATCTGAGCTAAGGACATCCCTGGCCAGCACCACCGTTTTGCTCATCCACATCACAGCCTGGCACTTGTTCCCATATCACTCTGTTTCAGATGACTGGGGCTCCTTTAGGAAACAGCCTCATTTGCGCTTCTCAGGCAGTCTCTTGTTGAGGGCTGTAGAGAAGGAGCAGGTTAAGAGAGGCAGAGAGTCAGTGGTGGAGCACTGTGGGATCGGTTCTTGCCAGGCACACTCGCTCCTTATGGCTGCACTGCCCAAGTGAGTTGTGTGCAAGGATGAGATGCAGTGGTATAGCTTCATATCAGATCCCTGAGAGCTTTCACCTCACAGAAGAAATACCCTCTATCTTATACAGGACTCAGAAAAAGATCAGGATGATTCCCTTCTTCAACGTGGTTGGTTTTGCCCCCTTTGATTTGAGCTTAGCATCTTTAGCAGTCCTAATCCTCTACTGGAAAAGCTTGAGAAGAGTCTGATGAATGTGCAATTCCCACTTTATCAGTCAATGAACCACACAGAGGAGGGCAGCAGGCAATTTTCTGAAGCTGGTTGCCACACTGTCATAACTCAGAGCCCAAGGTCAACGGAAGAAGTGTTTGGTGCTCCTCTGTAATTGCATCTCTCAGGATGAAACATTTTGGATGCTACACACTGTCATGAAAGCTCATGGGCTGTGCAACACGTCATATTCCTCATAGATGTGTCAATCAAAATTTTCTCAACTCTGAGCCCTCTATAGCTATAAACAAAATCCACTATACTAATACAGTGATACTTCCTCTGTACCTAAATCCAATGTTTCATAACACCTTTTCTGACAGCGTGGCTTTTAATTCAGTTACAGAGATGTGTAGCAAGCCTGTTTTCTATTCACTGGAGTACATTACTAAAAATACTTATTTATAATAATATATATATAATATATTATATCTATATATATAAAATAATATATATTCTAAATGTGTTTTCCTTCGGGCTTAAAAGTCTAGGTTTCAGGTTGCATGCACCCCATGTAAATTTCTGTGACAATGTGGAAAGAAAGCATATTAGTGTCTTTTGAGTTAGACATCTGTTTAGAATGTTTTGTAGCCACACTGAGTCTTAAATCAATTTGGTTATAAAAACAAATACTCTTTACAGTATTAAAATAAAAGAATGAGGATGACTTATTGCTTGTTTTTAGCAATAAGTCCTTCCTTCCTTGGTTGAGGAAAGATGGACCATGTGGAATGAACTGACTTAAAAATTCACTGACACAATGTAGTTATTGATTGATTTTTTATAAGCAATAATGACTTGTAAGGGCTCTGCTCTGCCTGTTGTTTTAGCACTCTCAATACTTAAGGAAATCAAGTTTGTTGATTTCAAGACTATGATATCTTACAATAGATGAACAATATAACAAAGCATATTTGGTATCTCATGATTTTTTGTTATAAATATTTTCTTACCATTTTCTTTCTGCCTACTTCCACTGGGAAAATAGAATTTAGATTTCTAAACATTGTTTTACATTTTCTCCAGTCTGAACATGACTGAATTAAATGTTTCTCCTCACATTTCACTGCAATTCACAGCTTCATATGGACCTCTGAGTAAGATAGTTCAGGGGAATTGGTAGAAACAGAACTGGAGCACACAGAAGCCAGAGAAGAATGCAAGAAGTATCTTATTATAATCACTTAATTCTTCTTTTGAGCTCTCTGCACTTAAAGACACTTTGTTTTTCTTTTTCATCTCCTTTTCTCTGGTGGCTTGTAAAGGTCCTTTTGTTCTCCAGGTATCCACTAACACTTCCTGTGCTAGACACCAGGTCTTACTCCCGCTAAAGTCAACTTTCCCCTTGGCAGAGAAGTGAAGACAAAGGTGAGTGAGCTTCAGTTCCAAGATCACTGTCACTTCCAGAGTGATTCTATCTGAGACCTCAGCTACACTGCTTCTCCAGACACCACTGAGCAGCAGTTTTACCAACCTGCAGCCTTCTAAGGAGTGGTACATATAAGCAAAAGTAGCTCAGACAATGAAATTTTTGTTGCTCTGTAACACACTTGGCTGAGGTTAATAAAGACAATCCTTAGAAGTATGTACGCTTAAAGAGGTACCCATCACCAGCTAAGCACAACATGGAAAAAATAAATAATCCAAACAAAACCTTAACAAAATATCTGGTCATTAAGATGTTTTTTTAGCTGTGATTTCACTTCTGAATTTATTATGATCAGTTGATTAAATTGGGGGCTAAATCCAGAGTGAGGACAGCTTGCAGTTTAACAAGAATGTTATCCAAACATCTCATATGCCTTTTTTCCTGCCTTGAAATAGCATAGTTCTGAAACACTATTCAACGAAAATAAGTTAATTTGAAATTGTTTGAAATTGCTAGCTCTGGCAATCTGGAGAGCGAGTGCATTTCAATCACTTTGTACATTCAGAGTTTATAAAAGCAGTATGGAAGGAATAAGAAGCAACCAGTGTTGCTTCATGAGGAAATGCTTGTGTTTATGAGAATATTAAGAATGTCTGTCTCTTCTTTCAAATACCGTGTGTTAGTTAAAGGATCAAAAAGAAAATTACATTGGCTTCCAGCTCTCTGCTAGTTCCCTGTACATCTAAAATCATCATCTAAAAATAATGGGAAACATTAAAAAATAAGCAAAAGGACACAGATGAGAAACCGGTTAGAGTCAAAAAGCCGCAACACTAGAGATAAAACGGACGTTCTGGGTATGTAGGTGCTTGAAATACTGCTGACCATAAGAAGACAGATGAAGACTGAACCTGATAATTATTTTCCAGAAATAAAAAGGGGCTATATGAGAAATTGATGGCATGTGATCTTGAAAATGAAGGTGTGGATGAGTTTAAGTTCAGTCTTCAAATCAGCCTTTTGAATGAACACACATTTTCAAGCAGGAGTTCGGAAGAAAGAAGACTGATATATCAAAGATGCCTGGTTTGAAACTGCATTCAGGAAAATTTTAGTAAGTGGGTGAAGCAGTTAAAGTCTCTGGTGTTACAGACTACCAGTGAGTCTCATGAATGGTCAGACTGGGGAGTTTCCTTGATAACTCCTCCATGTTCCCTGCAGGAAGGAGCAAAGGAGGAGTAAGGAAAGCAGTGACCCGCTGCATCTATGGTGAGTGATGGAAGATACTGTTCCATTTACAGTTCCATTTTAAAAATAGATGCTGGGCAAGTTAGCAATTAAAATTCAAGAAGGAAAACAGAAGTATCTGGCGGTCGTTCAGTAAGCCTAACTTGTATAAAAATGATCTGCACATAGCTGGTATAAGTATAAACAGTCAGCAGCATGAGATTATGAAAAACAATTCTTGCCTGGCAAGCGTAATTACTTTTAACAAAATGTAAAATCCAGGGGGTGAAGAGAGCACAGCACAGATATTCTCTCTGTAGGCTTGGTCATTCAGCTGTACATGGAATAAGCTCCCATAAAGCACCTGAGCCATCGTCTTTGGACATATCAATGCAGACAGGTGCAAAAGAGACCAAATTCCAAGATATGTACATATGCTAGCTTGGGGCCCCAATCCCAGTCAAACAAGCTCAGGAAGAGATTTGTTAGAGCGACCTGAATACCATGTCGTGGCACCATTTCTAATTCAAAGCTGGTTCATGTCTGTTCAATGATTCCTGATGTGTCTTCACACACCAAGACACCTCCTAGCTCCCCAGCTCTCCTCTGTGGCACTGAGTTCACCAGGAGGAGCAATGAACAATAGCAGTCCCATGACTGTCTCACCATTATCCAGCACTTTCTGGGTTCCACCCCCCCACCCCCCAATTGTCTTCTGGGTAAATCACTCCCTGTCAATGGCCTGGCAGCAGAAGTACCATTGTTCCATCTAGTGGAGAGCTATTCAGTGTTGATAGCCTCTGATTTCTCTTTCCAAACATAGGCCTTGACTCTGCCAGATAGGATTTAGTTGGTACGGTTGTGCTGGCAAATCTTCCTAACATAAGCACAGTCTGTAGTCCCCAAAGATTTATTGTGGCCCAAGTAGTCTAACTTGCATTCAATCCTTTGAAAATAATAAGTGCAGACAATACCAAAGCCACTCAGAAAAGTCCTATATAAAATATATACACTAATTTACAGCGAAGGTTGCAATCGTAAATAGCATTCGGAGGAAAAGTAAATAACGACATTCATAGTCTGGCACAGACATGCTGCCAGTGTGTCACATCCTGATGGATTGGGGATATGTCTGTGTCAAACTATGGATTCCATTTTTGCTTTCTGAATGCCATTTACAATTGCAACTGTCCATGTGGATTATTGCATCTATTTTTATAGCCAAGGCTCTGTCTGGGAAGATAAAACGGAGCAATCAACAACACTGACTGGTTCTATTTTGCTGGAACAATAGTGTTCCTGTGAGCTGGGCTCTTCCATCTTTATGCACAGCACAGGAGGGCTGGGCTCTGGGCTTCCCCCCATCTTGAACAACATGGGCAACAGGGAGACAGAGGTTTATTATGTGGGTCTACCTGCCAAAATGCTGTTTCCCTGCTAAAACCAAGACATGAGCAGTCAAGCCAAAGACTTAGTAGTGATCATGAGGTCAGGTGGTAGGGCACTCCAGAGAGACAGCTCTGAAGAGCTGGGAAAGCTGGGAAATGAGTACAGCCATGGAGGCTGACCATCGAGCTGGGACCACCCTCCTCACCTGCTGTCCAGGGCGAAAGAGGAGAAGGGTCAAGTACTCTGTGGTACTCCTGCTCCTCTCCCCTTCTTCCTTATTAAATCAGTGCTCAGGCACTGCATTTTTATTCAGTCTGTACAACAAACAACCTGAGAGTAGAGCTTCATGTGGAAAAAACATCTATTAGGTCATTCAGACCAGATGAAAGGAAGAGTGTATTTTACAATGAGGGTTGTGAAACCCTGGAAGGTGTCATCCAGAGAGATGGTAGGTGTCCCATTCACGGAAATGTTCAAGGTCTGCTTGGATGAGCAACCTGATCCAGTTGAATATGCTCCTGCCCCTTGCAGGTAGGTTGGACTAGGTGGTCTTTGAAGACACCTTCCAGCCCAAACTGGTCTATGGTTAGCAAAAGCAGAATTATTTGCTTTCCTATATTACAGAAACAGGAAAGAAAAATCTGTGTTTTCCACTTATATTCCTGCCACCTATACCGTGACAATTTCCTGGAGGACTGCCTGTGGATAAAGATCACAGAAGGCTGAGGCACCGTGTCTGGGATGAAGGCAGTGGGTGCATGGCGCTGCTGTCTGATGGGTGGTACCTGCCACTGGATCTTCATCAGGAGGGACACCTCGGCAGTCCATGTCTGAGGAGCGGCAGACAGTTTGTCCCCACAGCAACAAGTCCCAGAAGTCTGCTAGGGGTTCAAAGTTTGGATCTCCTCGCTAAGGACTGAAACCTCACCAAGAAGAGGACTGTTTTTCACTTTGTTACTTTGAGTTTTCGGCATCAGCCTGCTCCGGTTTTGTCTGTCTTCTCCTTAAGCCTCCCATACAAGTGCCACTTCAGGTACTTACCCAACTCCAGCTTCTAAGGCCGCTCGCAGGAGGCCTCGCCGCTTGACCGGGATTCCCCCGCCGCTTCCAGTACGAACCAGAAACCCGGCGGCAAAACGTTCTGGGGAAATAAAACAAACACTGCTAGTTAAAGAAATGATCCCAGCTGCTACTCGGCTTCCAGGAGAAGCCGGTGAATGCGGTGCTGTACTGAAGGCACCGGTGCAGCCGAGGGAGCTGCGCTGATGCCGCGGGAACCGCACAAGCGCGGCGACGCCGGGGCCGGGCGGAGCGGCAGCCGAGGGGCAAAGGCAGCGGTGCAGGGGACACTGGGGCTGTTCCAGACACCCGCGAGGCGGGGAAGGACCCGCACGGCACTTTTCCCTTTCGGCTTTTCGGGATAGCCGGGCTGCTCGGCGGCGCGGGCAGGTGCACCGCACCGGGGGCAGCGGGCTCCCGGCTCCTCCGGGCTCCTCCCGGCTCCCCCGCGGCTCCCGCGGCGGGGCCGGGCGCCCGGCCGGGTCCCTCCCGGCGGATCCCGGCCCCGCTGCCGCTCCCCGCGGGCCGGAGCCGCCGCAGCAGCGCCCTCTGGCGCCGCCGGGGCGCGGCGGGCGCGGATCGCGTGCGAGCGGGCAGCGCCGGCTCGCCCCGTCCCCCGGCCGCCCGCCCGCCACCTGGATCACGAGGGACGAGCGCCCGAGCATCCTCCCCGCCGCCGGCGCCCTCCGGCCCGCTCCCGCCGCTCGCTCCCGCACCTCCGCCCTGCGCCGCGGCCGGGGGCTGCTGCTCGCCCGGGGAAACTTCGCACCCCCGGCTCGTGGCGGGGACCGTGGGGTAAGTGGCCGCATCTCGAGAGCTCGCGGCGGGCAGGACAGGCTTCAGCCTGGGCTGTGCGGGGGAGCCGGGGGACTGTCGGCTCCGGCCGCTTGGCCGCTGGCTGTGTCCGGGGTGTCGGTGGTCCCTCCGCCCGTGTCGGCGGCGCTGGGACCGCAGCCGCGCAGGACGAGCCGCGCTGCTTCCCGCCGGGCGCCGGGGACGGTCCGCAGCTCCCGGGAGAGAGCCCCGGGGGCTGCCGGTGCCGGCCGACGCTGGGATGGGGCGATGCCCGAGCGGCGCTTGTCAGTCCCGAGGGCTGAAACCGGGGCGGCGGAGGTCTCCGCCGCGGCACCTTGGCCACATCCTTTCCACTGACGCTTCGAGAGACCTTTCGAGGGGAAAGCAAGTGAACTAAAGTTTCACATTGCCTCTTTCGAGCCCCAGGTGCACTCGCTTGGAGCTGGACAGGGTGGGTTTGCCTTAGGGTCAGCCAGTACTTGACTTGGAAATAATTTTGAGCGTTTTATAACTTCTGCGCAACGGATTCTTGTTGTGTTTCAGTTTGACGTACCAAAGGGAGAAAAAGCAGCGAGGGGAAGGCTCTGGTGCTTTTTTCTGACTTGGTATTATTCTGTTTAGTAAACAAGAATTTTGTACGTCTTTGGGTGAAGCTGTAGTTTTGCGTCTTTTTTAAAGAATAATTTAAATCGCATAAAACCAAGTTATATCATGTAAAAAACTTTTTTTCCCCCCGAAGACAGACAATGTTTGTGTGTAATTTAGCGAGTTTCTGGGAGATGGACTATTTAACCAGAAAAAAAAAAAAAAAAAGGAAAAAACCCTCCAGGAAAAAAACAAAAATATGCTTGACGTTTGGTAGTTGGAGGTTTCAAAAAGACAACCAGGACTGGATTTAAATAAAACTGAATGATCTGGTTGGGTTCAGAAGTAGTCTGTTGAGAAGAATGTTGATGCACATATGTTTGTACTAGATAAAAGAAAACAGTTCTCCTTTATGAACACGTAGAGAGTATTATGATTCAGGGCTAAGAGTAAAACACTTATTTAAGAGAGAGAGGCTTAATGACTGACAATATCAATTTCACTGGCAAGACACTTGGTTAATTTGCAACCAAGAGCAAGAATTTATTTCTGTCAAAACAAAGTTATACTGTAGAAATAAAGATCCAGAAAGAGTTTCCAGTTTAGGTTTTGATGGTGACTTTAGCACAGTTGCTCCTGCATCCCCTGCCAGAGCACAGGCTGAGACAGTCCTCACTTTTCACTGCCGCATCCGCCGCGTCTCTGCGTCCGTGTACATTTGTGACAAACAATTTTTTTTGCCTTAGTTGACCATAAAAGTATGTTTGAGTGTTCTTCAGTGTCAGGGAGAAGATTAGGATTTTAGGGGTTGTGTTGGGCTAGTGTGTAAACACCTCCAGCTCCCAGCTCTGGAAGCATAAGGCTACACAGTCTGTAGGGTGAAGGTGTACGGAGAGGGACTGTTTCAGGAAGAGAGCCGGGGAATGAACACTCGTACGTGGAAAAGTCGGGTTATTATTGTGGTTTCAGGATTTTAATTTCAACTGAGCCATGGGATGGGGGGAGGTGTGTTATTACCTCAGCCTCTCATCGATTCAGATTTCTGCTCAGGAATTGTAAGGAGGAAATGCATTTCTAGGCCCTGTTTGCAAAGCGAGTGCTTACAAAAACCAGCCAGCCAGTCTAACACTGATTCATCGGTTTCAGCGTATAAACAGATTTAAACTCCAGCGAGGAGGATTTAGTACTCAGAAATGATTTTTCCATTAGATTTTCCTTTCTGTAGGTACATAAAAAAAATACATTCTTTCAAAAAAAGATGCTTTCAGTATCAGGAACTGCCCACGTGTAGTTAAACGAGACTAAAGAACTCAATACAGCTTTTGCTGTCGTGTGTTTAAGGGGTTTGATCCAATCTCAATCCACACTGAACATGGGGGCTCTGCTATTGAATTATCAAAGTCCGGTGCCAAATCTTTCCTTAATATTCCTGGTAATTACTGCTGACTCATGCTGACATGTGAGTTCAATTAGCCCCAACTGGAATGTAAAGGATGTGGGAGTGTCTCTTTGTGCCCAGAGACAGCTAGGACAAAGCAGATTTTGGAGGAAAATTCAAGGAATTGCCAAGTTTGGGTAGGAAGTGTCAGCCAGGGCGTTTTTTTTACAGAAATGTTTGAATAACCATTAAAGTTGAAGCCCAGGAAGGAGATGTTGGATAACATGGAATTGTCTTCACTACGGAATAACTGTAGTCCTAACTCAGACATTGCTTCTAATTTGAGTCATGTCCACACACACAAACTTGGTGCTGAAGAGTGTTGATGTTTTCAATTTGAGTTGGCTTACCCATGAGGAATAAGATATAGCTCAAATAACCACAATGCATCAGCTGCTAACCCAATCTGCCTGAGTGGCACAAGTGGGATTATGCTCAACCCTTCCTGCTCCCACTTGAAGGGGGTTACCTTTACCTGGAGAGCAGGAAGCTCCAGCCTGCTTCTCTGATATGGGCAGAGCGCGGCATGGTTTGGCTGTGAGGTAGGCAGTGGGATATTTGCCAGTGTGAACGTTCCCACACAATTGCTGCCTAACTGCCGTGTTTGTGACAGGTCACTGTTGCTGGACACTGTCACCACACGGCCATGGCAAAGCGGGACAAGAGGATTCTGCAGTGGTCCAGCACTTTCTGGTGCTCCGAACAGGGCACTGCTGCAACAAGGTGTGAGAATCAGATAAATACCTTTGCCCCAGAAATTAATTTCCTGTCAGCTACCAGCTGGTGCAAAAGGTCACTCATATATATACACACACACATATATAAAGCCATGCTCGGTTAGCAGAAGCAGGAGCTGCTGCTTTTGAGAGAAGCAGTTTCATTGCTGGCCCTCTGTGCAAATTGCCACTAGGAAACTGCAGGTCACAATGTCCACAAACATTTTGAGGTCAAAGCAAAGAAGGTGGACATGATGGCAAATATGCAGCCTAGTCTGTACCAATTAGGCCTTTTTATTTTTTATTTTTTTCCAGAGGAAAGTGACCCTTCTGGGTCTGCAGGAAGAATGAAAATTTCAAGGTGCTTTGCAAGGAGCTTGACTGAGAGTCAGGAACCAGATGAACATCTTGAGACGGAAATGCTTTAGGAGTATGTCTCTGTCAGTCCAGAGCTCCCACAGAGCCATTCACAGTCATGTTGGATTTAATTCAACTTACCTTCAGAATCTTGAACTTTGAAATTTCGGTAGCAAGTCCTGTCTGTGTGGTACTGCTGTCAACATTTCAAATATGTCATAGGTAACTACAGAACTCAAACTGATACGCTTACAGGGTTGCACAGGTGGGGTGGAAAAATATTATGCTGACATAACATCAACTAAATGCACCCCAAATAGCTACAAACCCCAAGGTTCCCTGTGCCAGTGTGTGATACAACCATTTCAGCATAGACCAGGTAGGAGCTGTTCACTCAAGTGCAACCCTCAGGTTCACAGGTCTGCAGCTGCAGTCACAAGGCACCCAGTGTATCTCTTTTACCTTTCTGAAACCTTATTCTCAATCTTATCCTTTCCCTCTGAGAGGTTCCTTCTGGTGTGCAGTGACAGGGCAAGCAAAGGATGGCTGTGTAAAATTGTGCAGGGTGGCAGTGCTTAGCTGTCTATGTCAGGGGAAGGTCTGTAGTATGAGCATTTGTGAACAAATCATTTTGTCTGTACCCAGGTACTTGTCACGTGAGAGCTGGGCCATACTGTCTATGCTTTTGAATTAAAGCTGCATCTGCAGGCAACACAAATAATTTGCATGATGCAATCCATATGAAGCTAAGGCTGCAAAATGTAGTGTTTGCAATTGTGTTTGTCCTGTTCCTGCAGTGCTGCCTGGTGCTCCAGAGATATTGCTCTGTATTCAGCAATACCTCTGCACGCACTTAGTTTGTTAGATATTTATTCCTTACTCTTTAACTGTATTGGTATTGATGCTGAATGGTGGTCGTTTCAGTATGTTCAGCTTGCTGAAAGCGTGTGCTCACATAAAATCCAGTCTTGTCATTTCTTGGGACTGTAGAAACCCACCTTTTGAGGGTTTCTTCCTCTTCTGTAACAGTTCAGCTGAAACTGGGTGAAGTTAAATGCATGGCAGTCTTGGGATCACTGTCTTTCTTTCCTGCCTGCTCTTTGCTACATTTGGTAGTGTACAGATCCCTGGGAGTCATGATGCTAAGTAATCTCTTGAACTTTTTTCTTCACTGAAACGTCAAATATTACCTTACACTCAGGGCAGTATTGTTTGGAAGGCAGCTCTTCTTGGCCTTGTTGTCTCTCACAAGAATTTGCTTCTCCAAAATGTGTTTTTCTGATATCTGAGAACTAGTGCACTTGTCAGATTGAGTCTCCCTTTCATTGTCCTAAAATGAGGAATCACTCCACAAACATTGTGCTTTCTTCTTGTTTCAGGTCATTTATAGAAAAACAAAATTTGATGAGGTTGCTTTGTGGGCAAGGAGTATAGGCATTAGAGATTTTGGAAAGGTATACTGAGAGGACAACCATTCAATTCAGGTTGGTACTCCACAGGATCTGCCACACTGTTCCCTATTTCATGAATGTCTCAAGTGAGGGGCCAGAGCATGTGGGCATTCAGCCTGCAGAGGTCACCAAACAGGTTTCAGGCACTATGGAAAAGTCAGATTCAGAGTGATTTTTGACAGTCACAACCTCCAGAAAACCAACGAGGGTATGAGTCTATAAGGTTTAGTGCAAAATATTTAGTCAGTAATAAATCATGTACTCAAATATAGCATAGGGAATGGCTAAGGAGAAAAGGAAGAGGAACTCTTGTGGTTCACAAACTAAACGTGAGTCATTAGCATTGCACTGTTGTAAAAAAGGTGTGTTAGAACAGAAATGGTTTTTCTGAGGTACATCAATTTATTTTGAGATGCTCAGCTCAGGTAGGTCCTCAGTTGGAGTATTGCACTCATTTGGGAGCAGAGTACCTGAGAAAAAATTGCAAATAAAATTAATAGTCCAGAGCAGAGTGAAAGGGATTATCAGGTGTGTAAAAATATCGCTTACAAGATTAGAATACAATTACAAGATTAGAATAATTATTCAGTCTAGAGACAAGAAAAGTCAAGAGAAAGAAGTTAAAAATCATCAGAAATGTAGGATTAACTGCAAACTTAGTTGAATTTAAGCTGTAATGTCAGTTACATTGTAGGTTACAATTACAATGTAGGTTAATGTCAGGGCAAGAAATTATGGTAAAATCATACTGTGTGTTGTAGTAAGGAAAATTTAGTTTAACATACTTAGGGGAAAAAAAATTGTGATTTTAGTGATAGTTAAGTACTTGAATAAAATCTCTGGGGTACTCATAGAAACTGTACTTCTTCAGTATGAGCATCATTGGGGAGTGGTTTAACAGCTGGGTTGTTACAGCTATGATGGCCTAAGTGTGTAAAAGACTAGAAAGATGTGGCACTTTTTTATTAAATCAATTGATTTAGCTAGAAAAAGCAGACAAGTCTTTCATGCTCACAAGCCATTTCTCAGATATGCAACCTCTGAATGGTTTTGGTACAGCTGCTTCTGTATGAAGCAGGGAATGATGTTCTGTACAGTCTCTTGAGGGTCTTTTCAGTCCCATTTGCAATGATTAACAAAATCTTTCTGTCTTGGGATAGACGGGTGTTAAGGGACTGGGGAAGGAAGACAGGCTATAAAAGCAGATGAAAGAGCTCTCTCCTACCCTGTAATTGGGGAGATTCCCTGTGATTTTCACTCCATGAAAAATGCCTGTTTATTAGTTTTCAGGAGAGGATGAGAATCAGTAAATCTGATACTAGCTTCTCTATAAGTGTCAGGTGGTTTTGGATAGTAGCAAATGCTTTATGACAAGTGATATTGTGATAGGATGATGTGATAAAATTGTGATAAAATTTTTGCTTTTTTATCTTAGAGAAAAATAAAATTCTGGGAATTTTGAAGGAAAGAGGTCAAATTCCCCCCCATCTATTGCTCTAATTAAATAAAGTGAAATACTTGTAGTCATGACTTGTTTATGAAAATTAATATTTTAAAATCTAAAAATACATCATCAAAACTTAATGAGCATATCGAAAACAACACTGCTAGGATCCTTAATGAGAGTTAATTTTTATATATTGGCTACTTTGTGGTAGTAACAGATATAAGTAATATTAGAAGAGAGTAGTACTGCAGGTAATTGGAAAATGTATTAAAACTTTTTTTTTTGTCTCTGGCCATGTCTCTAAAACAGTAAAAGTATTTACAATAAAAAGTTACAGCAGTTGTCAAATAACGAATGAAAAAGGTAGGTATATCCAAAGATCTGAAACCCATAATGGGAATATTTTGCTTACAAAGGAGAAATTTCTGTTTCTGGAGAGGAAAACACAGGATCATAGATCACAGAGTGGTTTGGGTTGGAAGAGATTTTAAAGGTTCTGATTCTTACCCCACTGCCATGGGCAGGGACACCTTCAATTAGGTCAGGTTGCTCAGGGCCCCATTCAACCTGGACCTGAACCCTTCCAGGAATGGGGCATCTACAACTTCTCCAGCTGACCTGTGCCAGTGTCTCACCACTCTCACTGTACAGAATTTTCTCTTAACAATTCATCTAAGCCTGCCTTCACTTTGAAAACATTACCCCTTGTCTTATCTCTACATGCCCTTGTGAAAAGCCCCTCTCCAGGTTTCCTGTAGCCCTGCTTTAGGTCCTGGAAGGCTCATGTGAAGTCTCCCTGGAGCCAAGTGCTCCTCCCCAGGGCTGCCCTCAATCCATTCTCTGCCCAGCCTGTGCTTGGGGCTACCTGACCCATGTGCAGGACCTTGCATTTGGCCTTGCTGAGCTTTATGATGTATGCATAGGCCTCATACATTGGTAAGTAAGGACCTGCACTGTATTTTAGTACTTATCCAAACCAAGGTGGTGGAGTAGTGCCTTGTCAGCACAGCAGACAAAACTAGACTGCCTTCCAACCATTGTTACTTCTTTAGTTGTATAGATACAAAAAATAAGAGCAACATCAGGTTTTATATTACTTTTGTTTTCAGATTCAGTATCTGAAAGAACAGGAACTTTTGAGTTTCCATTCTGATTTTCACGTACTTCATTAAACTGAAGTCTTGCAAGAATTGAGCCTGGCTCTTGGTGTGTGTTTTCAATCTGTGACCTGCTTCTTTCAAACTAAGTGTTTTTTACAATGGTGGCACAAACATTTTAAGACACTGAAATGCAATGGTAGTAGCAATAACAATGTCAATTTAAGCATCAAGCTAACATAACTGTCAGAGTTCCAGGAGAAAATAGTTCATGTTTCATTTCAGTTTTTCTCTGCATTCCTGTTTTCCATCTCAAGCTTTCAGAAAAACACCTTTTTCTTTCTCCCTGAAAGTTTTGTGGGTGGGGTTTTTTTTGTGTTTTTTTTGTTTGTTTTTGTTTTACCTTTTAGATCTTCACATACCTAAGCTCTGCTGAGCCTCTGTTATGGGTCTCTTGTAAGTTCATCCTCAGTTACTCTTCTTTCACTGAATAACTGAGTAGGAACAAACAGGAGAGCAAAGCCTGGAGAAGAATAGGATTGCTTCTCCTCAATAAGCTGATTTTACATCTAGGTGTATTACAGGTTTTCCTGCCTGCCTTCCTAGTCCTACATACATTTCATAACTTTTAGAGGAGTCTTTTGTTGGCCTTAGATCCAGGTCTCTTTTGCTTCTTTACTGAAGGAGAATGCTATGCTGTGTTATCCTGCTGTCACACAGGCTCCTCAGAGGACAAGCTGTGTCTCTGAGCCAACTTTTGTCTCTTTCCACACTGTCTCTAGTGGTGCAGAAAAAATGCAAATATATGATACCAATGAATTACATATTTTGTACATATATATGTATATATATATATATATTCAAAATATATGAGCTGTCACATATTTTACTCCTGTTCTGCATTGGAGTACAACTTAAATCTTTGAAGAAGCCTTTTGTGGAAAAAAAGAGAGAAATCAGAGCAATGGGAGTACAATTATTGTGTAGGACAGACTTTTTTGAAAGACTTGGAACTGTATTTTGGTCCAGTTGCAGAAAACCATCACCATCTTACTGGCTACTGTGGAGAGTCTCCCTGAATTTGATAAGCAATTATTTCTTGATGAAACTTCCATTTAAGCTCCATTTTGACTCGACAGGAAAAAACTCCTAGAAATGGTTGCTAGTGATTCTGTTCTACCTCATCTATTCAATCCTCTAACCTATCGTAGCCTCCCTTTGTATAACTCAGGGTTTCCCATCACACTTGTTTACATTTACTCCAAAATTGCATCACTGTGTTGGGTTGACCCTGGGTGGATGCCAGGCACCCACCAAAAGCACTCTGTCACTCCCTTCCTCAGCTGGTCAGGGGAGAGAAAGCATAAAGGACTCATGAGCTGAGATAAGGGCAGCAAGAGATCACACATCGATTATTGTCACGGGCAAAACAGACTCAGCTTGGGGACATTAATTTAACTTATTACAAATCAAACTCAGAGCAGGATATTGAGAAGTAAAACAAATCTTAAAAACACCTTCCCCTCACCTTTCCCTTCTTTCCAGCTGTACCTCCCGCCTCCCAGTGGTGCAGGGAGACAGGGAATGGGGTATGGTTGGTTCATCACATGTTTCTCCCACTGCTCGAAGAGAGGAGTCCTTCCTCCACTCCAAGGTGGGGTTCTTCCCACAGGAGACAGTTCCTCACGAGCTTCTCCAGCCTGACTCTTTCCCACAGGCTACAGTTCTTCACAAACTGCTCCAGTGTAGGTCCGTTCCCACAGAGTGCAGTCCTTCAGGGACAGGTTGCTCCAGCACAGATCCCCCACAAATCATGGGGGACACTCACTGGACACACCCTCTCTATGGGTCTGCAGGTCCCTGCCAGGAGCCAGCTCCAACACAGGCTCCCACAGGGTCACAGCCTCCTGTCAGGTGTCCACAGATGCTCTGGTGTCTGTCTTCTCCACGGGCTGAAGGTGGAACTCTGCCTCCATGTGGATCTCCTTAGGCTACAGGGGCACCACTGCCTCACCACAGACTGTACCACATTCTGCCGAGAATCTCATCTCTGGCACCTGAAACACCTCCTCCCCCTTCTTCACTGACCTTGGTGTCTGCAGAGTAGCTCCTCTCACATATTCTTACCCTCCAAGTGCAATTTATTCTGCACAATACCTTTTTTCTCCTCCTTTAATATGTTATCACAGGGACAATCTCTGTTTGGCTTTGCCTTGGCCTGTGCTGGGTCCACCTGGGAGCAGCCTGGCATTGGCTCTGTTCGATATGGGGGAAGCCGCCAGCATCTTCTCACAGAAGCCACTCCTGTAGCCCCTCTGCTACCAAAACCTGGCCACACAAACTCAGTACAACCACACTTCTAGTCTAGTCCTTTGGATGGATGCAGGATGATGAATAGTCTTATTAAAGATTCTTGTTCTAGTATTTCAAAGAGAGCCCCAAACCTCAGACGGTTGAAGCGTGATGAAATGACAAGCAGGGTACTAAAACATAGGTGGCTGAGAGAATAACACCAGGAATGCCAGTGAGCTTACAGGAGGGTTTGGAGGACCAGTCCTTAATTATATTTGCAGTCTGTGGCTAGTTCTGTGGCACCAAGTAATGTCTAATGTCTAATTTCCCCCATCACAGTAGTGTGTGAGTAGATGGTGGAGCATATACCACCTTATGGTGGAACATATGGTGGAGTGGGGCATGAGGATAAAACAACCCAAAAGGCAGCCAGTGCACAGCCACATGTGTCTTGTGAAAAAAAGTGACACAATTAATTCAAAGGGATATTGTTATCTTCTTTTATCTAAGGATATTTATCCTTCACTTAGAATTGAAGACAAGATAATGAACTGCATAAACTTGAATAACTAATTAGCTCTAGAAGCCTTATCATGACAGCACAGAGATAAATCTGGGCAGAACCTGTTTGAGAAATTATGTATACAGTTAACAAACATGCTTGAGTTGTTCTCTGCACTGAGCTCTGTGTTGCTAGCATAAAGGTGCTCCCAAAACCTGAACCTAGCTATAGATAGAAGACAGCTGAGCTGGGGCATTGCTACATTACGCATTCATGGTAGAAATATTTCATTGACTTATCTTACTGGTTTTAGTCAGATTTGCTACGGAAATGATGCTCATGCTTTCACAACATTGGCTTTTCTTGTGACCTGTTAGTCAGGTTCCAGCAAACAGAACAGAGGGACAGAGATCTCAAAGATATTATGTTCCTGAGAGTTTAAAAGTGAAACATGCTACACAAATATCCTTACTGAGGGATATCTTGCAATGCAAAATGGACTGTCTTGTTAGTCATCAAATAATCCATATGGTTCAGACTATATCCTAAATGCCCCAGCTGTAGAAAAACTTTTCATCGTTGCTCATGCCTTCCTATGAAAAGTCCACTCTAGATACCACTCTACTAACTACAAAGTATTTCACCAGACATATGTCCACTATTAATTTCTTTTGGTGTGTTTTTGTATGTGCTACCATGTGTATACTTCCTCAAGTGACAGAGTGCATGTTAGAAGTTCTAAAAACAGCTGTATTTTTCAAACATCACCTAAAAAAACCCATCAAAACTGCATCTAAGCTTTTTAAAGAAGTTATTTATTTACATCCTCAAAGCTCAAAAGAAATGTCCTTGAACTTAATTTCAGGCTTTCTTATATAAACATATAAAGAAAGAAAGGCTGATGAGACAATTCAGCCCCCTGATGAACTTGTTTGTGGAGGAAGAATAATGGTGGAAATTATTGTTCTGCTAAAGAAGAAGAGCGTAGCTACATATCCATCCTGTAGCAAAGGGCTGCTCTGTTTTAAAGTCAAGCACTTGCAAATTAGGAGATGCAGGAGTAAACATAAATTCATAAAACATTTAGATTGAAAAAGACTTCTAAGAACATCGAGTCCAGCTGTTAAATTCCTCACTTGTGTGGACAGGCACTAAACTTAATCTCATACTAAAATAGAAGCTGGGTATTTTGTTTCTATCATCCCCATTCACCTCATAGTCTCAGCTCTGCACTATGCACTGTTCAAATCCTGTGCAAATAAACTGCTATTATTTTTGTCACAGACCGTTTGGTGATAATTGTGACTTTAGTATTTAAGAACATCAAATCCACTACTGAATTAATCTTTATTATACTGCTGAGACATATGGACTTGTTAGAAGTGATAAATCTGAAATACTTATTCTCATTTACTCGATGCCAGGCACTCAGGAGATGATTTTCCAGAAGACGCAGCCTTTGGTGCAAGCTCAGAGCTCAGTGCTGGCTGCCTCCAGCTGCAGAACCGAGTGCTCATCACTTTTAGAACAGACCAAGGCTCCCAGAAAGTGGGGGCTGGTGCCTCTGTAGCGGTGTGCCTTGCATCCTGCAGCCCTAATTCCTACATCCCCTGTGGAACTCTAACTGGGGCAGGAGTCTGGCTCCCAGTGCTCAGATTACTTCTCGTAAGGCAAGCAGTTAAGGCAGTGGAGCCCACAAGAGACCTGGAAGGGAGATTGCAGTAGGGAGGTGAGGGCTACCTTATTTCTGGCAACCCCCCCAAATTTTCAATGGATACTTTGAATTCCTAATGCTAATACAGAAGCAGCTCTCCAGAATCATCCTTTTCCAGAGCCTTTTAGAGCGCAGCATCTCTCAGCGGTCTTAGGGATGCTGAGAGTCAGGGCTACACACTGCCTGGTATCCCTCCCTGCCTTGTCCCAATCTGCTTCAGTTCTTCCCATGGCTGGCTCTTTGTTCCTGTGCCTGATATTTGGAGTCCTTTCTCGCACCAGGATGGGGAGGGAGAGCAAGAGGGAAGGTCCAGCGCTGCCTTTGCTGCTGGGAGGGGAGGCCTGTGAGGCACACGGGGATGCACATGCACAGTGCAGATGCCTGTAGGAGGAACGAAGGGAATGATGTGTGCTCAGCTCAGGCAGAAGCTGAAGATAACTGTCAGACTACAACAAGGCTCCTGAGCACACGCAAGCTGGATTTTGTTTTTTAACAGAAGTCCCAAACATAGCCAAATTTGTACACATTTTCTTCAAAGGAAATGAAAGAGAGATTTTATGTGTTTTTGTCAGACAACATATGATCGCTGGTACTTATAGAACACCCTCTCTAAATGAAGCATCAAATACTTCTTTTTAGTCTTCTAAAAACTCCTCATGTTTGAGATTTAGCCCGCTGCTCTTTCACTGGAGAAATAATTGAGGCAGAAAAGGAAATTTTAGGGTCATAAAGATCCACTGTGATCTTGCTTCAATCTCATGTATAACTGGACCATCAGACATCCTTCAACAAATTCTTACCACGCAGGTCTATTAGTTTTGTTAAGAAAAACATTTTTGAAGAAAAAGTGCTCAGTGATAGAGAATCCTCTACAGGCTTTGGTAAATTATTTTGATAGTAATTTAATTGTTATTTGGATTTAATTAGCCTCAAGTTCAGTAAATTGGATCTTGCTAGAAATGTTTGTTTCTTGTCACGAAATGTTTGTTTCCTACGTAATGTAGTTACTTATTGTACGGAAGTTCTCTGTTGCTGTTCTTCATGATAACCCAAACAGTTTGAGCTCCTGCACTCTGGCTGTGGGGCTCAGTTTCACAACCCTTATACATTCTTTGCTCCAGTTATTTTCTAAGTGGGGCTGCTTCAGCTAGAAACATGCTATTTACATGGATATATCCAAAACTGTTACCATATTTTCTCCCAAGACATCACCATTCATTAGAAGCAGAAAACTTGGCACAAATGTGCTAATCACAATTAATTTAGTGAGAGCAGGCAGGTAGATTTCTGTCCTGTTGATGAGCCATCGTGGCTGGAATTCTTTTTCCAGAGCTGACCGTGCCAAAGGTGGAAACCACATAATCCTGAGACGAGCCAAGCCACTCTCCAGCCCCATCCCCTTCTTGCTTTGCTGGTGAATCTGCACCACGGTGCTGTGGCATGGAGGGGATGAGCACTCACACAGCCTTCTCACTCCCAGGCTGCCTCTTCAACAACTGTGCCACTTTGAAGCTGTGGTCTGCATAGCCCTTTCTTGTAGTTCAGGCACTGAATGCATGGTATGTGATTACATTCAGGCAGGAAATGATTCATAAAATTTAGTGAAAGGAGAGATCATTGGATAACGTAATCTGACCTCCTTTAGCTACCAAAGATATTTTTTTTTTCCTTGAATATGCCTGCATTCAACTCAACTGTTTCTATTTAATTTAAGTGTAACTTCTGTTAGGGTAAACTGCATATTACAAAAAGGCATGTAGCAGTGGTTTCAAGACAGCAGGATACATTAAATCCTTTGTACCTTGTCCCAGTGTTTAAATGTTCATGATGTTACAGATTAATGCCTAATTTCTTATTTGGATGTATCTGACTTCAGCCTCACTTTCTAAGTGCTTGCTGTGTTTCAGATTTAAGTAATTCAGTACTCATATTTTCCCCTGGAAGTACTTCACTCTAGTCAAGTCACCTAAATCTTTTTTTCTATGCAAAGAAATTTCTTCAGTCTGCAAGTATTTATTTTAGCTTCTTTCCTCTTACCAGTTTCTAACATTACTTGAAAAACACTTACATGCAAACTGTACACACTGTTCCAGCATCAGTCTTATCACATCTTTAAACAGATGTAAAACCACTTCACTTAGGTTAGCATCTGCCTTTGCCACAGCCCCTCCCTGGCAGCTCAAACTATGGATTGTATTCATTTTTCACTGTGATCCCTAATTCCTTTCAAGAATCACTCACATTTCAGGATGCAGTCCCTATTCAGTATCAATGACGTGCATTCCCTATTCTGAGATGCAAGTGTCTGCATTTGGCTGTATTAAAATACATTGTGAATAAAAAGAAACAGCCTGCTGGGCACTCCAGATTGCTCTGTTTCATCGTGTCTTCAGCATTATTTATCAATCTTCTAAATTTTTATAACTTTGTAAATATTATCACCAATGAGTTTGTATTGAAATTGATGTCTGTATGGTCTTTATAAAACTTTTTTCTATTTAGCAGTGATTTCTCTATGACTACTTTTCCTTTTATTCTGTCACTTGACAGATTATTTTCTTGTAGAAACTGTGCACTGTAATGTTTTGTTGTGGCTTTTCAAAAGCAGAATGTTGTGCTGCTAACTTAAGTTACTAACTAATATGACTGAACTCCTCTGTCAGCTAGAGGTGATAACTTCTCAGCGAGCTAGTTTCACTCCAAAGAGCATGATATTCCATAGAATTCTGTTAAGTGATATAATTCATTTTTCTTATCAGCTTCTCTGGTATTTCGCTTGGGATGGATGTCAGTCTTGCCATCCAGTGGATAGCTGGATCATTATGTTTCCCTTCTCTGAATATTATAATATACAGCTATCTTTCAGTTATCCTTCAGCTTTCCCCAGTGTTTAGAGATTCATTGTGAATGCCAATAGTGATTACAAGCATCTGAAAGAAGCAAATTATTATGGTCCACATCTATCCTTTTCTAGCAATTGTGATCCTTTTGGTCCCAGCTCTCCTCCTCCTGAAGCTCCTCAAGCTTGTAAGACCCTTTTCTTTCTGCTGGAGTGGTGGAAGATTGCTTCTTTGGGTCCATTTTCATCCTACCTCAAACATGTAGAGAGAATGTGAGGGCTCTCAAGCATTACAGAGAGAAAGCAAAGAGCACAGCTGTTCTGAACGGCTGAGTGCTGTCCACCCAGGATCTTCCTGTTTCCCAGCCACATGAGACAGGTGGGCTGGCAGGGGAAGGAGCCCCCAGCCTCCTCAGTGGTGGAGATGGGCTGTTCTGTCCTAAGGTTGGAGAGAAGAGCTCACAGGTGATCAGAAGAAAACACAGTCCAGGTAGGACTGTGAATACATGCTCTTCTTCAGTTTCTAAAATAGATGTTTTCATGGTTTATGGATCTGTGCAGCTCAACAAATTCAAGTGCTGTTTTCAGACATGTTTTTAGGACCATTAGCCATGAACCTTCTGACTCTCTCTTTATTCCTGTCCATGCATTCTCAGACTCAGTTTAACCACGTGCCACTACCGGCATTAGTGGTAGTGGCAGTAGCACCTCTTGGTTGTATGTGTATCTAGGACATTGGTGTTCAGTTGCTGGGGCAGTGCTTCATACCATGTTGCTGTGGTAACCCTTTGTTCTAATTCTGTAGAAAGTTCCTGTTGAAAGCCTGAAGAGTTCATGGCTTATTCTTGTTTGATGGGAGTGCATGATTCTCCTTCTTTTCAGAGACTAGAAATAAATCTGTAGAGCACTCTTGCCTTTTATACAATTCTAACATAAAGCCACCTCCATCTAATTAGAACTGCACACACTTTTTAGAATTATTTTCTTCATAATATTCTTCTAAACAGCACACTGTCTTTTGTCTTTAGCACTGTGATTTGTGAATTTTCCTTTGGGACTTTATCTTTCCTAACTGGCATTTTGCACTCCATAAATTCTAGCTCATATTGTTTGCTATTTATTTCCTGGTTTTCAGTTTGAATGCTGAGGTCTTTGTAGTTATTTCTATTTGCTGTCACATACTAATCAACTGATCCAGAATGGGTTTTAAAACAAAGTCGCCCTTTTGGGAAATTGAATGAACTCTTAACTTTCTGTTTTCAGTTGATTTATGCTGTTGAAGCCTTTCTCCTCCTTCTAACTTTGCTCATGAGGGCAAGAGAAGGGAAGTCTAGCATGTGACACTGTTTTGAAACATGATCTATGAGTCACAGATTCATATTATGGACAGGAAGGAATCAGAACATGAAAATATTACAATATTGTATTAGGTTTGCCCTGCAAGGATTTGGCAGTGGGGGTCTACAGGGGTGGCTTCTGTGAGAAGCTGCTGGAAGCTTCCCCTGTGTCCAGGATGTCCATGGCAGACTTGCCACCGGCCAGGGCTGTGATGGCAGCACCTTTGGGATAACTTGTTTATGAAGGGGGAAAAGAGCCTGCACAACTGCACCTGCAGTCAGAGAGAGGAGTGAGAATATGTGAGAGCAGCAGCCCTGCAGGCATCAGGGTCAGTGAAGAAGGAGCTGGAGGAGGTGATCCAGGCACCAGAGCAGACTCCCCGGCAGTCCATGGTGCAACCCATGGTGAGCCAGCTGTGTCCCTGCAGCCCATGGAGGACCCCACTCCACAACAAGTGGGTGCCTGAAGGAGCCTGTGACCCCACGGGAAGCCCGTGCTGGAGCAGGGTCCTGGCAGGACCTGTGGACCCATGGAGAGAGGACCCTACACTGGAGCAGGTTTGCTGGCAGGACTTGTGATCCCAAGGAGCACCCATGCTGGAGCAGCCTGCTCCTGAGGGACTGGGTCCTGTGGAAGGGACCTTGCTGGGGCAGCTTGTGAAGAACTGCAGCCCGTGGGAAGGACTCTTGTTGGAGAAGTTAATGAGAGAGTGTGGGGAGTCCTTCCCCTGAGAGGGAGGGAGTGGCAGAGTGCAATGAATGGACCACAGACTCCATTCCCCATTCCCTTGTTCTGCTGCAGGGGGAGGAGGTAGAGAAAATGCAGTGAAGTTGAGCCTCAGAAGAAGGGAGGGGTGTGGGAAAGATATTTTTGAGATTTGGGTTTATTTCTCATTACCCTGCTCTGATTTGACTGGTAATAAATTAAACTGATTTCCCCTACTTCAGTCTATTTTGTCTGTGAAAGTAGATGGTGAGGGATCTCTCCCTTTCCTTATCTCAACTCATGAGCCTTTTGTTTGATTTTCTCTCCCTTGTCCTGCTAAGGAGGGGAGTGGTAGAGTGGGTTTGGTGGGTACCTGGCATCCAAACAGTGTCAATCACCACAATCACAAAGAAATTATCTTTAAATATAAGGTCTCAGAAGAAACTGCAGTTCTTTTGGCATCTCCACACCATTTTAGCTTCCAACTAAAGGAGAAAACCTGTGAGAGTAGATGTAACCTTAAAAACTGGCCAACTGTTAAAAAAAAAAAAGAACTTGCAGATTAAACCAAATTAACAAGGTCTTTGAAGGCGGCAAGAAGGTTTTATCTAAGCAAAGGCTATGGCACAATCTTAACCTGCAGCAGTGCTTATTGTACTGTATCAAATCTCTCATCAACTTTGGACAGGCAGTTCACCCATCTGACACCACAGGAAATCATTCCAGTAATAGTGAAAAATATGGTTCTATTTCTGAAAGAATTTAATGCCTGACACTGCACCAACTGGAGAATGACTGGTGTTTCCACCATAACCTGCACTTGAGAGAAGGCAAGTAGTCTGATCTCTATATTATGCATAATTTCAGAATGAATTCTCAGAATGAGAGAACAAATAACAGCTGTAGTTAGTTGGAGTAAAAATGGAATGTAGATATAAATAATTTTGACAAAGTAACCTGATATTTGTCTGTTGACACAATAACTGATTTTCCAGATGAGGGAAACACAGTAGACCTAAGGTATCTCAATTTAGCAAAGGATGCTGTGCTTGCATGTATGAAATACATTTTAGATTTTGCTTAATAAACTGGGCTCAATTCTGTTCTCCTAAAATGATAGGAAGAAAAAACAGTTTGTAACATGAGAGGGAAATAAAAGAGTTTGGGTTGTCCCAGAATAGAAAAATGAAGGCTGACTGAAGATATGACTGATATTTAAAAATATGCCAATGAGTAAACACAATGGAGGAGGAAGAGCTATTTAAACTAAAAGACAATGTTGGCAGAAGAACAAATGGGCATAAAATGACCATGAACAAATTTAAGCTGGAAGGCGAGAGGTTTCTAGTTATCAGAAAGCTGTCTTTCAATGAAGAAGAAAGCCCTTCTAAACGGTTTTTAAATTAAGCTCAGTAAGTTTATTATTTGCTTTACATGACACACACGTTCACCAGCATGGGATTTGACTCTGTGACATAGAAGTCCCCTTTCATTTTATATCTTACACAAAGCAGCAATTACTCTTGAGATATACTAACCTCTCTGGCAGCATGCACTCACTGTTAAACAGCACTCAGCATGACTAAAATATTATTTCAGACAGAAAAACAAGAGACTTTGATATTCAGCTAATCTCCAGAAGATTTAAACAGACTGAATGCAAAGACTTTTTCCCATCCTGCAATGTCTCTAAGGCTAACATACTCAAATAAATCAATAAGACCAAGTTTTGTGTGAAAATTGTCACCTCAGTCAGCGCTGCATTGGGTCCTAGTGCTAACCACAAAACCGTGTGTCACATGTTGAGCTGCCAACAGCCATATTTCCAGCCTTGAAAAATGAGGATGTGAGGATCTGGAGAAATGCTGATTTGAATAATTGCAACCTACTAGTCACAATGTCAGTAATGGAGATAATATTCCTGTGTATTTTAAAAGCTGTGAAATCCTCCCCGCAGATGACGGGTAGTATTATTCATTCTTATTTGTTTAGCTGAATTTAGAAATGAGCCTGGAAGGAAAAAAAAAAATGGATATCCAGTAAACAGGATATATTTTATACCCATTTTCTATCATGCATAGTATACTTAATTGGAAAAAAATGAAAATTGAACATAAACATCAATATTCTAATGATATTAGGGTAGGAAATTGGAATAAGCTGTAAGCATCTATCTTAACTAATGCCACCATGCTTTTTAGTGTTGCTGAATGTCACACTCAAGGAAAAAACATTTTCCTTGGTGGAACTTTCTCAGTGCTGTCATTTTGTACAGCAGTCTGAAACACAGAAATCTCCAAACTAAGAAACCTATTCCTTTTGTTTTTCAGTGTCAAAGCCATGATTCCTCCGGGGGAATGCCTGTATGCTGGGAGGAAAAGGAGGAAACCCATTCAAAAACAGTTAAGTATCATATTCATCAGGAGGGCTCTCCATCCAAACATACGGGCTGGAAATGAGGTGGAAGAATGGTTCCCATCCTTCTGTGGTCCACTGACACAGGGGAGACCTAATCTTCTTCTCTTCAATAAGGAACCCCTGGCCGGGAGGCTGGCTCTTCATGGATAAGATGTCTCCAGAAAGGATGCCAAGCCTGGCTCAAACCATCCTTACCCATGGCTAGGTGTCCCAGGAGGAGGCCAGTGGTGGTTGTGGTGGGTACCGCGGTGCTGCCATGGAGAGTGGAGAGGGACAGTGTCCTTTCATAGGCAGAACACCCTGGTGGGCTAAATGTCAGCTGGGCAGTGGGTCGGAGGGGTGGCTGCCACCTTTGTGCTTCCATGCTCCGTGCTGCCTGTTGAAAGAGCTTTTTGAGAAGCCGTGTGTTGAGTGGCACCAGAGCACTGGCATTGCACTCCCCCCTTCCCCTTTCCTGGGCTTAGCCTAGCGTGGGGCATTGCTGAGTCCAACATGTGCGAGCTGGGAAAGTGGGTCAGTTCAGCCAACTGAAAGAGCAGACTGGTGAGTCACTTTTTGCATATAGAACACATAATTTTCAGGCTTCTATTTACTATGGGATCACTTTCATTAGGAGAAAAATGGGAGAGAGGAATTGTGTATACGAAGGCAAAGCAGGAAAAGAAGAAGTACAATGGAAATTTGTTACTACAAGACGCTTGAAATGGGAGGGGGAAGGAAAAGGTTGCTATCACTCAAATGTAAATGAGTTCCAGATGCCATAAACCGATCTGTGAAATAAAGCTTTTTAATGTAATCATCCCACATTTTCTGTGTTACACTTGATTATATGATTATGAAACGCACATTTTTACTGTGTTAAAATTATGAACTGGCACTGGTGGCCTTCACACACAATTTAAGGATGAGAAGGTAACTAAAATAGATTTCCCTATTTTCAGTTTTCAGAAGTTCTAAAAATAACCTACTTGGCTTAAAATTGTTCATACTGGTCTAAAGTCAAAGGGGAGTTTCTCTGAATGTTTTAATGACATCTGTTGATATTGTTTGGATTTTTGGGCAGTATTTACTCATGAACCACTTGTTCCCACTTAAAAAATTGTTTCTTTTAGTATAAAATGTATCATATTTCAATAGACAAAGATAATGAAATTATTCTTCCTGCAAAAATCCCGAGTGTTGAATTCAAAATGTGTGTGAGATTTCTGCACTACTCTTTCAGTATGGATGTAGATATTTGATTTTATAACAACTGCAAGAGGGATGGAACATTTCCAGTACATTAAATTACCTCTGTGCAGAACTGTTTATGGATCATTACTTTTGTGTGAAAGGACGGAGGCTTTCAGTTGCTTTGAGAAACCTTAAGATTATGTTTGGAGTTTACATGCTAGCTAGAACTCCTCTCAAAGACCACTTATAGATAAATGCAATGGCTAAGAAAACTACCTGCTACCAAATCACAGAAATTACCTCATTAGCCTTTTTTGAAGTTCTGGCTTTAATACCCTCTGAAGCAAATTCTCACTTTACACAACCGAGTTTTCTTGGGAACCTTTGCAGCTAATGTTGCCTTGAAAATAGCTTTTCTATGATGTTGCAGTGCAGGTACCTGAGTATGAACTTATCAACCCAGAACAATTTTGATTAAGAAACATGGTCTAAAGCAAAAGGAACTGTTTGAATTGTTAGAATACTGAACTCCCACACTGGAGACAGCACTCCATTTTCTGTGGTTAGTTACTTACCGCTTGCTGGGGATGATTTTTCAGTTCCTAGCAACACTGGTCTCTTCCTCAAACCTTATCTGTTTGTGGGCTTGGTCTCTGGTGAGCCTTTCCTGTGCCTATTCCCTCACTTGGGGACTTTCTTCTAAAGAGGCTCTGAGTGCCCCAGGCTGACAGAGCTCCTTTCCTGGTCTGTGTTTTTCAGTCCTGCTGCTCTTACTGACATTTCAGGACTCTGACATTACTGTTATGCTGCCTTGAGTAATTTATCCGGAATTCAGAAGAATAGACAAAGGCTATTAATTGAGCAGCATATTTAACCATTATTTTAATCCATGTTGTAGCATCTGTGTTACAGCTTTTTCCTCCTGTTTGATAGCACAGAGCTTTCTCCTCCACAGCCTTCTTGTACTTTCCCCCCATCACTCTGCCAATGAATCAAGGTAGATACTGACACCTGTTCTGGAAGGAGTATTTGTTCAGGTTGTAAAACCTGATTTTTCACAGGAAATAAAATTGATGGGTACTCTTTAGGCAGTCCTCTCTTTTTAATGTAAGTAGTCTCTAGAATTTACCTTTCTTTTAACAAAAGGATAAGTGAACTCAGGTGCCTCCTTGTGAGGAAGATACATGTATTTCAGTAGGTATTCATGGATTAGTGGTTTCAAAGGTCAGAATTTAAAGGACAGAGGTGCAGCTTTCCCCTCTGCAGAACAACTGGGCCATTTATATCTCCCCATACTCAGTGCATCCCAGGAAGCCAACTGTCTGACTCTACATAATCTTTTCATGACTAGACTGTCAACCAGGTGGTGATCCTACAGCTCTGGCTTTTATGTCACAATATCACAGAATGGTATTATTCATTATGTTCATGAATGTTTTTCAAGCACAGAAATTTTATTCTGAGGTGGTTTTACAGAACAGTGATGAAAATGTATAAAAAAGGTCCATGGGAGAATACAGAGACCCACAAGACTGTGGAAGAATGTGTGGAAAATTTTACTGGGAGGAGCTAATATGTTTCAGTCTTGATTTCTACAGAGAACTAGCAGAGACTACCTTCAGCAGGTTGCCATTCTTCAGATAACATATAAGGTTCAGGTTCTACTTTGATACATGCAAGAAAATTTAAAAAAACGTAGCTGTTTTCCTTTTGTACCCAAAATCTCCCAAACAAGCTACAAGATTAAATGTGATTGACACTAAAGAATTTTAGCATTTATGGACACAGTTCAAACACCTGGAGCTCAGGCAGATTGAAAATTTTCCATCAGATATGCTTTTTGGCCAGGCAGCTGGCATTTTGACTAAAGGAAACGTTTTCTACCAAGTGTTTATTTCCTGTGGAAATCTAACATTTTACTGGTAATTCAAGCATCTGGAAATTAAAGAGATCTTGTCTTTAACCACAAGCTAAAATCACTGTGTTGAAATTAATACTTAAAAGTGCTAAGGCAAAGCTTCAGGACAGTTACCATTTGAGAACTTCAACCTCTTCCTCATCTCAAACCCTGGCATCTTGTAAAACTCTTTCCCTCTACAAAACATTTATTGTAATGTTTTACAGCTCTTTAAAGACTACTACACCTGCCCTAGCTCTGAGTGTATCCATAACTGCTCCAGACCTCTCTCCTGCTTCCTGGTTCTCAATTTAAGACCCTTTGTGGCATGGCCCTTCCTCTTACTTGGTACCGCACTATCCCTCGTCTCATCTGCTCTGCTGGTGTTATGTCTTCTTGACCACTAGTTCTGCTTCCACCTTTCCTTGCTGTGAAGACACAGGAGATACAGAAGGTGGCAAAGGGCCACCTTTCCCTTCAAGCAGCTTTCTCTCATTCTGTCCTTTTGGCTCATAGGAGATACACACAGATGTGTGTGTATGTCAACATCCACACATACATGGCTGCCACTGGAGCTCAGCTCTTCCAGGATTCCTACACAATGTCCAAGCACAGCTCAGTGACTGAGGGTGCTGGTCAGTACACTCATGATAATCATCTGTTGTTACTTTGCTCTCAGCCTATCTGTTGCATCTCATGGTCTCTCTTCCCTTTCCCCTCTTACTGAAAGCTTGCTGTCATGGTAAATGATTAGACCTTTCTCCACTCAGGTCTTTGGCTGGTTTAACACTTCGACAAACTAATAAAAACTCATTCAGAGTGAAATTTTCATTAACAGGGTAGGGTTCTGAAGAGGGTAGGGAACAGCAGACAGAGTTGTAGCTGCAGGAAATTCCTCTGCCAGCTCACCAAACTGGTTTGCACTAGTGGCAGTCTGTGTCGTGGGCACACTGAATCACTAATGCCAAAATGGCTCAATGCCTTGTGTACCACCAGAACAGAAAATGTTCTCTGCATCAGCTCCCACTGCACAGGGACTGCTAATGTGGGTCCTGCACAGGTACAAGTACTTGTTACTACTGGGCAGTTTAACAATGTGAAGAAAGAAAAGGCAGATTTATTGCTTTCATTACACGTGCTCCTGAACTATAGCAGTGTTGTATGGAAAGCAGAGTAAATGAGTGATCATCAAGTGACCCCTATGTCTCTGTTTACAGTTTGACAATCCTGAGTTTAACATGAACACAACAAGCACCATCTACTTTCAGCTCAAAATAAAGGCTAGAATTTTCATTTACCTCAAAGCAGCCCACTGAAGATTTTCCTTTCCTGTACCTTTCTGTTTATGGCTAGCTAACTGAGCCTTTCCATGGAACTCACATTGTTTAAAATCACATCCACTTGGCACCTTACTACCATTTACATCAAACCCCTGTTTGTTTGGATTCACTCCCTTACTGAATCATTTCCTTGAGTTTTCAGGAAGACTCTGTCCTGAACTTTCTCCCATAGTCTCTTTGCACCATTCCCTGACATCTCCAGAAAACTATTCCTTGCACTCAGTACAAAGGCAGACCACCTGATTGCTTCAAACCATTCCTCTCTGGCATAGAGCAGTCACTATTTTAGGTGGTAAATAGGCTTGAACAACTTCTATTTCTATTTCATATTACTCTTGACAATTTTTACCTCTTGAACTCATCAGTTTAATTTTCCTTATTGGAATTAATTTCTTCTGTCCTACATTGCTCCCTTGCTTCAGCTGGTTTGTCAGATGTAAAGACTGATTAACAAAAGCTTATGTTCTTTACCTTCTGCTCAGATATAGGCTATGTTCCCAAAAAATTACTGCCCTTCATAGATCAGACAGCTGTTTGGTGTCATAGGATGGTTGGGCCTCAAGGTTTACTGCAAAAAATAGTTAGCTCGGAAAAAGTAAAAAACACTATTCCTTCTTTGTAGATTCCATTATTTGTTCACGTATTTCCTCTCTCTGATACAGGAAAGTCATTAAGTTATCCCAATCAGCAAAATTTTCTCCATGTCTTAGGAAGCAAATCATTGTGTTGTTAAAGAACCACATATTAGTATTGGAAATTTTGAATGAAATAGCAGAAATTAAGTATTTTCAATGAAACCTACCTCAAATGTTTTTCTGTCCATTCTGTCCACTGATGCTGTTCCCCTGAAGTAAGCTTCTCAAAAGTAGCAATGAATTTTTCATACCTGATTTGCTTTAAGAGGTTTTCAGTTAGCAGCAGAACACAAACAAAATTTCTCATCAAAAAACTGATCTTTTTTTTTACTAATTCCGAGCACAATTTTTTTACAATGGCAACTGCAATGAAAAATTTATACTGTTGTAATTTAGCACCTTATCCACCTTGTGAAATGGTAATTCTCAAAATTAAACTTTTAATTGAAAAATGCAGTAAATGTGTGTAACATGAAAACACAGTAGTAAAGTGTGACAAATAATTAGCTTTTACTCTCATTGTTCACTGGAACATCAGCTAGCTACTTAAGATTATGATTGTTGGATTCATTGAGGTGAAAGTAGAAACTGTTAGCACAACCATAGTTTTCTTACTTGTTGTTTCCCCTTCCTGAGCATCCATGTATGGCTCCAGTCCCATAGCTCATATCTGGATAATGCAGTTGGCTAGTGCTGGGTCCAGCAAAAGCTGGCTACTGAAAGGAACCACCTTCTCAACCTCCCACTCAGGTCTCCTTGCTTAATGGACAGGTCTGTGCTTCAGCACTGAGCACTCCACTGTCATGCTGGAAATAAGGTCCCCATTTCTGTGTGCAAATGCACCAGCTTCTCCTTTACTCCCTCTTGAGAACACCCTACACTTTCTCTGGGAATATCTGTGGACATTCCAAAATTGAGATTCCTCACTTGTGATGTATTTCATCTAAATGAATTTTCACAACAGCTATTCTAGGTTCTCTAGTACTGTCCATTACATAAGAGGAGCACAAAATGGGGATGGACTTGCTTGGCCTAGAAAGCTGAGTAACTTTAATCTCTGTGTTTTGTGAGGAATATCAATCTTCTTAAGAAACCAAATTCTTATATTTGTTATTCATGAGGTAGAAAGGTAAAACTGAGAATGTACACAGGAATTTTGAGCTTGAGGAAAGAATCTCTCTTCACCTTGCCTTCCATACTTTTTAAACTCATGTCTAAAGACAGAGTTTTATCTTAATTATCTCCTAACCCACAGGTTAACTTTGAGTCATTAAATTGAGGGAACTATGGGAAAGATGTTTTGAATGAATACAGCAGGTATTGAACAGGTTCATGCATTAGTCCTGGTAATTTTCCCCTGCTGCTCTGCCCCTCATTTTTACAACAAACATGAGAAATTTTTTTCCTGGTATTGACTAGAACATGAAGACACCCACTTCCCTAAGGTGAGAGGTCCTGAGTAAGAGCTCTTCACTTTAGGCCTGATACAAAAAGAGATGACAAAGCCTGTGTCTTTGCACCATGGCAAATGCAGAATGGTAAATCTCTTTTTGTCAGAGGACAGAGACTTTAAATATTTTCATAGAAGCTAAACAAAAGTATTCCTGTTATCAATTAATTGCATGCAGCATCTCAATCTCAGGAAGTAAAACAGGTAATCGAAAATGTGTTCTCCACCACAGAAGGCCTGCAGTTGGGAACGAGAAATCCAATCCTTCGAAGAGACACCGAGACCGCCTGAATGCGGAGCTGGACCATCTGGCCAGCCTCCTTCCTTTTCCACCTGACATCGTATCAAAGCTGGACAAACTTTCCGTCTTGCGCCTTAGTGTCAGCTATCTCCGAGTCAAAAGTTTCTTTCAAGGTAGGTTTCCTTAAGATCTCAGCATCCTGTTAAAAGTATCCTTCTAATTTATTGCTGCTGCTTTGTACTAATCCTGAGTAAAAGTAACAAATAGTTTTATATTGATAAAGGCAGAGGAGAAAAAAGATCTATTATTGAACTTATTTGTTCATGGGATGTTGCATTGGAAATTTCATTCATTTTCTTTTATGTAGTTTGTGTGTTTTTCACCAAATAGTGGGATAACAGTCTTTCATCAGCAGGCTTTAGAAAATGGGAAAACATAACTGTAAAATCACTAAACTGGGAAAGAAACTTGGGGCAAATGTAATACCTGTTAATAGTTTGAATTCTCTATTTGAAGCTATTATTATGAAAGTTCAAAATGCCTTTTTAAGTACAATGTGAAAGTCAGCCAACTACTGTATTACCTATGTTTGCTGTAAGCCAGAAGGAAATGGTTTCATCTGAAAAGCCAAAATGATCACTGTCTTTCAGGGTAAGAGAGACTCAAAGTTTAAAGTGCTGAGTAGAGCTGTACTAGGCTACGCTTCATTTGTAAAGTTGTCTGGCACCCCACAAAGTGAAAGCTAAATATGCATTTTCAGATGTACATAAAATGAATTCTTCCAAATTTGAAGATATTTTGAGTTTCTTCTGCTGCTGAGAAGTTCACAGGAGCAAAATCCAGATGAGTGGTTTAATAATGGAGATTCCCTCTACAGTTGTTTTCAAAAAAAAGGAAAAAATGTCCAGTGTATGAAGGAGTATAGTTGACCAAAACTTATAGGTGGACTGCAGAGATAAATAGAAATATTTTTATGGGCATTATTTTTCCTTTATTTTCTTCCCATTACTACTCCTTATGATACACAGTATATATATAAAATATTACGAGTGCACATATATATATATATATATATATATATATATATATATATAATTTATTTTTTATTTTCTTTAACCAACGAATAGTATCTGTTGGTTGCCTTCTTGCTTTTAAAATGCATTTTAGTATAAAAGAAATGCCAATTTGAAGAGACTTTGTCAGGCTGCAGGGCATTTTACAAGGCTGACATGAGATTACAAAGGGTGATATCACTGATAGCAGGAGCCTCCCGTGTCAGCTGTGGCAGGTGGTTGCGCAGGCTCCAGCATCCTGCAGTTTACAGAGTGCCTCTCTTTCCCTTTAAACACATACCTGAGTGTTATGGTCTCTTCCTCTAAGCATGACTTTCATTTCTCTTGCATCCACAAGCAGTTAAATCTCTTCAGCTGCCTTTACTACCCTTCTGGAGTTTCTAAGATCCACTGTCTCCTTTTCTTAAAGGGATGAGATAAAAGGAAAACAAGTAAATCCAGGCTGCATTATGTTGAAATGTTCCGTGTTCCATGTTTTGAGAGATTTCATTTAATTTAATCCCCAAATTACCTAATTGAACACATAGTTTGTGTTCCCTTCATTCTTATTTTTAAATGTTTACATCATGAAACTAAGGTTACAGAAAACAGTGTTTATAGTAAAGGAAGGAAACTACACGCCATTTTAAGACAAGAGGGCAGGCTGGAGCTTCAGAAGGGTGGAGTGGAGGAGAGGTGAGCTGTGGAAACTGAGCTGCCTGAGGAATGGTTGCAAATGTTTGTGTAAGGGCAGAATCTGCCACATCCCTCATGAACATCACGATCTACTTGTAATTATGAAGAAAAAAGGCAGAATCTGTTTGTTTGGGGGTTTTTTAAAGGAAAAGTTTTGGTAGCAAGTCACCTAAAAAAGCAAACAAACATATTCATCCCAGTGTTTCAATCTTTGTTGTGATGAAAGAGAAGAACAGAAATGGATTTCTGTTTGTGGCTTTTTAAATCAAAGGGTGGCACTAAATTGGAAGCTTATAAGCATTCTGAGGACAGAGAACAGACCAGTGGCATACAGAGATGTTAGAAAATTGGATAAAAAAATGTATCTGGAAAACTGGCTTAGTAAATCTGTACTAATTCACTCAGGGAAAATTAATCCAAAGAAACTGGTGCTCAATAGAAAAGACAAACCTGGAAAAGAGAACATAAAAACAATAATTGAAGAGGGACAGTGGTCAGCAAGTTATTCTGTGCCTGTAATACAATATGTTGACATAAACAAGAAAGCTAAGTGTGGATTTTGGTCTGTTTGCCCAGAGGCAGCATGTCACTACCCAGGAAGGTTATAATCCCTCTCTGCATGAGACCGTCGTGACTCCATCTGGAATAGAGCTTTCTGTTGTGGGCATCTCTTGGTCACAAGGGCATTAGTACATATTAAAGGGTTTGGAACAAACACAGACAAGAAGTGACTATAAAGTTGCATGGGCAAAAAAAAGTCAAATAAAAAAACCCCAAACAACCCCCAAAAACTAAAGTTAGCTCAAATGTGTACAATTTATATTCTCCGGCTGTTTGTCTTCATAGGAGAAAAAGATGACAAGGGAAAGAATTGCTCAGGATATTTTAGAGTGGCACGATGGAGGAACCAAGGAATGATATTGCCCAAGATGAAATCTGGCTTGAATATCAGGGAAAACATATCTGTAATGAGTTCTGTTCAGCTATCCAATATTCCTAAAGTGAATGCAGTGCAGATTCAGTACATTTGATTTTGTAGTGTGTGACAGACAGTACAGTGCATCTTCTGTTTAAAAAAACTGTTCTCTGAGTTTTGAGGATTTCAGGTTTTTAAAACATGCTTTTAAGAATATTGTTTGCCATTTTAAAAAGTAAATGAGTAGTGCTGCTTGACACGTAAGTTCATATGTAACATTGCATGCTCAACACGTAACAGGTCAGCAATTCCCATGCCAGTTACAGTGGCACACCTTCAGCAATGCCAGCAGTTTCTGGGCACACTCATTTATTTACCACTAGGTGTCCTTTTAGTAGCTACTCTGCCGTAGTCAGTGCCAGCACAAACCTATTCATGAAGATCAATAGCCACCTGGAGGGAGTTACCTCACCATACTGACTTCAAGTGTGAAAATGGTTTTGCAGAGAACTTGGTATTAATGCATAGAGAACATCCATCAGTAATTTATTCCCATTTTAGTGACCATTAGAGGTTAGCACCCTGAAGCATATGGCCTGTTCATCTTACTTGAGTTGTTTAAGCAAAGGCCTGGTTCCTTTCTAATATTTAGACCTGGTGGTTGAGACAGATATTCCTAGGATTCAGTTTAAGTCATTTTGGTGAATTCCCTCCCTCATTCTTAGAAATGTTTTCCTTTTGCTTCAGAACAATTCATCTGTCTACTTGTTTAAGATTCTTCATATCTCTGTTATCAGTTGGCAGAGGCTCTATTAATAGCCCCTCTCCCCCCAAGCTATAGCATTTAGTCATTTTGCATTTTCCTGATAAGCACTTCAAAACGGCTTGCAGCAATAACCTTCCAATCTCACTGGATCTCGTGTGTGAGGTAGCTGGGTCTGAACCAGGCTTAGACCTCACTGAGACATCAACTGCTTCAGGAAACTGTGACTGTCTTTTGGCCCTGACAAGGATTTGCTTTGGGTGGGGCTCCTGTGAGCATGGAGTGGCACTTAGTGTCTGGGACCACTTGAGTTTGCTGGGCCTCTGTCTTGGACATGTTCCATCTCAGTTAATTGTAGTCTCTCTTCCTTTGCCACCCTTGACAATACATCATCCTCCAGTACTTCTTATTTCTCAGTTTTTCCACTGGAGAGGAAATGGTGGTCTTACTCCACTTCAAAATCAACCCCATTTTGTTGTTTCTTCAACTTGTTCTACCTTTTACCTAGTACAGGTAATGATTTAGTAAATAAATATCAGAAGAATAGCACCTTGTCCTTTTAGCAGCTCAGGTCCTTTCTGAGAGAGAGCTAACTTATGTTTCCCAGTCTTAGTAAGGAAACCAGCTCCAACAATTTAGATAGACCAACACAGTTACAACTAGGGCTATATAGCTCCTCCTCTTTCAGTTCTTAGTGTAGCTAACCTTGTATCTATAGGCCACTCTAACTTTTCTTTCGACATCTTATTCATTAATGTTAGACCTTTTAGCCATAATCATTCCTGATAAATGATAGTTGATGTTGAGTATAGCCTTAGATGGGAAATGTAGAGACCTCAATATGGATCAGTTTTTAAATTTTAAATCCTTTACTACATAATTTATATAAAGCATAATTTAATTCAATAGCTTGTTATTTTGCCCATCTGGACATTTTTTGCATACACACATATACACACGCAAAAGCAGAGACATGCATGCATGCACAGAAGCAGTGTCTTCCCAGCAAAAATTTCCCTCATGTATTTTGAATCTCTGTGTTTACTTCAGACTTCAGTGCCTTCTCTGTATTTATTTACTTCCAGACTTCATTTGATTTTGAAAGCTAAAAATCTGATAGATTTATGGATGACTAAATATGGACTGTAGAGAGTCACAGATGAACTCTGTGAATAAATATCTGAAAAGTTTCTGTAAGTTTTATATTTAAACTGCAATCCAGACCTTTGCAAAATTAGTGACAGCCAAGCATGGAGATATGTTTTTTGACCTGTGTTAGACTAAAGTTATATATGGATTGTAAACTGAATTACAATAAAGTTTGAGAAATTTGTCTACAAATGTTAGTTCATCTGTTTCCATGTAGAATTAAAAATTTTAGGAAACAAGCCTGTAGTGAACCTTCCTGAGTAAAGAATAAGCTATACCTTAACCTGAGGGTCATTGTCTAATATGTTTGCAAATCTGCAACATGGCTGATTTAATACCTTCCTTTACAATCCCTAAAATCCAAGCTGAAAGTTTCCTATTTCAGTTTAAGCTCCACTTCTGTAAAAAAAGAAATTGTTTCTATTTCTTGTGGCATCTCAGCTTTTACAACCATGAAAGTGATTCTAGCAGATGAAAGCAAAAAAGAGGCAATAAACACTGAACTATTTTGTTTTCATTGTCTGTAGCTCCCCTTCTGCTGAGTAGCAGAAAACTATTTTCCCAATCTTGTATGGTTAAAGGGCTTCCAGCATGATTTTTATAACCTTCCCTTCCTTGCTACATCTGATACTATATATTGGCTTTTCTGTTTCTCTTCTTATACATTTGTCCTTTATTTATTCATTTTTAAAAGAGATTTTCAGTGAGCTTCCAGTCACTGAAGAACTCAAGATTTTGTTAAAGTGTTTTTTTCTTACATTTCCCATTCTTCACTGCTGTTTACACTTATCTCCAGTATACTGGATGTTGAAAAAACATCCATCTTCTATTTCCCTTAGATATGTGTCCTCTGAGATTTTTCCAGGCGTAATGAAATCTCCCTCCTCTTGGTCCTCTGTCTTCCAGTGCTGTGGCTTGGATTGCTGCTACTGCAAGAACCATTCCAGGATTTCCTGGTCACTTTCACCAAGCAGCTGTATCTTCTTCTAACCCATTTCTCCCCTTCAGTTAAAACTCTTATATACATACACACACACACACACACACACATATATGTTTTAATTGATTTTTAATGGTTTTTATATATATATATATATATAAACTTAATGGGTTCTATACCTTTTTTAATGGTATAGACCATTTTTAATGCTTTATATATATATATGTATACAATTTTTTTTAGGTTTGTCATTTATTTTTTTCTCTTTTCTGAGGGAAGCAGATTTTCTCAGGGTAGCACACACTGTGTGGTTTCTGTCTTTATTCTGATTTAGCATTTATGTTAGTGGGTCATTTCCTTTTATTTGTCTATGTGTTTGGTGTGATCCAATTCCCATCAATGCTTACCTTTAATGGAAATTGAATTTATCCCTTTTAAGAAGAAAGCAACAAAGGATTCCTCCCAGCTGGCCTGATTTTCAATATCCTCAATTATTTGCAATGTGTTCCAGCTTTGTTCTCCTCCTACAGTGTCCATGGCTGCTACTCTCCTAGGTCAGAAGCATAATACTGTGATTGAGATTCCTCAGGTTCATTCATTAGATCCTTTAGGCTATTATTTCTTGCAATATTTGAATGTTTAGTGCTGCAGCCCCCGCTGCAGACCTGTTTCTGGTGTGATATGCATGACACTCCAGCAGCACAAAAAATTAAGGTCTTAAAACCCGGGATGAGTAAGGAAGTGCAGAGTGATTTTGCTTTCATTGCATAATCTGCAATGTAATACTACCCAACAATGCTGTAGGAGTGCTGCTTACCTGAACAAAAGTTCCTGGTCTGAGGATCTTAGGTTCCTCTGCAGTGCATGTACTATGCTTCCCAGGCATCCCTTTCTACCCCACTGTCTCTTCCTAATAATTCTGTTTTCCCAGAGTTTTCTTTTCAAACTCTCAGTATTTTTTTTTTTTTCCTGGATTGACAAATTCTGCTTCTTTGGTATAAATATGTATTTTAGATTTTACTTTACATAATCATGGAAATTTTTTCAATTCAAAAATTCAACTGATTTGAAACTAAGTTCATATGTTTGAGCTTACAATTACAATTATGGCCTATACTGGTTCCATTTCTGTGGGAAAAATTAATCTGTCATTCGTTAGCCAGTTTCAGTTGCCTGATGCTTTCCCTTTAATTTTAATCCATAGTCTTAGTGAATCACAGACTCACAGACAGGTTGGAGATGGAAGGAACCTCTGGAGGTCCTCTGATCCAAGCCCCCTGCTCAAGCTGGGTCACTGTGAGCCAGTTTCCCAGGACTGTGTCCAGATTGCTTTTGAATATCTTCAATGGTGGGGAGTCCACAGTGTCCTTGGGCAACCTCAGCCAGTGCCTGGTCACCCTGGCAATGAAAATGTGTTTCCTGATGTTCAGAGAGAGCCTCCTGTGTTTCACTTTATACACATTTACTCTGATCCTGCCACCGGACACTTCTGAAAAGAACCTTGCTGTTCTTTCCACCCTTCCTTTAGGTATTTATACACTCTGATGAGATCCACTCTGAGCTTTCTCTTCTCCAAGCTGAGCAGTTCTAGCACTCTCCCTCTCTCAGCCCTTCCTCATAGAAGTGCTCTAGTCTCTTCATCATTTTTGTGTCCTTTCATTGGACTCTCTCCAGGTCCTTTAAAATGGATATATTTAGAATAGATATAGGAAAAATAAAATAATAAATCTGAAATACTAATAAATCTTTTAAGGAAGATTTATAAGAACAGGATAAAATGCCTAATTCAGCAACAACAACAAGGAGGAAATTATACATCCTTGATTCCATCTCTTCATTCCCACCAATCTTCTCTTGGTATGACTTATATTTTGATTTCCATTATGTAAATAATTAGAGGCTTTCAGATTATCCTCAAACAACTTTTTTTTTTTTAATGAAACCTTTACTTTGAGACACAAATCAAGCACTCAAGTTGTGTTCCTCTGATTAGTTATGGTTGAAGCTTATACTTTGAGTCAAGAACTCCCCAATGTATTTGAGTTTTTTAACAATTAGAAGTTTGGTTTTTAAAGACATCTTCTGCTGAGTTAGAGCATTCCCAGTCCTGTCCTCTGAAGCACAGTGTCTGAATGATTTCTTTCTTAGAAGAGAAATGACTTATCTTTTTTGAACATATACAAAGTGCCTTTAGCCTATGAATTGCTGTAGTCCACAGCCATAGCTTAATTAGACTGTAAGCATTTAGGTTGTTTAGGTTTCTTAGGACAGCATATTCAATGGCTTGTACTGAGAAGAAACTTTCATGGTCAGAGTGGGTAACAGGTTATTCCTGTAGCTGTATTGAACTGGCATATTCAAATTTCACCAATTTTTGGAGTATTTTGGCCAAAAATGGACTGTTCATGAAAGAAACATTTTCCACTCTCTACTGCTTTGTAATTTTACCATCTTTTTAGCAATATAGCAAGTGAAAAAAGGAAAAGCTGTTCTGCTGCATAAGTAGTATATTAGTAAATAGTTGAAGGAATACCTACTGTCTGCAAATCATTGTCTACTCAAGTGCTAAAATACAACATCAGTGAAATTTTAGTAGAAGTGTCAAGGCTTCAAGCAGGATAGCTGCATTCAGTCATCCCTGAGACCTGTCAGGACTCCTTTCTTGAGAAGCCATGACAAATTGAATCTCTTCCACATTACCCATTTTCAAACATTATTTTGGATTTTTTTGACTAGATTTTAAAATATATTTAATTGCCAGGTAGATAATTTTATTGGGACATATTGCTTATACTAATGGGTGGCTATTTTCTCTTGTTTCCTGGGGACACCATTCATTCCATATGACAAATAACTGAGGCTGCTTCATACTACAGTTGCTCTTGCATAACCTGGAGATCTCTCTGTCCTTGGAAGGCCTTTGCTGACTCTTGGAGGAGAACTGTGTCTGCTCTTGGTGTCTTGTTGTAAGAGGGTGTACCTTCTTGTCCTGGCTAGCTTTCTCTTTAGTTTCCTGCAAACAAGATGGTTTTTGTAGGATGAGTGTTTGTTTACAAGCAGGATTTTCCTCAGAATGAACCTGTATTTAGGAAGAACAAGACAATTTTAAATTGCTTGAATTCCTGTAACCTTTGAAGATCAAGGGAAACTGTTTGTGGAACACTACGTTCTCTGTTGTGTTCTGAGACTGACTCTAAATTCAATACTTATTTTTTTGAGTAATGGCAAATGACGGATCTTGGTTTCAGTTACAAATAAGATTCAGATATTTTCTGGTGCTCCTTGGGTGCTTGTGTCATGTGCTATGGATTGTTTATATTACCAGAGCTATTACAAACTCAGAGCTGTTAGAATGATTCAGTCACCTGCACAAGAAAGACTGGACTACACAGATTTTATGCTGTCTTTGGGAAACACACCATCATTAGGATCCTTCTTGCAGAATTTTCTCCTGTAGTTCTGGATCTGTATCTCATACAACTTTTCTATTGCTGGATGCCATCCAAATGAACATCCCTGTAGGCTTCAATGTTTCTCTTGATCTTATCAAGACTGATTAGAAAACCAGGGAACTGGAAAAGACAAGTGACAGGAGGGCAATCTTTGTTAGATTTCTCCTGAGGGCATTTGGCATTGGGAGAGTTCCACTGTTTCTACTGACAGTAGGAGTACTCTCAGGACCAGACATGTGATCAGCCACGCACACAATGCCTGGTTTTATAGGTGTTCCCACAAACCACAGCTTCTACATTGGTACAATGCTAGGGGAAGTACCCAAAAATACTTTGAGCCATTAGTGTGGGTCTTCACATTTCTCCAGCTTGCTCAGTCGTTCTTAACCATTTTGATTTGGTCGGCTTTTGTGCTCAGTGCATTTTCTTAACTCACACTGTGCACCTCATGTAGCATAGATATAAATGGATGTGTCAAGGATGTGTAAATAAATGTGGTAAATGCAAGTGGCAAGGAAAAATCTGGGTCCATCTAATACAGGAGACTGATATACAGTCTTTTGTATTCAGTGATGTTCATCTTGCTTCTGCACTGTGTTTGCTTAATCCCTGCTCTGCAGCAAAGGGCCTTCTTGGCCCAGCCTGGTACCAGCTGTCGAAATACTCTCAAAAAGTCCTCCATGGCTCAAAATCCATTATCCTGTGCTATAAGTAATGGACTTTCATTGATCTAACTCTCTTGTGTTTAGATCTTGGAGACTGAGGAAAAACTTGGAGTCTAATTCCACTGTAACCCATGTTTTTTTTTGATATGGATACAAGATTGGTTTTCATCACAAGAAAAATAGCATTTTTACATCAGAACTTGCTAGCAGTTCCAGTGACTGTAGAAGATACTAGCAATAGTTTTGTTCTTATCACTGATACAATGAATGGGAGGTAGGAGAGCATTCCCCCAGGCGCGAACTTTGGCTTGGTTTACACTTGTTCTCAGCTTTATGAGTGATTACCATCTCTGAGAGGAAGCGTGTATCTTTACTGTCAAGAACATGATTTACTTTGTTTCTTATTTTAAACACAGATATGTTTTAAAGTCAAGACAATACCTCTTATCCAACAGAACAAGGAATTCAGTCTGGCATATTGTAGTTGCATAGGACTTTGAAGACAAAGAAGACAAATAGTTTTAGGCTAGCAAATAGTGTGTGAGATTGTCCTCCTAGCTTCCCTTCTCACTTTCCTTCCGCTGACTTTCGGGCTACAGCACATAGTAAAGCTCTGCAGAGAACTCTGATACAATGCAGATCACAAAAGCACAGAATCCTTTTGTTTTGAGAAGACCTCCAAGGTTATCAAGTCCAACCTTTGACTCAGGACCACCTTGTCAACTAGACCATAGCACTATGTGCTATGACTGTGACTCCACCACCTTCCTGAGCAGTCCATTCCAATACTTAACAATCCTTTAGTGAAGAAGTTCTTTTTAATGTCCAACCTGAACCCCTCTAAGTGCAGTTTAAGTCTGGGTCCTCTCATCCTGCTGATGATTTCCTGGGAGAAGAGGCTGACCCCTACCTGGCTACACCCTCCTTTCAGGTGCTTGTAAAGAGTGATAAGGGCCCCCCGAGACATATAAAATACTAGTAAGGAACTGGTTTCTGCAAAGCTTGCCTCACTTTGGTATGTGATAGTCCTACAGTTTTGCTCAATGGATCACTCTGAAGGATTTGTCTTCATTTAATTGTATTTGGTTTAGTGTCTTCTTCATTTTATTAGAAAGAAAATACCATATGACTAATACAGATACTTCTCTATCTAAAGTAACATATTAATCACTGTTCTGAAAGTTCCCCACCATGAAAGTTTTTTATTTATTTTTTTTTAAATTTTAATGAAAAAAAATCTTTTTTTTTTTTTTTTTTGATGAGGCACAGCAGGCTTCCCTGTGTTTTAATTTTATTACACTTTTTGGTGCAATACTGTAGATAGTATAACTGACAAATTTTCTAAAATCTTGACATCAAGTAGAAGCAGCATGCATATCAGCGAACTTGGATGCTTAGTAAGAGAAGTTACAAGCAGACTTTAAAACTTCCTTTAAAGAAGCTCATCATTACTTTTGTGAAAGTTTGATGTTATACAGCAGCCTTGCCAAAATACTTATCATATGAACTTACCATGTCCCTAACATTCTGCTGAAACCCCCTCAATGCATTCTCTTTTTATCTCCATGGAATATATCAAGTTGAAGGTACATAGGAAGTAAATATTTTTTATAATGAGTAAATGTCCTCTATTCCCATTTACCTCTGAACCTGCAATATGAATTGGCTACTTATGTATTGGAAACAGCTGAAAAAAGTTAAGAGGACTGAAAACAAGCAAAGATCAGATCTAAATGAAAACATAACATATTTTAAGTTTTTTTGTTTTTATTTCTAGTCCATTGACTTCATAACCATTTTACGAATTGTATACCTGCAAAATACAGTAATCTTATATATTCCCCTGACTATTTCAATATCTGTGCAGAAAATCCTGTCTTCTGTGTGTTTGTATTATGTTGTGTATCAGTGTCAATGAAAAGCTATCACAAACCAATATTTTGTTCCAAGTAATTTATTTTAATGTGTCATCAAATGACCCCTACAAACCTTGTATGGGAAAACTTCACAATAAATAGTGCTTTATGGAAACATTTCTTGAGACGATAAATAATCAATCAATCAATCAGCCTTAATAATGGATCTTGAGCTGGTGAATGTAAGGATTTACGTGGAGAATATTCTAACATGTTATTATAAGAACCACAGCAGTACACGGACAAAAATGAAATTGCATTTCTTCTTTCCATGCTTTTTCTACACTGCATCTACACTGCGGCGTATAGGAAAAAGCTGTACATCTCACAGCAAGTAATATTTGTAAGAGGAAATTAGCAATGTTCACAATTACTTTAAGAATTCTTAAAGGTGCAGTCATGCCAAGTGCAGAATGCGCTCAAATTGTGATGGGTTCAAGACATTTTGATTATTTTCAGCACTTCTTCAGGACCAGAACTATATTAAACCCTAGCAATGTAGTCCTGCTGAGGGAAGAGCTCTTTCTTCCGAGCCAAACATACCCAGCAACACGTCAGAAAGTCTGAAGGTGTTGCACATTGCAACATGCATTCTTCATTTTTATTGATGCCAGCAAGCACTTTAGAAATATTTAATAAGTCTGGCAGTAAATGCCATATTATTTCAGGACAGTGATGCACCCTACATTTGTTGCTGCCAACATATGATTAAGAAAGCAGAGACAATGTCAGTTTGAAGGTAACTTTGCCATCATACTTTAAAAGTATCATGGTAGTAGCTGATAGTATCTTTAAAATCAGCAGGGTGACTGAGATTGTCACCACTGTCAGCGTGAGCTGGGAGGAGAAGTCAGTTTCTGGACAGAAGATGTGTCCTTGCAGCAACACTTAGTGCAGGGTGACTGAGTTCCAAGAGGTCATTTGGAAGAGAGGAATTTATTTATCTTGTCTTTATCTAGTCAAGTCAAGTCACAATCTCCACACAGGGGTCAACTTGCTTACTTTAGATATTGTAGCCTCAGCAGACATTCTGTCTTCTGACTCTCTGAGGATAATGTTCAACTAGTATGGTTTGTCCAGCCAGAGAAAAGCTGCAAACTACAGTGTTGTCACTTTTCATCACTCTCTTACCAAATGCCAGTACAACAGCATGTGAAAAACATGTTGGGGAAGACTTTCAAGTTGCATGTTCCTGTGCTCTGAACTGCCTGTATTGGAGACTGGGAAATGTAACAGAAGGTTTCCAAGAAAAGAGGACATTGAGAAACTTAATCTTCTTTCCACTGAGGCACCCTGCCAGGAAAGACCTACTGTAGGCAAAATTTGGGCGAAAAGTCTCTTCTCAGAAAACAACAAGTTTGTTTGGGGAGGAAGCATAAAGACAACTGGTCATGTCTTTAATTCCTTATTATGTTTTGCTTAACCTTGGCATTAGTGGAGTAATTCAAGCCAGGCTTTCAAAATCTGCCCCAGTGTTTCAAAAAACATGTTGCCTGAAGTTAAATGTATTTTTCAGAGTCATAGCAAAAATGCCATTGGAAAGGCTGAAGCCTGGGAGGTGTGAGGTCACACCATCACCACACCAATAATTTGGCTGGAGAATGCTTTGTGCTAGTTAAATTGGGGACCAGCTAGCCATATTATAGCCAGATTAGCAATGGTGGAGGCTGCTGGAGGGAATGAACACTCAGAAATTAACTTAGATCTATATGGAGATAATGGGATACATATGAATAATTTGGGGGATTTTATCGGTGTACTTTCAAGTTTTAATTAAATCTGCCAGTTTTCTTTTTTCTTTTTATTTTTACTGTTAAACTTGGTGACTTTCCTTCCCTTCCATCTCTTTTTCTCTAACCGCTTTTTTAGTCTTTTAGTTTATCCACCTAACTTTGTAAATTTTTTTTTTTGCATCTTGGTGTTCTGTAGATTTTCTTGTTTTCTCCATAAAGGTTTTTTCCACTTGTCTTTTCCCATCTTTGCTACAACATTATCCCTTTTTTTCTATATTCCTTGCTCCACTCCTAAAAACTTTTGGTTACATCTGCTGTCTGCCATTCCAGAACTGGATCTCCATCTTTCCTCTTCAGTAACACACTGGTGGGAAAGCAATGACCTACTCTTTTTATTTTTTTTCCAACAAGACATTGTTCTTGTCTCCTATTGGGTGAAAGCAGGACCAAGCAAACTTCTTTTCCATTCTCCTCCATGAGGGCCTTTTGCCCTAAGAGATCTGGGTGTGGTGAGCTCAGATAGCCTGCTGATGCTTTCATTGCATGGGCCACAGGGAGGGGATGTACCTTTCATTCCCTCCCCTACAAAGAGCCCTACCACAGCGTCAAGATGATGAGAATCACTGAAGCAGAGGGATGAGCCTTAGGGCGGGAGGGGGGAATAAATAATGGCTTGTTGTCAACCCTCCCTTCTGCATTAGGCTGCCAGATGATTGCTTATTCCTTGCTCCCACCCACACGCTTCATGCCACCACCAGCATTTTTGGTCCTTTGTGGCTGAGGTTGTGGGCTAGTCAGCTGATGAGTCAGCTCCTGTAACCAGTGCTTTTCCAGCTCCCAATGGCAGGGATAGCTTGGGCGGAAGAGTTTCAGCCAGCACTATCTGCCTGGAAGATGGGGGCTGCTTGGGCATGTTAATTGACTTATTTAGAATTTCACCATTCTGTAAATAAAGAGCAGGTTTCCAGGGGTGTGCAATTCATCTCTTCTTGTTCACTTTGCATATGCTCCGATGCAGGAAGTTTTGAAGCTACACCCTGTATACCATCTGGTAGTATGGGAGTGTGGAGTGAATGGGAAATTCAAACTTTGAATAGGTCAGGAAATTCAAAGTTTTGTTCTCACAGCAATTAGCTGCATGTTGGTCTCAGATGGTACTGTAGCTCATCGGGTTAATGTACAAAGCGAATCTTGCGCCACAGCTGAGTTCCCGCGCCACAGCTGAGCTTGGCACTGGGACCGAGTGGGAGAGGAGAAGATCAGAGCTTCGAAATACCTTTGTGCCTCCTCAATGCTGGGCAGGCCTGGGCCTCTTTAGTGCTTCCCAGGGGTCAGAACACCCTCCGGGACTGGCGCATGCAGCCTCTCGCAGCTCATGTCAACTGGGGAACATCTGGCCAATGGAAAATACATCAGGCAGAAGAATGTTCCAGCTGCCCCGTTCCCAGCCTGCCCCGTCCTGCCTTGATTCCATCAGCTCCCGGCTCTGTTGCCGTGGCTGGAGAGCAATCGTTAGGTACTCCAGCTCCTTCTCTCATTCTGCACATCAGGCAGGGGCTATGCTGTGCTGGGCAATTTGAACCACCACATGTGGAAGGCTCAGTCTCAGCTACTGACTAAACAGCTTCACAATTAGTTTTAAACTAATATCTACAGCTGCAGTATTTGCTGTCCTTCTCAGTCTGCCTCATACGAGCATATTTCCAGGCACTCTTCAGTAGTTTTAACCAAGCTAGACCTTAATTTACATTGCACTAGCGAAACACTCTTTTTCTCCTCTTCCAGGCAAAATCTGACCATTTTCAAGTATGTGCAGTATGTTGGGGCAAAAGGAAGAGGGTGAGGGTAGAAGCGATTTTGTGAGTATGCTTGCTGTAGTTTTTATAACTGAGTTATTCAGAAAGCCTTAGGTTTGAGTCTAATGACTGTAATTTGTCACAGTGCTTAAACCCATTTCTAATGAAAGAATACATCTTAGTAGATATTTAAAGTCGATTTATTAATTAAAAAATGATTTATGGTACACTAATCTGAAGTGGCTTGATTTTGGATTATTAGTTGAGGTATCAGTGAACTCTATTACATTTCTCTGGATAATTTTCAGATTAAATAAACTCCACAAAAGGACTAAAAAAACCCAAAACTTATAGGCAGATTTGCAGCTAATCCAAATTACTGGATGTGTGTTCTTTTATATATATAGGTGATGTATAGGTCTTTCAACTACTAGGTGCAAGATATTAAGAGCCGTGGAGGGAGTGAGGAAAGCTTGCAGTTATTATTTGGAAATTGGCATATGAGAAGTCATTGTTTATCCTGATTTCACTTTACTAAATTACTGACTAATTCTTCTTCTAGAATTGCAGATCCAGTGGGACTTGGAAACATGGATTAGCTGCCTGCTTGCATCTCCTTAGAAAATGGAGCAATTGACCACACTGCCTTTGGGTAGGAGAGGTCATGTTCTTGAAAAAAGATTAGAGATAGTTTGCAATCATATAATAGATAGGGGTTATAAAAAGGACTCTCAGAAAGGCAAGGCTTCTTAGGTATCAGCTCTGTGGCCAAACTGGCATGCAGAACATAGCTGAGCAGCAGTATTCTAGCAGCTGTTTACCCTCAAATGCCCATTCATAAACTCATTCCTGCAGTTAGCAATGATTTCTTTGCCAGCTGCCTCCAGAAAACAATGTAATTTGTTTGTATAGGTAAGGTAGCCCAACAGCATTCTCACGTATCTCTTTCCATAGCTAGAAAGGAAAAATTGCCATCTTAATTAAATACTTGCATTAGTTTCCAGTGTTGTTTTTCTCTAGATAAACTTCTTTTGCTTTAGCAGAAGTTCATAAACAGGGACAAAGCCTGTTTAGGCCAGAGTTTATCCTGTATATTTTTAATTTCCATGGGAAGTTGCTGCAGTGATAAGTGAATGGGCACAAATCAGTAACATAAGATTAAAGGTAACATTTTCAGAAGTCTCAGAATGCATTTGAAAGTGTGAGTTATCATCAAAAATGCCTGCAGCTTTGTCTGCACTGGTACTGTTACCCTTGAGGTCACTCTGGAGGCTGTCAATACTCTCCCCTTTGTAGACTGGTCTCTCTGTCTTATCACCACCAGCAGCATTTTGACTGAGCTGAGAAGCTGCAGTGATGCTCAGCACCTGAGGTTAAGCCTGCCTCTACCATGCGAGTGCACCGAGCTCTGACAGTGAGGTCCACCAGCAGTAAAGCCACAACTCTCTGTCCAGCTTCCAACCTAATTCCTCTCCATAAATATAGGCCAGACCTGGAGCAGAGATAAGGCAAATTTTTGGGTGTCATTAATTTAATATCAAAGCTGGGACATCATCTTTTGTGTCAATGGGAAAATGCAGTGCAGAAGGGGAGAGGACTTGTCCTACTACTGGGTGAAGATACACATCAAGGTCAAGGCTAAAGTGTAAAAAGTCCTCATTTTGGATGAAGAAAAGAGTACTTCACAGCCTGTGGGTGCACCTCCAGAATCCCTGAAACTGTCTGTAGCATGTATGGGCACACCTCAACAAGCTTTCACATGTTTAGTGTGTCTAATAATAGCAATGAACTTGCAGGACAGTGTGGAAACTGCATCCCACATTGTGAGTCCTCAGTAGGCTTAGTGCTGTGCCCTCATTCCTATTGTTACTTTATTTAAGCTGGATTATAAAGCTGGTTTGGGCAAGCCTGTTTGAGCTGCCATTAAATGAAATGTGTCTGCACACTAATCCTCACAAAATATCAATGAGCAATATAGTCACCATAATTTTTTTTAATTGTAGGCTTCAAAGTAATTTAACAGCTTTTGAAAACTTTATTTCAGGTAATTAGTGCAAATAATTAATGATGAAACAACAGTTGCTTTCATAGCGTTAACTGCTTGTGAAAATAGGCCAAGCCCCCACTTTGTTGGGTAAAATTGACTTACCATAAGAGGAGAAATATTTTAAACTTTTTTCTCTAAATTCCCCACTGCCTATTATTACCCAAAGTCATTCCAGCTACCACCTGCAAGGCATGTTCTTGCAACAGATTGCTATATTGGTCATTTGTAGGATACTTAGCTAAAATAAAGTAGACTTTTCTGACCTAGGAAGAAGTTCTTACTAAACTTGTTGTACTTTAATAGTATTCCTTGAGAATCAATTCATAAGCCTGTTTCCTGGTTTACTATTTCCGTATGGTTGTGTTTCTAACAGAGCAGCAGGACAATGTTAAATTCAGGGCAATCACATTTGCTGTTTATTGAATCTAATGTTTGTTTGACTGTTTACCATGACTTTTAAATATCTTAATTAGCATAATTCACAGTAGCGCCTGTTTGGTGAACCTGGACCTTTAAGATAATAAAAAGGAACAGGCTAACTAAATATTTGCAAAAGGTGCCAGTATCATTTAAAATAATTGTAGAGCTATTTAGCTTCAGGGGTTTTTTTAATTCTACTCAGGCAACATCGTTCCATCCAGATAAAACTTGAAGCTATATGTTTCTTCCCTGATCAGACTGAAATAAAATAGTCCCATGACATATTTGGGGGAATCCCATACAATAATATGCGTGTGCCTTATATCTGTGAGAGCTGAAAGGATGAGCTGCCTCTTTAAAAAGCTTCGGTGAACCTGTATTGTTGTAGTAAGCTCTGGTAGGCGAGGGGTTGCGTGACTGCAGCAGACTCATTTGTGACCTCAGAAAAGTGGTTATGAAAGTGATCTCTTGATCAGAGGAATAGAGCTCTGCTGCCTGCCAGACCAGCAATGCAGAAATGAGCCTCCTCCCTGCAAATCTGCCCCGGCAGGAAAAAAAGCATTCCTCTTTTGGATGCAGAGTAATGATTCCTCTGAAAAATTCTTGGGCTTGAAATGAAGTGTGCTCTAGAGTATGCACTACCTCCAGTTAAAATTCACATTTTTTAAAAAAGATCAAGATCATCTTTGCTTTTTACGATTTGTAGTTTTCACTTTCTGCCTTAAACCTACTCCTATTTTCCGTAATGTAGACCTAGTAAGTCTTGTTTCAGTGGTTATTTGACTTACTCTGGCAGTAAGCCACAGTGTATATCCAATGGAGATCATATTGTACCTGGTGAAAATGCAATAGAAACTAGTATTTATGTCACATGATGAGCACAAAACGAGTCTGATGAATCAGTACGTAAGAAATCACTGTTTTTCATCCAGAGACCTGAGACAGAATAAGAAGCACTAGAAGTAATTTATGTCTCATAGTTCTCCTTATACACACTATTCACCTGGCACTGATCACTCAGTGAAAGCTGCAATTGGCTATTACTGCCTAGAAAGTTGAAGCCATAATCCTATATGTTTCAATGAGTACAAGATTCTTGTCCTTATTCCATAAGGAATACTCATTATTTCTTTTGTAGCTTGCTTTGGGCAAGGCAGCAGGCACCTTTATAGGAGTCAGACTTGCCTGTTCAAGTCAATGACACATACAGAAAAGTTGAAACTGGAGAAAAGGTTATATTTTATTAGCTAGGACTTTGTTTCTGAAATACAGAACATTGGTTTTCCTTATCTTCAAATGGGACAAGTCTGATAAGAGCTCTGTGCCTGCCTTGTAATTTTATCACTATATCTAAGTATTCTCTGGTTTTAAAAATTGAAAAGCAAATCAAAGCAGGGAGAAAATTTACAGTCTTAGAGCATTTGAATATTACCTTTCCAGCCTTTTACAAAGACAAAATTTTTTATTACACTTAAAAAATCTGAAGGTCCTAATTCTGGCTGTTGACCTAGGGACCACGTCACTTTTAGGAAACTTAATTTCTCTGGTGCTGTATGGGAGAGAAAATGTAAGCCCACTACTGGTCTGTTTAGGGTCTTTGTCATCTGCTTGGGATCTTTTTCCGAGTACGGAACATGACTGTCAGGAAAGGCAAAGCAAAACCTTTGTGAGGAAGTGAAAAATAAAGGTTATTGTAGTAATTGAATACATTGTGTGCATGCATTTTCTACTTCTACAGAAGGTTCCTGTTCTGCAAAGGAATTTATTTTTGGACAAACCATAGTGTCTCCTCTGCCTTATGAGAGATTTCAGTTGTGAACAATGTCCATCTCTATGAGTAGCTCTGCAGGACTAGTTTTTAAATGCATACATTAAAATATTAATGTGGATAAAAACATATTTAAGAGATCCAGAGATTTTAACATTATCAGTTGAGGCTTCTGACAGTTCAGTTTCTGACTTCTGTTGTCAGATAGTTCTTAATTTTGATCTTTTAGGTACGATTGTCATGCTACTGTTTTTCTTCATTATTCCAAAAAGTTCTGGAGTACAGCTCAGTGTTTTAAAATTACCGTGGAAATTGACTCTGAAATAATTTTTTTAAAAACTTTTAGATAATGTCCCTGATGTTTTACTTGCCCTAATCTTGTCTCAGCATGTATTTTTACTTCCTGAAGTAGAAAATCCAACACTTAAGGACCTCCTCTCATGCATATTTTTCCCACTGCACATTATATGATTTAACTTCTCAAGGCTTCATGCAATCAGTGTCATCGTGGCAGCCTCCACAGGCAGCAGAAGACACCAAGCAGAGCAGCTCTGCCTTAGAAAGAGAGTGCTGCGTTCTGTGGGGTGTGTGTGTCGGTTGTTGTGCGGCAGTGTGCTGTGATATCCAGCCAGTTTAAAGGTGGAGATTCCCATATTTCCTCTGTCAAGCATGTTTGCTTCTTTAAAGTACACTGGAAAGCAAATGTGTCTTTGCTTTTAATATTGGACACAGTAAGGCTGCTATATAAAGCAGATATTAAAGAATTGTTCTTGCAGTATTCCTGACTCCAAAACTGTTGGATCCAGATTTGGTTTTCTGGGTAACACATGCACATCCTGTGCACTAAGGTCTCAGTGTGAATATTTTAGATGCAGTGTTTATTTCATCTTAAAGGTTTCCTTTATCCTCTCCAGATCGTGTTCATTGGCTATTTTTAGACGGTCTCTTGGATGATATACTGGTCTACTGACACATGCTCTTTCAACTCTCTTCTGAGAGATACTGACTTAAATTCCTCATGAAACCAGCAGGTGTGAATTTAGACTGTGTCTTTCCATGCAGAATGGTGCAACAAAAATTATAAAAGCACAAGAAATTGAGGAGTGGAAGCTCAGGAGATGGTCTGTTTGAATCATAGTCCTGGAAAAGAGGTTATCAAATCCAAAAAGGGCTAGCAAAGATCATGTAAATCTCACATGAGTTAGTCATTGTCAGGTTGCTTTAATCAAGAAAGGGGAGAGATGCTTTCTTATGCATTTTCCTAGTTGCATTTATTTTCATGCTTGATCTTCGATTTGAGTTTCTCCTTCAGTGATTGATTACTAAGTGCTCTAAATTATAGATCTAAATTGGAGGGGGTAAGATGATGCACATCTTCTGTAGCCAATAGAGACTAAATATGTTCTGATATTCTCAAAGTAAACCTGTTATCAGGACTTCATTGCATTCCTTCTGTAAGATGCAATTCTTACAATCACCTTTCCAAAAGTGGAAAAGATTCCAGTAGGCTTCAACTGCTTATGAACACACATAGCTTTCCTCTTAGCTGTCTTTTCAGTAACAATGGATTTTGGTCTCATTACTTATGTTTCTGAAAAATGGTTCAGACTCAAGTTTATTTCAATAGGCTGTTTATCACTAAAGGATGTTTTTTGTTGTTTTTGGATGCAATGATTAGTCACAAGCTGCTCTTTCATCATATGCTTAAATTTAGTCACATACAGGCATTCTCATAAGGTTCTGATTTTTCTTATTGTCACTTCTGTGATATACTTTGTTTCACGTCACAGATGCTGCTATTGTGCATCTGTTGTTTATTTTCTGTCTGCAACAAATTTTGTGGCCAAGGCCATGGCATTTCAGTGAGAATATAACAACGTAAGAGATGCACTACTGTGTCACACCAGTGGTCCATCTAGCCTGGTATTCTCGTCTTCAAAATTACTGTTTTTTGTCTACTTTAAAGCATTCTTGTGCTGGTGTTACAGGGCACTTCACAGTCCTCATATTGTGGGGTTGGACAAACAGCAGTCCTGCATTCAGTTTATCCACTGACCTTATAATTTATACACTGACCTTATAGTTTATACACTGACCTCTGTTATATCTCACCTCATCCTTCTCAGAAAAAAGTCACAGCCATTGTAGCCTCTCCTCAAAGGGCAACTGCCTCAGCTGTGGACATCAGTGTCCATTGATATATTATTTTCATTGGGAGAATCAATCCTGAAAAAATGGTCTAATAACAATGAAAAAGTATGAGCCACATCAAAAGAGTACAACACTCTTGGGCCATAGAGAGTGAAAACACTGGGAATTCAGAGGATATAGAGAATCCATTTCTTAAATTATATCTGGACAAGGGAAAAGATGAACAGCTATTCAGACAAGAAGCCATTATGAAGGATGTTTTGAAGAATGGGGAAACTCTTCTAGTATATTTGATAGGTCATATGGTCCATAGATCCTAGAATCAGTGTGTCCTGATGTGCTGTTCCTCTGATTATGTATCTATCCCATGATCAGTGGCATTTGCTGAGATCCTACAGATCCCACTCAAGCAATCAGGGTGTAACAGGTCAGAACACACTGCAATACACTTAAGGTTAATTGTGGATCAGTTTGGTGAAGTCATGAATGAAAATATAAAACTACATCTATTGTACGTTCTGACGTCCTTAACTCTGGAACTAACCAATGTTAAACAGACTTTCTAAATACTGTACAGTTCTCTGAAATTATTTTTTTTTTACCCTAAACTTATGCTGGATATCATGATTTTGATTAATAGACATGTAATTTAAAAACTTAAAGGTGTAAGGAAGAAGTATTAGAATCATCTTAATTTTTTGTGAATGATGTGGGTATTGATTTGAAAGTGGAATAAGTAGACGGCAGATTTCTTACTCATGGTTACTGATAACTCAGGCTTGCAATCCATTTTGTAGTTTGAGAATAACCCATTTTTACTTACCGTTTATGTGTTTATTCAGAAGGGTGTGCAAGCAAATACTCAAACAAGATAACATATTACAGCTTAATTAAAGAATGGAATAGTACACAGATAGAATTAAGGCCCCAGGACTGAACCTATAAATGAATAAGTTTCCGTGATCAAATCATCATATTTAATGTAGTAGAAAATGAAATGAAATTGTGGAGACAAACAGGAAGACTGTTACTTGGAATAAGTCTTATATCTTGGGGTAATTTCAGAGGACTGCATGTCTTCAGCAGTCTTGTAGCCAATATAGTCTACCAGACCAACTGATAGCTCAAATATTTACTCACAGCGATGCAAACAGATCTCTGAAATATCTCCTTTGCCAAGGCACAATGTAGGGCTGTCTGTTGGGGAGATCATCTGTTGAGTCATATGAAGAGAGAAAGGTTGCAACAGTAAGCTACAGAGAAGAAATGTGTTTTCTAGACAAGTTCTTTTGAGCCTGTTGTTTGTATAGCTAGCACACAATTTCTTTCATGTGGAGCTTTTCTTTGGATCTGTGATCCCTCAAAAATTATGGGATAGGGGACATGTTATAGTCCCAGACTACGTTTAAATTTGACATACAAGTGTGACTTCTTATGAGATACAGATAGAATAAACCCGCAAAAAACAAAAGAAGAGTTAATAACTTATTTTGCATATTCTCCATATACATGCACATTTTATAAAAGCCACTTTACCATTCTCAACTTTTCTTAAATTATTCTGCACTTTTACAAACCAAGAATTGTGAAAACAGGACATGTCCATCCAGAATTTAACCTAATGTTCATTCACCTAAAACATTAAGCTACTCCTCATCTTACAAAATTAATCCTGTTTGTAATCAAAAAATGAAAGCTTTCCTGGAGGGAATGAGAAAGGTCCATTGCTAGGAATGCTCAAAAACTGAGTAGCCTTCCTAGCTGAAGTTAGCTCTGCTCTGATCAGGGTGAGATAGATCAGATGACCTACAAAGGTGCCTTCCAACCTACAACTTCCTAAGTTTTTGTGATTCCCTATCCTGACTCAGTTAACAGACCTGGGCTCCCCACAGGTGAACCACTTTCCTAAATCTTCACAGAACTCCTTGCACTGCAGCACTGAACATTTGCAGGCAAATCTCAGGTTCTCAGCTTGCCTCATGTAAACTCTATTTCCCAAAGGCACACAGACCTCTTTTTCACATGCAAGAAGAAAAATACCCTGAGCTAGTGACCTCTGTAAGAAGTCCTCGGTTTGTGCGTCTTCTTTCACTTGCACCTAGACTCTGATGCTGCCTTTTTGCTGGACTACTCGGTGCTGCTTGCCCAGGCATCCCACTGCATCCCAAGGACTCTGTCGATCATGAGTTCCAACCCCAAACCGATTCTGTTTCCTACACAACCTTGCTCGACAGTCAGGTCAAGAGGCAAAAGATGAGACTGATGGATTTTAGAGGGCAGAATGAAGAAGATAGTGGTTGTTTTTCTGGGAACTGGAGGAAAGAACACCAGGACTTCCCCAAGGCAAGAGGCTTGTCCTTCTCCCTTTTTTGCCTGCTGGAAACCCTGTCTGAGATTTCATCCTTAACATATTGTCAGATCACCACTAAGTTTTCTAATGAGCCTCATCTCTCAGAGCTGATGTTTGCAGAAAGACTATAGGAATGCCAGCTTTCCTCCTCTTTTTTTTCTGTATTTCTGTAGAAATAATTTCCACGTGTACTTTTATGCACAGACAGCGCTGGCAGCTGGATTACTGTTTTAGAAAGTTTATCTGCTCTTCAATGATATCTGAAAACACAAAACCCTCCGGTGGAATATAGTGAAACCGACCGTATCGATGATCGCTCCGGCAGAGTATTTTACTGTTTGCAAAGGGATTTGACTTCGGGGAAACACTCTTCACAGTGGGCACAGCGGGCTCTCTCCCTTCTCCCTTCTGCACGAGGGTTATTTTTCTGATCCTTTACTCTAAGCTCCTTCGCTTTTTTTAGGCAACTTCCAGATATCTGATACAGTATATAATGAGGAATTAGGTTCCATTACACGAAGGCTTAACCTTCTCGAAAAGCATTCAGCGCTTGCCAGGAGTCATCAATATTTAACAGCTGTTGTTATTATGAAATACTTCACAGGGTAATGCGGCTCGTCTGCTCGCACGCAAGGGTTTGAACGGCGGCCAGGCCCCTGTCAGAGCCGCCGGCAGATTGACAGGCGGCGAGGCTTGCGTGACAGCGGGGCCGGGGTTAGTCAGCACTCTGCCTCCTCCGCAGCGGGGACTTCTCCTCCCCCTCGCCCGCCTTCAAAAGGGCTCCTCCGGACGCGCTGCCACACGGGCTGGGGGCTCAGGACAGCGAGCCGGCCCCGGGGAGAGGAGGGCAGCCCGGCCAGGGCATCTCTTTGGTGCCCCTCTAGCGTGGATGAGGCTCGCTGGGAAAGGGGAGCAGTGGTTCTGGAAGAAAGAGAGGATGGGATCTGGAAAGCAAAAGGGTTCGGTTTGTACCTTAAATAAATGTCATGCTGTACTCGAGAAACTTCAAAGGGAAGTCAGATTTCAAAGCATCCCTTAAGAAGAAGCAGACTGAGAAAACCGCCAAGTTGAGAAGAAAAACTCTGCATTACTGCTAGCGTAATTTCATCTGGCGTTCTGGTAGCCTCCGCAACAGGACCAAGCACCATATAGCTTTTATTCAGCTTTTATGCATTTTGGTGCTAATTTCTTTCCCAAAGCATTTGTACAACCTGTGTGCTGTGGCCTTTCAGAGTGCAAATGTCCCTTCCATGCTGTTCAGCAATGTATGAAAACTGTTCCTTACGCTGTGCATTTTTTAATTTTAGTGTTCATCTAATGACCCCCATCCTAGCTATCACTCGGTGTTCTCTGTAGCACAGCCAGAGGAAACAGACCATTTCAGTTCATGCCTCTAGGTTTGTTAAGCAGAATTGCTCGTACTGAGTGTTTCCGAGTCAATTTGCTTTGTTTTCTTAGTATTCAGAGTAACACGCATAGCTGATTCTTCCTGCAGCTAGAAGATCCAGGAAGAGAGACCCTGTTCCCACTTCCTTTCGAGTAACACTTACCAAACATAACATTTGCACGCTTAAAGCAGTGTCTCTGAACCTGCAGTCCGGATTTGGCTATTTTCATCCACCTGTTTCAAGAAACAATTTAACCCCTGGGCATCGTTGGAGAGAACCAGTAGTCCTTGTAGGAGGGCCTGAAACTGATTCACCAGCCTGAATTTGAAGAATACTGTGTAGTCCCCTTCCTACACCCCAAACGAACCCAGGCAAGGTGTTCAGTTCAGAAGCAGCATCCCTTCACTGCTCACTTCTTGCCTGTACTGTTGCTTGATGCAGGCACCTGGGGCAGCTGCAATGCAGTTTGCCCCCATGTTAGTCTTTTACACGGCCTAACTTAGCAGCCAGTTTTGCTGATTATTTTCTGAAGAATGAAGGCTGTGATTGTGCAGGATGAGGTACAGAAACACTCTGGAGAATGTAATCCCATGGGTTTAAAAAGTATGGTTTTATGAGACTCCTGAAATCTCCATCCCTTTGAACTAAAGAGTATCCTGCAATGAATAAATGTTCTGTTATTTCTGGGAGAAAGGGAATGGCTGGCTTCATAATGCTTCTATAGACTGTGCTAGGCAGCTTTTCTCTTCTTTACAATATTCCAGATTTGGTTTTCAAGCCAAGGTGTTTGCAAATGCAGATAGCAATGCTCCTATCAGAACTGGAGGCTTAAAAGAGTTTTTACATTGTTCTGGGCAGAGACCGTGCAGCTGTGAAAGGCGCAACAGCCCCTATCTAAGACTGCCCCATACTCATTCAGCCAGTCTTGTAGTTTCCTCTGTGGACTTTTTTTTTCCATTAATTTACTGTCAGTTGTAAACTCTACATTATTTTTTTTTTGTTTCCACTCCTTTCACTGCTTTCAGATTAGAAATTGAAGCAGTATCCTCAGGTCTTTAACCTGTCTTCCAGGAAATTGCATTGGCCATTTTATTTCTTATCTTTTGTCTCCCTCCTCTTCTTCTTCCTAGCCCCCTTTCCCCTGTATATTTCCACAGTGCTGTCCTTTGTAGGGCCCAGCATTACAATATTA